>NW_027466175.1:0-730000 GCF_046127955.1 Nelusetta ayraudi | reverse complement strand
TATTCAAACGGTCCTCGCAAAGCCTTAGGACACATGGATGTAATAACTTATTTATTCCACCCGCAGGAGAGAGGCCATTACTTTAGAGGGAGAAGAGAGGAGTGGGGAGCGAGGCGGGAATCGGGACGGTGGTGGCGGTTGGTTGGTGGGCAGGGTGTCATGTGATGGCTGATGAATCCCCCCCGCAGGTTGGAGTCCTTTGCTCCGCCCGCCTCCTCCGTCTGTTCATCTTCCCCCGGACCCGAGTGAAAGATCACTTTCCAGCGTGCGTCCCCACGACTGGCTTCTTCCCCCCCGCCATGACTTATTTATCAGCCTTAATGCAGTCCATGCATAATTGATGGGGGACAATCACTGCCTCCTCCCCGCTGAGTGGCCGTGGGCCGGCGACGCGGCTTCCTCTCTGGCTGAAGGTGGAGCAGCTCCGGCTCTCCGGCGGTGACGGATGGACGCGCGGTGGAGTGCAGGTGTGCGCCGCCGCAACGTGCGTCTACGTGCGCGAGGGGGGGGGGAAAGCGAGATAAGAGCTTTCGATTGGACTGACAAAGCCGATCTTGCTAATGCCTCCCCTCTGAGCGACGGGCGGAAAGGCTCCCCGATAGCACGAAAAATGAACCCATCACTCATATGAGAGACCCGGAGGGGCTGCGTGAGACCGAGTCTAGACTCTCTGACTCTCGCTTCACTCACTCTGCTCCAGTTTGGTCCCGTGGAGCTCTTCGGGGTGAAGGAGGGAGGGAGGGAGGGAGGGAGGGAGGAGGTCTTCACCCTGATTAGGTCTGAACTCCCTGCTCTTGGCCATCTTTTAAGTCCTCATCCCGAAAAAATAAAAAAATAAAACTCCCACCAGGCTCGGCAGCTTGATTTAGTTCCCGTTGCAGATTCAATTATCATAGTGCCTAAATGTGCTGAAAGGGTCTGAAGGCTGTGAGTGCAGGGAGGGACTGAGGAGCAAAGAGGAGGTTGGCGATAGAAGCTGCGTTTCCATGACAGATTTTCGCAAAATAAAAGCAGTATTTCTATTTGCGATTTGCAGGTGTTTCCATGGAATGGTGTGAAGTGCATTAGACATAATTCTCATCAAATCTCGTCCCGCGAGAGCCCACTTTGATCTGCCTTTCGACGTTGTTTGCTGTGCAGAATGGTTGTTACATTTTTCTCTGAGATGACTTCTAAAAAATATTCTGTCTCTTCCGCCATCCAATCATAACACGCCATTTTCACTTGAAGTGAACTGGTCACATGACCCCAAATCTCACATCCGTGTAATGTAAATGCGAAAAAAGGCACTTTTTGTGATATATCTCTATATCGATACATCTGAAAAACCACTTCACGAGAGCGTCAAAACCTTTTAGCCATATTTGAGAGGTTTTTCAAAGTTGAGGTGTTTCCGTTACCAGTTTTTTTTATTGCAATACTTGGGTTTCGCGCAATTCTTGTGGTCATGGAAACACAGCCAGTAAAGCGCAGCTCCTCTTAATTAAGCAAAGACACGCGGCGCTGGCGGCCATCATTCTCTGGGCTTCTTGGGGTGGAGGAGAAACTATTGCCATTTGCATTTCCAAATATCCGAGCGTGTTCCATCACGTAGGGTTTAGGCGGCAGAACCCATTTCTGAAGTCCTGCAGGCCTGGGAGCTAATGAGAGAGGATCCCTCATGATTATTGATAGAGCCCACGAGGACAGACTCTTAGCTGCGGCTCTCCGTGCGCGGCGGCTCACTTTCCCACCGTCTAATGGAGTACATCTTGCCTCGTCCGCGGGATGATTTAGCAGCAGAAACACTTTTTTGAGAAGAAAAAGACAGCGGGTTGCAGTGGGTGATATCACGCTAAGGACGAGCAAAAAAAAAAAAAGGGGGGGGGGTACGTGGGAAAAAATGCGAGGCATTAGTGGTGCTGGAAAAGGAGGGAGCGGTGCGGTAAAAATAGATAGAGAGCGATCAGCGGGATCTACTGGAAATGGAGGGAAATTAAGGGTGTACTGTAGGATTCATGAGCCATTACATTCTCCACTGGATACAGACGCTCACTGCCTGAGGAGGGTTTCACTCTCCCCCTCATGAACACCTCAGCCAAGTGTTTTTTTTCTTGTCTTTTTTCTGTATGGATTGATGTCCTTCCCCGACACTTAACAGCCGTGTCTCGGGCTGTGTAATTTGGAAATACCCCCCCGCCAACCCCCCACCCGCCCACCGGCACTTTGCACCGCGGTCATCCCCGACGGCTAGAATTTGAGAGGTAGATCTAACCCAATTTGTAAAGAAAGAATCCAAAGTGGGCCGAAGGAGTGACTTGGAGAGGTGGTGGATGATGGGAAAGACAATTTATTAGAGAGTCAGGGAGGTGAAGAGCCAGAGCGTTGGCAGGAAGTCAGGACGTCCCGGCTGGAGAGCACCGATGGAGGCAAGAGGAAAAGCGTGATGTGTGAGCGCGAGGGCAAGGAGAAATACATTTCCTGGAGATTCTATTAAAGCTCCATTGGCACGGGTTGGTCCGGCTGCCAGATGATAAGGTGCCTTTCACCGACGTGCTAATACAAAGAGTGCACAAAGAGAGTGCAGCTGGGAACACAATCATCTTTTGTCACGCCGCCTCGACCGTAAGAAGTTGCAATTTCTTTAAAAACATGCCAGCTCAGCTAAGATAACACGGGCGACAATGGAGGGTGCGTCACTGCAGCTGCAAATCAAAGTGCGTGTAAAGGCAGGACGAGCCAGACTCGCTCTCCCGTGGACAAAACTTGAATTCTGCGGATTTAGGGAGGCAGGTCAAGCAAGTCGGCCGTCTCACCGTGTTGATTTTTTTTAAACCTTAGAAAATGTTTAAACCTTAGCAATTCATTGACACAGCAGCCTTGCCATTAAAACAGCGCTCTAGACTGGCATTGTATGGCATCGGGTAGAATGCTGGTTGCCTGCGCAGCACCGTTCCCAGTCCTTCACTCAGTTTCAACGCCTTCAACAACATCTGGTGCCTCTGCTTTTTACAAACACACAGATAGTAAGTAAGCCATAAGTAATGCACTACAGCCAGGCAGGAGCTGTTCATTTAAAGTCTGCTGTGCTCCTGCGACAGCAGCCAGGCAGGCAAAAAGTTATTCAAACTTTTTCTTAAAGTAGGTTTCCTGAAAGCCCCAGAAACATATGGATGAGTTTAAAACCGGAAAGGAGGAAAGAAAAACCAACATCGTGTGACTTTCAAACCAGTTAAATAACAGTGCTGGGACTGGATCATTGAGTCTCTAAACCGGTCCATTATTAATCAAATACTGAGTCTCAGGCATTTGGGATTTGGACTACTTCATGCGTCAACACTGTACTCCAGAGATACAGTGCTGACTATAATAGTGAATTATAAAGACACACGCATGACATAAATGTAGTTCAACCTAAATAAGAAGATTGAGAGTTTTCTTTTTTCTTTTTTTTTTTAAAGAAACAGCATCATTGGATTTTCTTTTTTCTTCATTTTTTCATTAACACTAGAAGTTTTCCGGTCTGGTTAAAGCGATTAATAAAATAAAAGACTTTGCATCAAACTGATAACTGAACTGCTGAGGCTTTTGTTGCTATAGAGGAAATATGTTGTTAATGTTACACGTTTTTTTTTTTAGGTCCTTTAAAAAAATCACTTCCGAGACTTTGTCTTCCCCATGATGCTGCACTGACCTTTTGACTGCACAGACTGAGATCTTTTGACAATAACCTCAAAGTGGAGGTGAGGCTAGACGAGATAAACAGTCTGGAGTTCAAAGACATGATTCTATAGTTAACTGCTATTTCCATGTCTTTCATCTTATGTACATTAGGTTTTTCCTCAAAAACAAAAAAAAACATTGTATTCTGAGCTATTTATATTTCATGTTAAATTGTATCTTTTGGGTATTACAGCATCTCCCTCAGTTTGTTTCATGTGCTATACCAAATCTGAGTACACGTGATGGCAGCTGCAGCAGAGGACTCCATTAAAATTCTTTTGGTGCACAAACTTCAAACGTACACAAATATTTCAGAAGGTTGATTTTTTGTTTTTAAACAAAAAAGGTGTGTTTTTGGTGTACAAATTCTCAAAAATTGAAACAAAACGTTTGTTATAATGTAACTTTACCCCTTAAGTAACTGTTGAAAAGAATTTGAACAAGAAAAAATAGTAACAGGTAGCAATGTGTTATGTGTGACGTGTGATGTGATATGGCCCCGCACCATGTCTGAGTGGAAATAAAAAGTGCTTCAGGTGCAGGATTGTCGTAACCTCCAGTGTGACAAATATGGGGGTCAAATTATTCATCCCTCAGCAAAAAGAAAATTTGTCTCAGAAGATGGATATTGCCTGCGTTCTCTGGAACATAACATGCAAGCGAGCGCACGATCAGCAAAGCAGACACGTAGCCGGTCATGATGTTAATTATTTGCCTGAAGAAAAAGAAAACGACTATTGCGCCGTTACTCCCCCGTGTCACAGTGACACGTCGCGCAGGTGAGAAAACTCTCTGCACATTTTATGGTGATGGAAAGTTTGTGGTTCCTTTATTGCCTGCATCTGTGCGGCAAACTGCTCTGAGCAACGCGAACAGAGAGGTAATGAATGTTTAGAAAATACATTTATGCAATAGACACGCTCACATTAAAAAAAAAAAAAAAAAAAAAAAATCAATTTTAAATTTGTCATAGTGGCCACATCTCACTTTTCTTTTTTCATATGTCCAAAAACACATTGTATGACTTGCAGACTGCAGCTGCACCTACGCGGAGTGAAAAACAGATCTTTCAGCGAGATAATTACTCCAAATGCTTAAACCAGGGAGAATCGGCCCAGACAAAAGTAGGTGTGTGGACCTGGCAGGATAATTTGTATTCAGAGGAAAACAGCGGCGGTCTGCCTTTTTTAGATTCACACTTTAGATCCCCCCTCTCCCCCGACACCACCACCACCTTGTCGAAACAACGCAACACCCCGCGGTGTCTATGTGCCGCCACAAAGACATAATCAGTTGCGTGGGTGGGGAGGAAGGAAGGGGAGGCGCAACAACAGGCGATGCATCATGCTACGGAGGACGCCGAGCCGTGGGCTGTTTTGATATGACCCGTCGACCGAGCCACAGCTTATTCATCAGGGCCAAATGGAAGAGGCGAGGATGAGTCCATCTCACATCATCCAGCAGATGTACTGCCCCCAGTTAAGACCCCATTCAAGTTCACGCTCACCCATGCAGTCACTGTGCATCAGGCGTCGGAACACGGCGTACGTGCGGCTGACTACGCCATGCATGCGCGACGACTGCGCCCGCCCGCAGACTGTGAAGGTCGAGGCTGAAGGTCAGTGAAGTAGAAAGAAAAAAAAAAAAGAGAGAGAAGAAAAAAAAAAAAGAGACAGCCAATCAGAATAATCCCGCAGGTTTTCTGGCAGCAGGTGTGAGTCGCTGGATGAGAGCCATCATGCCTCAATAAAAGGCTCCTCGCTCACTGAGGGCACGGCCGCACGGTGGAATTCATTTTAATCCGAGCGACAGCATTCATCGACTGTGAAGGCTCCCCGTTATATTGGCTCACTTGGAAAAATTCCTGTGGCCAAAGGGTCTAATTGAGGAGAACTGCGGCAACACAACTTGTGTCGCTCACAAACATGGAGGGCCTGATTAGTTTGGACGCCAGATTTTAACTGACCATGACGTGCAGTCTGGCACCTCGGCTGTCATTGGCTTTGGACAGTGTGAGGGGTTTTTTTTTGGCACGTACGAGACAGAAACATGTCACTTCTTCTCAAGCATCTCTTCAGTGAGATACAGTTTGACAACCAACAATTAGCCTCTTCGGCACTCTTCCTGACTTCCAGCGCCCTCTATTCCTCCACAGCCACGACAGACGGGGGAACATGAAAAGACAATGAGCTCAGACGAGCGCAAAGGTGATAAAAGGATCATCTTAATGGTTCCCCGCTGACCAGCAAGAGTGAGAGGGAGAGAGGAGGGACATGGGGGAAGTCTTCTGCCATCAGCAAGCTCAGATTTTCACCGTGTTAAACCTTGACATGACTTTGCTTTTTGCCAATGCAGATCCCCCCAAAAAATTAAGGTTTCAACCATTGAGTGTGATTCCAATGCTGAGGGGGAATAGTGAGTAGATGGGCTGTTCAAATTAAAGTGAAAATTGTGTTATTCACCAAGACCTGCAAAATCAGGTACAATCTATCCTGGTCAGTCTGCAATAACTGGCAAAGCTACATATGTTTCCCAGAAATATGCAACGGTTGTTACCACAAGTGATTTCCTCAAGGACTCGTTTCCGACATGATGTTCATACCACATATTGACTCACGACCCAGAAGAGTCATAAGCAGTTTAGTGGCCGACCTCATCACTCTAGCTGAAACCCATTTGGAAAGAAAACAGAACATTTTCATTTCTCTGAAGGAACCTTAAATAACCTTCCATGCGTGCAAAAACAAAGAATCACAACCACTCCGAGATGTAAGAACAGCAGCTGCTGTATATCTATCCAGCATGGCTCCCAGGGTGTAGCTGCAGGCTAAGGTTGAGGAAATAAAATCTCTATTTGGGAAAAAAGAGGACTTGTGATACACAGAAGAATGGCATATAGAAAGTACGTACGTGCCTTGCTCAGTGCTCCCGCTTCACCGTCGGCAGCGCTGGCAGATAAACAGCTTTGTTTGTGTGCCTTCCTCCTACACAGTCAACTATCATTTGTTTTTTTATCCCATGATAAACAGTAACCAGCTGTGTTGCAAAACATGTGATAACAACTCAAGCTTTTGTCAAACTTATCAAATATTTCAAACACAGCATAAACACACAGTCCTGATTATTATTTTTTCATTTTTCATGTTAAAAATAGAGGGATGGGGAGGTTGACCTTCATCATAGCTTCGAAATCCTCTTGTGAAGGCTGTATTTTCTGAGGGAAGTTATTCTCCATGTTTGCAGAAGCCAAGAAACTACCTCATCCTACAGTTAGGATTGTTGGTTCTACAACACGCAGTTCAAACACAGAAAAGGGTGTGTGAAAGTAACCAAGTCCAACTTCTAAAAGGATGATTCCATTAGCACAGCTTTTAGGCAGTGCTTCACCCATGACTACCCTTTCGCACCCAATTAGGAAGCTATTAACACTTTTCAATTAACCAGTACAATGAAACAAACGCTTCTTTCTGCTGCTTTGGAGCTGTTGGCCCAGCCTATTAGTGGAGCGCTGGCATTGAAACATTTGGGAAAATCAATGAAAAAAAGTGCAAAAGTCGTTAAGGGAGACAGAGTGTTTAGCATTGTCATCTCATAGCAAGAAAGCTGCGGGTTTGGAGTCTTTCTGTGTCAGCATGGGTTGTCTTCAGGTACTCTTCAGGTACTCCAGCTTAGACTAATTGTCTAAACTGGCCAAAGGTGTGAGTGTCAATGGCTGCTTGTCTTAGCAACGAGTGTAACCCCGCATGAACCCCAAGGCAGGTGCAGTCAGCTCCAGAAACCCCACAACCCCGAGTGCATAAGAAGCGGTGATAGAAAACGGATGCAAGTATGTAAAAAAAAAAGCTGCGTGTGAAAGGAACCACGGAGAACACACAGCACATTCTTTTTGAAGTAAGTGAAGGAATGGGGTTGCTGGAGCACTAATGTTTTGCCAAATAAATCCGGATATCTCAGAGCCAGGTGGGTCTTATTAAATGCAGACTACGTCTTTGGCTCAAATTGAAAGCTGAGAAGTATTTAACGCTCCTTTGAAGTTTGAATCTCAGAGCCAAACCAGTAGGAGTGGGGTGAAAACACACTGGGGAGATAAACGTTTATCTACTTCCCCTAGAAAACACCCTACCTCAGAGTAAAGGTGCCGCCTGTCCCTGCTTGACCTGCCTCAATTATTCTGTGCAGTGCTCATCTGTTAGCTGTTGTTCTCCTTCTTTCATTCAGCCCTTCCAACGTTTGCCCACGCCCTTCACAGCTTCGTCCCCCTCTGACCTTGGGCGTCTTTGCGGGCACCGACAAAACCAGTCAAAGTCAGCTTTGTTTCTATAGCACGTTGAAGTGACCAATGGAGTAAAAATACAGAAAAAAATGCATATCATGGTAATAGTATAGAGTATAGAATCAATTATAAGAAAAATAATAAAACAAAATAATAAAGTTTGATTACAAAAGTAAAAACTGATTGGACACAACAATCTCACAATTAAAGAAAGGCTAAACAGAGGCAGACCTCCCTCCTCTGCTCTGCTAAGTAAGTCACATGACCACATGGGAAAGGGCCAGACAGCCATTATGAAGACTGACTGGTCACAGCAGCACCACACACTTGGCAGACGGGCAGATCTGCCCCCTGCAGCCTCTTTAGACATGGCCTTTCTCTAACAGCAGAAGGCCGGCGCCACTTTCATCAGTTCATCTGCCTAGGTGTCTGGACCCCCCCCCTCCCAACTCCCCCCTCCCCCTCCTCTCCAACCACCTGAAGGCATTTAAAATTACATCTCTCTATAATGGGGCAGACTTCGAAAAGATGCTGCAGACACGGCTGCTCATACTCTGCTTTAGCATGCATGGATATAGATGGATGCAGAGAGAGTACAAGGGGTCTGAGAGTGCATTTTCTTGGAGACGGGAAAAAAAAAAAAAAAAAAACTTGTATAACAGGCCGAGTGTTTGGGCTGAGTCCTCTGTCAGAGGGGACCTTTCCCTCCCCTGTGTTGCAGCCCCGTCATCAAGGCCTCAGTGTGAAGGACGTCCCGACAGTCAGCGGCCGACTGTCACAGCCCTTATCTTGTCTGGGCAAAGTCTCATATGCATCATCCATCCCTTTCTGCTGTCTCTTTGGCACACTGTTCAACACACTGCAGACTGACGCAATGGATCTTTCTTTCTGAAATGGATTAACAGGTCTTATTTCAAGCCAACTTAAAAAGAAGAAGAAGAAGGAGCTATTAACGCAAATTTAGAGCAATGATACCAATATATGTGGATTCTTATGAATTCACAGTGCAAATTAGTTGAAGAAATGTGCTGTTTTGCCAGTCCAGAAACACTTTGTTAGGGTTGCAGCCAAGTAAAATACAGTCGTAAGGTTTGACAGCTCGTAACACTGCCAGACTAATCATTTTTTATGCGCGCTAATGCAACCCGTAAAACGTCAACCACAAAAGGCTGCCTGCTCCTTGAGGTGACATGCTATTGCATATTTCAGCCTCAACAAAGTGGAAGCAAATTTATTGTTCAATTAGAGCCTGGCTTTCAAAGTGGAAGGTAGCCACAATCTGTCATGAAGCAAGCTGCTTTCCTTTTTCTTTTTTTCTCAAGGAATTAGATAAAAAAGGAAAAAGTGAAGCAATCACATTTAGAGATTAAAAAAAAATACTGTGAGCGAGGTTCAAATGGAAAACACAGACGTGCAAATGGAATCACATCACCGAAAGCCATTAATTTCCCATTCACATCCCTCCTCCCCTCGCGGAACAAAGTTGGATTAAGGTGATTTTGCAAAGTGCATGCTAAATCCCCCATTAGAATCCCGCGGTAGTAAAACCCCAACTATCTCCTCGTTGCTCTGCAGCCGGCACCATGAATCTGCGTGGCTGTTGCCAAGCTGCTGAATTAAACATGTCCAACCTCTACTGGCTCCTCCTCCCTCTCCACCAGTAGACAGCCAGGAACTGGGAGAGGGGAAGAGCGCCCTGACAACCGCCCGCCAGTCGGTCGCACACTTCCTGCAAAGTTGTTGCTACGTCCAACAGTGGTGGGGGGGAGTGAGCTGTGCTGTACTGTGGTGCATGTATGCATGCGTGCATGCACGTTTGTGGCCAGAGGTCTGATACGGCGCTGACTCACTGCACGCTAGTTCAGCCTGTCACTGCCGTCCTCCTGCATCTACACTACGCTGGAATCAGAGCTGTGATTCCACCTGAAGGCTCATGCTGAGGTGTGCATGTGTGCGTGCATGCATGCCTGTGTGTGTTTGAGAGAGTGTGAAGAAGACATCTGCGTGTGAAAGCACCCTCTCCCCCATCTGTGCACGCAATGAAACGGCTGCTCTGGACTTTGCATCCTCCTGCTAATTACCTATAGTAGCTGCATAAATCAATGGGTGTGCGCTCTTGTGGAGCTTCTGTTTGAATGCGAGTGTGTGTGTGTGTGTGTGTGTGTGTGTGCTTTCGGAATGAATAATGAATGTTTATACATTGCGCGACATCTTTTGAGCAACCGAGCGCCGCTTGCACGACAGGGTAGAAGGCAGGAAATCCGCTGCAGATTCACTATGACAACCTGGCCCATTGAGAGAACGCTGGGAGCAAAGTGTGAGTCTGGGATCAAGAAAAGAGGAGAACATTTCAATGTGAAGCAGAGAATTTATGCAGCGTGTGTTTTTCCATCTTGTACTGGATTTTAGGAGAGGAGAGGAAAGGTCAGCCGTGATTGCTCAGACCACCTGCTTCACAGCGAGCCACAGCAGCCAGATAAAGCTGTTCCCTGCACGCCAGACCAGTTACCAGCCTCTGACTGGCTTATCATGACAGTCCTGCTGATGACTCTTCACACAGACTAACCCATTAGGACCAGATGCCTCAGGATCACATCTCAGTATGTATGGGATTGGGAACACAAGTCATCATTTGTGTTGGTTAGTCCTGCTGGCACTGCGGCTGTGCCAACAGAGATGTCTTCCAGTCCTCAATCGCTGCACAGACATCTGAGCTCCTCCATCAATGTGACTTGCTAATTAACTGTGCATTTCTTTCATGCCACTCAAAGCTTCCCGTTTGCGAAGCCCGGTAAAATCTCGAAACAACCATCAGGCTGCCGTAACGAAATAGGCTCCAAAAAAAAAAAAAAAAAAAAAAAAAAAAAAAAAAAAAAAGAACAGACTCCCTGTTACTAACCACTGCGGCAATTAATTAGCCAGACGCTTCTTCCACCCCGGAGTCGTCATCAGCTCATAAATACAACAACCACTTATTTTTTCCCAGTGACTTGTCTTTTGACAGAATGCTGGCGGTGTCAATAAATGGCTGCCATCATTTGCAGCAGCACTTTGTGTTTTCTGCTAATTAGCCAAAACAATGGCTAATTAAAATTGTGAATGCAGAAACTGTATGAGGGACTTTTTATAGACGACATCAGGGGCAAAGATTTATCTCAGCTGTTCCACCAAAGTGATTATGACAGTTAGTGTTCACTGAATCTACACAAAATCTTTGACTTTTCATTCATTGTGTATTACTTCCACTTTACACTGTATTCAATAGAAGCAATGGTTCTAATTGCCGAGGCGAAATTACACTGCACCGTCTCTTATATAGATGCATTATCTTCTTAATTTTACTGGAGTAAACATATGCATTACAGTGACATAATTGTAATGAAATGCAATACATTTTTTTTTTACTGTTGTGTGTGTGTGTGTGTGTGTGTGTGTGTGTGTGTGTGTGTGTGTGTGTGATTAGATCGCACAATGCATACGCACATACATTACATTGTGATTTTTATGTTACTATTACGATTCCGGGGCCTGGGACCTTTCTGTGTGGAGTTTGCATGTTCTCCCTGTGTCTGTGTGGGTTCTCTCCGGGTTCTCCGGCTTCCTCCCACACTCCAAAAACATGCATGTGAGGTCAATTGAACATTCTAAATTGTCCGTAGGTGTGCATGTGAGTGTGAATGGTTGTATGTTTCTATGTGGCCCTGCGATGAACTGGCGACTTGTCCAGGGTGTTGCCCTAAGAGAGCTGGGATAGGCTCCAGCAGACCCCCGTGACCCTGAATAGGAATAAGCGGGTATAGAAGATGAATGAATGTTACTATTAGCAGGATCCTGTGACCCTGAGGGTATGGAAAATGGATGGATGGATGGATATTATTATTTCCATTTCCCCTCGCTTTTAACTTTTGCAAAACAGCAAAAAATCAACATACAACTCTTTAAAAAAGAGCAGACTACTGTTTCCAGTAAACTTCTCCCTGATGTGACCGCTGGCAGACTGTCAGTGTCACCTCTGAATGTAATACTGACCCTTTTTCAAGTGTTCATTTATTTTTCTAAATTGTGGCGTTATGCAAACGCCCGCCTTCACAGACCTGTGAGTCACTCGAAGGTCATGTCGTCGGTGGTGCAGCGGAGCCGAATCGCGGCAGATGTGCGCTGACATGCAACGGAGATGAAAGAGACCCATCTCCTCCCGCCCGCCAGCTTCCCTCCCCGAGAAACCTCCTCCGCCAGTTTTACCTCGTTGCTCTCGTCTTCCGGAAATCACTGCGCAGGTGTTACACATCCAGCATCACGTCACTCACAGGACAAACTGCAGCGGAAGTATTTCAGGTTAACTGGAAAGTGTGTCACAGCTTCTGTGCGTGTGCGCCCGCGCGCGTGTGCGTGTATCTAATATTAATGGGACTTCCTCTGAGCGCGACACAGCAACTGCAGAGGTGTCACCGTGACAGTGTGATTATTGGACGGGACCGCCGGAGAGGAAGTCTGGCTAAAACTAATCAAATGGGCAGGAACAGAGGGAAAGGAAACAACTCGGCGGGGCTGACAGAGAAGTCGTCCAGCACAGAGACTCGCTCTCTTCTGTTTCCATAAATAATGAAGCAGGTTATAACACATTAGCACATTTCACGACGTGACACGAACACGACGGGTTCCGCCTCCGCCGAGGCAGGGAGGTAAGCCAGGGTAAAAAAAAGCAGGACTGTCTCCAGGATTCAAGTCAGCCTCGTGTTGACTGCAGCCGCCCATTAGCATGGCAGCAGGCTTTCGGGGAGGGAATCTGCTGCTGAAGCAGCGACGGCCAAATTAGGGCCGCTGGAAGAGATAAGATGCTTTCAAGCAGGAATATTGTTGCCGCCGCAGCCTTCTGAAACATTGTTTAGCTGGGCTCGCTCTCATTTTCACACCTCTCTCTTCTGTATTAGCCAACTGGCCAGAACGCTCCTGTGCAGCGTTGCCACTTTCACCGGCTCCATGTACAACCTCACCGCTATTTTTTTTTTTAAACAACCCACATCATTGTCTCCGGAGCTGAAATACCTCTCTGCAGGCCAAACAGTTTGGCTTATCTTGTCCCTGCCTTGGTTACACTGTGTTCTTGCATTGGCAGGTTCTGCTCGTTGCACGTCATTATTACTGTGTGACTGAAGAACAAAAAAGATATTCACAAAGAAATACTATCGGCTTTGACTCGCACACAAAGTGCTCCTGAATAGGAGATGGCAACATGAAACAGTAATCAAAAAGGCTCTCGGTGAAACTCCTTGCTAGTCTGACCTTTCTTTAAACTTAAAGTTCATTAATATTTGAAGAGTCTTGCGTTGCTCCTTGTTGAATTGTTAAAATAATCTCCCGAACCGGATTGTCGATGTCAGCACAGTAAAGGCGTGTATGTGCTAGATGTCTGAGCAACACTGGGTAAAAGGCGGGGGAAACAAATTCACTATAAAGTTTATTAGGACATTCTGGGTCAAACCAAGCCAGGCCAACTGATCAACTATTGTAGATGGCTTGTTTTCGGTGACAGCCATTGTTGTCAACGCTATTGTCTGGTAAGTGACTTCACTATACAATATTATTGTTAGCGGTACTAAGTTTGGCGAAAAAAAAAAAAATCATGCTTGATGTAAAAAAAAAATAAAAGCATCATGTTTTCCAGCGTGATGCTCACATTTTGTTTGAAATAATTCTGGCCAAATGGTAAGTTAAACTTTTTTGCACTTTTAAGAACAAGTAATCCTTTTTTTTTTGCATGTAGAGCATATTCAGATTCAGACCAATATTTTTTTTTTAAGGACGGTTGTTCCAACCAAGACCCAGTCGTGTTATGGAAGAGACAAGAAGAAGGAGAAAACTTCTTTCCAGATGGCAGAAACTCTGAGCAGATCCAGGCCGCTCATCAAGTTGAGTGGTCATCTGCTGTAAACACAGATGGGTTGGAGGGAAAATATATAGGACAAGTTACAGTAAAGATTACAGCAACAGAGATAACAGTAAAGATTTATCGTACCGAAACAAAAGCCTCAGCGTGAGGGGCTGGCGAGGGGGATATATTGTACACAATTAATGATCAATTATTCATGAGCACGATGGGCTCGAAGCGTCAACATAAACACAGCGCCAATCCCATTCTGGCACAAAACGGTCCTTTTGTGCATCTCTTTGAAGTTGCAGCCCCGTAAGTCACAGATGGTTCGCACTCCTCTCCGACCAGTCGGCAGATCAATACTGGGAGCTCTTAAAGTTCCGGTCAGAGCTGCACACACCGTGTCCCCAGCAGTCACAAGCAGGCACTGCAGGAAATAAACAACTCATAAATAAAAGGAAGTCTGGTGGGAATCCTTATCAGGCTGATCACAATCTCAATGTGGTCCCCTTTCAAAAACAGACCAATCATAAAATAAAGAAATGATTATTCACACCAGCCATGTTATTTTCCCATTCCTGCCTGCTCTCTGTTGTTTTCAACATTTGTGTAAAGTTGTGACTCATGAATGCCAGTTACCGCTCTGACGCCATATTAAATTGGACGGCTCCCACTTGCTCTTTGAACCATCACATTGCACTTGGAGCTCAGGCAGGGACGCAGATAGGAGTGGAAGCTGAATCAACCCCAGTTCTAAATAAGGAGCGTGTTTTTTTTCTCCTTGTTAAATGACCGCACTTGGTATTCACGTTAAGTTTTTTGGGGGAGGAGAAATTAAACAACTACCATTAGTCATCACAACAGGCGGCACAAACAGAGGAGCTTGCGGGTATCGCTCTAATTTATTCTTCACCGCCGAAGCGCACGGCCCCTTTGCGCTTTCACTGAATGAAATATCTGACGCAAGCTGTGCTTGGCAGTAAAGGAGAGGCACGCATCGAAAACAAGCATGCAACTTTGCTGCATTGGGTCACAGATTGTGTGCGCTGGTCGCCTCTTGGAGTCGTCTGTGCTGCACGCAACCTCACTTAGCGTGCTTTTCTTTTCACTCCGAGACCTCCAACACTGCCCTGTACGACTGGCATTACCATGGGAGGAGATGAGAGGGAGGAGGGCGAGTATCGATGGAGCTAGATTGGGATGTAGCCGACCAGAACATGATGAATTATTAAAGAAGTCGTGTCAGGGCAGCTGTGGCTCAGGAGGTACAGCTGGCGCCCACTGATCAAAAAAGAAATCTAAGAATCCGACGCTCGACCCCCCCAGCATGGAGCCAGTCAAAGAGTCTCAATACATTTCTGGTGGCTCGGGCTGCTCACTGACACTGATGAATGAGCAGGTGGCAAACACAGATTGTAGCCCTCAACACCAGGGCAGGGTATAATATTGAGAGCGTGATAAAACATCACACACACCAAACACAAATGGAAGTTCAAAAGCTGCATTTAGATTTCCAGACAGTACCACTGAAACACAGAGAGTTTTTAACTTTGCCCTTGAAAAACCAGGAAAGCCAATTGCCAAATCCACCTTTCTGTCATCCATCCACCCGTTTTTCATTATCGTTATTAAATCTTGTTTATGTGATCAAGTCAATCTGCACAATAACCGATACATATTTACAGCCTTTTAGTCAGACAGAACCCGTAATGAGACCAAACACAGTCTTCAGTCACGGCACGCTGAAATTCAAAATAAAGGATATGAGACAGGAAGTACAATTTAATAAAATAAAATGTGTTTTCATGGCGCAGATCAGTTGGTACAGGGAGGAGTCTCTCTCTCTCTCAATACAATTTGAAAAAGTGAGGTTTTATTTCATGCATGTAATTCTATAATTCTATTAGAAGGGCAAACAGGACTCATAGGAGACATGGGAGTGTTTGAGGGGATGGGAGTGTGGCAGATCAGAATCTTCCAATTGTGTGTGTGTGTGTGTGTGTGTGTTTTGGACCTTGCAATGGATGCATACTCGAGCGAGTAAAGCACAGGACAAGTGCTCCCTCCTGAGAGATGTGAGTGATTGGAGCAGAGAATGCTGGAGATCTTGCTTTGCAATTAGAAGTGCTCCACTCCCTGGTGAGCTTCACCACTTTACTGGGATTAAACAATGTGATTTATATGCTGAGAAGACCTTCACCACTCTCACCAAGTAGAGGAGCTACAAGCTGCAAACAATTTCACTATGTGTAGCAGCGTTGGCCACTCAGAGAGAGGTTATTAAAAGGAGTAATTTCACCTTTCAGCCACGCTGCTTCGCATGTCTGCTAAACGCAGCGTGACATTTTAAAAATCCAACATGATGTGCCGCCACGGCGTGCACCCTTTCTCTTTTAGCTGTGAACTGAACATCACATCTTTTGGTGGGAGATTTCCTAAACGAGGCAGAGCAAACGTGTATTTTGAAAATAATGCGAAGCTCGAATCTGAATGCCGGCAGATGTTTCCGCACGGCGGCATTTTGTAAACAACACGGAAAGCAAACTTTCTTGGCATGATAAGTGAGACTTGGGAAGTCGATAACTGATGTTTTTGAGCAAAGTTTGGAAAAGGAAGGCAAGCGCTATAAATTAATATTTATATTCACTGCCGCCACATTGCTGTTGTGAAGCGTGTCCTCATTTCTCCTTGGGAACTAAATCTACCAAAAATTCGGAGCTTACAACTCAGAATTTGGCGGCAACAAAGAAATATTTTCATATTTGCACTAAAATAAACCTTTCAAGGTCTCCGAAGATTCGGGACTTAAATGCAGTGAGTGAAAATTCCTGGTTGTTCAGCTTGCTGACTGTCTCACAGCTTCTTTTTTTTTTTTGTATCTACTTCTTTCTTAAGCACCCATCTCCTGAGACAACATAAAAGAGGCTTTCTGGAATTAAAGTTTTACTGCAGCAATAAGGACTTTTCCTTTTTTTTCTTTTTTGTTACTGCATGTGTGTGATTGTTTTTTTTCGACATTCTGTCTCCTCTACTAAGTGTGTCTCCAGTCAGAGCTGCGGGACAGCAAATGAACAGTGTGCATTAAACATTACCAGTAAGTGAAAATGGCTTGTGTGTGCAATAGGAGACCAACAGTGTTTGGCTGTTTAAACAGCTTATTTTCTTTTTCTAACAAATTTCATGGGAAAGATACACTAAACGTCAATATAGTGTGTTATAAGTGTTACACCTACGGGCTACTTATAAAAATGCGCTGACAAACATGTTTCCTAAGAGACTGTAATGGCCAGATTGAGAGGATAAAAATCAGTCCTGTTTGCCCATTGCAAGCATTCGCCCAAGCAAACACGTGCAGTGAGGTATGTATGAAGGGCTCGTGTCAAGGACGGCCGAGGGGGTTGCAAGCGAGGTGAGGGAGGATGTTGGCAGACGAACACAAGGAAAACATTGGGATCTTGGGAATCATGCGGCCTGGGGGCGAAAAAAAGACATCATACGTGCTCACAGGCGGAGAAGCGATGGCGCGCAGAGAGCCTTGTGAGGTGGGGAGGATATCTTATTGATGAGGCGGTCTGGGAAAGATGTAAGCGGGTGCAGGATTGTGGTCCTGGGGGGATGCTCTGTCTGTGGCAGAGATAGCGGGCTCAGACAGCGGATTAGTGTTTCTGCTCCATAATCAATTTTCTGTCTGGATCCCATTGTACATATCCCAAAACATGTACTCCCTGCTTGATCTCTTCCAGCATTCCCCTGCAAACCCCACCTTCCAGCCCCCCTCCACCCCACAGCTTTTCATCTTTATTCCACATTCAATGTATGATATATTGATACCATGTTGAAAACTTCATATTTCCTGCTGTAAACAACTCCAGTGTGGATGTCAAAGTCACGGCTCAAGGCTCGCTGCCATCTGCCTCACAGTTTTGGATGTACGAGCTAAGCTATAAGTAACACGCTACTTATAGGCACTCCTTTCGCTGCTTCATCAAAGCAGTGAGTGTTACACCATCAGTAACGTTGTGCAAGGAAGAAGAAAATATTGTGACTCCTGGTAGCGTCACTCATACATAAGACCTCTAATCATAGACATAAACGAACCTACACCACTGTGAGATCCTTCCTTCCAGGACTTTAGTGGAGCTGTATTCTATAACCTACTGACCACAAAGCTCTTAGCAACTCTTGAACAACAACAACATACTGAGCCCTCTGTTTACAGCCTCCTGCTACCTGTTCAAACTGATGTTTTGTTCGACCTTCAACATGTTGGGAGGATGACAAAAACAAAGTGGCCTTAATGGGGTCTCAAAAAGAGTGGAGCAAACACTGGACTAGGAGAAGTATGACCCCAATGTGACATCACAAAGGGCTGATTTGAGAGTTGAGTGCCTTTAGCACACACTTTCTGAAAAAAGATTAGCATGCAATAAAAGCAAAAAGAGGATTTTTTTTTTCATCCTTTGTCTGGAGTTCACCAAAAGGAAGAGGCACAGATTTTTCACAAAAATATGTTGGTTAAGTGAATTTTGCAGACTACAGGACCTTTGAATAAAGTCAGGATGGATGAGCCGGTATTTCACATTGTGTATGAACATGCATGCAAGTATGTGTGTGTGTGTATGTGTGTGTGTGTCGGCACGCACGGGGCAGGAATGCCGCGAGATGAAAGGTGAGGGAGACAGCCACAAGGAGAGACAGCAGGTGGTGCTAGGAGCGCTGCTGCAGAGGGTGTAGGAGGCACTCGGTGTCAACAGATCAATAAGGGTGGCATGTGTGGGAGTGCCAGAGAACTACCCATAGCTCACTGACTCACGCGTGGTGAAAGAAAAAAGTATGAAAGATGCACTTTTGGAAAAAGGGAAGAAAGTTATGGAGAGATATAAACAGCCTGCAGGCACTGCAGTTTATCAGAAAATCAGTTTATCTCAGAACGACAGGCACAGGTTATCAACAGAGGGAAGGGAGACGTACAGAACAGGAAGCTGCGTCGCAGAGCCGGACCTGACCCTGCCGCCACCGCTGCAGCACACGCGCAGATGAAAGCTGTCAGTCAGCGTTCACGGCCCTCTCATTGCTGCAGGCAGGCAGAGTGTCACCTCCTCTGATTCCGCCGAGCACACACAGATGAAAGTTACTAATGGCCTCACTGTGGCGGGCGAGCGTGACTAGGGTGCAATAGCAGGACACCGGGGGGGGGGGGGCGGCGGTTTGGGGTGTGCGATTTCTGCAGGGAGCGACTCATTTCAGGGAGTCACTTGAGGGGGGAGTCGGAAGAGGGCGGAGGGTGGAGGACTCGGAGGGGTCGGGACGCGTTGTCATGCACGACGGACACTTGTCAGTGCCGCGCTCGTGTCGGCGGAGGGGGTTTTGAAGAGGCCACTAAGCTGTTTGGCTCTGGCGAAAAGCATGTGGACATGAATGAGAGTGTAAGCAGCAGTTCTTACCTTGGCCTGGCCTCGATGTCTCGCTGGAACCAGATGATGGGAACCAAAAGAGAGAGAGAAGAGAGAGGAGAAGAAAACACGTTTGAAATGCTTGCACAGGTGTTAAAAAAAAAAGAAGAAAAGTCAACAACATAATTCACATCAGCTCGGTCAGCAGCTGGTGTGGCTCTAAATCTGAGCAATTAATTTCCACTTTCATCCACCAGTTAGGCTCATGTATATTCATTAGCTTTTAAGGAGAGAGAGCTCCAAAATGTCAGTCAAATTTCAGCATTTATTTTCAGTTTGAATCATGGCCTGAAGGTTTTTCTTTTCTTTTTTTTTTTCAGTGTCAGAAATGATGGATGTGATTGCCGACTGGCTGTGTGAGATTACACCAGCGCAGCAAAGTGAAAAGGTTTATTCAGGATCTGAGCAGAAAAAAAGGAAAAATAATCTGATTTCACATTCTGTCATTTGCACAGGAGGCGTTGGTTCAAAAGGCTTGCATGCAACATTTACACACACTGCACACACAACGTTTAAATTATTGATATAAATCTGCAATATTCACAATACCGCAACAGCAACAAGATGACTCAATGGCACGCAGAGCAGTGAAAAATGATGTTACAAGGCTCCTGATCCTCACCTCAAGTCAGGAGGAACTAAAGACGTAGTTCTCAGTTTGTTACCTGGAAATATTTTGCCTGGAAATATTTTTGCCTCGCTCCATTTGCACTTTAAAACTTGGCAACCTGGTCCACCTTGGCTGGGCCACGAGGAGGCTTTTGACACTACACAACAGAATCTTACTGGCAGCGCAGCAGAAACCAGGAAGGGCTGTGCATTAAACACTTAACATTGTACAGAGAGCCAGTTCTCTGTTGTTTTTTTTTTAAGCCTGATTTAAGTATAATGGTAGGAAATGTATTGGGAAGTAATTTAGTAAGTGGCCTCCACATGATGAGATAGACATCGTGTTATGTGAGCGTTTCCCAGTGTTTCTGAGTTGCCCCTTCTGGGAAACCTTGCATCTGGTTCTGACACATGAAAGCAACGCATGAATGTAATTAGGAATGTAAACATATGGAGTCTGATGATATTCTATGCTTAATGCAGAAACTTGAATGAGGAACATAACCCACTGAGGTCACACTTTAAAACAACCTGATCTGTGTCAGTGATTTTGCAATGTAAAACGATCCAGAAACACAAGAATCCAAATGAGTTCTTATCATTTAATTACACTAAATTTCTCAAAACCTAAATTTGTACAAGGCGTGCATAACCCCAATGTATTGTCTATTTCACTCTCACTCCTTTAAAGGGACGCTAGTGCATTAATATATTCCTGGCAAGTCTGAAAGCTTCATTGGTATTTAGGATAAACGCTACAGTCGATGCAGTCTTAATACTTCAGCTTATTTCAGGTTGAAGGATTTCTCAAGGCTGCGCTACTTTGAGAGCACTTCACTGTGACCGGGGTCATGGCTGAGTCACTGTGAGGTCACTGGAGACTGAAGACTCCCAGTGCCGAGCTAATGAGGCATCTTGGCTTTGTCTTCTTCCTTTGGAGTCCATAAGAGCATGTAAACACATAAACACTGGCCTGCTGTTTTTATTCAAGATGGCAGCATAGTGGAGAAATATATGGAGTGGTTGAAAAATACACTGTCATCACAATATCAACAGTCCACGTATCAGACAGGACTGCTTGAGCTGCATTAAGTTGATGACAATGTACTATCTCCTTCCTTCCTTCCTTCCTTCCTTCCTTCCTTCCTTCCTCCCTCCCTCCCTCCTTCCCTCCCTCCCTTCCTCCCTTCCTTCCTTCCTTCCTTCCTTCCCCCCTCCCTCCCTCCCTCCCTTCCTTCCTTCCTTCCTTCCTTCCTTCCTTCCTTCCTTCCTTCCTTCCTTCCCCCCTCCCTCCCTCCCTTCCTTCCTTCCTTCCTCAGAAGGCTATTGAGAATCTATACTGCCATGCAACTTGCTGGCTCATTATGAGCAGTGCATTAGCTGTCGAGAGGTGGGTGTCTCTTAATGGAGCCACAGTGCTGGATTGGAAATAATGACTCTTTTAGTAATGTTTGCATTCTTGTCTGGGGTCAACATGAGCAATGAAACCAAGGGCAAAAAGACATAGCTGCTGTGACTATTAAATTATTCAAACACATATATTCAGTGAAGAAGATCATCCCTCTTGCCAGGGATGCGGAATACCGACCAACTACGCACTTAAAGATGCTCACTGGTGTTTATGTTTCTTTCTGTGAAAAACATTTAATCTCCTTGCTGGTACTCCTGCCCCGCCATGTATCAATATTTTTTTAATTAGCGTGTAGTCAACAGGGAATGTTCAAGCTAACGCACTGCGTGGTTGTACGAGTGGGCACCTTGAGGCAGCGTTTTAATAGAAATGTGCAGACAGAGATTTTAGGAAGTAAACTGTCCCTGACCGAGACAAAGTCTCTTAATCTATTCTCCCGTCGGCTCCCACCGACTGGTCAACTGTTCGAGATGGTTTTTTACCTCCGGTCCTACTGAGCATTTTTGGTGCGCTGGATGTGTGTCAACAAGCCTGTTGCTGAGCCGCAGGTCCAGAAAAGACGGGAGGTTATTAAGGGAAGTGAAGGTAATTTGTTTGTTTGACCGTAGGCACAGGGAGAGGTTGAAAAGATGTGTTGTAAGTATGGGAGAAATATTTTAATACACAACACTTCACAAGCAGCAGCCGATTATCTGACTAACAGTTTTTTTTCCCTCCCTAAGAGCCCCTGGAGCTATGAGTATATTTTATCATGTATAAGAAAGATGGAATCGCGCTTTTCTCCCTTAACTGCTGGAGGCAATGCCTGTAATGCCAGCGCAAACAGGATCAGAATGTTTTTCCTTTTTCATTCCCAAAACAGACAGTCAAACTATTTCATTAGCTTACATTTGAACAAACATGAGGTGAATAGATTTACTGAGATTTACTCGCTGTTGTCTGTCAGCTGATGCTTCATAGCAGCTTCCATTCTGAAGCAGGCCTTCACTGTCCTGACAGATTAGCAGCGGCACTGCTTAACAATATGAACAATGGAACGATGAAATGAAAAAAATAAAGAGAGAAGCTGCACTGACGGAAAGAGACAAACCACTGGATGATGACAACTGCTAGGTGGCATTAGCCGACCGGCTCCCTTGACTGTCCGGCTGACAAGACTAACTAACGCCACGTCTTACGGGGAGATAAAACACACGAGAGTGAGAGCTCAAAGAGTGTGGGAAAGAAAAACAGTGAAGTCACAGCAGGCACTGGGCCAGTCGGCTCCTCGCTCTGCGTCCACTGACCCACAAGAAATAACGTCACCGCCGACTAAGTGAACTGCGGCGGAGGACGACCGCACTCCAGCCTCAGACGCAGCTCTCAGGCGACTATATACATTTCCAAAACGCACATTAGCCACTCCGGGAATATCTATAATATCTAACACAGCGTTCACTTTGAATCCTAATGAACAGAGGCCACCGCAGACTAATTTCTCAGACAGATATGCATTCTGTACGTTGGCAGCAGCCATTACAGTGGCGTGGCTGATCCCCAAGCAGCATCTCTGGGGAGCTATTGGGCCTCCGACTGTGGTGGCTATCATATTAAGAAGTGACAAATGGACCAATAGGATTTCTTTTTCTTTTTTTTTTTTCTTTTTTTTTAGTGTGGGACCAATAAGCAGCAAATGCCTCCTCCTCAATGTTCTAATGAGAGGACGCCACAGTCGAGCACAACCGAACCCGTGGTTGCACTTGTTCGACCCCTGGCTATGTTAGCCTATCTGAAAACAAAATCATTACGGCGTCCCAGAAGTCTCAGGTGCGAGCAGTCCATTTGGCACGTCCTCACTTTAACTCGTGGCTCGGCGTGTAAGGAGAGAAGGAACAGCTGCTGTGTTTATAAATGACAAATAGTATCGCCAGAGGACAAACGCAGCCCCACTTACGCCTCATCAGGCAACAGCCCGGGATTTATTTGCCTCTTAAAACCTGCATCATTGCGACACAGCTGAATGCACGAAGGCAAAACTGGAATTTTCTACCTGAACAAATTGTGTGCAGCGGATAAATATAGCTGGTCTCGTCCTTAATTTGGGATGAAGCGATAGACAGTGGCACCTGCTTACCATATTCATCTGGCCATAATGACTATGCAGCAGGTGCTACCGTCATTAGAAATACGTGTCTGGAACTCAAACTCTGTGGCTGCAGGCCTACCAAGACAAGGGGAAACGCAAACGAAGGGGGAATTCTGAATGTTTCCTTTAATATTTGTGAACAGCGTGCCGTGTGGAGAGGAGTGCACGTGATCAGCAATGAAACAAACCAGCGGAAGAGGGAATTTTTCAGCAGAACGTTCTGGGGCCCTCTACCTGAATCAAGAATTCTGTTCCACATTCCAAAGCTTAGCGTGGAGATTGACAACTTCTCGGCCGACTGTGAGGGATTGTTGAGGGCACTACAGCTGCCAAGAGCATTAAGCAACACTTTCAGTCCCAGCAGCCTGAATATTGTCCGAGACAGCGTATCGCACACGGTTGTCCGACTGTGTCCGGCTTTAAATCGAGGTTGGCAATGGGATGAAATAACGCTTCTTCCTATTGGGGTTGTGTAATGGCACATTTTGCAGTAATATTGTGCGATCGAGGCAAAACGAAGAAAGCATAAAGGGGCTTTGTGATTTTGTGGTTTTCGCAATTCATTTCAGCGGATGACCATTGTTGAATATGCATCATTTTATTCAACTCGTCGGCTGCTGTGAGGGTAAACATGAGTTGCATGTGGCATTAAGAACATTTTCAACTTGCTTACCGTTCAAACTGACCCAAAAAAACCCCCCAAAAAAACAACACAATTCCCAACTGAAAGAAGCTGCTCTCCTGATGCTCTGCTCACCTGCACTCTGTGGGAGGGCCCGGGTGCTGCCACCAGGGCCTTGGCTATCACTGCGGGACTTCCGCCCTCGGCCTCCTCCAGAATACACAGCTGGTTGGTGATGTTAGCCATCTCCTCATGGAGGCGCTCCGTCTCAACGTTGATCTCTGCAATTTTCTCGGCGGCCGACGCGGTCAGGAAGGCCTCCTTGAGGTCGACCAGGTGGAGGGTCCTCTTCTCCTCCAGGCGCACCAGTCTGTGGAGCTCATCGAACTGGTTGTCCACGTAGGCCTCCAACTCGTCGACAGACATCTACAATAGCGCAGACAGAAAATACAGGGCACACAGAGTGAACAAACACAATGGAAAGGAATTTTGGCAAGTGTTACTGGGATAAGATCAAAAAAAAGAAGGAAACTGAAAAGAGGAAGTGCTGCCAATTAAAAATCAACTTCAAAGTCCCTCAGCGGAGGCATAAATCACGGAGCGGAACAGCAAGTTGACACATAAACCCCGAGACAACAAAACAAAAGCAGATGGGGACAAAACAAGAGTCTAAACAATTATAAAAAGGTGCGCTATACGAAATGCCTGCAGCAAGTGACGCGCACAGAGTCGTTTCCTCTCTGTCGCTCCGACAGGTGAATAACAGTGAAGTGAGCCCATTGGTTGCTGTCATCCTGCAGCTAATTGATCGCACGGAGCACAAACCCTTGAAGGCAAAAATCAATGCATCCCATCTGTGGATGGAGACTTCAGAGGCTCCTTGTACCACATCGAGCCATCTGTTGATTTTCATGGCGACTGGGCTCCTCGCTGAGGTAGCCGCTTTAATCCATTCCACCCAGTTTCCCTGGCGGGACTCTCTTCAGCTGCGACTCATTACGGTAAGACACCTCAATAAGGAGTAGGATCCCCGCAATCAATCCCCGCTGAGATGGCTCCACCTCCGAGGCCGACGATGCCATGAGACGAAACCACCCCAGGGTCCCGTGTCACGACACCTGCACCCCGGAATATGGCTTTGTCTCTCCAATTAATGAACATCGGCTATTTTCTCTCGCTCCTCTTCCCTTTGGGCAAAGAAGCTCGCTGCCTCCTCTTCCAGCCATTCTTATCTGGTTTCCCCTCCAGCGAAGCAGGGAATCGTCTTTCTTCACTGAGGCTGGCACAAACCTCGCGGGTTTTATTGCATGTTTGCCATTTTAGCACAAGCAATTGGATTCGGCAAATGGCTCATTAAAACAAATTGCAAAAAGTAACAGTTTTAATTATTGTCTTTGAATGTGCAGTGCAAAAGCACAGCGTTTATTGGAAACCACACAGCGAGTCTAAGTTATCAGCTAAATAGAAGGCAAAGGCTTCTTTTTTTTTTCCTGTACCACTAAAATCAATGTTCTGAATGAGGGTAAAAAAAAAAAAAACAACCATCATCATTAACCCACCAGCAGGCTCCAGTTCATTTAAAATGAAATGCATCTGTGGACCTGAAGAGACTGGACTGACACTTTATCATTGCCGTCTGGAATTCCTGTTGACTCACAGCAAGATTAGAATTTAATAAATCCTCTGATATTAAAAATACAAGATGACTGAGTCTTTCAAAGACTCGTTATTTTTAAATGTGATAACTCCACCTTTCAACGGGACTTCATGAAATGACAAAGCATTCAGTCTTTTTTTTCTTTCTGTGGGGATGAAGATTAAATGTGCAAGTTATTGCTCATAGTTTGATTCTGTCATCTCGCCACAAGTAAACAAAGGTTGAGACGCTTATATGAACCCATAACACGATAGAACTCCCCACAATCCACACCTATTCTGACATATTTATACTCCTGAGCTAATTCTGGTGTCAGCCTGTTAATTTTTTTAAACAAGATCATTAGCGTGGTTCATACAGCAAAGCGTGCGTAATTAGCGATCACGCTGAATAAATGAGAAATGCTGCATTTTCACAATTTCTCCTAAATTGCGAGTCTATTTTTATCCAAACACTTCTTAAATCACACTCTAACCGTAAATAATCATCCAGGGCCAATTAGCAAACTGTTACACTGCATAATCTTTTCCTCCGAAATCTCCACCGTTTGTGTATTCGCACAAGGTTTCAGGGAACAAAGATAAAGCATTAATTATAAAAGCAGATGCTTTCATCTTCGGCATCTCAACACGCCTTTCCCTGCGACACGTTCCGCCAGCACATCTCCAAATCTTCGGGACCCACGCAAAGCCCCAAACTCTGTAATTGAGTCCCTGCGGCCCGGGGTGGCAGGTGCGAGCCGTGATGGCGGATCAGGGCTGCTTTGTGTTGGTGGAGGGAAGCCCTCTGCCCTTGGACCTCTCACTCAGCGACAGAGCTAGCAAGGATGGAGCATTCATGCGAGCTAATCTTCATTTGCATTGCCGCAAGCTGGGGCCATGAAATGAGGCCCCGGGAGAGACAGTGGCGCACTGATTACAAGGGCAGAGTTAGGAGTAACGACAGGGCACGGGAGAGAGAGAGCAGCCAGAGACGGGACATCTGGCACGGAGATAAAGGAAGCCAATTTTCTTCTTCACGCAAAGCCGGGACATTAGGGGAACATATTAGGGAGGACCCTGATTTCATTACTTCTGAACAACACGCGATGAGTAAAAGGTGGGACTCGGGATGAAATTGCCTTTGGCGAAGAAATGAAAACGCTTGTCCTGCGATTGTAAACCGAGATTGGCCACGGACTAAAAATAGGGTCCTGCCGAACTTCATGTGATTCCAGGTAGAGTTGACTTCCCACACTAGAGTTCAGTCGTCGGTAGCAGAAGTGCACAAAACAGCTTCAAATAAAATGTTCAAATAAATAGCCGGTAAACCTGTCAAGCCTTTCAAAGTAAATCTTTAAAAGGCAGCAATCGGCTGCTTTAGGGTTTAGAAGTGATGAAAAATTCAGATGCTAAATCTGTGTTTTCCAAAAAGAGACAAAAAAAAAAAAAAAAAACTTTCAAAAGCTTTCAGCAAATTTCCGTGCCTGCGAGTCGAACAATTACTGTGTCGAAACGTTTCCACTCCGGAGTCAGAGTTTGCCCTGGTGCATAATCAGGGTTCTGTCTGAGTGACATATTTTTTAAAAAGCATTAAAAGCACATAAAGAAAGAAATTTATCTGAAGCCTCCCTTCTTGCGTCTGTGGCAGCGACAAATGCCTCTGCTTCGATAACTTTCTCCCTCTTGTTCTTCGCGTCCTCCAGAAGTTTTAGATTCAGATTAACATTTAGCCTTGAGGACAACACAGGAATAGAAAATGATGAGAAAAGGTATCCAGTAAATTTATGTTGCTGTTGACAAGCAACTTCTGGAGGGGAGGGGGCGGGGGGTTACTGAGAAGAGCAAGCCAATTAAAATTCAGGGATTACAGATGGAATGGAAATGGTCTTAAAGAGCATGAGCGTGTTTTGGCATGCCAGTCCCGTTTGCTCCTCTGCCTCTGCAGGACAGCTTTAATGTGTCTGCTACCCTTTCAGGGGGTTGGGGGAGGGAGAAAAGTGGATGCAGTCAACGCACGCACATACAGATTTCTGATTGGGCCTGCGTGCCGCCGAGTAACTTCCTGACATCAGACCCTTTAGGCTGCAGCAAGCAGCTCCGCGGGCAGCTTAAGTGCCCCGGACCCAACACAGTGCAGCAGGAAAGCGAGTAAATAAATCATGGCGCTGGAGGTAAATGTGCTGACGACCCGCTGAAGCCACGGCGAGCCTCCACCATCCAGCTGCTCGGCGACGCTGGCCCGACTGGCAGCTGTCTGGGACTCCTGTGCCGCGCCGCACCGCTCCCCTGACCCCCGGTTAATATGCATTCAGCCTCATCACTGTTTCTCTGCATTATCCTCCATCCCCCCGCGGAGAGCGCAGATATGAGCTCGGAGAGATTAAAATCCCCGTACCTGCGGCAAGGCACATAATTAAGCAGGCTAGACTTAATAAGCAAACAGCAACTGGGGCTGATTTTTTTTTTTTTTTTTGCATTCCTCTCCACATCCTTCTCCTCACAAATCCTCAGACATGCCCCAACTTACCTTCACCTCCTCCGACAGCCAGGGCCTGACTATTTTCCTGTCTTTGTGCTTCACACACACCAAACTTTTCCTCAGCAGCACCAGAGGCTGTCGCTCTGACGGCTACCTGTCATGCATAATAAGAAACGCTGACATTTGAGACTGCGGGAGAGGACGCGTCGACAAATCCAGAATGGTTTCTAACAACAGACCTGGAGAGCGCGCAGGTGAGCGCAGAGCAACGCTGCAAGACCAAATGCATGGGAAGTCCCAGAGGCGTCGTTGATAATTCAATACGAGGCTGCACGAGTTTAGGGGAGCAAGCAGGTTTAAGCAACGTCTCCCATCGGAGCAGTCAAATTAACCTCCTGTTTAATGTCAGTGTTTCACATCTCCTGAGGTGCAGCACTGGGCTGCATGGTCTCCTGAAGCCAAGCCCAAGCAAATGTAGCTAATGAAGATGATGATGATGACGATGATGATGAGACCATCTGAGGACCTTCACCCCTGAACCCGTCACTCTCTGTTCCATCTCTTCCTGCACGTGGCTCACCCGCCCACACCGCTTTCAGCGTCTGTAATGGAAATACAGCTGATGTCTTCAAGGTCGACTCGTCGTGGAAATTCACTCCGAGGCTTTTTGTTTGGCTCGATATTGAAAAGAAAAGGTGATGATGTGCGAAACACATTATTCCGCCCCGCTCTGCCGAGAGCGACTCGACGACTGCCAGGAGACAAAGGCTGACGCTGCCCTGCCACAACTGCTGTAGCTCTTCTCCAACAATGGAAACAGGTATGTATTTGAAAGTTGTGTTTAAATGGGGGCCTTCGCTTCCTTTTTGTCTGATGTGAAAACTGCTCCAGTTGTTCTTGTAAAACATAAACGTTCCAAGCGTCAAGCCACATTCATCAAGTGGACAGGGATATATAAATATGCCTTATGAGTTTATATATATATTTCAATGCAGCACCATGGGTCAAAATATGAACAAAACTGAGATGAGCAGTTTGTAGGTGCAGGTGCAGGTGCATGCAAACGCAGTCATTGAAACGTCTTCGTTTCTTTCTATTCAGCGATGAGACATGAATTCTTTTTTCTTTTGGTTGGTTGATCATTTCTTCAATTTTGTCCTTCATCTTGTACACAGCAAAACATCAATGAGACTCACTTTGAAAACACAACCTCTGACTTAGCTCTAGAGCGCCGAGTCAACTCAAGCCTGAAAATGACAAGACTCAGTAATCTCACAAGGATCCCGTCACACACTCAGAGAAGAATCATATCGGCAGAAGCCAAATGGCACTGATCTGCGAAGAAGGGGTGGCATAATAAACATATGGATTGAAATAATTGCCTCCCCATGTTTCGTACCAAATGCCTTTATGACATAATCTCCTTCTAATCCCCCTTTATCTCTTTCTAGACCGCTGTGTCTCCCCCACTGCAGCCGTATTGATGGTGCAGCGCTGCTCTACCTACTGAATTAGAAATAAGTCATGGCTTTTTTTCTTTTGGGCCCGCATGACCAGAAACCAGTTTTGAGCCATTTTTGGGAAAGAAATACAAGGCAAAAATCAAACCGACTTTGGCTGCATCCGAGAAATATTTTCTGATAATTTTTTGCAATATGCAACAAAATCCTGGTTAAAAGTATAATAATAAGACGTTGATGGCGATAACAGGCTGTGGCCAGCGTGAATGTGTGAATGTGGGCGATAGGAAAGTCACAGAGCAGGCAGATTGAAATACAGAGCAGAGTTTAAATTATGACGAAAAAAAAACAACCCGCAGGGTCTACAGTGTTAATTTGACAGTGTGACTGAGACTGCTGAGAGATAAGACTGAAAGACTTTTCCTTGGAGGCAGCTCATGATTCCATAGCAACAAACTTTGAAGTGACTACACTACATCAAATGGGTGATGACTGTTTCAGGATGGAAAATAGAGAGTATAAACTTCATTAATGCACGCCGTCACTTGGAATCATTTGTAAAGAAATAAGCAAAGCGCAGCATGAGCCCCGTACGTTTAGGCTCCAAACAAACTCTTCAAACTGTAGCAATTAAAACTGCTTTGCTGTTTTTAAATGCTGAGTAGGACTCGATGATTGCAGATTTCTGCGCAAGAAAATCATTGGTAAATGCATGAGAGCACCCGTGCATTACAAACAAGCAGAGTAAAGAGCGGTGCTGTGTGCACACAGAGTGCGCGCCGTCCGCACAGTCACAGTATACTGTCTCTCCTTGCGGAGAGGTCACATCCACACGTTATTGCTGCAGTGAAATTCTTATTTCATTCGACAGGAGCGGGAAGTCATTACTAAATGAGAGCAGCTGGGCACAAATCTTTGGGGAGGACATTTCTAAATATAGCCGTCGCCATATAACTCCTGTTAGGATTTGACTTAAAGTGTTTGGCATGCAGGACGTGGCGCTCACCTCAGGGTTGGTCCACTTGGTTTTGATCTTGTCAGACATCCCTTGGGCGTAGCTCAGCAGTTCGTTACCCTGTCGGCTCTACGGGTGGAGCAAACAAACATGCATCGTTCAGCACACAGGGTTTTAAGATTTAAGAGTCATTCTTAAAGCAATGCATTACAAACGCATGGGGTGTCTAATATCCATTAGTATTTTCTCCACCAGCTTATCACTGGCTGACCCATATTGTGGAATATCATACAAACCATGCCCCTATAATGCATACACAGGTCTTGTTTATGATGGTCATGTGGTGTTTTTCACTCGTCTTACATCTGTGCCAAATAATTCCAAAATTAGATTTTAATATTTCACTGTAAGCCAACAGCGTGAAATTGACAAAATCATGCACCACATGATGTGTTGCGCTTTTAACACACCTGGTAGGTGCTGCTGGAAATTTATTCTGAAATGCAGTCCTCACACCTCACCTCACACGAATACACTGACATGAAAAGCTGGATTAAAGCTTGAAAGACTAAAAGTGAATAATGTCACCTGAGGCACTTTATCTGCCTGAGTGTGTGTGTGTGTGTGTGTGTGTGTGTGTGTGTGTGTGTGACCCCCTTTGTCTCTCATCAATCTATATGGGCCGTGTTCTACCACAAAGCCAGAAAAGTGTGCTGCTCTACTTTTTCTGACGTTCAGCCACAGGGCACCGGATGAAAATCTCTGAATTACAGCCAGCGCGCCACAAGGGTCATTACTACTGGAGCTAAATACTCCTGACTGTGTGGGACCATTTACCGTACTCTCTGAAACATACAATGACCTTCGTCATCAATTGTTTTAGCAATAAGTGGTCATGATGACAGTCTTCGGAAGTAGTTTTTGTAAAAACAAAATGTGAAAAATATGGATTTGAGTGTCTTTTATTCAATGACACATACTTAACTTTAATTACTCTTTAAAAAAAAATGCAGCTGCAGATTTTTCTTGTCTACCATTCCTCTGTGTCTTGTGGGCCACAGTGGAATGCCAAAGTCATCTATGTGAAGAATACTGACTTCAGAACACTCCCCAACTGCTTTTAATCTTCATTTAGAAATGCATGGCCAGGCAAGCGATACCCTGAATACATTATGTCAGACATTACAGGACCACAGATGTGTCAGACAGAGCATGACAGAGTAAGTAGAGTGGAAGTCACGCAGCAGCTCCACTACATCTTTCTCACCTTCTGCCACACGTAGGCCTCATGCAGGGTGATGATCTCGTGCTCTCGGTGCTCGCCCTGCACAGCGCACACCACGCAGATGATCCTCTCATCTACTTTACAGTAGAGGGAGCCCTCCTGCCCGTGCTCCTTGCAGCGTAATCGCTCCACGGTCACAGTGTCCCGCTTCGGAGCATCTCCAGCAGCAGCTGCACCCCCCTGTTCCGGCTCGTCCTCCTGCCGTGGAACCCGCGGCGCCCCGGCGTCGCCATCCATCTCACCGAGGGGCTCCGCCTCCTGATCCCTCTCCAGCAAAAAGGCACCACCCTCCGCTCCACCTTCAGCTCCACAGTCGGCGCCGACTCCATTCGCTTGTTCCGTCTTGTGGTCATAAGGCGTCAAAGGGTGATGTGTTCTGCTGCTATGGCTTTCTGCATGGGCGGTGCAGAACGCAAAGCTGCAGGTGCGGCACACCTGTGTCGCCAGTTGGGCCTCGTCAGGCTCGCAGGCGTCACATGACCCGTCCATCTGAGGCAGCTCCTCAAGTGTCAGTCCCGCAGCTCCGTCCCGGGGTTCCCCTTCGGGTTCCATGGTGGCCGGCGATAACTCTGGGGATAAGAGAAATAAGTTTCACAGGCGGCACACAGGACAGACACCAGGTTATTTATAGGCATGACCTTCTGGCAAGGCTCTCATATCTGTAAAGGGGAAAGTCCGAGATCCACGCGGCCACTCCTGATGTATTCCTCTAACAACAAATGAGGAACTGAGCCAAAGTCCAGGGAAAACAATATCTGGAGTCAAGCCATCAAACAGGATACGCACAAAAACATTCTTGCTGGGCTACAAACAGTAACACCACATCTGTGGTCGTCCGAGCCGTCCTGGAGCGCAGAACAAGACGGGTTTGTTTACCGACTCACAAACAAAGAGTGCTGAGTTTGAACTTATACACACGCACGCTCACCTTCTCCCACCTCCCTTTGCGGGCCCTGACCTTTTCGTGCCTTGTTCTTAATGCACTTCCACGAAACCTATCACAGCACTCAGCTGGTGTGAAACTGCAAGCAGAGACCAGCGTGTGAGCGCCAAGACCAGAAAACACACACTCAAGCTAGAAGAGGCATATTTTACCCCCTCTTACCTTTTCTCCTCCAAGCCGTCCTCTCAGGGGCTTTGTGTTTGTGTACTCATATCCACTGGTGACATGAACAACCAGTGCAGGAGGAGGAAAGTGCAGCAATGCACAGTGAACTCCCACTCCTCCACTCCAGCCCTGCGCTAGCTTGTTATTCCTCCGTGCCTGATACACATACACACACTTTCAAACAGCCCCTCCATCCCGTGGGGATCACCAGGTTTTAAGTTCACTGCCTTGTACTTACTTGTCCGTGTTTGACGTGTTCTATCACTGCCAGAGTAATGTGGACTGGACAGGAAGGGGTTAGCAGCGCGGCTAACTTCCTTAGCCGCAGCAGCTGCTGCGTGTCTGGATGGTGTGAGCGACTACCGAGCTGTCGACCGACCGACTCAAACACTGTACAACACGAGCCTGTGCTACAGTTCCGAACCGACGGCGGAGAGCTACTTCCGTGTTTTCATCAACGGTGTACCTTCTCTCTTTTCTTTTCTCCCCCCCGACCCCCCCTCTCCACTTCCTGGTTGCAGCCTCCTGTGTGCTGCGCTGTGGTGAGACTCAGGGCTGAAAGCCACGGAGAGAAGAAGACGGCTGTCAAACTCCGGAGGCAAGCAGAATCGGGTAGTATAATGCAGTTGTAATGTGGCGTTAAGTTTAACACTGACTATTACATTTAGCAGTGTAATTATTGGCTACAAACCATTGACTTATCAATAATAAACACAAGCTGTGTTCTTATATTTGTACTTTAAACAAATCGAAAGCATTGGCCTAAGTATTATCGTTTGTTTGATTAATTCTATTCAATAATGTGTGTTTAGTATGATGTCAAGCAGATTGTTTTTGAAAGTTCCCACATTAGACCCATTCTAAGATTTTTATTTACATTCTGGACTACAAAGAAGCGCCCTTACCAGAGTTAGTACCCAGACAAACACTGTAGCTGTCCTTAAAGTAGCATACTTAGACCTGTGTTTACAGCCTCCTACAAAAATTCCTGGTTTTAACTCCCTACACCAGATGCTTTATTTGACTTTCACCACATTTGGAAAGTCAAGGGCACATACTTGCTAATTCACACATCAAAGGCCCTCCTCAACAGAAAAATGAACACAAGATAGTGCTGGCCATGATTACACGTTTTAAAAAAAAAAACAAAAACAAAATTCCCCTGTGTTTTGTTAAGGGCACACCATTGCTTTAATACTAAAATTATCCAATTGGAGGATATCCACATATTACAAGCCAATGATCACTTAAAATAAATTTATTTGATGTCAAGTTTAATCAGGGAAATTCCAGACCCCCAACCCCCATCCCAACGACCCCCCAAAAACGTTTTTTGAAAGCACAAAGCAGTGATTTGTTTCTGAGTCTTACTTCTAATCGTGTGTGGCTGAGTTGTATAAACAAGTACTCCAAGATAAGATGGGAAACATTGAAGAAAGCCATGTATGCATATTTTACACGACGTGTGGCCCAATATCCTGCTGTAAATGTAGCTACAGTTAAAAATAAAAAAAAGAGGAAAAAAAGGCCACAACAAAAGGTGACTACTACAGGGCAAAATAAAGCTTTATCGATTATCCAAACAGAAAAAGGTGTCAGCTGGGATAATAAATTAATTCAGAGCCTTGAAAGTGGAGTTAATGGTGAGTTTCTAATTATCATTTGTACGTTACCATCCTATTTGCGTCCTTACCCTTCATGAAGCAGCGCTGTGCGACAATGGGAGAGATGAAGCGATGAGGAAAAACAAGCTGCTCTCTGTTGAGAGATCTAAAGAGGCTATTGAGCTCAGCATCACACAAGCAGCATTTCGCAAATCATTTTTGACTCTTACCCAGCTTGTATGGCACACAGCAAATAACAAACATCATTCCAAGTTAAGCCTTCAGCGGCAATACGAATATGGACGACAGCACCGTTTCCTGTTCCCTTTTCTTTTCTTTTTTCTGCTGCTATTTGAAGAGGATTACTCATATGTAAAGATTGAAACCACAAGATTTATTATAACACTCTCAACAGAACGATGACTCAGTTCAAACATTCTTCATGGTCAAAATCAATCAGTTACCTTGGCATGAGCCTCGCACATGTCAAACAAATGCAATGGCAGGAATGGAAAGCGTGTTTTGAGGACTTTTGCTGAAAGAAATAGACCATTGTTTGAACTGTGAGCAAAATTAGTTTGCCACATTCTCGTTTGACACATTAAATGATGTTTAACTATTTCTGTGTTCGTGGCAGATTGCACACGATACTGAGGAACAGTAGATTACTTAGTCCCAACAAGTCTAGCCAGGTTAACTGTTTGGTCCTTGTTTTAAGGTCTATCATGAAAATATAATCTGTATTTTAAAAGTTTAGTGATATATTTATTTTTGAAATACTCATGCTATATTCCAGACCCAACAGAGGGCCCTCTAATAATTATTCAAAAAGCTTTGAGCAACAGTAAACAGTATATCAGCCCACTGAATACATCCTTCCACATCACTTTGTTAAAACTGATGCTTTGCTGTACATTCCACATGTTTTGACAGGAATGAATCAGAGGAATATGAAATGCTTTATGTTTTGTGTAAATGCAATTTTTCTGATAGCAACCCAAATATAGAGATAGAAAGGAAAAAAATATCTTATTCTATTTTTCACAATATGGGACGTTTAAATGAGGTTTCCTCCGATGACCGTGCAAAGATGATCATTCTCTCAGGAAAGGCAGCCAGGAGCAGACAGAAAACATTTACCTAATGCCTCAGCACGAGCATTGCTTATTGGCATGAGGTCAGTTTTTGGTCTCTTGACAAAATTTCTGTCAGGGAAGCAGTTCTCACTGAAGAGAGGAAAGAGCCACTATCTCCCCCTTTCTCTCCCCCCTTCATCTGTCGACATTTCTCCCAGCTCTGTGCTTGCCCCCTTGGTAATGCTTTGGCAGTTCTGGACTTTCCACAGCTCCTTCTACCTGTCATAACCACATTCGACACAAGACATTTTGTGGTTTTTAAGGTTTTTTTGTGTATTCCTAAAATGTTACCATGAAGCGTGATTGCTATCCTCTGCTGAATAAAACCTTCAAATTAAATCTGGAGCCTGGAATCGAGTTGAGAGAAAGTTTTGCAGTGGGCCATTTCCAGTGTGTGTGTGTGTGTGTGTGTGTGTGTGTGTGTGTGTGTGTATGTGTGTAGAAGCAGGAAGAGTGGCTGTCAGGATTGATCGTAAACAGTAAACTCAGAGCTACCGAGGGAAAACGAATCAAAGTACATTCAAGCACATGTTTCTGACATCCAGAACTTCTCCACTTCAAAACGATTGGTGTTGCCAACCCATGAAGAGTATTGTGCAGGTTATTTTTTAGCAGACCATTTCAAACGTTAGTGTGGGATTTAATGTTCTCAAAAACGCAAGGATGAAAAAAAGAGAGGAATTTTTTAATTTCATTTTATTGTATTAAATCAGGGAGCATCACAGAAGTGATGATTAGTGCCACACTATTTGCTCTGTCAGTACACTACTGGGACCCCAGCAGGATGTTTTGTCAGAGCCTCGCTCCCTCTGTCTTGCAGCTTTTGAAACAACTTTTTCAAAATAAAACCACAAAGAAAACACTCTGGTTTCCTAGATTTACGACCTACTTCATCACTGTCCTGTTAAAGGGCAGGAATTGTGGTCTTGCTAATAAAAAAAACAACACATAAATAAAATTATTGCTGCTGCACGCAATAGTGGACATGAAAAGCAGAATGCCATTATAGAGTTTCACTGGTTTCACATGAAAATAATGGTAGTTTTATGTATCATGAAGTAAGCAGACCTCTAATTACCAGTGGCCATTTGCAGTCGGCCTCTGTTTCTTCAACCCATTACTTATTTTCCTCTAACTGGAAAACAACTTTTCAACCCGCTCAACCTCAAAGGTAATTAAACATGTTTATTCACCATTTTAGAGGCACATTATTGATTAAGTACTGCTTTAGGTTTTTACGGTTTAAGAAAAGCTCATTAGGCTTAGAGGTGTTTGGCCTTTCTTCATGAAAATGTTGTCGTTTTTCAGGCTCTTGTAATCTTTATTTCTTAGGCTTCTTCATTAATAAAAATGTAATGTGTATTTCTACAGAAATGAACAACATAAAAGTTTAGGGATCTTATTGGACAACTTTTAAGCCAAACATAAACACTGCCCCTCTTTTTGCATATTTTACTATTGCTTGCTCTGTCATAAATACTATCAGTACCAATAAATCATCATATGCGATGTACCAGGTATAGTGCCAACATATTCAGCTTGAAGCATATTGAGTCAGCTCTATTTGCTCTTATGCCTTTTTCTTTTTTTTTGGCTCTGTGTTGCAGCTGTTATTAAAGCAGAAACACTCACGGCCTTAACTCCACTGCTTCAGTGAACACAAGTCCAAAAAGTGACACATGTACTTATAAATATATAATATATAAAGAAATATATACATATGTGTTTGTTTTTGCCATTTGAGATGAAGGTGTTTATTTTTGTTCCAAATGGAAGACATGTCACTCTTGCTTGTGCTCGAGCCGCAGCTTGAATTGCGACCAATTGGAGAAGAGTCAATATCCCACGTCAGGATTAAAGAAACAAAAAATAAAACAGGACACGGAGGACATAGTACTCATCGTCTGTCGCGATGAGCTGCAATCCTTGTGACAAATGTGTCAAGGCATGCCATTACACAAACTCATTGAATCTCTTTATGACCTCTCACCTGTCTCTCCTAGGAGCTAGTCATCAATATCCATCTTTGGGGATGCAGCTTTTCATCAATAATTCTAATGTAATCAATAATTCCTGTGAAGTGATTCACCTCTGTCTCTGTCAACTCAGTGTAACCTTGGACTTCACCATCAGAAAAACACACTGGAGGGATGGATTAAAATATTTCACCTTGAGTATTAGAAATACGTTTTTGCTTTCATTCTAACGACACTGTGGCTTTAAATTATACTGTTGACACGTAATTTGTATTGTAAGAATACATTTTTTTTTCAGTTTTTTTCCCCCTTTTCTGTATAATATTTTTCAAGCCTTATTGAAGTGGAGCTCTGGAGCACTTCTTCCAACTCGAGATTCCACTCAGCACATCAGTACACTGGCTTAGAGTTGTGTGTGACAGACTGTGTGGAATCACAACGTTTGACAGTGAAACAAAATATCAAACACACGACACGAGATGAGTCCATGTTGTCAGCATCATCAACTTGGCACTTGGTCTGGCCTCACCTGCTCCCACCCCTGCTTGATCCAAACTGGGCTCTTATCAGTCCCCCACACACTTTCCAACCGCTATGACTGACTTGCAAGGGCACTGACGTGCAACCAGTAGCTGCTTGCTGTGGTCATGGTCCACTTTTGCCTGTGCTGCAGAATTAGGCCGCCGGGGGATGACTGTAATAACTTTCAGATGCATCCAACTCAGCTAATATGAGCACTTTGAATTCTCAATGCACAGTTCAGAGCGCGGAAGCAATTAAGTTTGGCTTGTGTTCCTGAAGCCAACTCCAATACATCACCCTGCCCTGGTGCTTACTGCAGAGCTTTTAGAAATGGGATACTTTAAAAAGTTGCTCTGAAGGAGAGCTGCTGATCAATGTAAAGCAAGGCAACTGAAAACCTCTTCACTTCATAACATAAAAACAAAATATCACCATTGGCTTTATGTACCAATAAACAACAACTATAAATCTACACAACACTGAATAAAATCACATGCACTGGCTGTTGTTTTTTAAGTGTTTACTTGGTAATAGAGGTTTTTCTGTTCAGCATTTTACTGATTGTGCTTTGTTTTATCATCACAGGTTGGCACCTTTTAAAGGGCCAACCTGTAACATTTAACGGAGATTGTATGCTATTCAGTTGATACATACTGTATGTGTATCTATGTCAGTTCAATTCAGTATTTTATGCAGTTCAGTATTTCATGATATCCTGATATCACAGTGGTCCAAAAGAAGAATATGAGATCAATTGGGACTTCAGAAAACATGGATTGTTTGTGGTATGTTTCATACCATTGGTGATGTTAGTCCATTTATTTCTATTCTTCAGCAGTACATTCAGAATGCATTTTTTTTTATTATCATTGTCCAAAGCAATGGACTGAAAATGTGTCTCAGAGAAGCAAAAAGCTAGCCCCATCAAAATATCAAACAGAGAGAGTCTGTTGGCTGAAGATGTGAAAGTGAACTCACACTGAAAACTCTTTGCCTGTTTTCCATCTTGGGAAGTGGCCACGTGCTGGTATGCACTGCATGCCACTAAGAAATGTTTTGCAAGTCGTTATTCAAAGTAAGCCGTGTGTAATAACTGTAAAAACTGACAGTGAGAAAATATCGAACAACAGTTTAGTTCTGGATATGTCATGACAGAGCGTGAACAAATAGCCAAAGTCAGGTGACATCTCTGTTAAAGGTCAGTTCAATTAAGGACGACAAAAGGGGAATTCAGGACGGTACCATGGGGAGATGGGCAACAGCTGACTGCGTCTCTGTTTGTCCAATTAACTGACAGAAAAAAAAGAGCCTGGCTGCTTTCCCTACATCCATTTATTTTGTTATTGGGAGTTATTTTATGTAAACTAATAACTTTAGAAACTCCGCTTCTGGCTTCTTTAAGGGAAATTTGCTGTTGAACTAAGATGTATTATTACAGCAGATGCTTACCCTAAAGCCACTCAACTTTTTTTCTGCTTTTGAGCTCGTCAAGAGTACACGTTTCCTTTAATCACATGAACTCTTTGATTTATTCAGAAACGATTGATGGCATTTCTTTAATTGAAGTGACAGATTTTTTTTCAACTCAACTGAAGTGAAAATAAAATCAACCAAAGGGGGGGAAAAATAAGGCTCTTCATTGCACATTCCTCTCATGCAGCATTTAAAACCCTTGGGCTGTTGTGTCTAGATAGAAACAAAATGGTCAACAAGTAAAGTAGCTCTTGTTTACGAGCTCTTCTGACACGATACAACCTGTTTTGTGAGAACGTCTGGTCCTGTGTGGTGTTTGTCATAAAAATCTACTTTTGAACAAAAGCAAACAAAGGCTGATTTAAGATGGTGTGAGTCATGACTCGGTCCGATCCCTGCTCTATACAATTTGTCTGTGGAAATCAAGTTTATTTCTCACCACCCGTTCTTTATTGCAGTGGTGGCAAACCACTTAAGTGTTTACCAGGTCACTTGCTTCCACAGCCCTCGAACTGAGGGAATAGACTATCTGAAGTGTGATTAACATTAACTTTCCCCGTCTGCACGAGTAAACCGCTAGTTCACCCAAAGTCGCAGATGAATGGCCCCTGAACAGGCGCGTGTGCTTGGACACAGCTGGACCGCTATCTGCTGTGGGATCATATTTGACGATGCTCCTGGCTGTTTACAACAATGACATTCAGTGTTTCCCTCCGCGGTCCCTCTCTGCAGGCCTCTGAAACGTGGGCGCTGTGTTACAATGCTCCTCTGTGCCCCCTGACGTATGGCATCCTGGCTCTGATGTGGCCCTGGAAAATTCTCAGGATGAGTAGCTGCTCCAAAAAGCATTTGAACCTTCCAGAGCGTCCTCTGGGCCTCATGGCCAGGGCTCGGCTTTAGGAGGAAAACACACTGAAAGAGAGGCGGCTCAAAGGTGTGTGTCTTTAGTGCTGGTTTGGTCCTCAGGCAGAGCGTGTAAATAAAGAAGAGAGGTACCTTTGAATAGTTTGCTTTCGGCCCATTCCAGCTAGGCAAGGCTTTGCTGCCAAACCACCCAGGCTTTCACAGTTTTGTGCACGCTGATCATGATTCAAGAGTTTCCACACTCTCTTGCAGAAGGATAGGAAATACATCTCCCTCAGAGACCGAAAGACTAGTCTTTAAAGCCAAAGCCTCTCGCATCACAAACCCCCTCATTATCTGTTCGTGCTGACCTTTCACTCTTTCCATCTGTGGCCCTGGGCCACGCCGAACCTGTCAGCCACTGAGCGCATGTGTCTGTGTGAAGCTGAGGACACGCGTTTGCCAATAATCCTTGAGGTAATTACACATTGAAATGTAGAAAGGATTCACACAATGTTCAGTCAGAAAACCGTAGCCTTGGGCCGGCAAAGTGAAATTGAAAGATATTTTTTAGCACGTTCAACGGATGTGGTGAGGAAGCCGAAAGGCCGGAGGATAAGAGCGAGGGAAAGGGAAGAGTAGGTGTGAGGGTAGAATAGAGGAAGATAATGGTTTGGGCTGCGGTGATGCTGATGCAGACAGGAGAGAATAACACAGAATGAAAGGATGAAGATTGAATTTCGTCTTCACAGGCACGAACACTGCCTGAGAGCAAACAAAGAGATGAAAAGATGACCCGCCGCTGTTCCCTGACTGACAGCTGGACCGCTCCACATCCTCCTGACGGTGGCCCATCCCACTCGCAACCTCTATCACTGTATGTCTCCTGCTGCCAGTGTCCAATATCAGCTCCTTTAAACAATTACTGGGCTGCCAGGGGGCGGACGAGGCGCTGAGTCAGCATACAAATGTAGAAGGCTACCTGTCACGAAGTGCCCGGGCCGCCTAAAGAGACCGGAAGAGGATGAGGAGTGAAAAAAAAGCGCTGAGAAAAAAAATAATGAAAGAAGGGAACAACCTTTTTGGAAATGGAAGTGGAAGGACGGGTTAAGCTGCTTAATAAATGTGGCCTGACACAGGAAGGATGGGAATGTGTATGTGTGTCGGTTTGTCCCCTGTTTTTGAACACTAGTCCCGTAAAAGGAGATTATGAGATTAAGCGCTACACTTCTGGGAAATAGTCATCATAAATAAACAAAATACAGGAAGCGAAACAACATTGGAAGGAAATTACTGAGGCTTTTTGTGTCATACGCATAAGAATTTGGGCAGTGGGGACGTCAGCCATGTAATGTGTAGTTTGAATATCCATTCCACTGTAATATTAGGCAGTAGGTCTCCTGCCGCGTGACTTCCAGGGGACTGAGAGGTTGTTGTCACTTTGTAATGGCTTTGCTGAAAGCAAATCGCAAAGTCAGTAGGATTGATAATCGCCCTCGGGCGGGAAATAACCAACAGAGTGAAAACTATGACTCCCCTTTTATCTGCTGTGCTCTCGGAGCTGCCCGTCCTGCCCAAGACTGGCTTACAACTACGTAACACACGCAGTCCCGGGAGACTAAAACGTTGCAACACGTGCACAGTCAACAGTGACGGAACCCACGATAAACAGGAAATTGGGCCTTTGATGTGAGCCACTGCAGGGACAACTCTCTTTCTCCTCTCCCTACTCCCCCAACCCCCGTTCCAAACTTCCCCCAGTTCCAGACGCATGTTTAGAAATAGGATATTACACCCTAAATTCAAAAGGGGGCTGTACCGCAGCACTCAACACATGGCGGCAGATGTGTGGCAGCGTGTGAGAGGTGGTAAGGGGGTTGGGGGGATGGGGGGGGGATGGAAAAATGAGACTGAAGAAGGAGAGCTGGGGGTGGGGTGGTGGGCGGGGGAGAAAAAGGGAACGAGAGGAGAAGAAAAGAGATAGAATAGGAAAGTGAACAGAGGGAGACTGGGGAGGAAAGGGGATTCACACAGATACGACTGCATAGAGAAGCGAGGCGGGGAGAGGGACGGATGAGAGGGGGGGGGAGAGGAATGGAGAGCGGTTTAAAAGGCTCCTCAAACACTTTGCACTCTCCAGCACAGCAGATGCCACATTCTGTCTGGCACAGTGATCTGTGGGCCTGCCTCTATTTATACCCTCACTGTGTCACTCCAGGGCCGGCGCAAGGCTCGCGACACACAAAGTCATACCTCGGCTCCAGGCTCCCGCAGCTCTGCCCGGGACAAGGCACAATTTCATTATTTTATGGTATTCATAAATGAATGTTGCATGTCTTTACAAGGATAACGAGGTTTGAGGTTCATTTAAGGTGGGCAAACCAGGCAAGTGTCCCAACTTAAACCACTCAACCTTTCAATTGTATACCTGGAAGCCTCTTTAAAGGTTGCCCCTGTTTTTCCTGCTTTATATGCACTAGTTTTATTTTCATTATTTCCCAAGAACAAAAACCTATAATCACCTGGATGCATGGAGGCCCAGGTCCTCCCTGCCTGCCTGCAGCCATCGTTCTGCCCCTGCTCACCGTCTCACAGTTGAGGGAATAGAGATGTGGATTCTGCTTTTCATTAATGCCTCGCTGGCTTTTGGTTGGCACAACAGACCCTGAGAAAAGAGCGCGGCCAACAAACAGGAGGCTGATTTAGCAGCGGGAGGACTGGGGCCTTTCACATTGCCCTGGTTACTTGAAAAGAAACAGCTACGAGTTTCACCCGCTCTCCACCTGGAATTGCACGGCCTCCAGAAGAAAGCCTTGGGCGTTAAAAATTGAGAAGGATGGAGGGCGAGCGGGGGAGAGAGGAGAAATAATGAGCCAGACAATGTGGAAGTTTAAAAGCTTCAGCAAGCAAACTTTGCCCCATATGATGCGTGTGCCAAACAAACGCAGCCAATCCGTGCATTCGTAGCGATGGGAACGAATCACCATCCGGCTTTATTCTCATCCCCCAGTGGTTACACCTTCATGCGGATGCAGGAGGGGCGTACTAACAACAAGGCCTATTTTTAACGCACCCCGCCAAAATAAGGCGCCTGCCTCTGTGCAACTTGTGTAATCTCGTCTAAAGGCATGTTGCGTCTGTAAAAAGGAGGCGTCCCTGCGCGTGTAATGGCCTTTTGTTCGTGATCAGTCAGCCCAAATGTTACAGAAACAAAGCGGAGCTCATTACTCACATGGCTCAAAGGAATGGCACCAACCACATCCGCACATCCATCAACTTGATTTCACCTCTGGGTGAATATGCTTACGGGCAAAAAAAAACAAAACAAACTACCACCCTTCCTTGCAAGTGTTAAAACATATAGAGGCACACGTCCCCACACCTATATATTCGTACATTAGGCAGCGGCCTATGTTGTTATTTCTGACGGTTCAACCTGCTGGAATGGCTTGGCATTTAGTGAACATGCGGGGTATTTCATGCAGGTGCAATAAAAAGGCAATCTATGAAGGGTCACCTTTGCTATTATGAAAAAATGACACGCTTAAATCACCTCGGTAATAGTTCTCAGTGTCTGTTAAAGCGCGAGAGACAGACGGAGGGCTTTCTGCAGAGATGAATCGCCAGCTCCTGGTCAGATAGGTTGGGGCAAAAAAAAAAATCGAAATCAAAGTTGAACTGCGCTGATTGTGAGACTGTGTGAACTAGTGAGTGAGCAGCCCAGCTGTCAGAGGCACAGAGGGGGAACCCGGGGCTTTTCATAGGTATTCACCAGCGAGCATCGAGGAGAGCAACAACAAGTTTTTCCTCCCCTTTGAAGCAGACCCTGTCACCTTCCTGCCCTCCCTCTGCGGCTCCCCCCTTCACTGCCCATCAGCAAGCCATAAATCCTGGTCGGCTTCCACCCATGTGCCTCTGAAGTTCAGGAATGTCCGCCTGGGATTTGAGGCCCTTGTGAGTTACAGGAACACCTGGGAGAGGCAGAGGAAGGGGGGCCAAGAAGGAGAACGAGGATGAAGCACCGTTATACCTATGAAGGGGCACATGGTGACAGCCAACGAGGCTGATGAATTAGTTTTGGGGCTCAGCTATCTTAGGTGTGGACGGAACGCCTTTAGATCATGGAACAGGCATGGAATACGAGGCCGCACGCACCTTTTGTCTTTTGTTTACGAGGTAGACACAGGAGAACGTTACGCAGTCACGTTGGAGGAGATGGAGGGGATAGCAGACGATTCAGGGCCGGCAGAGAGGAGGGCTGAGGGTTATAAAAACAGAACATGACTGGGTCGCGGCCTGGCTTGACTTTGTCTTTATTGCACAGCGAGCACACATTCCTTTGGCCCGCGTGCTCAGATGCACCAAGCTGCATGTCACTGTCTGAGCAGAGTCACTGCCTTGTGCCGCAGTTGTTTAACCGTCACTGCAAAGGCTTGTTTGAATCTGTGCTCACGGCTGTGTTGGCCCCCTGTCATGTCCCATGCACGCATAATTGTGTTAAGTGTCTGGCAGCAGCTTTGAAAACCCCACTGAATAGTTTTTGTGAATAATCAGTTCGCCAAAATTACAAAATTGTTGCCGATTTTGAGAGCATAATTTTAAAGATAAAAAGACAACACAATGTTGCTTTATAAACAAAAAACTTCCACTGATCAAAAAATAAATAAATAAATAATAACAACCCGAAAACAAACAAATATAAGTCAAGCAAAAGTAGACTGATAGGACGTGGCACTAATGTAAAGTTACAGCATCAAACCCTCTCTCCAAGCAAGCCAAACTGACAAGTGAAACCTTTAACAAACACTACATCAGAATAATTTGTACTATATAATGGTCTGGGTATTTCATTGAAGCTTTTCTTTAGAAAATTGAAATCATGGTCTAATTGAACATGAGTTCTGCTTAAGTAAATGAGGGGTATAATTTATTACCTATGCTGCAGGCATTCACCACAGCTGCAGTCTAGATTGGGGTACTTTGTTCTAACTTGTTTGCTTAAATTGCAAAGACACTGGCTTCATGGAATATGGTATCTATACTCTGGTCTCGTGCACACTACAGCTATAATTTTGATGGTTGCTGCTCCGGAAAGGGATTAACATTTTCCAAAATTCCAGAGCCCAGTGTGGTACCGTGGAATGACTTTGATGTGTGTTTAGGGGTCTGGGTCATTAGGATATCATCTTCATCTCACAATGTTATCCCAGCATATTAGCGACAAAAGAGGGAGAAATAATAAAATACTCAATACTGAATCACCCCTTGCATTCTGCCTGACTCCCATTTTCTGATGAGAAGCTGATAATTTTGCTATCAAACATTAGTAATAGGATCTCATGCATCCAATAACCCCTATGTTCCATATACCCACTGCTACTTCTATAGAATAAATGAAGTAGTTCAAAAATCGAAGTGGGGGAAAAAAAAAACTCAAAGGAGGTAAAATGAAAGAAAATAGATATTGGCCTTTTGGGGGATGAGGGGGTGCAATAAAAAAAAAGAAAGTGGGATGCATCACTGCAGAGATTTAGCTTCTCTTATAGTGGCATTGATTTCGTTGAAGATGTCTTTGTAACTAGCCCGGATGATTAGTCCTCACCCACAATCAATCAAAGCTTGCAGGATCTTGCAGTGGCAATATTTGCACAGACCTAATAGGTGCTGAGAAAGAGGATGAGAGGAGAAGGAGAACTGAATAAACGAGAGGAAAGGAGAAGAGGAGACTATAGAATAGCAGGCAAGGACAGCAGCTGAATCAGCTGTTTTTTCTGAATTTGGCCTTATTGATTTCTAAAATGTTACAGCTTTCTGACATCCCTGCAGTTGCTGCCCTGTCTATTTAATGTCTTCTATTCACATGGTTTGTATACCAAGGCCTTCTTTTCTGGAAGTAAATGAAGTCCATTCAATGCAATGAAATCTGTTGCTGTTACTCAACGTGAGAGGAAGGCAACCGCAGCCCTCCATTGTTTTCATTTTGGTAAGGATAATGTTTGGGTGCTAAGCACAAAACCTCACCCCGGAGTCTTGTAGGAGTATAATTACTGTGGCTTCCAGTGTGGGAAGCCTGAATGTCTCACAGTTTTAATTTGAGGTGAGTCAGGTTACAGGTGTGAAATGAGGAGAATGTCTGCAAGAGGCAACGTGTAATTTCCGTTTGATTGTGGAAGACAACATGTCTACTTTTGTTTAAATCCCAGCCCTAAACCTGGTGCTTTTGAATGTTTTCTCTTAGATATTCGGCCAGTTTACTTGCTGGTGTTGTGTATTATTATAGTTTCTGAAATTGCTAGCTGCTCAAAGAAGAACTGGGCGCTTAAAAAGGTTCTTGTTGTTGTTGTCACATAGGCCTTTCCCTCAGAAGAGAAACATACAAACCTACTGTTTACTACTATTTTTCCTATCGTAATTGGTAAACTTAAAAGAAACAGATGTGTTGGTTGTGTGCTGGATTTACACAAAAACAAACTGGTGCAGGTTCTTCATACTTCTCTTTCACATTTCACCTACCTCCAAATGCTCAGAATATTCCCAAGTACCGAGCACTACCAGTCAGTGAGGAAGCACTGGGACCATCACCTCTTTGTGGTCAATGCCTATGTCAAAGCATAGGTCCTATCAGATTACCTTCGTATATAGCGTTTTTTGTTGTTGTTGCTGAGGTTGTGGTGTCCAAAGACTGATCGGCAGTCTAATCTTGTGAGGTCCATCTGGCATCCAAACATACAGTTAAAAAAAAAAAACAACAGGAACCTATCTTATGATTCAAGGTTAAGTCAAATAAAAGTCATTTAGCCATAAAATCACACAAGCTCCATAAAACTGTATGTGCATAAACGTGTGTCCCTGTTTTTGCCCCATTACTGGTATATATCTCACTGCAGGTCATTCAACCTCAACTTTACTTGGCTTGTCCAATTTTGTTCAAATGGCAGTGATACTGCAGAGTCAGCCATAAACCTGCTAATGTTTGTCTCCAGTGAGCTCTTCCCTCTTCACCCCTGCAAAGAGGAGGGCCAGCACCTGGACGCAACCCAAAATCGTCTGCCTGCCTCTCACAGCGGCCTCCATCGCCAAAAGCCTGAGTGCCCTCTGTTGCAGTCTGCTCCCCTGTCAGCCCCTCTTCCCAAGTGATTGACTGTCGTGACATTTCCTCACAGTTAGCGTTAATCATTTAACCGTAACGGTGTACCATTATGGCGCGGGGCGGGCATGGGCTGCTACGTGGTGCAACAGCCTCTCTCTGATGCTACACCATGTAATTTACATAGAAATGGCCAAATTACTGAGATCCGGAGGAGTCAATGGGTGTTATAATTCAAAACGAACACGGCAGACGCATGCAGGTGGTGACTACAGCCTCTGGTCCATGCTAAGACTCAGGAGAAGCGGCTAGCTTTGAAGGAAGGAATGTGCTCTGTCAGCACACTGTTGGTATTTTGTCATCAAGTTGCACACGTCCCCTTGCCCTTCTGTATATTGATTCTCTTTGCACTTAGGCCACGTGCAGTACAAAGCCCTTATGATACAGGGAGAGCACACAGAGAGAATAAGAAAAGGCAGTGACAACTAATTATCACCAGCATGGGCGACTTTACGCTGGTGAGGAGAAGAACTGGAAGTTTTATAAATGCAAATTTTGAATCAGGCTAATATGAAGAGATTTTTGCTTTGTAAAGCAGGGCATCGTTTGCATACACACTTATGGTTTAACTGCAGTTCTTCTTTACCTGTGAGGCAGACATATGGCCACATGTATTTCTATGTCCCAGTAGATCATATGGTCCAATTTACCCTTTGGCATTGAGGCCTGACAATGTCCTTTTCGCAACGTTTTACAGGAGAGTTTTACTTCAGGAGACCATGAGAAAGACACATTCAGGAGCAAACAGATAAATGAACTTCCTCACGAATATAATCTTTCTCCTCAGCACATAACTGAGGGAAAAAAAGAATTTCCATAAGCATACTAATTCACATTTACATAGAGATGAATCCAGATGCAAATGAGCAAAACGGTGTGTTCTTGAATTGGGTCCCTGAGCTGCACAGAGGAATGAACAGGAAACTCCCAGAGGAATATCAAAGTCTGTCAAGCATGTCAGTCATTTCGTTTCAAGTAGGAATGATGGGTTGATCCAAATGCGAAGACCACAAACACAATTTACTCTGTGGCATTTGCATTTGGTTTCACTCTCCAAGGCCACTGGGGAGACAAAGCTGCTGGATTTCAAAACACTTTGAAAGAATACACAATATCCAGACCGAAGTGATGCTTTGCCAGTGTACCTTTGTGTCCAGCTGAGTTGCATTGGCAAAAGAGACACGGCTTCGTCTGCCTTTAAATGTCCGCTTTGTCAAACATGGCTGTGGATCCACAAAGGCAAACATATTACATGAAATCAAATAGGGCTTATGACATTCTGCAGAATACACAGCAGTCTGGTAGTCTGACATTTCGAAGAAGGAGCTTGGGGGACGCAGCATAACAAATAGGATGGAATTAAGTGGTGAAATTAATCAGGATTTATTTTTATGTCTGCCACGACTGGCATGAAGTAAATCGTATTAAGTGAAAATAGAGGGGATCCAAATTGAGGTTAAACAGTTCCTTTTTTCAAATACAGTGTAATGGATTACGTACAGATCTTCCCGTCTATTTATGCACTTACTGTTGGCTGTGTCATTTTTACTAAATTTAGTTGACATATAAAATCCCGATTAGTCATATATTATTGTCACTTTTACTTGACATACTTCTGTCAACTTGAACTCCACCAAAGTAATCTGCATCTGCGGTCCACAAACAAGTCTCATGCCAGTGAATGACGTCGGAGGCGGATGAGTACGAGCAGGGCGTAATCTTTCTCTTAATCTGGAAACATGGTGGCGCTGGGAGAGAAGGCAACAGCTGGCCAGATGTTCTAATGCGCTCCCATGTGACGTGCTGGGGCATGAAACAAAGCCTTCGCAGCGATGCGGTTTATGGCCCGAGGACTCCGGCGTTCACTGTTGGAGGGGAGGAATTGCTCTGATTCACCCTGATTCATGAAATGATGTCTATTTTTTAAAAGGCAAATCCAGATGGCAAAGAGGAGCGTCGCCGGCGTCGCTTGGGAGGGGCGAGAGTTGTTGATCTTACAGACGGCTGCATTCCAAAACACAGGGATGGTGACATATTAACCAGCAACGGAGAAAGTCACAACACCCAAGTATGTCTCTTCTCCCATTGGCTAAAGTCTCTGAAGCCCTTCTTCACCCCTGTCCCTCTGGTAACTCATTACCGCCTGCTTTGTCCAAGGATGCCTGGAGGTCTGCGCCCTCCTGTTTTCACCTGTGCTTCGGACAAAGCCAGGCTTTGTGCCAGAGTTCTCCAGGCGCACCACAGTCTTGCTGGCCAGGCCCGCCACAGCCAAAAGCCCCCTCCGGTCTCGGCCCAGGCCCCCCAGTTTCCTCTCCATAGCCTGTGTCCACTCAGCTGTGACTAAGTGACTCTGCCCCGAGTGTGCGTCGTGTTTCATAATGAAATCATTCAGTCATGCACAGGAAGTTCTTTGCGCTGTATGGCCGTGAGAGAATGCCACTTATTATGTCCGTCCACTCAAACATGGCAGGCCCACAGAAAGGGGGACAGCTCAGGCCACTTAGTCACCTGATAGCCGGCAAAAACTTTTCAAATAACACTCAGTCACACAGTCTTGAATAAAGCAGAATTAATTAAATTTGCTTCTTCTTTTAATCTTGCTGGTCTATGGAGTAGCCGTGTCAAATGTGTTATCTGATGATGATGGATTGTATTGTTGAAATGAAATAAGTGCTGAAGAAATTAAAGAATATGTTAATCTCCCTAAAGTTGGAAGTTTAAGTCAAATCTAACAACAGCCATCCTTGCTCTGTCTGCACTTGCTCACCAACCCCCTCGGTGGTTATTTTGAAACTTCCAAATAATGAATCGTGCGTAATTATAAAAAAAAAGACAAAAACAAAACCTGCTTAAGAGGTTGTGTGACAGAGGACTCTTAATCCCGGGATAATGACTTCCCGCAGACCAGTCGCCACAATCAGATTGTTTTTAGGCCACCCGCAGAGACTTCAGGAAGTGGGTCCCACCCGCCCCAGAGCAAGTCCAGCTCATAATCCCATAAAACCACAGCATGCAATTCTCACATTTTAACACATGCTTGACGTTGGATTAAACAACAAAACATAAAACATGGTATTTAGTGAATTAAGAGGTGCTGGGGGGACAGCAGAGTGGCTGATAGCCTTGCATTAACACAACTGCAAAATGCTGCAAGTACAAATTCTTGTTCAGGGCTGCTTTTTTTAAAAAAAAAAAAAAAAAAAAAAAAATGCATTCTTATCTTTTGCATTTAATATATACTTCCTTTAAAAAAAATCTTGAAATCCTGAAATTGGATCTCTTCCTTCCCTGACAAAGGTTTATGTACACAGCTGGGACTCCTTCCACTTGCCCTGAGAAGTGTGTGTGCATAAGTGCGTGTCCATGGAGATGTTCCTCCCTCGGCTCCTCTGGAATGTTTGCAATGTGCGCAAAAGAAGAAGATCAATTGGGGTGTACCTGTGGTCTTTGCTCGGGCTTGCTGTGGGTCCTGAGCTATTAGACTGTGTAAGCCTGTGGTTCAGCCTGCACACACACACACACACACACACACACACACACACACACACACACACACACACACACACAAAAAAAACAAAAAAAAAACAAGAACATCTGGATGGAACCGTGCTGGCTCATGGGGAATGTTAGCCACAATATCGTGTAAAATTGCACTGGGTGCATGAGTTGCGCTCTTGAGACTAAGTCACAAAGTTATGTGTGAGAGCATTTTTGTTGCCTCCTCGCACAGAAAAATGAGGCGTCCATGAAAAATTCATGCAGCGATCCCAAGTAATGCAGTCGCGGGGAGGGAGAGAGGCAACATATGTGAATGGTTAAAGGAGTGATGCAGCCACCTCTTTGGTATCCACCATTAGTGTGATTACAGCTGGCGTGGTCTCTCATGGGGGTGGGGTGGGTAGGGTTTGGCTCTCTCAAACAAGGGAATGCGAGAGAAAACCTAATTAGGGAAATGAAACTTTCATTTGCCATTAAGCTAACAAATGGAGCTGACTGTGATGTTCGCGAGGGACGACAGATGCGCGTCAGCAAAGAGCAAGACGTGGGAGATGAATCCACGGATGGGAAATCACAGGAGACAAGGGAGGAGGCTTCTAAAATCTGTTGCAAAACTGAGGGACCTTAGTCTTAAACGCTGTGTCTAATCCTGGGCGTCTCCAGCTTGTCATAAATCTCCTGGCGGTGTTGGGCATTAACCACCAGGCCTGGAGCCCCGGTGACCAGCTGCATCCCCCTTTCGAATGAAACACGTTTGAAAAAAAAAACAAACAAAAAAAAACCTCCCAGTTCCAGTACATTAGCATGACCTCTTTTTGCCTATGCAACAGCCATTGCACATATTGATCGGAGGTCCACATTAGAGCTGAGGCAGGCAGCACGCTCTGCAAAGCCCTCGGTTACACCTGCTTAAACCTCTGCCTCGTCCCCGTCGTTGCAGTGACCTAGAAGGAAGAGGAATAAATCACTGACGCTGACACACGCTGTAAGCCATGAAATGAAACGCGAGCACAAATCAGGGTACACTTCCCCGCTGCGCCGCGAACAAACAAAAGGTCGGACCTCAAAAAGTTGTCCATAGGATGTTTAAGGAAAGCAATGGGAACCAGATGCATTTGGAGATCTGAGGGATCTGGAAGGAATTATAACTCCGACGTCGGATGATCGACTTTCCCTCTGATGTGCTCCTGGGCTTAACCAGAAATCAGACACAGAGCTGTTCCCATAGTGGAACTAATAAGGAGGAGACGCTTCCATACGTGTAAAATGAAAGCCTGATGTGGAATAGTAGACGCAATATGGGGGGAAAAAAGTAAGACTGAACCTCAGGCATCGCTTCTATACTTTTATTCTTTAAATACCGTCACTACTATAACTTCTACAAAACTGCAAACCAGCCGCCGCTTTGAAAGCAAAGTCCTCATTAATTGGGGGGCCTTGGCGGCGTTTGCGCCCTGCAAAGATATTTTCTTACATGTGAAACGAACAGCTTGAAGCAGAAACTCATAAATCCTCGACTGTAGCCCTGCCATTTTTGTTGCCGGAGCGACAAATCTGTCTTGAAAAGGAGGAAGTTTTGATATAGTTAGGGAACATTAAAGCGGTCTGATGTTGGTTGTCTCCTCCAGTTCATCATTTTGGGGGGGTGAGATTATAGTGGGGATTAAAGATTCTTGTTGTAGCATGCCTGTGGCTGACAGAAGGCTCCTGGGGAACAGTGTGGCAGCTCAAGATATTTCTCCAGCACAATGAGAGCACTGTCATGGGCAAATACAGAGGCTTGAGAATCCCACAGACTAGGTGGGGATTTTAATGCGCTCTAATAAGGATCTTCAGGACCGACAGCTAAAAAACAAAGAACAGTCTGACAAAGATTAAATTAAATTACCATATATTTATCAAAAAAATGAGACAGATTTTTTTTTTTGGAATGTCACAATGAACATTAAATTAGTGGAGATTCAAATTCCTCCAATAAACAGCTTGACTGTATTTACAACGTAATTACACAACATGTACAAGGGGGTAACATACTCTTGTGACTTTAAGGCTGGAAAATGCAACCCAAATAATAATAATAATAATAATAATAATAATAATAATAATAATAATAATAAGAGTGCCATGTGCTGACAGTGTTCTGTGCAAATCATCTAACGTTAATAAAAGAAACGCAACAGAAATCCTGTGTTTTAAGAGTCAATTCACGTTAAGGCTTAGGCAGCAAGACACAAGGCGAAAACTGCAACAACAACAAAGAGCTCCGCTGTGCTGCCCTACAGTCACTAATATCGCCCATTCTTCCCAGAACAGATTCGAAAGCGCGCATCCGTGTGTGAATAAATCAGCTTTAGATCCTCCACCAGCCTCCCTCCACCTCCAACTCTATGAGGCGTTCAGTGAAAATCTTTTTTTTTTTTTTTTTTTCTTTTTTTTTAACACGTGTCAAATTAGTCATTTATTAAGGAGCCGACGAGTTTTTACTCATAGGAGGTAGTTCAGCTGGATGCTCGTGACAGTCGTGCGTGAAGCGCATCAGTTTTGGCAGGGCCGTGCTTTTCACCCAGCTTGTCACCTCGCGCACGGGAGAGCGAACCCGTCCCGCATCGCACCGCGTCGCTCGGCTCACGGCCGGCTGTACTTGACTTTGCAGTGCGCGATGTGTTTGTGCAAGCTGTCTATCCTGTCCTGCAGGACGGCCGCGTGCTCGTCCGAGAGAAAGCCCAAGCGCGCGGACAGAGGCTCGCTGGCCCTGTAGCGCTCGAGCAGCCTGCCCCGGGAGTCCGCGCGCCCGTGCAGCTCCGCCACGCGCCGGCCGGTCCTCCTCCTGAACACGCACACCGAGCTGAGCACCGTGCTGTGGTACTTCTCCCACATGCTCAGCACGCGGAAGCCGTGCACGAGGCCGGCCTCGTTGTCGATGAACACCAGGTCGCCGCGCGGCGTCCTCAGCAGGTTGTTGGTGTCCCGCTCCATGACGCGCGAGTCCCACTGGCGGCTGAACAGGTTGCTGACCAGCCGGTCGAAGTTGGCCGTCAGGTAGTCCAGGATGATCAGGTCGCTCCACTGCATCAGCTCCAGCAGCTCGGCCGCCGTCTTGTTCCGCAGCTCCAGGAGCCCCGGGTGCAGCCCGCCGCTGTCCTGCCGCAGGGGCGCGGGAGTGACCACCCCGGTCAGGTTGGAGAGCCACTGGGTGAGAGACACCACGGCCCCGTCGCTCCACTGCAGCTCCGCGACCCGCGCCCTCACCGCCTCCCACTGGCCGCCGCCGAGCCTCAGCTGGGACAGCGCGAGGGGGGGCAGGTTGGTGATGCCCAGCAGGCTCGCGAGGTAATAGGTCAGGGCTTCCCCCTGCACCTGGTCCGCGTTGATGCCGTAACGCACGCACGCCTTGGAGCCGTCCGCGAAGGTGGCGAGCTGATTGGATCTCCTGCCGCAGCCGGGCTCCAGGCGAACCACCCGCTGCGTCCTCGCTCGCTCCCGCCACGCGCGGGCGTACTCCTCCGTGAAGCCCGCGGGGAGCAGCTCCTCGAGCCAGTCGCTCCAGAAGATCCCGTCCTCCACCGGGGGGCCCAGCTCGAGCGAACGCCCGCCGTCCCCTCCGCTCATCACGTGGTAACGTCGGCTTCCCACGTCCGGATCAGTGAGGTTGCGCGGCGGCGGGACGGCGAGCAGAACCCGGGAAGTTTTGGCCGACAGCTCTACCGACGCGACGCCGGGCGGCGAGCCTCCCGCATGCCGCCGCTCGTGCCGCTCCAGGCGGCTCTCCAGCGCGCTCCACACATAGAAAACGCTCGCCAGAGCGCACAAGAGGAGCAGGGCGAACAAGTTTGCCGAAGCAGCCCTCATGCTGAGTCCACCCGTTCAGCCCGAACAGCCCCGGTGCGTCTGAGCAGACGGGAAACGAAAACAGTTTCTCTTGATTCCACGCAACTGGAGCAGCGCGCTGACACCCTGGGCCGAGCACCGCAGCTCACGGGATCGCAGGATTGAAGAGAGCGCCCGGAACGGGGTGGCTTTCATCTCCCGTCCCGCTCGGACTCCTGGTGCCGTCAGGTCCTCCCTCTGCAGGAGGCGCAGGGAGCATCTGGGACCGCGGCGACGTACATCCCCCCTCGTCCTCCCCTTCCTACGTCTGCAGCCCTCCTCTCGTCCTCTCACCACCGGCGGCTGGCCGAGCTTTAATTTGCGGCGGTGTCAGCAAGCAGAGACACTCTCGGCGGCGAGACACGTGACTCCGGTCCCGAGATGGTGGGCGGATCGCGGGAGGGGAGGGTTCAGGGAAGAGAGGGGGAGGAGAAGGGAGGAGAGGAGCGGGGCAAGTGCACCGGCGCTCGGTGGGCTCGGTGCGTGCGACGGGAGAGGATGGTGTGATTTTCTGACATGAGGGAGTCGTTATGGTAATTGTCACCCGAGGGAGTCGCACTTTGGTGGTGTTCGCACAGCCGTAAACAGGTTAATTTTGGGTCTTCACAGCATCTGATGTGAGCATGCAGGCAGTTTCACCCTGTCGTAGTCTTTCATTAGTGATGCACTGCAAGCTATTGTAGAATCATGGCCTGCACATGATTGATTGTTTTTTCTTGCAAATTCTCGAAGTTGGACATGTAAAGCAAATCATCCAGAATTCATGGGAGATGCACAAACGCCGTGGCTGCTCTGGCAACAGACTGAAATCGTAAAACGGAATGCAGAAACAGCACATTGAGAGAGCAAACCACTGTCATAAAATCTGACGCGAAGGAAATATCTTCATTATTGAAACAGAGAAGCTGTTTAGCTTTGCTTGTATGCAGGTTCAGCGTGACTTTGGGCCCACGCAGATGACCGAGAGGCCAGGCCACAGAACACTCTTTTCCTCCGCATGGGCGGTCCTGAAGACAATGGTAGCATTTATGCTCTAATAGTGGAATTTCCCTGACTAGCCCTAGCAAGTCACCTGATATGTGTTTAACTGATCATATGGTGCTGATAACCACAATAAGGGGTCAAAAAAAAGCCTGTAAAGTAGGCAAAAAAGATAAGGAGGGGAAGGGGAAGTCAGAAACTATTAAATGTAATCACTGATTTTAAAGGCCGTGCCACCGCCGGCGTGCCGCACAGTGCTGCGTGTGTGCTGCAGGGTTTCTGAGCAGTAGCATGTGACGGTCTTGAGACATTTAAAGAGAGCAGCTTTAAATTTTGGATCTCCTTCTCACCAACAGCAACACACACCCTGAAGAGAAAGAGTTGGTAAATCCTAAAAGAAAACTTTGATTTTTCATCAATTATGCTCCGACACACATCATTTCCATAGAAAATATGAAAGCAAACCACACTCACTGGGTGTTTAGACTTTATCCAAGTCTCTCCAGTGAATGGTAGTATAGTGGAAGAAAGATCGAAGCTTTCTCAATGCACACTTGATGCAAATCCACTGTTTCAACATTGAATACTTAATTCATACCCTTTGTATTCTTAAAGGCCGACGCTATTTCAATTGCCGCCACTAAATATTTGATCCTTTTTCCTGCCAGCAACCAGGGCACAATGAAGTCAGCCACTTGTTCCATCCTTGTCCGACGCTTTGTTAAACCAAACGAAACACGCAGACTCACAAACTCCTTTCTACAGGTCCCCCTCATTAAATCATTTCCCATTAGCATTCCTCAGCAGTCAACCCGTGTTTTCCCACTCTGTATCTTGAACCTTGGCTTCCTAATCAAATTAATTGGGTCTTTTTTTTTTTTATGGCAACAAGCCGGCATGCTAAATTGCTTGGGTCGAAAAGCATATAGACAAGAATATTCAATTACACCCCGTAAACCAAAGGTCCACTAATGCATGCCTGAAGCTCCGAAAACCCTTATCTTTTACGCTGATATTTGCATTATTTCGGCGCTCGAGGACAGACGCGTCCTAATTAGACCAGATCCATCTCATGCACGCAGCCTTTCATATTCCCGGGCGTACGGGAACAGGCAGGCGGTGACTTCTCTCAGCCAGACAGGTGAAATGTCTCTGATGTGGTCGGATTGCTCGTCTTGCCTTCACTTCTCATTTAGCAGGCGGGGGAGGTGTGGGTCGCCTCTGACATTGGCAGAATAATTTGTTCAATTCCCCAGCCTTGGTTTCGATTCTGCAATGCAGATTGACAGCAGAGGGAGGGAAGAGTCAACGAAAAATCACGGGGTTATGCACAAACAGACGGGACATTTACACAGAAGGGACATTTACAAGCCCTGCAAATTGTGTCAGAAAAAAAGGGGAAAAGGGTTGCGTGTGGGCGAGCTTGTTTTTCAGACGCCTTCGACAAAAGAGTCGTTCCTCGTAGCAGGGTTTTCTTTTTCTTATCTGTTGCTAAGAGATGTAAAATAAATGAATAATTATTTGATAGTAGTATTAAATAAGTTGTGTCCCATAGATAGGAAACACAGATTAACTAACAAACGGATATTTGTCGAGAGAAGGATAGTTATTATAATATTTTACATTTACAACTCTATGCCTTTGGTTCTGCCTCTCTATGCCTTCACTTTCACTCCACAGGAGAGACTCCTGGTGACCAGACGCAGGAAATGAGACGGCTCAGGCGCATTGTTAGAATTCCCTGTCTTGGCGGAGTGTCTGTATTTACTGGCCTGGTCTGCAGGACTAAAGTGTGCGGTTTCTCATTCCCTGTGCACAAGTGCGGGCATGTTCTCATATCAAACCTATCTGTTTCTTGCCATGTGCTATCTGCAGGTCAGACAGCCCCTCCCCCCCTCCTCCTCCTACTGCATTCTTCCCTCTGCTTTCCTCATAAATCGCCCAGCAGTCCCAGGAGGGCTGTAAAAAAAACCAAAAAAAAAAAGAAAGTGAAAGGCCTTTCTGCACCAGCCGTGGCCGTCCGTGGTCGAGCGGCGCGGTGACGCGAAGGAGCCCCGGAGACCGTCTGTCATTCTGTCTGCAGCCAGTCACGGTCCGTCTGACCGCAGCACAGCTGTGATGCAATCTCGGCTTCTGGGCGTCTGCCTGTGCAGATGGACGGCGGGGGGTTGGGGAGGCAGGATGAAAATAAAGATTTGGGGACAGCGAGAGGAAGAATAAAGCGCAGTGGGAATTTTTTCGCTCCCCTGTGAAGCATCAGGGTAGCTCTCGTTCAGTAATAACTCACAGGCCCCCTTGGCACTTCCCAGCACTGTCCCACACTGAATAATGAATGAGCAGGGCTTCCATTACCGGTGAAAGCAAGCATTGTTTCAAAGGGTTTTGACAATTACTCATGTGCAAGGAGCAAGGATGAGGTGGTGCTGGTCGTGCTGGTGGATAGGATGATCACTGTAGCTGGAATTCATCTTCTCCAGCTGTGTACGCGCAATGAAGACGTCTGTGGTTCCTTGGACGTGCGTGGGCTCGCGTGCTTTCAATCCGAAACACGAGCGGAGGGGGATGATCAGGAGGAGGCCCTGTGTTTGGATTTAGTATTCCACCGGTGAGTCGGAATGCAGAGGAAGTGCCAATACACCAGCCTCCAATCGAGGAAGTGTGATATTACCATCTGTTCAAGGAAGCCACCCGATGTCCCTCCCGTTTTGCAGCGTGCTCAAATTTTGCGGCGCTAGACGTGAGGATCGTGCCGGTACAATAAGCTCCCCACGGGGACGATAAGACGACTCTTTATCATCTGGTCTCCAAGCGGCAATCTCACTCCTCCCTTTGCACAAAAGTGCACAAATGGCTCCGCGGGTGACCTTGTACTCTGCGCTCTGCATTCTCTTGTTCGAGCAGGCAGATGCTGCTGGTGTTTAATGTAAAAGGCCACTCGGGTTAATACCTTGTTTCCAGGGTGATACAATGTTTTGTTTTCTGGAAATGGAGCAGCAATCTCCGGCTTGGCTTTATCTAGATAGAAAGCAGGGAGCCTATGAGGCGGTGTACTGGAACCCTCAGAATGGTGGTTGGCTGCATGGAGAGACCCCTGAGACCCTGCGTGGAGCAGAGCCACCTCCATTCACCGCCCTCTCATTAGCCCGCCTTTGCCAATTTCCTGATTCGCGGGCTGGAGGCTTTTGAGCGACGACGGCTGCCCCACTATTTGCTAATGACGGGGCTTATTCTCTACAAATGCTAAATGACTCCCTCAATCACGGAGGGCGAGGCAGGAGGCCTGGCTTATCGACGTGGCCGGCCCAATCTCCGTCTGGTTCCTACAGCGCAGGAGTTGAGAGTTGGAAGTGGGGATGGGGGGGGTTGGAGGTGGTGGTGGTGGTGGTGGGGGGGGGCTTTGGAAGCAGCCAGAAGAGCTGAGACATTGAAATTCAGAGCTACACAGAGGAGACCCTCTATCAGGGAGGCAGGGAGGAGATGCCCTGTGGAGCCGCTCGATTAAAGAATCAGTGTCCAATCTCTTGGATTACACCCACTGACCTGCCACACCAATTCCACCTGCCACACTATTAAATGAATCATGAATGGAGTTCCTTTTTGTAAAAAACCTGTTTACCTCCACTTTCCACTAAGCAGTTTATTGACTCAAGTGTAACTCGCTTCTCTGCAGCTAGGGGTTTGTTTTTAAACTGGCCAGAGGCGGAGCTTAGGGACATCTGATCATTATTAGAGTAGCCACGGTACATAAAGCTTTAGTGAGGGCTTTATTTTCTTCTTTTTTTTCCACCCCCTTCGCCGTTGAAAACTAGCGGGTCGGGGCTCACGCGTCGGGTCACGCGGTCACTCGGCATTCGAAACGGTGAATGAGTGGCTTCCTAACGTTTCAGTGGAACATTAAGCAGCATCAGGTTTAATGGGCGAACAGCGTGAAGTGCTTACACTCATCATATCACACTGGAATTAATGGTGTGTGCGTGTGCGTGTGCATGTGTGTGTGTGTGTGTGAAGCTTTCTGGTTTACAAGCATCTCTCCTCCACCCTGGCCTGTTCCTTATTTCAAACCAGCGCTCGCAAACCACTAATGAAAAACATTTAGCCCTTTCAAACGTGTGCTCCTATCTGACAGGGAGCCTAATTCAAAGAGGGAGAAGGCAATGCCGCCCAATTACTTCCATCCGACGTTGGGAGAGATATAATGGAGCTTTAAGCGGCAGCTTGTGTTGACGTCAGGTCAATTCCGCCAGGATCAGAAATCTATAGTGGTAAGAAGAAGAAGAAAGCTCTCCATACAGCTTACTTCACACCCTGTTTCATATTTGATGTTTTCGCGTGCGCCATACGGACAGTAAGCACCTATCAGGTTTCGCCTCTTTGTTCTGTCACGTGTCTCAGACACTTCAAAGTGGTGCCGAGATGTGAGCTGGACAGGGGGAAAAAAAGGAGGGAAGGCTCAGCCTGACAGCCCAGGCAGCGGCGATTGTTGGCTTTTAAAGATCCCTTTATGCAGAGATGTCCTGTCACAAAGGCGAATCCCCAGCGCTGGGAAAAGTGACATTTTTACTTGGAGCATTTTTTTCCTCTCTTTTTCCCGTCTTGCTTGTGTAGCATCCAGCCGGAGCAGGTTGCGTTATTGTAACCCTGAGATTCCTCCCGTCCGGCCGGTCGGGTGGGGTTAACGGAAGAAACAGGACACAGGAATGACCCCTTGGCATGCTGACCTTTTCTTACCCATAATGCCGTTGGTGTTGACAGCTCCCTGTTGGGGGAAGGGTAAACAAACAAGCTGAGAGAGAGAGAGAGAAGAAAACATCTCCAGGGAACTTATGCAAACAAAAGAAAAAAAACAGACTCAGCCACTCTCTGAATTAGCCGTTAGAAACTCCAAATTTGCCAAATCTTGCTACAATTTCAAAAAAAAGTTCAACGTCGACTCAGAGAGCTCCATCGCTCCGCGCAACTTTTGGTGTTCACAGTGAGGCGTGTCTAAATCGGGAATAATCCCTTTACCCTTATCTCATTGTCATCTTGGTTTCTCTCTCCGTAGGGCTGCCTAAACAACAACATCCGGCTTGTCTTTCCAAGGATCAAATCAGGAAACAAGTTTGCTGAAAAGCTTTTTCTGACCGGGTTTAATCGCAGGGAGGAAGTTAAACACTTCCTATACGCTCCGCCATGTTGACTTGATTTCAACAGGGGAATCAAGGCCCAAAGGGTGGCTTGGTCATTCCCGGGCTCTTGTCATGAGCCTTTTCCATGAAGCCGTGATGTGAAGCGCATTCCACTCGCCACATATGCCACTCTATGCCTACCTGGAGTATGAGCCTCGAATGGTTGTTTGCAGTCATCGGCCGCTGATGGATTTAATTCCCGCAGGACGGTTTCGTATCACCGTTGGCTGTCAGCACATACATTATGCCGTTTAAGCAAGAATGATTGCCGCTATTAACAACAAAGCAGGCCAAATTGAATAATTTAACGCTGTAGCAGGCAGCGACTCGTGGCTGTTAAATGAAGGCAGCGGAGTTTTGATCAGGCAGCCAGTGATCACAGGAAAATAAATAATACAAAAGTGAGGAGACAGTGATTAGTAATAGTTCTCTTTTCTGGTCCAGTGCCTGGTCCTTACATTCCTACCCTGCTAAGATTCTCACTCTGGACATTTTTATTCCACTTGGCTGCCAGAAATGGCAAATCAATATGTTCCACAACAGATGAAAGTGGCCACAATGGGATGCCTTTCATGTGAAGTCCAAGAAAGTGATTTGCTTGGAAACAGCACTTCCCCTCCCCTCCCAGCCCCTCTCCCACTGTTCGTACCTATTTTCAGGTTTTTGATCTATGCCTCGGGAAAAAGTGAGAATGGTTTCTAATCAACGTCTTCATGGTTTGTAAAGGCAACCTGGGATTCACCGCCACTGAGAAGCATTTGAAGGAGCAGTAGACTCTGACTCCCTCTGGAGGCAGTAAGAGGGTATAACAGTTTGGGGAGATATTTTTGAATTCTTCGCTCTCGCCACATTTCAGAACTGTGACTAAGCCTGCAAACGCTTGTTGTGTTTCTTCCCTTCATTGCAAATGTGGCTGATGGGTGGACGATTAAATGTCTCTGCTGCTGGGGGAAGATTCAGGCTGAGTCTGAATCTTCTGCTGTCTGTCTCTGTCTACAGGGCCTCAGACTCCAGAAGCATGAGCAATGGATGATGTAACAACTCTGTAAGGGCAAATTAATCGGAGGCAGCATCATCTGGTCGGCTGTCAGGAGGTTTTATCACCTACTTCAGATCATGGTGCTGCTTTTTTTGCAAGTTGTGCTAATACATTTTGATCAAAAGGTCGAAATTCTCATGTTACTTGTGGGCTAATGGGAGATAAGTGATCCTTGATATTGATCTAATGTGGTCCAGGGCTTTTGGCAAAGTAGCTCCTGCTTTCTGGGGCGAGATAATGTGAATTTTCATGAATTTAAAGAGGATGAAATAGTTTTTTTTAAAAAAGAAATATGGTAGAAGAAGTGAAATGGAAACATCAATTACACAGCGGTTCGTGACAACTTAAAAAACCACGATCACACGTAAAAATGCTCACACACACACACACACACACACACACACACACACAGAGCGAGAGAGTGGGAGTTTAAATGTGTATATTTGATATATGTTGATGGAATTAACAAATAATTGTAATTTTAATCACACATTTGAGGAAAAATGTTTTTTATGTACTCTTATTACTGCATGCTGTTGCGCAACCCGTTTTGTAACATCTTTTGTGCACGCCCTGAATTTGTATGACTTTCAGTAATATTCCACTGATGTCACATGATCAGAACTGGAGCAGGAATTGGAACGACTGACTGCTTTTGTCTGGTTTAACGTTCCCGTCAATTAACTTGCACACGTGAAGAATGTGCCATGTCCTGCTAGACCACAGGAGGGCGCTACACACTCATCTTCCCTCGTTTAGATTCTGAACCGGCGTCCGTCTAACTTGAACTCCAGCCCGAACGAAGGCTCCAGGGCAAGAGACACACTTCAGAGGCAAGTTGCATTAATAAATAGGTCATGAACGGAGAAAACAATTGCAACCCATTAAATGCATGGTATCAATCGGAGTCTCCTAAAGACACATGAGATGCATTCAATTCATAATAAGTTATTCAGCCATGAGTTTGATTTTCAACGTCATCCGTTGGCTATTGTGGAAACTCCCAGTTGACGCTACAAATGGCCATTCTGATGTGTAGAGTTCCAAAACACATTTCAATTTAAAATAAGTGACTGTCTTACACAAGATGCAGTTCTTTGTATTATGCTACATGTTTATAATTATGCTTTAATTCCACTAGGACATGCAGCAGAACCAGGACAGCAGAAAACAAAACCGAGTATGAATCTAAATCTAAAATGAATGCTTCTATGAATAGACACAACAGATTAAGTATCAGCAGGTGGAGCAGTGGGACCACGCCCCTGAAATACTGCACAATGAGTACAAGTTGCCCGTTTGTATTTCACGTGAGGCCTCATTAAGGAGCTCTGTTCCATAAAACGCTGAATTCTCCCCTTTTAAGTGTTGTGCTTTTCATACAAAATGCCCCTTATGTTAGCGAGCACACGGTGAGATCACCGCGAGCTTGGTCCGGAGACCACTCAAGGGCGAACAGCAGAACACTGAGGTCTGAAAGACGAGAAACTCCTCTCAGCACAGCGAAGACGGAGAGGAGAAGGAGAAGCTGGCGTTGAAAGTGTGCACTGTTAAAAGTTGGGGTTTTGTTATTGGGCTCTGGGTGCTTGTTTTCATTTCAGAATAGGCTCACTGGTGCCTCACCCTGACCTCACTCAAGACCAACTTTCTTTATTCGCCATCCCACCTCTCGTAAATCACTCTGACCAACTTATTTCCACCACTATGGCAAAAGCTCTGGTGGTGCTCCATGCATGGGGTGATGCAAGAAGAGAAAAAAAAGCAGCAAAACAAAAAGCTAGTTGCCATGCTCACACCAAAACAAACCCTCCCGTTTCTGTGGACTGCATGCGTGCAATGTTGTTCCTTCGCGCCATAACATCGCAGAGTTCACTGTGTGATCATCACATACCAACGGATGGAAATGCAATTGTCCAATAAGAAAAAGTCGGACCCGCCAGGACGCTGTGTCTCGCGAGTCCCTCTTTAAGCCCAGGGCAGATGGAAAGACTCCTCATTCCTTCTGCATACCATGCTTTCTTCTGCCAGTCTCCCTCAGAGGTTTCCATTCAGAGTGACAGTTCTGTCCGAGAGGAGGTTCCCTTCAGCACCTCACCCAGCGGCGCTGCTCACCAGCTGTCCGACTGCCGCTTTAAACACACTGGCGCTCGCTGTTCTGATGCGAGACGCTTGCGCCCATTTTAGACCTCAAAGATGGAATCTTCAGTTGCTCCATCAAGTCCAATACGAGCGAGAAGATTTATGATCCTGAGTGTAGCGTATACAGTTTTATGAGACCATTCTGGACTTGATGCAGTGCTGAAAGAGAAGGTGACCTCGCTCAAAGAGCTACTTTCACATACGGTACCGGAGTGCGTTCAGAATGAGAAACAAGCCAGCGACAGCGAGGCGTCAAAAATCCATTGCATTTTAATTCCAAGAGCATCTTGAGGAGGTATAGAAAACGTTTGGAAAATCTGGCATGTCAGAGTGAAAGTCTTCACCTATCCATCTGTTAAGAAGCCCATGAAAGGTGGCCATCACACTCGCACAGACTAATCAGATAGTTACCGCAAGACATTGGACATTAGCATTTAAGTATAAAGTCAACTAATATATATCCACCAGCAATGAAAAGTAACCAGCATTGTTTTATTTTCCTTTTCTGATACACTTCGCTAACGCCATTTACATCTTTGTTCCAGAAGGTAAATGGTGATAGAATCCCAATACATTTCTGGACAGATTAAAGGTTGTCTGCTGCAGGTTGGCAAGATGGATGCACAATTTCTTCAATCAACCAACCAATCAATCAATCAATCAATCAATCAATCAAAAGAATCTATGAACAAACTTAGCTTTCCATTCAGCTGTGCATGACTTCTTTGCATTTTTTATGGCAATGCTTCATTTGGAAGAAGTTGGTCGTTCATGTGAAGAAGTGCCACGACTTGGAGGGACAAACCTCTTGCTCTTATTTAAAGCGACAGTCTGTCAGTGTGTTTTGAATCAGAGTCGCTGGTCAGACGTACAGCATGTGCCGGGAGGTACAGTACATAGCCAGGAACTGGCTCCATTACAGCAGATGTGACCACACATGCACGCAGGCTAGCCCAGCTACATGACCGCAACCTATATAATTCTCTTCAGTTGCGCTCTAATGATCCCAACATAAATGTGGCTCCCTGCTGAAACCCCTGCAGACGGACCGTTTTGCTGTGGCCTTAAAGTGGGATGTAATGGGATGTTAAGACCCAGTTTTTGCCAGTTCCAACCGGGACATCAACAGCCGTATGGGTTTACGAGGTGGAGACTGATGGGGTGGATTTAGATCTTCAAAGAGGTAAATAAATTGTAAACGTACATCACCCCGGTGAAGCTGAAGTAAATTGAAGGCAGACAGGTTCTGTTTCGTGCAAGGCTTTAAAGGAAAAAAAATACAGATAATTTTGAATAGTCATGTAAGCGGTTTCTATTGTGGCTCCATGAACATAATGTCTTGGACATTGCTGGATGATGTTGTCACATCTCAAAGTACTGAAATCAGCATGACAGAGGCCTAGGTTTAAAAAACGGTGCATTTCTTTTCTTTGTTGAAACACTTATTCATTGCCTTCTTTTCTGCCTGCTTCTTTCTTCTTCTGGTTTCAGCATTTGCCAGTATTTGATGTCCTCCATCTGCCCTCCTGCATTCATGCAAAATAAGGCTTCTGCTGCCCTTCAGCGGCAGATGTTTCCAAAGACACAATGCGACATTCAGAGCGATCAGTCTGCCTGAAAAGTAAATAAAAAATAGGCGAAGTGCTGCCCTTATGATAAGTGGCGAGTTCCCCTATAAATAGGAGTGTATCTGGCGACCGCTTTGACACTGTCCTGCTATTAAGTTACTGAACTGCAGACTGTGGTGGCAGCCTGGCCCTGGCAACAGTTGTCGCTGGCTATGAAACAAAGCAGCTGCAAGCATCTGTGTTACCTGTAAAGCAGGCGGCCTATTTTCCACGCAGTGAGGGCTTTAACTGCTGGAACTGAAAAAAAAAGAAGAAAAAAAAAGAGAAGAAATGGTGTTTACTCTGTGCCCGCCACGTAACCATAGAAATGAGATGAATATGTGGTGCCTTGATTGCATCCTTTCATATTAAAAACCGCATGGCTCCGCTGCCAGACATCTTTTTACACAGTGTGACCCCAGGAGACTCCTGGAACCTCGTGCTCGGCACAATGTAGTTAACACAATTCATAATGAGCAAATCACAAAGCATTTCGGAGCTACACTTACTCTCACAAATAGCCCCTGAAAAACCTTCCGTAACAAATGTGCGGCCAACAGTGGAATCCATTAAGTGTAATGACTCCCAGGTAATTTGTTGTACCTCCCTAAAAATGCACAACTTCCTTAATGTACCCGGCAATGAGATTTTACTGTTGGTGAGGGGCCCATTTTCTTTGAGTAGCCACAGTCAGTGCGGTGCCAAAGGAGAAGCTCCATAATGCAGCGCAGAATGGGTATGATGTGTGGGGTCATGAGAAAATGGGTGCGTGTCTGGGGAAAGGTTCCACGACAGCAAATATATGAAGAAATAAAGGCAAAACCATTTGTCTCCAAAGTTGTTTATGCCCAACAAGAAAATATCAACACAATACTCATTGTGTCTCTATGCCAGTCGGTATTATATGTATGTATATATATATATATATATGTACATATATATATATGTATATATATATATAATATTCCCAGAAATGTTAAAAGCCATTCGCGTGTTCCACTTCGTAGAGAGCGCGTGCCAAAAACACCCTCAGTCTGTGAAGTCACAAAGGGCTCTGAAGGCCTAACGTTTTTCTATTTCATCCAACAAAGTATTAGTTTAGTAGGACATGAACTGAGATCTGTAGGGCACCATCCATCTAGAGTGTAAGTTCCACTGCTGAAGTGCATCACAGTGTATGTTTCACTTGAAATGTCCTTTCAGTCCCTCCAGATGATTTCATGACACAATAATAACGAACTCATTATGAGCTATCAAAGGCCGAAAGAGTGAGAGGCGTATGATGATCTGAACTGGGCTCCTGTGAGGAAAGTCGACTGCAGCTGTGGTCTCAAAGCCAGTTTGGATCTCAACGTGAAAACCTTGGGTTTCCCATAATAAACCATTAGGCATCTGGACAAACAGCGGAGAGGTGGTGAAAGGTGGACAGAAAGCGCAGCACGACACGCGGTATTTCCTTTCGCCCTGTTTCTTTCATTTCCCCATGCTGACTTTGTGTTTATTCCAACTCTGTAACTGCCTAAACTTCAAGTGAGCATTAAAGAAAACCCAAATTATTTCCATCCAGCTGAAAAAAAAAAAAATCACCAAGATAATAAAAACAACACTTATTGCAAAAAAAATAAATAAATAAAAAAAAAAAAATCAACTGATTTACTTGTTCTTGAGTGAAGGTTTATTTTCAGTGGTAAAAATTCTCAATTATTTTTATGAGCCATGAAATCCGCCAACAATGGACCACAACAGCACACTTCAATGTGACCCTGTTTATGATCAACTTTATGTAAACATGTGCACAACGGGATCGCTTCCCACTGCCAGAGTTTTGCAGACGGGACAAGATGATCGCTCCCTGCTCATCTCCTCCTGCTCACACTTCAAAGAAGGAGGAGATCTTTAGGCGTTGCAGAAAGGGGACAATCAGATCCCTCAGTTTGAAACTATTCAATCAGATGGACAGAAAAAAACAACAACATTGTAAGCGCGGATACTGTTTGCTGAAATCCTCACTATTTTGACGTAGCTGCACTTTAAGTAGCCTCTTAAATTCCAACCAAATCCTTAATGGAAACGAACTAAATGTTTACCACATGCGTTCCAACCATTAGACGCTGCTGAGTCTTTCACACTGGGCCTTTAAATTTGCTGGACCATGGGGGCCTGCAGTCCTTCAAAAGCTGCGATGTCCTGTCGTGCAGAGGGGTTGAGGGGGGGGGGTTAGGTGGGAGTTTTTGGGAAGACCGGCGTTAGTGGAACTCCTTCTCACCGAGGCTGGACTGTAATCCGAAGCCAAAGACAAGCGAGAGAGAGAGAGAGAGAGAGAGAGAGAGAGGGGGAGAGGAGGGTGGGGAGAGAGAGAGAGAGAGAGAGAGAGAGAGAGAGAGAGAGAGACAGAGACAGAGACAGAGAGAGACAGGGGACGGGGGGGAGGAGGGGGAGGGGGGTAGTTAGTTAGACAGGAAGAAAGTCAGAGGGAGGGAGAAGGAGAGGGAGAGAGAAATGGAGGAAGGGGGAGGGAAGGACTGAAGGGCCGAGAGAAGGTGATGTCAGCTGAGTTCAGAAAGTAAACAGAGTTCCAGACTGCAGCATGCTGTCTGCGGGACGAGGACGGCAGCTGGGGCGAGCCGGCGGCGGCGACACAGAGCCGGTCCCCTGGAGCAGCACCACTCTCCCTGGGAAGGAGGGCTGCCTCCTCCTCATCACCCTCTTCATCCTCATCTCCTCACCCCATGGGACTGCCTGGCCCTACGGTAAGACATTGACTCTGTCTATTCTTTTCTTTTCTTGCCCTCACAGCTTACTCTTGTGTGTCAGTGTTGGGACAAAGCCTTTGCATTCTTTTGTTCTTTAAAAAAATAAAAATAAAAAAATCAGCCGCTCTCTCCATCCCTTTCTCCCTCAAAGAGAGAGAGAGAGAGAGAGAACCCGCTGATGTCAAATCAGCCCTCCCGCACCGGCAACAACACCTTTGATAGGCTTGAGCAATCGCCCTCGTTGCCACACTTGTTTTTGGAAGGGAGAGGGAGGGTATTGCCTGGTGCAAGTTTGTGTAGCGTCCAATCACAAAGGGCTCTGTGATCCTCATGACGGTACACTCATCGCTGCATTTCCCCCCTTTGTGTGTAATGAAACCAGGGTTTGCTTTCGCTTCTCTTTGCTAAAACAAAAACAAAAACAAGGGACAAGTGGCAAAGGCAGACTGGATGTGACAACACATCCCCGGCGGTGGCGCGGGGGACTGCTGATGATCTTGGTGCTTGTTCTCGACTCTCAGAAGAACCTCTCTTAAATCTTCCAGTGTTTTGTTAAGATTGGGATCATCTCTCTGACAGTTTACCTCGGGTGACCGCTCCAACTGCGGGAAGACGTGAGTCACGCATCAATCTGCAGGGGCACACACACACACACACACACACACACACACAGTCTCCATGACACTTAAGCAAAGCTCAACCACTCCTTCTCTGGTCTGATACTTTAGAGGCCTCCTTGCACGATTACTACATACACACACACGGCTACAACACCTTCAATTTGGGATGTTGAATGCGGAAGGAAGCCTGGCAGAGCACAGCTGTGAATTCCCTCTGGCCATCTACCAGCCAGTGTTGTAAAATAATAATACACTTGCCCAGGATTCTCCGTTCAAGGTGCAGCTTGTTTCTGCTACAGCAACCGTGTCTAGATGACAATCTTCTGATCAATCCCAAAAAGCTTATATGCAAATCCCAACTGGCTGCGTGCTTTGTGTCCCCCTCAACGCCGTTCCTGGCTAATGTTAGGCTTCTTGTCCTCCGCCCAGCTGAGACCAGGGGAGTCCTGTTCTGACACACTTTCCTGATGGTTGGTTTAACTCAGGGCTCCGCTGGGACGTTAACTCGCGAGCGCTGCGAGCTGAGCTGCTGGAAACAATGACAGCGAGCCCACATTCGTTAAAACCATTTGAGAAGAAGGGAGAGTAAAATCTGGGTACCGAGTACAAGTACATTTGAAGAGAAAAAGCACTTCTGAAAGAGCGAGTTCAACCTGAGTTTAAGAGCTAAATGCCAAAAACAAATGTGCCCGTCTCAAAGTTTCTCTGCACTTCCCATTTCACCGATGAAAGTAATACACCAATCAGGTATTTTGTTAGGTTTGTGGTTTTCCGAGCTGAGGGAAGGTTGTTCGAAACAATCTGCAGGGTGACCACAAGGATCGGGCGCAAAGGTTCAGACTGTGTGTAGATACGCTCTGCCCACAGACCTCCCCAGGGACTTCCCCTGTTCCATGACAGCATAATTACCCCAACCTTAAAATACCAGACAGCTGCTGTGGGCAGTAGGCGAAAAGAATCGCACACCAGTGCATACATGAATGTGTGTGTGGGTGTGTGTGTGTGTGTCTGTGTGTGCGCGTACATGTACAGCTGCTGCGAAAAAACTCTTTACATAAGCAAAAAAATTGTGCGCGGTTGTGTCATGAGGAAACTATCTAATCAGCTGATGATCCATTCTTTTCACATGAATCTAGCAATGCTGGAGACTTCCAAGGAACATTTTTTTTTTTTTGACATGACTTAATTAAGAGCAGGAAGCAAGCGTGATCCAAACAAGTTGTGTTGTTGAGGGGGAAACTCATTCCCTGCATTGCTCGACATCACCAGGGGTACTTGAGGAAACATTTTTTTGTGGTTTGAAGGAGGGAGGTGGGGGTGGTGGGGGGTGGGCGGTCGTCCCACCTGAGCTGACTGTAAACAAGTGGCAGTAGCTCACTCATCATGTCCACAACCTGCACGACAAGATTTCAGTTTTCTTCCTGGCTTTCTAAACCTCAGCCATCTGTTCTCCTGGAGCTCCGTCCAAATTGCACATTTCAGTGTGTATCCTGTGAATTCATTACTGAGGCGCGCACACGTTTCAACACATTGCGAGAAATGGCTTGGCTTCACCTGCCACCTTTTAACAACAAATTCCAAACAGACAGCAAAAGACAGCATCTGTGGTGTCAAATCAAAGACTGCCAACAACATTGTCGGATCAAAATCCCCTCAGAGTTGTCCCATTACCGCCCCATGACTAATATGACATTCACGGAGTGGGAAATAATTAATCAATAACTACAAGTGTTGCTGAAGAGCTTGCTATTTAAAGTGGACAGGGAGTGCAGTGTATTACCATGTTTTTTGATGATACTGGGCTACATTGTTCAAACTGTCTGAGAATCTGGAGGCAGCACTCAGCTGGGGCCAAATCCTTTGATGGAAAAATAGCAACTTGAAAGGCAGAGGCCGCGTGACCCTCGGTTTTTATTCTGAGTCGCTTCCATAAAATGATGATTCCATAAATGAACTTCCCAGAACTCAGCTGTAGGAGTCACTTGTCAGGTCAAACCCAACACCTGCGGCTCATTTGGAATTTTTTGGGAGCAGTTTTGCACTTTTGTAAGTGTTGCATTCACAGAAAAATAAATAAGCGATCAATTTCAAAGAGTAAATAAATAACTACTCAGACTGTTCATTTCATACTTCTGGACTTTTGTTTTGTCTCCTTCACAGGTTTCTAGGCCAGTAAGGCAAAAATAATAGTGATATCATCTCCTGGATCCAGGAAGGACGTGCAGCTGAGGCATGTTGGTTCAAATCCCAACTTGGTTGGCGGCACAGGAGTGATGCAGCGTCTTTTCCGACGTCTCCGCCTCTGTATTCATTGCTATGGCTTTTAAACACGTGTTGGGGAGTATTAAAGTAGCTCAACATCTGGAATGGAAAGAAAAAATTAAAATCAGACGCCGCTGCTGAATGGAAATCTGTACTCGTAACTACAGCCGACAAGGCAAATAATAATAATAATAATACTAGCAATAATAAAACAGATTTGTTAGTCTTATTGATCAAACAAAGTGACAGTTTTCATACTTCGAGTTTGTCAACGAAAAACTGAGGGGAGGCACTAGAGTGAGGCAAGACGTGGTTGTGGGATGAGTTTGTTCCGACAGCACAGAAGCAAACTCTGCTTAAATTACAGCTCAGGGGAGAAAAGGCACAGGCCCAAGAATACACAGACTGAACCCCCCACCGCCCCGATGGGCCCTGAAGCTCAAACACCAAAATCGACGTCGAGCATCTGGGCGAAAAAACAACAAGCAATCGCACGAGAGCCTGGCGCCGTCGCTCGGACGTGCACGGCCAACACCTGTTTCCGAGCCGCGCTGAGCTCCCGTACAATCATCGTCGCATCGGCTTCGTTACCGTGGACCACGCGGCCGCTCGCAGGTGTTGACCTGGAACCACGCAGGTGCGGTTTCGTTTTTTACAAGGCCGTAAGCTTAACAGGAAAATAAACGTGCTCCGAGTCACCCAGGCACGAGCCAGAGCTGTTATGTAAAATTTGGATCCTCGTCGCTTCTAAATGGAGCGCATGGTTTATATGAGGCAGAAGAAGCGTCTGAAGAAAAACAACAAAAAAAAAAAACAACATTCTTTTCTCGTTGGTTGTGGAGGGGAGGGGCTGCGCACAGATGAAAACAAAATACCGGCCATTTAAAGGGGCAAAGTCAGCAGAGTGAAGGCACTCAGAGTGAGTAAACACTGAAGAGCCTGGTGTCAGAGTTTATTGTCCTCATGGTGGAGAGTCTGGAAATACATTCTAGCAGAATGACTCGCTTTTCCGTTCCACCGTCCCGAGAGGAGACGGACGAACCTCCAGGTTAAACACGTTACGGAGCAACCTTCCTCTTGACTGCTCACTTCAGGTCACCTTCAGGTCATTTCTCTATCTAAACGCCGGCCCGGCGACCCACATAATGACATTTCCAGGCCGTCTCGTAAACTCTTGTGACCCTTTCATGTTTATTCCCCATAAATCAGGTTTGACGGACTCTTAAGCAAGCATCCTTTTCAAATCTCAGCCAGAAAAAAAACCAAAGGAAAGCTGTCCCATAAGACCAAGAACCTCTCAATCCTCATGCGGCAGCATTCACACCTTTTATAATGTTAAGGAGGGTTGGCTAGCGGGCTATTATCTTTATCTAAGCGGCATCACTGGGCCGTTAAGCCAACCATAAGATTGACTCCTTTGACTTATACTGAAATCAGTCCAATCTGTGCAAACCAACTTTATTTTCGCCTTTTTTTTTTTTGCAAGCTGTGACCTCGGCAGTTGCCTCCTCGTTTCTGGCTGAGTTATTGCAGCTTGAGGTCGAAAGGGCCGCCACAAAACAACACTGTTGCATTGTGGGAAATGCAAGGTCAAGGCTGAGGCGCGGCAGAAGACTGTGTGCCAATAAAACTGACAGTGAGTTTGGCCTTAAGGTGTCGGAGAATTACGCCGCTGCTGTGCCAAGTTGACTTTTAAGCCAACAAACAGCAAACAAAAATAGAAATGCTTTCTGCGACGGCCAGCTTCGCCTGGTCTGCTGCCCCTCTGTTGCTGTTTGCATTCAATTTCTAGCAACCAGCACAATCCAACACTTTGCACTCCTATGCCCTATTCTTGCCTTTTACAGACTCAGCAGTACAGACAGGGCGATCCCCATGCCCGGGATGCTTGTGGTTCACATACTGGGACAAAAAAATAAAAAAATAAATAAAAAATAAAAAATCACCCCAGAAAAATAAAAAGCCCATCCAAGACTATTAGTGTTTCTGTTTCCAATCATTCAGACCAAAAGAGTGAAGAAATGTCAGCTCGAAGCTTTATGAGTTTATATTTCTCTGCTGGTCACTGGGAACCATTAGACGACTATGCAGCAGCTTCAGACACTGTGATAGGTGACAGTATTTATTGCTGACAGATCAATCGATCAGTCAAAACAATGAGCTGCCCTTGCAAAAGACTCCGAGCTGCTGCGACAATGACCCATTGGCCACACACGACCTGCAGCTGTTAGACAGATGACTCTGTTTTGCACTTTGGGAAGAAAGAGAGGAGCAGAGGGAGGAAGAGGATGAGAAGGCCAACTTGTGGCTGGAATTGGACGCATGTCATTGTGCGGTATTGCAGAAGACAATAGAGGATATTTGGAGGAATCTGCACTTCTCTGATTGGACGGCAAACAATCGTAAATATTATATGGTGCTGGTGAAGTTGACAGTGCATATCCTTGTTTTTTTCCACCTCCTTCCAAACCTGCCACAAATGAATGTCCACTTGTCGGTGCCACTGTCTAAACGTGCCGGTTACATAAGTGCAACCAGTCAGCCACTGACGGCCCTTGAATCACCGCCGCCCTGGCCAATAAAAGGCAGAGCTCACCGGGTAAAAAGTTTATAAAGCAGATGGTTAGCCCCCGTGATTAACGAGTGGATTCTCCTCTCACCATAACATCAACACTGTGGCATGTTGTCTGATGACAAATGCAGTGGGAGCAAAACCGTCTGAGAGGCTTGCGGTCCTCTTGAAGGCAGCTCGAAGTCGGACAAAGACTGGAAATAACACGTGGCAGATTTGATAAACACTCGGCTCACCAAAATTCTTCCACAGCCGCTCTGGCTTCTGCCCGCCATAAACCTGCGTCAGCTTTCACTTTCCCACCAGGCAGGCGGAGGGGTGTTGCGTCGGTCATACTCTCCTCTGTTCAGATTGCAGTGAAGCATAAGCATCTATTTATTGACTTTATTAGTCCTTTTGTCGCGGTTTCTTCTTAAAATCTTAAAATATTACACATTTTACCTTTAGGCTACTTTGCTGGGTTGCCGACTCTTTTTGTTGGTTTTTTTTTTCAGATTACAGGTATTTGCACAACCACTGCCCGGGGCCGGAGTGGAGTGTGATGTGCAGAGGCTGCTGCGAGTACGACGTGATCCGCTGTAAATGCCCCCTGCAGGGGACGCCGGTGGGCTACGCTGTGCCCTGCTGCCGCAACGCCATCAACGAGTGCGACCCCTGCATCATCCATCCGGGTAAAACTTAGAAACCTTTCCCCACAGCTCACCACTTTGACTGCATGGAGCGCCAGGGTTCAGTCTTACAAATATCCTGATCCTGACCTGACAGATGAGGTGTTTCCTAAATCCTAATGTCCATCTAGAGTTCACTAGAGGTCAATGTTGACCAAGGCCAGAGAAAAATTGCCGTCCACTTGTGATTAAGTTTTAAAATTCTGATGAAATTTCCAATCCTGATAGAACAGTGCAACATCCATGCTAATCTATTTAGCTACAAACCATATGATTTATTCCTGTGTTGTTTTTTCTCTTTTCTTCTGGGGTTTTTAAAGATGACGAGCAACTTTTTCCTACTCTTGTTACAACAAACAAATAAAAAACCAAAGACAAAACACTTTCAATTGCACTTAGGCGATGCACAAAATCTTAGCTATCTGATAACAGGTTAGCCTGATCCTATTTGTAATGTAATTTTCATTGTTTCACACAGATATGAGAGAGTGTAAAAGTCCTCTGATCAGATTGCCTTTATTTAGTTCCTTTATTAACTGCAGTGGTTCACTCCCCCGTCTCGAGTTTGTACATGGAATTTAAACTGGTATGTCTTTGAACGTTTATGTGCAGGTGTTTAGACGCTGCGTCATGATGTAATCATAAATGTACATCTGCACGTGCGCTGCTACTCACACACCCAGACGCCTTCAGCCTGCATGTCATTTTACTGCAGAAGAATTGCGTTATGTTTTCTTCACACATTTTTCGTTTATGGGGTAGAAAACAGCTGTTACCTGCACCAGCAGGTTTCACTACTAAAACACAAGACAATCCCGCCTGACAATCATAAACGCCCATGTGAACACGCTCAGGCTATTTGTGAGCAAAATACATTCAGATGTTTGAACTGAACGCCGAAGAGCGGAGCCAATCTTCCCATGTTCAGAAGAATTTTTTTCCTCCACAATTTTATTTCAGGCAGCGGTGGCTTGTTTTAGTGTTTGGTTGCAGGGAAAGATGAGTTTAGTGCGGTTGATTGAAACGAAACGTGACAGCACGTCTGGAAGAACTCGCACGACCAAAGGACTCAGCGACTGACCGGCGACTCATTGTGTGCGTGTCTCCTTTGTGTCCATCACTTGCACGACTCACAGTTGTGTTTTCCGTTCTCTTTCTTGCAGGTTGCAGTGTGTTTGAGAATTGTAAGCGCTGTAACAATGGAACATGGGGCCCCAGGGATGACTTCTTTGTAAGAGGCAGCTACTGCGCCGAGTGTCGGCCCGGATGGTCTGGTGGAGATTGCATGAGTAAGCCTCTTCACTGGGAATCCTCTGAAGCTCCGCTCAAAACTGTTTTCTTCTTCCAGCATTATTGTCTCGGAATTCCGGCATTGAACACAACCGCCCTCCATGTGCTCATGCAACTACAGGATGTAAAACATTTTCTGTAGGCCACCATCTGCCAATGGTTTGGCTCTCGCCATACGGCTATGGAAACTTACTTATATTGGCCTCGCCTGATTGTGCAAAGTCTTACTGGGCGTGTCAAATTGCTGGTGCCAGGGCGTAAATGTAACAGATGTATGTTTATACGTAAGCCAAGTTCCAAGTTGAAATAAAACAAATTTCACGTACTTGCATTTTCCGTCCCCGCTGATGAGGCTTCATCTGGTGCAATGATGAAAGTCTGGGCCGCTGCCATATGCCAAGGTGATTCTGCGTAAAGATTTAAGCACAAGGAATTCTTTTAAATTTAAAAGGATTCTATATTTAACACTTCGACGTCTCTCGACATATGTAAATGTTCAGCTAATGGGCACAGCAAACATAGATTTAATTAGAAGCAGACGATTAAATGCATTTGTTGCCCACTTCCAGTACCTCCTCTAATTGTTGGGCACAACATCTGGTATTTTCACGGCTCTTGTGGAAGCATATATATATACAATGATGCTGGGTTTGATCAGAAACCAAGACAACAAAATAAAAGACCTCACTCAAATTATTAATCACACTGTAATTATTAGTCTATTAAATTCTTACTGTTTCCGTTCTTATTTACCAGAGTGTGGGGGAGTGATCCGTAAAAAGCAGGGCCACTTATTGCTCGAGAGTTACCCCAACAATGCGCGGTGCGAGTGGACCATACAGGTGGACCGACCCTTCACCATAGAACTCAAGTAAGACAAACAAAAACATTTCCTTTTTTTTTTTTTTTTTAGGTTTGCACAAATAAGACTATATATATATTATCATATAGTGGATATCATAGTATTGACAGTAGCAAGGCAACCAGGCTTCTAGCAAGTGTATTTATATCTGAGGCTAAGTGCTAACCGTAGCATGATACAATGGTGATGCTAATGTAGTCAACTCATTAGATTAGAGTCCTGGAGAAAATTTCCTGACTTTAACGCCCATATTAAATATTATGGAAAACAAGTGTTTGCCATGTATTGAAGCTCTGATCCAAATAAGTGACTAGTTGACACTAGTTAGAGTTGTAGATTAACAAAATAAACTGTGCTTATAGCAGGTGAAGTTTGTTGATTTCACTGTGACTGGAAACGCAACTAAGGGGAGGCAAAATTGCATGCATATAAAAACACAAACAGTTACATTTAAAATCACTTAACATATGCACGCACGCATGCACGCACGCACGCACGCATACACGCACGCACACACACAGTACAAAGAATTTTTGCAAGCCTTGCGAGCCCATAAATCAACAGGTTCTCCTGACATGAAAACATCCATTTTTGGGATCTTCCCATTCCATCTGTGTTAGCCATTAATGAGGAGCCTGGCTCCGTCAAGTTTCCACCCAGTCTCCTCCATGCCTCAGACATTCTTGCAAGATGTGGCCTGTGCCACGGATGGATGAACAGCAACGTTTCGGAAACCGCAGCATCCCCTTTTAAAATGAGAGCCGTAATTTTGTAGTGCCATGATACTGTAACTCTATTTTCCTGTCACTCTCTCCGTTACCACCTCAGAGGTGAGCATTCCAGCAGCTGCTTCAAGTCTTTTCTTCCTTTTCTAACTGTGAACTGTGAGAATCATACCTTGCTTTGCTAACCCTATGCCAGTAGATGCTGAGAAAAAAATGCATATTCATGCACCATTTCTTTGTATTTTTGTGGCTAAGATCCCATAAGACCAGCCAGAAAGAGCTGCCGTGTATAGAGATCCCCTCCTGAAAATGACCTCTTTTCTTTATGTGTGATTGACAGGGCAATTACTATCAGCGCTCTGCTGTCATTCTCTGTCTTTCAGTGCCATGGCACGCATTGGACTCCCAGGCAAAAACATTTACACAGAATTACAAGCGGCATTAATCTCTGGCCTGCTGCAGGCAAACTTTCTGTCTAACTTGTTCGCCTAAGTCGTGGTTACACAAGGCCCCGTGATAAAGTGTGAGATTAGAGGGTTTCACAGCATGGAGTTAAAGACGCAGAAGATTACATCCCCTCCTTTATGTGTGCTTTCCCATCGGTGCAAGCAAACCTCTGAGAGTGCCACTTGGCTGGCTCAACCGTGTCGCTCACGGAATGGAAAGTCCAAGTCAAAACTATCTGTTTTTTTCCGAAAACATTTAAAAGACTCAATTCACTGCCTAAATGTCCCGATATTAGTCAAACATGCCACATACATACACAATGTTGTTAATTCTTTTTCACTTTTGAAAACAGCTGCCAAACACGGCAATGGATATGTTTCAATTAACCCAATTAATCATTTAACAGGGACTCATTTGAAACAACAAAACACTTAGGATGGGTTAGACTGCAGGCCTAATTATGGCAAATTGAAAAAAAAAAATTCTTATAATTGTTACAGTAAGTGATCCATTAAGAACAGCCGCAGGGTAAACGCGGAACTCAGAAGCGTCTCTAAAGCAGAACAGGAAAAAAGCAACAACCTGAAGACAAATATGTTCTGGTTTCTTGATGCCCTGCTGCTGTTGCTGTGTTGGTTTACTAGATAAATATTTTGGTACAATGTGGCTACATTTTGTAATCATGTTGTGCAACAGGCCAATACTTGTTTTAGCTCTTCCTAATTCTCTCTCTTTCTTCCTCCCTCACTCACTCACTCACTCACTCACTCACTCACAAACAGGAGTGATACATTGAGGCCTTTGCTGCTGTCAGACCTTTAAAAAGGTCTCATCCATCCTTCATTAGGAAAAGTCCACCATTCAAAAGTTGGTCAAATGGGTTTAAATGTATTCATCAACTTGTATTAACAGCCTGTTTGGCAGCTGAAGGTTTAAAGTCATCAGTCTGATGTCAGCTGGTGCAGCTCTGCCAGGGAACACAGGTGATGTCATAAGCTAAGGAAAAAGTAACACACCATAACTTTTCCATTCAATTATAATATAATATCTGAAGGACTTGTATTACCTTTCATTTACATGCCAACTCATTACAATTTTCTTCTCGCCAGGTTCATGATGGTGAGCCTGGAGTTTCACCATTCTTGCCGCTATGACTACGTGGAGGTCCGGGACGGTGACAGCATCAACTCGCGTGTTATTGGTCGCTTCTGCGGGAACAACAGACCAGCCCCGGTCCAGAGCTCCGGGACCAGTCTGCACGTGCTCTTCGTGTCTGATGGTTACAAGAACTTTGACGGCTTCTTTGCAACTTTCCAGGAGATCTCAGGCAAGTCAAACAGTGCCGCCACTGAAGCACTGCCAGCAGGGATCATCACGCCTGTTTGCCCACAAATACATTTTGCTCTAGATCAGCCCTTTTTGCTTCGTACGCAGCTACAGTATTTGCAGAGACATGTCGAGTTGACAAAGGGACCTCTTGTAGTCAGCGACCACAGCACACAGCTACAAGTGAGAAGGCTGCAAGGCGGCTCCAGGCTCAGAGTATCATTAAAAAACACTCTTAGCGGGACATTAACGACACCCACACATTTTAGGGAAAGCCTTTGTTTGGGTGTCAGGCCTTTACGGTCCATCAGGAACTGGGGAAAGATCCAAAAAGTCCTTTCAGAAATCTCCTCACAAACACACAAACACACACACACACACACACACACACACTAAACACACTGATTTACCAGCCAGGGCCACATCTATTAAAAGTAAACACTACCCTTCTGTGTATGAAATGCCCACATACACATACACATGCTGAAATAGAGATTTGACATTTAAATGCTGCCAGCTCGGAGTAAGAGCCCTTTGATGGCTCTTGCAGAGGACGGCCAAGTTCTGGCACACGCGTGTCATTATTTCCAATCTGCAATTTCTTGTGGTGGGCTCACTCGTGTCACACACACACACACACACACACTTATGTTTACAGCCTGTAGCTCCTCCCCCTGCCTGCATGACGGGACCTGCATCCTGGACGGTTCCTACTCGTACCGCTGCGCCTGCCTCGCCGGCTACACAGGCAGACGTTGTGAAAACGGTGAGTGCAAGATATCGCCACAACACCGCATGAGCAGGCTGGAAGTAGGCTGATGGTTTTTGTTAGGAGTGGCGTTTTGGGGAATGAAAAACACATTTTTAAGGGACGACAGATGAAACTGCAGAATCAACGGCGACTAGAAGGCTTGATTGGCCGAGATGGCTCCATTCTTCCAGACGCTGAAGTTGGAAACACCTCGATATGAGAAACACCATCGCCATCAATGCCCTTCTTGTATGCTGCTGCTGCCCAAAGGCAGAGGGTGATTCACAGTCACAAGGGAGGGATCTGCGGTTCAGGGCTGCTTTCTCAGGCCAGCTGCCTCCTTCTAGCCGTGAGGGCCCAGCCTTCGCTTCTTGTCAGTCAGCATTTTTAGAAAAGTCCGTCTCAGCAGAGGTTTTGCAAACGCTGAATGCCTCGTTATTTTAAGTAACGTTTAAAAGAAACAGAGTGTTCAGTCACAGCCTGAGCGTGAAGGTAAATAAGAGGGTCAAGGAGTTAAAGATAAAGCTAAATAACAATCATGAGTGGAGAAAATCAAAGCAGGCGTTTGAACCCTGATCTCTTAAAGATTCACACTCGGGGAACCAGCCCCCCCCCCCCCATGTTATGTGGGGAGCTCCTCAGTCAGTTCAGGTCTGGCTCTTTTACTTATGGACGTCTGGACCTTAACTTGTATTTTTAGATCCTATACAGCTCCCTTAAGATTCTTCTCTGTAACAAGGGCCAGCATCTTCGGAGCAGCAAGGAGTAGTAAAATGAAAAAAAAAAAAAAAAAAGGCTGGAATTTCATTCTACACGGCGCACATTCATCTGTACACCCATGAGAAATGCCTCAGCTGTTGGTTTTAATAGAGTGGAGCTGGAAAAACGCTCCTGACCGACATTTAGCTGGAGGGGATATGGGCTGCATCTCAGCCCCTCAGTCAGGTGGAGAATTCTAAGTATGACCCTGACTTCAGCCATTAACCTGTAATAAAGAATAGTTGTTTGCACCAGCTGTGCATATTAATACATTTGTAATTTATTTGTTTCAGGTCACTTCTTTAGGCCTGGGATCCTGGCCCAAATAATGGAAAAAATAAAAGAAATTCACCTACATCATAAATGAAGCAACATGAATATTTATTTCTGCTGGATGTTATTTATGGCTGGACTTACAGCCTGGGACAGAAATGTGAAAATGATAGAGATAAATACTTCTGCATCTCCTTTTGTGAGTGCCGTGCATTCTTCTGCCCCCCACAATACCAATTTATTTTACCTTCCATCATAAAATCCACATTTACAACCTTTGGAAAGTCATGGTGCAATTTCACTTGAGCTCTTTTTATTATATCTTTTTATTTATGTGGCCTGTGTGAAAGTCTTGTTGTGGAGCATTCACACCTGCCATACCACGACAGATGAAAATTTTCATTAATGAGGCTTGATAATGGCAGGCCAGGCTTTTAAGGCTCCGATTACCTGCAAAACTATGAAGAAAAAGAGCTGTGAATGAATTTGGGCTGCCGTCCCACCCAGAGGCGATGAGAGGATTAAAGTTCTATTTGTGTGGTCTTCCTCGGCAAGATTGCTGTTTTTGAGATGTTTCCAAAATGACCTCTATTTACTTTATGACCTGGATCAGGTGTCATACAACGGTGCACGGTGTGGAGACACCACGTGATGGCAATAAAATCTCTCCCTTTCAACTCAGTTGTGGGATGCCACAGGCCTCCGGTGCCCACCCATGGATCCACAGAGGGTTTGTTTCATCACTCGGGGGCGCGCATCACTTTCCGCTGCGATCCCGGCTTTGAGCTGCGGGGCTTTCGCTCAGCCATCTGCTTGAGTGACGGCACCTGGAGCGCGCAAGCCCCCAATTGTGGTAGGACAACAATTTAGGCTGAGTCACATTCAAAAGAAATAATAATAATTACAAGACAAAGGCTTCTTCTAACATAACCCTTGGATCATGTTGCTGTCCTCGCAGTGCCGATGGAAAGAGTGTGCACTCAACCACCCAAGCCTGAAAACGGGGATCACTTTTTGGTTTATGGGCCGAACGACGTCCTGATTGCCCTGCAGTACCTGTGCCACCAGCCTTACGAACTCAGCGGCAACTCTCAGAGAACCTGCCTTCCAAACAACACATGGAGCGGGTCTCCTCCTGTCTGCAGTCGAGGTATGACCCCATGTTGTGTACACATCACGGGGATTAAACCCAAATAGACGGATGAGTCAGTAGAAATTGCCAATAAGCGAACCACACAGCGTGTTTATTGTTGATTCAGAAAATGAGTCAGGTCCCGCTTGCTGACTTTTCACAGAAAAGAATCTGCAATCAGCTGCTGACAGACACCTCACTAACGATCCCTCCTTTGTGTTCTGTACCCGCAGTGAATAATACGCTCACCGAACCAGAGAAGAAGAGCGAGGACAACAAAGGCAAAGAAACAGACAAACACGGCGATAAAGATATCAGCAGAACTGAAGAGAAAGGTCAGGAGGGCGCGGCTGGGGGAAAGAAGGAAGACGCAAACTCTGGGAACAAGAATGCAACAGCTTTCGACGGAGAAGATAAACACACGGCTGCAGAGGAAACCGTGTCCGAGGGCGGACATAAAGGAGAGTCGGACGATTCAGGCAAAACAACAGGAGGCAGCACAGACCAGGTGGGCGGTAGAGGTCCGGACGATGGCCTGAACACGGTGGAGGAGCTGGAACCCGAGGTGGGAGAGCCACCCGAGAGGAACCAGAGCGGCCACGACGTGAAGACAAACGTCACAGAAATATATGTCAGAAAAGATAAAGGGCAAGAAGACAAGCTGAGAAAAGACGAGCAGGTGAACGGAAAAAAGGACCGGGATAAGGTCGGACCAAATGACACCAAACTGAGGGCGGCCGTCAGCGAGGATGAAAACACAGCAGACGTGTTTAAACAGGACACGGCGAAGAACAGAACCGTTGTACATGATACAAAATATACACAGAGACAAAATAACAGCACAAGTCCTACAGGGGGCGGGGAAATCGACCTGACTAGACTTAATGTTACACAATACACACTGTATCGAGCAGGGGGCGGGACAAGCGGGAACCAAAAGGAGAAGCAGGAGGTGACGGAGGAGGAGCAAACAGAGGAGACTGATGAGGCTCTGCTGAGGGAGGCCGAGGAGGAGGAGAAGAAGAAGGAGCAGGAGAAAGAAGCCAATCTCAGCTTCACTGGTGAGTCACTCACTCGCCAGCAAAGTGTGACATGAACCCTCAGTGCTCAAACTCTTGTCTGGAGCTTCACCCTCAGTCTGCTCCCTCCCCACACATAGAGAAAAGCTGCCCGCCTCTGCCTCGCCTCCCCCACGGCTACCACCAGGAGGCGCCGGGGGTGGAGCCACGCAACCTGCGGTTCTTCTGCAACCACTCCTATGTTCTGAGTGGCGACGCTCAGCGCGCCTGCCAGCCAGACGGCACCTGGAGCGGCACACAGCCTGAGTGTGTCAAAGGTAGAGCAGCGCGTCCGCTCAAGTCAGGTTTCTGAGTGTTGTAGCCAGAGGGACAGGAAAAACAAAACAAAAATGCAGAAACCCAGACAGCAACCGACAACTTTACAACATTCTGTAGACAACAACTCTTGCACACTCACTGATTGGCCTAATATAGAATCACTGACCCCGACCCAAGTGGACTGAACCACTACCGGGTGAAAACAGACAAAGTCGAGATAAACTTTACACTTCTGAGTAACACTCTAAATAGCAAGAGGTTAAAAGAACTGCTATCATCAACTCTACCTCCTTGGAAATTAATTCTGCTCCGTTGCCCCTTATTTGCCCCACAGCGTGATCACACAGTCCTCCCTTCTTCTGCAAACCTGACTGTCATCCGCCTTAATCACCCAGTTAAACAGAAGAACTACCAGCTGCACAAACAATAGCAATAATCTAATAATTAGAACAAACAGTCAAACAGTTAAATGCATGGCAAATGTGAAATGAGCAATTCATTGAAAGCCCATGACCTTGAAACTCTCAGCAAGTGTTTAAAAAGGCCACAGCAGCCAAAACTGAAAAGCTTACAGGAGCAACTTGAATGAGATATTTTATTCTGGATGACAGTTTTGAAGTAAATTTCTAACCAACTTATTACAACATTCCCTAACATTACAGGTTCTCAAAGAAACAATTGCTGAGCGTCAAAGCCTATTGCATGTGTCGCATAAGGCCGATAAATAAGCAGCAGCCTCCATTTGCTAAGTTGATAATGTTAGCTGAAATTGCTGAGCTGCCAAGGTGAAAACTAACCACTCAGTGCCTGATATCGGTTTAAATAGGCACAAAACATACAACATAAATAGGACAAGACCTTTTTGCTTGTCTCATGGCTGCAAGCAGATGTGTTTGGACGCTAGTGTTTTTCAGACCTGGCTTCTTCAGCAAAAAAAGTCAAAATAGGCAAATGAGATCATAATAAGCATTCTGACTTCAATCTGACATTTATATTGGGGACCACTGTGGTTGCACTGTGTTGCACTGGGGTGTTCTATGGCCAATTGCCTGTGTTATTGTTATTATTAATGGTTACGTTTTGGTTTTGTATCCACGCAGCATGTCGGGAGCCCAAAGTTTCAGAGCTGGTTCGACAGAAGGTTCTGCCACATCAGACACCATCCAGGTACCTTCACAAATACATCCCGTTAAATCTCTCTGCAATGGTTTGTTTGTTTTTGAACCACCAGATGTATTTCAACATTCTCTTCTCTCAACGCAGAAAGACACCAGTGCAAATCTTCTACTCCACCACACTGGACCGTCGCCTCCAGTCTGTTGGCCCCACTAAAGGCCCGCCGGTTCTCTCCCAGCTGCCTCCGGGCTTCCACCATCTTTACTCGCGAATAGAGTACGACTGTGTCTCTCCATATTATCAACACTACGGAAGTTCCCGTCGCACTTGCTTGAAGACAGGGAAGTGGAGCGGGCGCCATGTGTCATGTTCACCAGGTGAGGGCAGCAGAGCACCAGTTGTCTGACCACCTGCGGGAACTGACGCACTGACACGTTAGCTAGCAGTCAACTCCTCGATGCTTATCAAATACAAATTATGCCTGTCTATCTAAACTTTGGCTGAGCTGGGATTACAATAATAAGCTTTGCAGAGGATGCTTAGAAGTCTTCCTGAGATGGACACCAATAAAAGTCACCCCACAGTCAGCAAGCACGTTCTCTGGGTGTAAAAGTGACATGCTGTCAGCCGGTTTGCAACCATGTTGATAATTTCTTCCTTCTTTAGGTCTAAATTGCAGTTTCAAATACTATAAAATACCGTATTTTCTACATGATAATGCAAATGCCTCGGGAAACTTCAACTTGGCCATCCATAAATTCAAATACATTTATAAGTAATATACTCTGGCAAACTGCAAATGCTGGTTTGAACAAAGCTAAGGATTTTTCCGATCAGAGGGTATGGTGGATTAGCTGTCATTCAAATGCCAATATAGTATCTTAGCCATTCTGTGTTTTTTGTTTTTTGCAACTTCAACTTATCTGAGATCATATATTGAATGTTTTTTCTATGTTCTAAATTTGTTTCATTGTTACTAAGGCTGATAACACTGAGAACAAAATGCCTCAAGAAGGTACATTGCCTTTTAGGAAGTTTATTAAGAGATGTGTTTTGTAGCTGATGAGAGATAAAGAAAGGATGAAAATCAGGGAGCACAAAGTGTCAAGACGGAGCCTAATCTTCTCCTGCCTTTCTTTTCTTCCCCTGTCTCGCCACTGTACTTCCCTCCTCTGTCCTCTCATCCTCTCTCTTCCTCTTTGGCAGTGTGTGGGAAGCATCCAACCTTTGACCCGCAGAGGCCGGCAGATTCTCACTGGCCCTGGCTGGCGGCCATTTACCGCAGCTCCGCCGCGGGATTGTCCGAGACAAAGGTGGCCAAGGCAGCGAGCCAAGCGGGATCTCTCAAGAGGAACGGCGGAGCCGGAACTGGCAACCGCGACCGGGCCTCCGACTGGCAGTTGGTGTGCAGTGGGGCTCTGGTCAACCAGAGGAGTGTGGTGGTCGCGGCTCACTGCGTGACCGAGCTGGGGAAGGTGTATCCGCTGGACGTGGCCAAGATCAAGGTGGTGGTGGGGAAGCACTTCCGGGACGACCAGAGAGACACCAAAGGTGTCCAACATCTGAGGGTGAGCTCATGGAAATTGTCCTCCTAATGCAGCCAAGGGCATCGGACATAAAACAAACCTACGCCACAATAAATATGCTAATTCATTTGCCAACTGGATTTTATTTTATTTTTGTACCTTTGTTTAACCAGATCAAACCCATTGAGATCAGGATCTATTTCATAAGGGTGGCCTGGCCAAGAGTTGGGCAGCACATGTTGAAATGCAGTGACAGAGTGACTGAGGGGTGACAGTATAGAGTCCGACATACAAATTTAAAGGTGCACCACTATTGTCAAGACAGGAAGTGTGGGAGCTGCGGCACAGTAAATCAACAAATTCAGGATTTAAGACTCAGGCACTGACCAAAGTTCTTACGCAGTCTGTCTTTCAGGATTGAGCAGAAGGCTCCAAGCAGGATTACTTTGGAGAGTTTCAGTTCAGACTGTAGTTTATTCCACGCCGATAGGGCAGCAAAGCTGAAAGCTCGTTTTCTAAATGTGGTCCTTACGTGGGGAAGAGATAAAACAAATAATGCTTAAGAACGCAAAAGCAAAGTTTTTTACGTTAAAACAGATCTACTCAATAAGCACTGCTCCTTCTCCCTCTACCTCAGGTGGCTTCTGTTGCTGTCCATGAGAACTACGACCCTCACATCCTCGACTCTGACCTGGCTGTGATCAAGCTTCTGGATAAAGCCAAGATCGGGGAGAAGATCCTGCCCCTTTGCCTCCCTGACCAGCGGCAGAAGAAGGAAGAGGAAGAGGAGAAGGAGGAGGACGAGCTCCCTACCAGACGGGGGCTCGTGATAGGCTGGTCCCCTTTACCCGACTCCAACATGGGCCCTGATGAGAGAGCGAGGGTCGGGCAGGTTCACCTGGCTAACGTGGTCCCCTGCGAGCAGCAGTACGCCCGCAACGGCGTGCCAGTCAGCGTGACGGACAATATGCTGTGCGCCAGCCAGAAGCCCAACTACGGACAGTCCAACATATGTCCGTCCGACACCGGGGGGCTCCTCGTCCTCCCCGCAACCCCCGGCAGACGAGCCGGCGACAGCCAGATGTCCCCTCTGAGCCCCACTGGGGAGGAGGGCGGCGGCCTGTGGAGGCTCGTGGGACTCGTGAGCTTCGGCTACGATCAAGGGGAGTGCCACCCCGACCTCTACACCGTCTACACGCACGTGGCCAACTTCAAAGACTGGATCGAGAGCAACACGAAATAACAATGATAAGTAATGATAATAACAAAATATCCTACTGCTTGAACCTGGTATTTATTATTTTTTGTTGTATGTAGCAGTGCTGTTGCCTTATAAGCGAGGGCATTCATTTACTCCATGCAGTAGAAACACTGGGCAGCGCAGTGCTTTACCTGAAGAGGGTGCTAACATTACGTGTGCAGGGCCTGAACCTTCAAGCTGCTGATTTCAGCCTGGGGTCGCTGACAAGAAATTGCACACTCGCGAAAAAAAAAAAAAAGAAGGGAAAAAAAAAAAAACGATCACAGGGCCGTTTCAAGCCTCACGTCACTTTGTGTTGTACTCATGAGTTTGTGTATATGTTGTAATGTTTTCCCTGTCAATATACATATTTTTGACAAAAGAGTTGTACATATTTTTAGGAAAATGGCAGAAAGAAGAAAAAAATGTCATGACATTTTTTTATTAAAGAAAAGTGGGTGTGGTAAATCTGAGCGTGGGTTGTTGTTTTTTTTTTAATCACGCCATTGTGAAGTGACGCACTGAAACGATGTGAAAAGAAACACCTTTATTGCTGCGTGAAGCACAAAGCGGGTCTTGTGCTTTGGAGCAAATGAATCCAGGTCAGCGCAGAAGCGTTTTCACCACCATAAACATTGCATGTTGTTCACAGATCAATTCCCTCTCCTGCACACAAATTAAATCAATTACTTTCATTCTCAGCCCCTTTCATTATCCAGACGCGGGTTTAGATTGAGAGGCTGCAGCTCGTATGGGGGGCAATAAAGAATACTATTATTACTTCAGGTTAATGGCCGTCAGAAGGGCTGCTGGGTTTCAGCGACTGTATGATTTGATTTTATCCTGGAATATGGTTAAAAAGAGGAAAATAAAATTAGATGAAAAGAAGAGAATCACCTTCTGGACTATTAACCGTCAGCTTTAGACCATTATGTTTGATCGACTTTCCTTCTAAACCGTAGATATTTTCTTAATGGTGGAAACATTTTTGTGTGTCTTGCATTTCAAACTCATTCCTTTAAAAAAAATTTGGAATAATTTTTTGAGCGGTGAAACAGAAACTGTTCACACTATCCAGCATTTTTTTCAAGTCACTCACACAATTTGGGTTAGGTCACATTTTATATTAGAAATTACACCGACAAATCCAGATATCGTCTGGGTTTCATGCCATTGGACCACTCCTGCTGTTTATTCATTCAGCCTGCTCAGCACGGTGCAGGCTAGTATAGTTAAACCAGTGATTTAACTTTGAAACAACACAGTCTCTGACACTTTCAATTGCTTTATTATCGCACACTTATTTCAGTGAGGCCTGTTTGCAATCAGTTTTTTTATGAGCCCTGAAGGTATAAAGTATGCCTTTTGTAAAGTGTCCTCTGGGTTAGGCTGATTTAGATATCACCGTTATGGCAGCATTATTTGTGACCAAATAGATTCCACCATTATGTATCTAAAAAAAAAAAGAATGTTTTGCCAAAGGTATCATGTTTTTAGCAAATCACACTTATTTCTCCAAAAGTGTTCACCCACATTCAGAATGCAGCACTGTACTGGGCCCAGGATGCGTTTTACTGGAACAAGGTCCATAATCCTCTTGCCCGCACCAGCAGTGAACAACAGGCTGTCCATGTTTCCCAGAGAACTGTCCAGTCCACTTGAGCTGGGAGACTGTCTGTTCACAGGCCCCTGGTTCGCTCACAGGGCATCATCCATAGAAACACTGGCAACACTTAACCGAGTCCTGGGAACCGAGACATAACCCCGAGCAAAGTACCTGGACATTAATGATGGGAAACGGAGCTATCACGGAAACTCCATAGTTAATGCCGGAGAGTACTTCACAGTGGAGTTACACAGAATGTTTAAATGTGTTCCCACTTGGCCAGTTCAGCTGATGGGTCCACCGTGCTTTTGTTCACAGTGTGAAGAAGAAAACCTTGTGAACTTGTGAACAAGTTTGGGACGGAAGATCCACCGCTCTGTTCTTAGCAACCCACTCTGAAACTTTGTGGAAGGATTTTCTGTAACATTAACGTAGCTACAATTTGTTATCGAGAAAATCTGTTCAAAAGAGATATACGTTGCATTTATACGGGCCAACTTTCAGCTTCAGACTTATAGACTATAGACAGGAAGATAAAATAACCCCAAACATGGACTGAGGATTATGGGAAGTATAAGAAATTGCATTTAATTTGTCCTCTAAATGTTATCATTACCAGCCTCATTACTTATAAATGCAATGCATTCTGAGGCAATGTGCAATCACATACCCATTTTCTCCCATTGGTAGCCACTCTACCCTGAGGGCTATCCCATTCCAGCCACATCAGCCCTGTAAGCCATACAATATGGGAAAAACAAAGCTGTACATTAATCAAGCATTTCCTGCATCATACTGTAAGGTACTGTCAGATAAGATGTATATTTATACACCAGAGCAAAGGCCTGTATAAATATAAACTGTGCCTATGTTTCGACACACAGGACAATTTTCCAGCACCGGTGCAAAGCAGAGGCTGTTTTTTCATCCATATTCAGGCTAGCCACTGAATTGCACTGCCAGAGGTGGCAATATGATTTATTACAGCTCCCGGCCAGTGCTGCTACTGCAGGGATGGATGTGTGTGTGTGTGTGTGTGTGTGTGTGAGTGAGAGAGAGAGAGAGAGAGAGAGAGAGAGAGAGAAGGCCATAAAGAAATGAGAGAGCAGAATCAAAGATAAAGATGTGAGAGATGGAGTACATCTAAAAACATACTGTATCTCTTTGGCAGGTGTCTTTCTGCTGGTTGTTTGGCTGATAGGATGATCGCTACGAATGCTAAAACAGAAGTTTGCATCAGCCAAAGGTAAATTATGTTTTTTTCTTAGTGGGCCTCAACATTTTTTGGATTGGAATGACTGATGTTGCTCTTTGCAGATGACAGCAGGAGATGCCACAAAGAGATAATGAGACAAAGAATGTTAAATCCTCCTCCTGTGTTACATAATCCGTCTGTTTTTTACAACCACTGCCTTTGTCTGGATGCAAGGTCAAAGAAGACTGAGGATTGTTTATTTATTTATTTTAATTTGATTTATAGTCATTTTCTATAATTAGAAGTAACACATTTCTTATAAAAAAGCTAATTTTGTGAAATCACAAATAATATAATAAAGTAAATGGCCAAAACTTTATGCTTGCATACATCTCACATTATCAACGTTGGAACAGTCAAGTTCAAACTCTTCTCTGTTTTCAACAACTGTTCTTTTTGACCTTGAGATTCAGCTGGATTAGATAAGAAAAACCTGACAGATTTGTTCAGCTTGTGTCACGGTCATTATCCACTGACCAAACCAACAGCAACCTTCTCTTTTTTCACTATTTTGGGGGGCTTAATGGAAAGCCAGTTCAGGTCATTGTAAATGAAAAGGACAAGGCAGGAGGTTTTGACACATTAGGGACCCTTTATCACCACTGTAGTTGTAAATTAGTCAAATAATGGAGACAGATAGCAGACCAGTTCCTCAAGGTGAACAAGAACATCAGCTTCAAGTCAATGAACAAAAACGGCCGTTTGTCCCATGGCAGAGATACAAAGGGAGGGGCTGTTACAAACAAGTTACTACAAAACCCCTGGATTAAGAAACATTTTCCTGACAGTATTTCCTGACATTTCCCCAACTTCACAAATCTGTCAAGACAACAACAAAAGTCAGATCAGTCATCAGACCAGAATGCGCGAGATAAACATCTTCCCACAGTCATGTCGCAATGGCAGTTAGGACTTCCAAGTGATGTCTGTGCTAACAAAATTAGATGATTTTTTTTTTTTGTCTGTTTGTTTTAAAGTCCAGTCTGCAGGCTTAGGCTCTCATCACTGACTTTTATGCAAAATTTAGATAGTGAACACAGTGGCTTATTGGCTCTTCTTTTATCAGTTGGTGTTGGGAGAGTGATAGTCGACTCTCGTCAACAACAGCTCAACAATCTTACGATTCGTGTATCTCATAGAGGATAGAGAAGGTACTACAGGAGTGCTGTTGGCCCTGTTGAGACTGCAGCAGAACCCAGTCTGCCAGGTGGTGCTGTGTGGGGATGCATGTCTGGTGTCGTCACTCGTGATGACATGGAGCAGAAAGATATCAAAATGCTAAGCTATCACAGATCGTGTTTCTCCGATCATCTTTCAAGGGTTTCTTTTCTTTTCTTTTCTTTTCTTTTTTTGGAATGAGCCATCAGCCTTCCCTCCCCAAAACATCCATATCACGAAATGTACCACCGGTTACTATAATCTAGTACTGTGAGATCATGCACAGCATGACTTCTCCAACACTGAGAACATTTAACAAATCAGTAGATTCTGCAAAAATTCAAACATTCAATTTCAAAGTGTCAGCGAGGTGGGTGAGGGGAACGTCCCGATACAGGAGGACACCTGGTCTTGGTCCTGGTCGCCCTGACCTCATGTGGTCAGCTTCTGAATGCGTGAAATTTTACAGCATTTTTACTGATTTAATGAATGAAATGACCAAGAAGAGGACATTTCTCTCTGAAACCACCACTGACAATGTCTAGAAAATCATATTAAAAAAAACCCTTTAAAATAATTGGCATGAGTCATAAACCACTTTACTTCTGGAATATTTCACATATAATTCAAGTGGTGAAAAACAAATCAACCCAAACGAGTCCAAACAGTATCGGGGCTGAGGAACATTTACAATTGTTTGAGTGTAAATAGATAATAATAAATGAAACTACATCAAAAGAGAAGAAAGTGTTGTTTCTGTGAAATTTAGTTAGGTCAAGACATGCAATAACATGTCATCTCCCTCTCAGGTCCCATCTCTCAGGTTGGCCCAAATTCCTCCAGGAATTTGGGCCAACCTGGACAGAATACCACATGTTTACTTATTAACTTTTTTGAGGATCCTGTACCTCAAATTGTCACAAAAACACTCAGCCCTGGATAATGGCAGGTGGACTGACAGCTTGTGGTTTCTACATCAAAATAGTTGTAGTGGAATAAATCAGTCACGTTATAATTTAACTTTTCAAGCCATGTTTATACCCAAATTAGAGTGACCAGCACGTTAAATGGATATTTGTTAATCTAAATGGACTTGAAACACACACACAAAAAAAATCCTCCTACTGCATACTTGTCCTTAGAATTTCTCAGAATTCCCCACCCGCCCTTATTTTAACCTCCTCTTTCTTCTCAACCTCATTCAAGACTCTGCTGGCAGGGCAGAGAAGAGTAAGACTATATAATCTCCTCTTTACCAACACAAGCCAGAAAGGTTCCCACAGCCCACTGCTCAATGGTTCTGTTCATCATCGCCATCCTGATCGTGCATGCCCAACAAAATGAAAATGCTTTCAAACGCTCCTTGCTTAATGCACAACTTAGAACGCATGACGTTATTTTCTAGTCATGAAACGTTGGCTTTAATTGGGTTCAGGCTTATCTACAGTCGCGGCAAATTAATAGAAAGGTCATAATGACATCAAAGATGGCCAGTAAGGGCAGCGAGATGGAGAGGTTCAGAGGAAACTGCAGGACATGGGAACGACACCTTATGGCCGATAGATTCTCTCCAAGCAAGGCTGGAGATTCCTCTGACTTCTTTCCAAAAATCCTTAGCAGAAGGTTCTCGCATCTGATTAAGTGTGTGTGAGATGAGTTGCCTTCCGGAGGCGCAGTGTGTGTATTTGTGTGTTTGTGTGTGTATGTGTGGGTGTACGTAGGCTATGTGTTGTCATCCAGCACGAGTTGGCATTCCCATGCAGCGGAGACAAAGACTGTGGGGGGAGAAACGGGCGGGGATGGATGGCTGGCTGGCTGGCTGGCTGGCTGGGTGGGTGGGGGAGCAAAACGCTGAAGAGTGAGGTGAGGCAGAGCTCATTCAGTGGAATCGTTGAGCAGCGGAGCTCCTCGGATTGTACTGACAGAGAACACCTCCGTTTGGTCCGAAGCGCGCCTGTCCTGGAGCCTCTCTGAAGCGGATGCACCAAGAGCCCGCAGACCAAAAACTTTTTTCCGCCCCGGTTGTCAACAAAGGTAAGATGATCACTCCTGCTATATTTTCTTTTCCTTTCTTTTCTTTTTAACCAAATGAAAAAACAAACAAACAAACAAAAAAACAACCTGCATTCTAATGAAAGCTCATTATGCTTGTGGAGAATGACAAAAATGTGCTCTGCTTGTCTCGTACAGTGATGTGTTTTTCATTTCCATTTGTTTTATTTGCCGCTTTGAGCTCTCAGCATTCTGCAGGTGACTGGACTGAGGTGAACGGGGGGGATGTGTGCAGGTGAACAGGGGATTAGCGGGGCTTCATGAACCACGCGGATTTTTTTTTTTTTTTTATCCCGACCGCGAGTGATCGCTCGCACCTTGTGTCTTGTTTTATTTTTGTTTTGCGTGCATTGCTCACATGTGCATGTATTTATTTATAGGCGTATTGCACAGAGACACCGGGACGGTGCACGAGCCCCGCAGCGCGCAGCGCACCGACGGTGCAGCTCGCCGCTCCACGCGGCGCTCCACCGCAGGCGTGAACAAAAGGGGCGACTCTCTTCTCATCTTTGCGTCCGTGCCGTTTATACCCGAACGCGCGGTCGTGAGATAAAAGTCAAATCGATTTGCTTGTACGTGAGTAAGTTTGAATCAGTGCCCCGTCAGCTCCGGGGACAACACTGCGAGCTGACAGACAGTTGACAGCACTTCAGCGGCTTGTCCTTTCGAAAAGTTTCCCCCCAAAACATTATTAAATGAAAAACAGAAAATATATAGCACATACATTTTAACGCATCTGTTTAATTGTGTTTAGATCAGCCGAAAACAAGAAGTGTTAAGGATCCCGGTCTTTAATTGGTGCAGACCTTCGCCTTCTTAAAATGACCAATCATCTTAAAGAGCATCAACTGTCCCACTTTAAATCCAGTTTAAGTCACAGGAAGGAAATGGGTTTACACTTCTGTTCATTTCTGCACCTGCTTGCGACATTTCTGCATCAGCATCATGCACTCACAACGTGAACTACACCCGCGCAGACCAGTTTTCAGGCAACATTTCATAAATGTTGGGCTGTCATGTCAAGTCTAGGCTTTTAGTTTTAGAATCTTGGTTGTTTTGTCTTTACTAGAAGATAGTTCCTATTGATCCACCAGTCCGAGTGTTGTGTTCACACCCAGTACTGGAACTCTGATATGTCAAAAGCATTTTGTCCGTGCACAGATGGGACACTGTCCGGAAAAGGGAAAGCTGTGCTTCCTTCAACTATCGCCACCCACTTTTTGAGCCAATCATCGCAGTCTCCCCCGTTTTCCCCCCACCTCCAATCCCTTCAAATTAGAACGCACGCGCTCCCCCCCCCCCCCCCCCCCCCGCTCACCCCTCCCATACAGCGCCATCAATGTCGCCATGGAAACCAGCTCCCCCGCCACCCTCCGTTGATCGCCTTCAGCGTCAGCGCACTGGCTTGTGATTGGAAAACAGAGGTTGGTTCTGATGGGGTGGGGGGAGTTACATCCCCCTCAGGCAGCATGTTGATCCATGCAACCTGGACACCAGGTGGAGCGTGTCCTGGAGGATGTCCGGCTAGTCTTCCACTGGTGGTCCTTGGCGACAGGAGGCAGAGGCGGCGGCGCCACGCAGACTTGGGGATGCGGAGGGGAGGCCTTTGCCTCTGGTGAAGATGCTGGGTGAAGTGTCCATGCAGCTAATGCGTTTTGTCCTCCCGCCCAGAGGCAGCTTCAACACACCGCCGTACTGGGCCACTCGCCGCATTACACGAATGAGCACAAAGAAACGTCAAGGCAGGGTGACACATGCTACAAGGCAGTATGAGTCATTTAATGTAAAAAAAAAAAAAAAAAAAAAAAAAATCATGGCCGGGAACCTTGTGCTTTGTTGGATGTGTTTGCAGTGGAAGAGGGAAGTGTGCAACCAAAACAATCCACTAGTCCACATCAGAATCGAAAGCATTTGGTCGCACACCACATGTATTTGCAAGTGTACACAGGCTGGTGCAGTTTCTGTGCAGCATATTCAAATTCTTAGTTTGTCTATGAGGAAAATGGTAATGCGCAGACCTTTGTGGTTTATTGTCAATATATTTATCATTTAAAAAAACAACATAAATATGCTCAAATGATGACGTGCTCATAAGTCAGTGTGATTGGAATTCCCTTTTAGAGACGAGTCAGTCTGTCTCTTCAGGAAATGCCTCATATGTCCACTAATGGGTAAAAGTCTAAATTATTTTAGCTTAATTAATAACTCTCTAGCTTTGTTGGATGAGTATACAGACTCAATAACAATATATTAAATAATATATTCAAATGAGATGTTATTTAAGGTTAATTATTGCGAGTCCAACGTCGAGCCCCTGAGCAACATGCACACACGCGCATCCGCGTACACTTACAAATGCAGTCAACCGCTCCGACAAAAACCCCGAAGCGTCGCCAATCTCCCGCTGGAAGAGAAGCGCATCCAAATAATATTTCTAGTCGGTTGTGATAACCATCTGTGAAGACATTACTTTAATTAGGGTAGACGTCGCTCAGGGTATTCAGGGCAGCATCGCTGTTGACATGAGCATTTGTGTTTTGTGAGCGTGTCCTCGCGTCTGATAAGGGCCGTTCTACTGTGAAGTGTGCGGACACACACACACACACACACACACAAGCGCGCACACACGCACAGAGGGGGAGGGAAGACATGGGGGTATTCAAGTCAGGGGGAGATAATCTGGAAAGGAAGAGGAAGTAACAGTATCCTGGTCAAATAGGAAACAAAATCAATATCCTGACCACATGATAGCTTCTTTATTGATTTTCCATGAGGAAAATTAAATTTTTACCCATCGAGCGCAACAGTTTTGGTGAATAGATTAATCTGAGCCCCTGTGTTTGAGGATTCTGCATGGGGAGTTGAATTTGAACGTTCATAGACGGCGGGGAGCGGTTGAGCAGATGGCAAATGAGCCATCACCAGTAGGCAGGAACCAACTGATCACAAGAAAACAGTGCCGACACTTTCGGGCTGAGCTGATTAATTGAGTTCTGCGTCATGTTCATATACATAGGGTGCAATCAAATGCTATCGCTGCATGTTCTTATTGACAAATGAATCAACTGGCACATATGCACCAAGCATACATTTTCGCACAATGCTCCAAAAATACACCACAGTGTAATCTATCGCCTAGAGAAAACAAACGCACTTACACACACACACACACACACACACACACACACACACACACACACACACACACACACACACACACACACACATCACACACACACAGTGAAATCACTTCAGCTTGTGGCCGACAGACCGACAGACTTTGCACTGCAAGAAGTGTTAGAGGGAGTGGGAGTGTCGCTTTATATGTGGCTGTGACGAAAGGAGAAAGATAAAGACGGAGGATCTTTGGTTTTTAGGGATAAATGGAAATGGAATGGAGATGGAAGTTTGGCGTGTTTCTCCGTTGCAATGCTCCTCATGTCCTGTTGCCAGTTTAAGGTAAAAAAAAAAAAAAAAATCACGCAAAAGCAAAGTAACCACGGCCCATGTGCACCTGTCTCTCTGTGCCACTGGGAAAAGCTGAGCAATGAAAAGTGGAGAACAGAGGAAGCGGATGAGCGGAGACGCTCGGCAGACAGAAACAGGTGGAAGAGAGAACCAAAATACAGCTGGGGAGACGGAGGCGAACGTGCGTGTTCACATTTAGTGAGCGCGTCTTGACTGACTGCCTTCTAGAGTTCTGCAGTAATCCTCCTGGGAATACACCGAAGCTGCCAAAGTGCCATGCAGCTCCTCTTTTCACCGTTTGCCACCCCGGAGCTCATCTATCTCCGTCCCCTCTGTTCCATCAGTGCTCGGCCCTCTGTCTCTCTTTCCTGAAACTGCTCCTTTCATTTAACTCCTTCCTAATTACCTCACTGTCACCCACTTTCGTTTTTCCTTTGCACGCTTTCCGCTGCCTGGGCTTGTCATTGCAGGCGCTCCTGCCCGTGAATCTCCCTGATATGTGGGATCCGTGCCCCCCTCGTCTCTCCTCCCCCCGTGCTCGCACTCCTGCCTATAGAATCAGTGTTTCGGTTCTCAGAGAAGAAAACAGAGCGAGGACTTTCCCATGGGTTGACCAAACAAAGAGCTTGGCTCGCTTCACTTCTGTATGACTGCACAGGAACAGAAACGGAGGCATCCGTTCGCCAGTGCGCTGCCGGGTGGCAAAACGATGGTTCTCGGAGGGCCACGGTTCAGGCGTTCAGTCGCTGCAAGGCAGCAGCCCATCATTAAATTGCGCATATAATGGACAATGAATCCCCACACAGTTTTTTAGGCAACGTCAGATTACTTGGTTTGCCCTGTTTATTCATCTAGAATCGCATCTGCAATCTATCAAGCTGCATGATTTGTTTTCATAACACAAGGTCTGATCGCCGCCAAGAAGCAAAAAATAGGAACACAACGCCTTCATATGCAGATTTATTGGACAACTGTGACCAGCATTGTTGAAGCAAGTGCTCCTATTAAACAGCTAAATCAGCACAATATGAAAGACTATTCTCTGTAGAATCAACGCAACAACAACAACGAGGACTAAAAGGGAATTACACAAAATTCTGTTTGGGTTGCAGTTACATAACAGCCTCACTTTGTTAAACTGTCCAAAACTTCAGCAGCTGTAATTTGTCCAACAAATTACAGCGCATCAGATAAAGACTGGCAGTAGATATTCAGTTTTAATCTTTAGTGCGTGAGACAGGGGTCAGGTGTCATGGGAAGTTCACACATGCAAGGATCCCCCTTTGAGTCTGCAAATAAGATAAGAGGTCACGTACAATAAAGGCAGGGAGACTCATCTGCGGTTCACACTTTGAAGATTAAGAAACAGTTCCATTCCCTGAAGTCTCGTAGTTGAACATTTACATACTGGATGTGGGGCCCCGGTGGGGAGCGAGGCAGCGAAGGCCTCATCCCAACCGCTCCAAACCACCCACGGTCCATCGGTACCTGCTCCATCGGAATTCAGGTCAGCAGGGGGAGTCACAAAATGGCTGCGAGTGTGATTGGTAACGGGAAGAGAGGGTGGACACTGGGGGTCTCATGTTGTTTTGTTGTTTTTTGTCCCCCTCCCTCCCATTCTTGGCACCGAGGACCATGCCAACGAGAACAATCCACGCATTGTGCAGCGACAAAAGAATCATCATTAAAGGAGATGAAGTGATTGGTTCAAAGCAACAAGAAGACTCCATTGTCGTAGGATGCACTCTGACAGACTCACAGCGGGCAATCAGATGTTGTGTGTGTTCATGCCACCGGAGTCTAATAACTCTGGAGGAATCAGCGCCTGTCCGGTATTTCACTCAAACTAAAGGGAGAGCGGACAGAGTGAAACGGGTGTCGTACTTAAAAGTGCTTTTTGTTGGATTTTCTTCTCTTTTTTTTTTGTTACAGGAGCTGCTGATGGAGTCAGCTCCACTTTTATCCTCACATCTTTCACTGTCTAAAGCTTTTATGGCAGCTTCATAATGATGATAATGGGAGGATCAGCGGTGGGTAATAATAACGAGGGAGATTAATAGGAGACAGAGGATTTGACGAGGCCTCCAGATTCCATATGGTGATGAAGATGGAGCTGGATATCATTTGATCTTTACGCCATTAGTCTCAGCCTTAGTTACATGTAAATTATTATGATATGGAGTCAGTGCCTGTTTCCCTTTCTAAACCACAAGGCACTACCGGATGGATCACATTGGTTTTGCCATGTCAAGAATATATTTTATCCCTGCTCTGCTTTGGCCTTACTACTTCTGAAATGCTTCTACAGCAGAAACTGAGTCCAAAACCTTTTTTTTTGTCTTAGTTTTCTTGGCTCACGTTAAACCAGAAGAAAAAAATACCTTTAGAAAAAGTAGAAACTGAGGTAAAACTGGTCTCATTGTCTACTTCAGGCTCTACCCCTCCTCATCCCACCCACCTTCCTCTTCCTTTGCCCCCTTTTTACTATTCCACAAATCCTCAATTAAGTGCGTAATGGGCCTCTGAGGCAGGTTTGTGTGCTCCTTTGTTCAGCCCGGGGGGGGATCGGGCGGCATTAATGTTCCTCTTGAGTATGTAAACAGCCCGAGCTGTGGGAGCGCTGAGCGGAGCTGCCACTTGTCCGCTTAATCGTGGGGAGCTCCATCACCTCGCGGACATTTTCGGGAGCCAAAGCGGGCGCATGCATGAGAACCTCGGCAGCAACACAATGGCTGCGCTCGGAGGAGTAACCTCAGCACCCACGTCTACCTCCCACCTCTTCCGGAAACGAGCCCCTTTTCCTCTCACCCTCCACACTCTATGGCTTCCTGAACCTCCTCTCCAGCAAAAAAGGCGCTCCTCGCCCTTCCTGCTTCGCACACCTCGGACCAATCGAGACCCGGCACAAGCGCTTTCTCCCCACCGACTGGCCTATCACATCATGACGTGTCCAGCTGATCGTGGCTACAGTTCAGAGTTTGTTTACCTCACCAGAACACACAACAGTCCCCCTTCATTGCATGTTTGTCAGCCTCCCTTTTCAGGAATAAAAGGAGAGGAGAGGGAAGGGAGGGGGATTACAAAAACAAAAAAAAAAAAACTGAGAGAAAGCAGGGGAAACAATTATGTTGCCCCTCCTCCCCTTGAACCCTGTGCTAGCGGTTTCCCAGCTCTAGAGTCTCTGAACTAACTTGGAGGCCTGTAAAGTGCCCCATTATTCTAGGAGGGGTAGCGTGTTCCAAGAGCGGCTCGCCTCAATGGCTGATGAGCACAGAGAGGGTTTTGTTAGAGGCTTTTGGCTCAGCACATCATCCACTGGTTAATTAGGAGCTCTATCTATCTATCTATCTATCTATCTATCTATCTATCTATCTATCATTTACACCTCAAAAGTGTCTCTTACAGTTTGATTGGCTCTGTAATGGTTTTTTGGGAGGATATAAATGTTAAGCTGGCACACTGAATCGCAACGTGGAGGAAATCCAAGTTTCAGGCCAAATTAATTTAGCCTTTTTTTTTCCCTTTGCACACAAAATCTTGCTGGATACGGATCGATCCTGACATCACGGGGAATCCTGGGCGCTCTCATTGTGCGAGGATTACGGCGAGGCAGGATTTCGGGGAATTTGTGTCGTACGCCTTAAATCTCGACTGAAGGGGGTTTACCATCATCAGAGCGAGCTAAGATGAGCGTTCTGCTGGGATTTGGCGGCGGCTGGGATCAAACAGTGGAAACACGCCGAAAATGTATTCACCCAGAGGTTGTTATAACGACTGGCTGCGACTATAGACGAGCTGATTAAGAAGCAGCGGAGGAAGTGGGTGTTGGGGGGGGGGGGGGGGGGGGGGTGGGGGGGGGGGGGGGAAGGCAAGCGCATTCGCTCATGAGGCATTCCAGCGTTGCATGTGACAGAGGAAATGTTTACATAGTTTGACAACACATGAGGCGATTAATCATGCAGAGAACAGTGTGCAGAGCGGTCGCAGCATGGTTCCTCCCTGTCTTTTCACAGGGAACAACAAGGAGAAATAGCCACTAATTATTCATACTGTCACTTATAGGAAAAGCAACCCACGGCTGGTGTGTATAGACGTGGTTCTGAAAGAACAGTGCCGTCAATATGGTTCTGAAAGGAAAGCAGCTCTGTACAACCTGCAGCGCAGACGTTTAGTGTATGTATAATTGAGTGTGTTCAAGGAAAATCTATAAACAGTCCTGCAAATTCATCACTTTGGCTTCTCTTTGTGTATTTCTCTAAAACAGAAAAAAAAAAGAAATACAATTCATGCACATCCCTCCCAGTCTGCAAGTAATCATGGTAGATATGGGACTGGCTCTGTTTCAGTTACTGCTTAAGATGTATCATGCTAAGAACTGGTCTGTGCACGTTCAACCAGACTAACGCGAGGGATATCCAAGTAATATAAGTAGTTGAGAAAATGTAAAATATCCTCACAACTCCTGACTTGTTCCTACTTGATATTGAAGAACATTGCTCTGTTATTGCAATATAGGGTTTCTGAAGCTGATTCTTCTTCTCTTCTCCTCCACGAATACAACACATATGCTGTTTAAACTCTTCAGACATTTGCACACGACTAAAGTTTAGAATTCTTCAGATTCTAACCTTGAGACAATAAAATGTTAATTTAATGAAACTCCCAGTGGCTGTTTCTCTGAAAATGAGAACTAGATTGACAGAAGAACAGCTCGAAAAACCTATTGACTCCAGCCACGGCATAAAGCAATGTGACACTGAGGAGCAGGAGAATAGAAAAAAAAAGACAAAGTGTGTAGGAACGACAGGTCTGTCACACTTCTTGCTCTCCTGATATGCTTCCCTGCGGTGTGCCAGTAACCAGTTGTGTCAGGATTTCCTTTGTGTGAGAAAAGATATACATAGACAAGAGGTGTTGAAAAAACGGGGAGCTTTGCAACATTTCTCCAGGCAGGTTACGGCTTGTGAGTCGGAAGCCGGAAAATGCCACTGGAATCCCCATGTGATGTAATTGCTCACTTTAGAGTTCCCACGTCTGCTGAAAACGAGCCAAAATAAGCGCTCACTTGCACTATTTCAGAGCGGGTTGTAATATGACGGTAATGTGGTTATCATCGATTGTAAGCCTTGAGCAGTCGGTGAATAATGTGCTGAGAGTGCGGACAGAGTGCGGGTTTGCATGTGTGTGTGTTCAGGAATGCCCTGTCTGTCAGCATTGCGGGGTGGTGTGAGGAGAGCAGGGCCACGGCCGCTGCTGCAGGCTGCAAGTCCGTCCCTGCAGACCTCAGTGTTTAATTAGTGAGAGAACATCCATCCTCCTTAGTCCTCTTATTGGCAAATCCTGAGTGAGACTCTAACCTCACCCCCCCACCCCACCCCGCCCCCACCCGCCCACATCACCTCCAGCCTCCAGCACCACGAGACAGGACCGACTGAGATTGATGACCACCAACGGAAGTGCAATATTTATGTCCTTGTGTGTGTGTGTGTGTGTGTGTGTGTGAAAGAGAGAGAGAGAGTGAGAGAGAGAGAGAGCTTTCGCTTGCTCGTCCTCAAAAAAAGAAGGGAGGGGGTTGGTTGGTTAATGACTGTAAGCGCACGTATCACCAACGTGTATTTAAATGTGAAAGTGTGGCAGGTGAGTCTAGCCATGTATGAAACATGATTTGTGCACTAATCTCATTTCCCAGGGCCAGCTGCCCAACACAGATGTCAGTGTTTCCCCTCTATCCACACGCACACACACACACACACTGCCTCATAGAGCGCAAGCTCTTTGCGTGTGTGTGGCGCCATCTTCGAATGGCCTCAGTGCGACGCGTCCGCAGTGTTTCTCTCTCTCTCTCTCTCTCTCTCTCTCTCTCTCTCCTCCTGCGCTGATCTCTCCATCTGTGTGCGATTACTCTCCTTTGTCCTCCCCCTTACCTCCGTCAGCCACACCCTGCTTTTTTCACCTCCTCTCCCCACCCCCAACGCATTGCTACACATCCACCTTTATATAGTATTCATGCATCCTTGCCACCGTTCCCCCTGTCTGTACACCTCGCTTTCCCTCTCTCTCTCTCTCCCTCTCTCTCGCTGTCTATGTCACCCCCTCACCCTCCTACTAACGGGTATACCATGGCGGAGGTTGTAGTGGTGGTGGGGGAGAGCGGGCTGGGCGGTTCTGTCTTACTGGCGGATTTAATGAGCTCCAGTGGGAATCGGACTGCAGCCATCAAAAAAAGCAAAAAAATAAATAAATAAAAAAGAGCTGCTTTCCGCTATATAGCCAGGCCTGTTAAACAGATGCGCCTTGGCTAATAAGTGTAGCATCTCTTCACGCGCTGAATACAACGGCAGCTATAGGAGGAAATACATGTGAGACGACTGTCTGACAAAGAAAAGGGAAAAGCAGCGTGTGACCCCCTCATCTAAGAGAAAGGATTCTGAAGAAGTACAGCACAGAAATTCCGCATGGATATGGATTATCTTTTATCTCGGAGTTGACCTTTTATCTGTGTTTTTTTTTTATCGGCTTTAAGCAGTATATGTTGGCTGGGGGATAAGGGAACACTGGACAGGCAGGAGGAGAAATCCTTTTGGTTCAGCCTTTAAAAAGAAAAAGCAACATCACTGCATTACTGTGATGTTCCTGTTAAGAGGAACAAGAGTGATGGTACATTTTATCCAACAAAGAAAATATATTAAATACAGAAAAATACTCAGTTGTTACAGTTGCTGTCTCCAATACTCGACAAGTTGAAAGAACCAAACCTCCAAATGCATTGTTCTGAAGAATTTAAGACTTGACTAGACCTGACTTTGATGTAATTTTACATTTCTGTTCAGCCAGAGGCGTTTCATCTCTGTTAGGGGGAGGTGAAGTCTAGCACACGTAAACACGTCAAGACATAAGCAGTCCTATATGTATCTCAGAATAGAAAACCCCTCCTGTTAATTCCAAATACGTGTCAGTACAGCCATTCTGTTTATTTTCTGCATTGAGTGTGATAAATATTTCTAAGTTGAAAGGCAATGAAGATTATGAGAAAGACAGACTAAATATGATTGTGTCACATTGTTACTTTCGTAAGGTTAACTCTTAGGAAGGAAGAGGTAGCTCTGTATTTTATTAGTGAGGAATGTTTATGACAGAATTGCCAGATCCTTATCACTGGTCATATTGGGTATTTGTGAGACTAACCGTGATACAGATGCTTAAAGACATAAATATCCAACGATGTCGAGGCTCCACTGTAGTTTAATAGTGATGTGAGGTTTGGTTGGATAAGATCCTGTTTCTCTGAGTCTCCTCCCAGATATTATCCAAGTGATTGGGAATCACCCAGTTTTTATTGGTACGACAGCGTGTTCACAGCGTAATAAATTGTTAGCACGTTATTACAGGAGGATTGGTTGCGTCTCTGAGACCAATGCAGACTGCAGTGCTAGCCGCTGGATTCCCAGAGGCTCTCTCTAATGACTGCCTCATTATGGACACAAAGAGTTGTGCAAACAAAGGGGGACCAGAGAGAATGCCGAGAGACAGGCACATACAGTATGGTTCACCCAATGGAATGTAAAATATGAGGAAAGCATAGGGGCACGGGTTATACTGTCAGAGCTGTTATATGCGTCACCTCGCATTTTATACACCGCTGCACTTCATGGTCAGTAACCAAAACCAAAGACGATTTCCTCGTCCACGATCTCAGCACTTCAACAAAATCCACTAATTGGTAGCAGTAAAACATATTTCCAAACCATGAAGATTCAGCGCTGGTTTGGTCTTTGACTTCTCGTTGTGTGTCCAGTTTAAGCAACAACCTAGATGGTTTGTTTAAATGCTGAAGCTTCTTGTCTCCCTGGACTTTATCACGTGGGTGAACATCATAAGATAAGATTTCCTTTATTAGTCCCACAGTGGGGAAATTTCCATCATGAGGGTCTAACGAGGGTTCAGTATTGTTTTTGTTTCTCTCAGAAGCCGAGACAGCAACGGAGAAGGGCCTCTTGGGAGTGAAATTATTTGCACCAGACAACTTAATAATGAACCTCCCCGGCCCAAAAAATAAAATAAGAAAATAAATTGAATTGTTACCTGGCAGTGCATTTATCAGAAGCTTTTTTAAGGCATTTTTATACTTTCAGGGAGAACCAACTAAAAGTGATTAAAGACCCAGTGAGTCCTTGTTACACATTATGCCTCTTTGCAATTGAAGACCCAGGCCTGTTGTGTAAGATCATATAGATTAGCAGTACATGGTGACACAATAACTAAATAAAGACAGCATTGGGAAAAGTCTGGTATTGTTGTAGGAATATTGTTCTCACTGTTCAAACAGCATTCATCCCTACAGTGGCTTTCAGTAGTAGTAAGTAACTGTCCTGCAGCTACTGGAGAAGAACAGCTGTTGATGCTGAATGTTTGCAAGAAATGTGTTTCATTCCATTTGGTTCCTTGACTTTGTTACTTTTTTTGATTGTGCATGTTTATACAGTCATTATACAGTCATTAATAATTGACCAGTATCTTAAAGTGCATCTAAAGAAAACTATCTAACTAAAAAAATATCAGTAAATGTTCATTATTAGAAGATGTTCTCAGTCCTCTCGGTCTTGTTTCCCTCTTCAGTTCTGTAAGTTAGGAAAAGACAAAAAGTCTCCTGATGTTTGCTATCTGGGATGGTGTGAAGTAAGAACATTTAAGTGCAATGTAGTATATTTGTTGCTTCTGTCAGATCGTCTGTGCTTTTCTATTTGGCTGTCAAGGAGCGAGTTCCATTTCCGCACATACGTCAGCCTATCACTGGTATTGTGTCAGTGAATGCAATCAATGCAGCAACTATTAAGGGTTGCATAATGTGGACCTGTAAAGTGGCAGAGCTCCCCTTTCTCAAACGCTGGAATTTATTTCCTTCTTTCTATGCAAGGCACAACCTCAAGTGTTTGTTGAGAGTTTCGTTTTGGGGGTCTAGGGTCTCTCTCTCTCTTTTTTTTTTTTTACAGCTCCAAGGCAGCCAGTATGTATGAGTCCATTTCTTCCCACTGCATGGCAAGTGGATGTGAGGCCCAGAAGGGGACTGATATATCCGGAGCTTGGCCCAGCTCCAGTGGTCTTTACCTCACACTTTACTGTGATGATCCAGTCATGAGAACGAGCACGGTGCCCCTCCGGAGCCCAGTGGGAAACCTGCATTCTTATTTACATCTTTATCTGCATTACCATATGGTATTGTATATCAAAGACACCAGCCACTGTTGCAGCGTTGTTAAAAATTCATTGAATGGATGGTAGTATGGTGCGATCCAATAAAGGTGCTTATTGGCTCAGCTGGGTTTAAAAAGTCCTGCAAACTTTTATTTGGTCCTCCTCAATGAGATAAAAGTTAAGTAAAGACGTAACCCACCCTTTCTCTGCTAATATTTCAAGTCACACCCCGCCTTTGTAAGGGCAATGAGTGGAGGCTGTGTGTTTGTATGCTGCGTGTGTGGCTGCAAGCTTCCTCCTTCCCCTTCATCCCTTTCTCTCAGGACCACAGAGTGTTGCTAAGACAACCCCTCGTGGTCGCTGCTGCATCGCCGCGGCCCTCAATACCAGCACTCAGGGAACCTCCTCGCACTGGGAAGGCAGCATAAAATTGGGATAATCGCCGTCGATTATGCCCCCACAATGGGCCGCGGCTTCTGAAAGATTCATTCATCCTGAAAAAAGAGAGACTGTGGAGGGGAGGTGGTGCGGGGGGAGAGAAAGGGGCGCCTTGGTCCCTCCGCTGCTCTCCCACGGTGGGCACAGGCGTGACATCAGTGGCCTGAAAGAAACTGGCATTTTGGGGGACATGCCCACTCCCTCCTCCCCAAGCCATACCCTAATACCCCATCCCGTTGGAGCCACCCCTCCTCCTCCTCTCCTCGGTCCCTGCCAGTTTGGATGCAGCGCTTGGCCAGGCAAGTTGGGGCCACTGCCACTGTTTGCATGTGAAACAAAGCCCCTGTGAAGGAAGAGAGAGGAAGCAAGAGAGCTTCACATGGTAGCAGCCAAGAGCAGGGACGGCCGCCTCGGCCTTCCCTTCACAGGCCCCCTCTTTTGGCTGAGAGGTGCTGGTGTGACCCCAGGACCCCTTTCTCCCAGAGTGTCCCTCACACTAGCCCCCCACCCCTCCCACCCACCCACCCCGCCGTAACCCCTTCCTCCCTGGCCCCGCTCGTTCTCGCTCCCATCCCGAGAACGCCATCCCCGTTTCCCAACGAGGGCCTTTGAATGCGGATGACATGTCAAGGGATTTAGGATGAGTGATTTCTCATGACACAACCTTTGCCGGCAGAGATGGGGTTCCTCTGGCTTTTGTTGTGGCACTTGGTCATTTGTTTGAAGAGGAAATAGCTTTCCAACACATTTCCCTAATTAGAATAATGTGATAGTGCTCAATACGATGTGAAGTCCCATGCTGCTGGGATACTGGGCGGGGGAATCAGCGTGACTTCATCCTCACATGAATCGCGTCGTTCATTCGCCCGCTGGTGTTCGGCGCTGTGGCGTTGCACTGAGGCAGATACCGTGAAGTTGAACAGTTTTACACTGAATGAACAAACCATGATAAAACTGTGTACATTTTTGTCCCAGAGCACTGTGCAGAAATTGGATTTTAATACTCCACTAGTCCGCTGTGGCCCACCAGTGACTTCATATGTCGTGACACCAAGAGCCATAAACGTTAACCTCTCATTCGCTGGCCATCAGAATGACCTCAAAGCCCCCAAACGGCAACATTATGGATATTAAATCTTCCATTCGTCGATCCTCTATTGTAGTGTTGTTTTTTTTCTCCCCTTTCAGCAAAGAGCTACTTACAAAGCACTACTGTCTGTCGTGCCATTAGCGGGCATCATCTCCTGCTGCCTGGCCTTTGCTTCACTGTCCCACGTAGTTGGATGAGTCTGGGAGCGTGCTCTCTGAAGGGATTACAGCCGCAGGGGAATAGAGGGTCTCTGAGGGATTTGACAGTTAAGCTCAGATATTAACTCCTCCCCCACCCCCTCCTCTCTTTTATTTTTTGTGGTTGCTTATTTGTTTATTTGGAGGTTTTGGTCGGACGCGGACACGTGCCCTGCGTGTTTGATTGTGATAGTGACTGTTTGTGGTGTAGTCAGGGGTGGTGGGGGCCGAGGGGGCTCTGCAGGCATCAAGATGGGGCAATTCAGGTTGCCGCGTCTGTGACTCTGCGATTGGGACCCTGGTCTGTGTCGACATCACTCCACTCTCTGGATGCTTTGGAGGAGCTGATGGACAGCTGAGGGCTGCTAGCGCTCAGCCCTGCTCCAGTGTGCTACCTGGACTTTATCTGCTGACTGATGTCCTTGGATGGAGAGGTCGGATTCCTACTAACCCGTCTACTGAGTTCACTCTGAGATACCAAAGGCGAGAGATTTGACTCCGGTCAATGTATATAGCACTTACCTCAACTCCAGCAGAAATGAAGTAAGTTGTGTAAATATTATACAGGAATGTGCTTTATTTTATTTCTGACTAGTTTCTAGCTATGTTATGTTGATTAGATGGTACCATTGGTGGGGCTTTGTTTTAAATTATGAGCTAAATGACTTGATCTGATTGAACTTGCACTCATTCGGGGAAGTCAATTTTATAAGTTGGGTTGAAACCAGGTGGTGTTTTATTAAGACCTTCATTACTTCTTCATGGCTTTACAGTTCCGTAATTCAAATGAATCTAATTGACCCCTAGGCAAAGATTAAAGGGTTCATAAGATGATCCCATTAGAGAGTGCACAGAAGAAACTGCACTTGACTGTGTCCGTGTGTGTTGGCGCACACAAGTTACTTGAATTATGAGTATGTTTGTGTGTTTGTTTGTTTTTTAAATTAAATTTACTAATTTTGATTTAGATTAAAATCAATGGTCAATTTAAGTGTAATTTCTTAGATTAATACTGCGGTGCAGAATGATTTAATTCATACTGTGATTACCTGGCATATAGGCAATCAGTCTATAGGGACAGTTTTCCATCTTGCAGAATAGATCCACAACATAGCATGAAATATTCAGCCTCCTGCAGCTCTAAAAATACATGTTGCCACCATATTTATTACTTTCCATGGCGATAATTTTTCAGTTTCATCTATCATCTGGCTCGCACAAGCCCACTCTGTCATCCGTCTCTGAAGCGCAAATATCCGACCCCGCTGACGTCTTTCGTCTGCTTCCTCTCCTCCTCTCTCTCTCTCTCTCTCTCTCTCTGTCTCTTTCTCACTTCTGCCCGTACTAAAAATAAATTAAAGTGAGAGAAAGGAGTGAAAATTAAATTTGTGGAACTCATCACGCCTAAGGAATGAGCTGACATGGTAAGGTGCATTTCTATGCACTTTAGTTTGGGGGTTCTTATTAATTTTTTTTCTTATATTGAGAAGATGGAATATTGTGGGAGGGCAGTTCAACACAATGGCTGATTGCCAGTTGTTTTGCGTATCTTTGCATTTCACACTCAGCTTTGAAATTAATAAGAGGAGATAGGACAGGTCCATCTGGATGCCTGGAAGCCAACCAGTTGGTACTCTTATAGCAAAACTCAGAACACAGCGATACACAGACGCTGGGGGAGGTGTGCAGAAATGAGTGTGTTCAAGTGGAATTATTAGTGATTACCTACCAAACAGCCTCCTATTGATTAGAGCTCCCTGTTTTGCCTTGAATCAGGGTTCAGCTCTGAAGAGAAAACTTGACAGCCAACATGATTAATATCTCTGGAGTGTTGTCACTTCATAAAACACTGTGGGGGATGCTTTGCATAAAACAAAATACAAAAAGGAAAATCTGTGAGGCTTCATATTGTTAGTTTTAAGCTCAAAACCCCAGGGGGCAGGTGAAAGGTCATGGGCTGATTATTTCATCCTTCCCTTGCTTTGTAATTCATCACAATGGACATTTTTATTGGCTTATTGGTTGTGAATGGTTGAACAGAGACATTTCTGTACCGATCTGGACACATTTAAAATCAAAAATGTCAAACCAGGCAGAGGGAATTTGATGGATTACTTTAAATTGAAGCCTCAGACTGAAGCTCCTTGTTGCTCCTGATCTTTCACACACGTCGTCACTTTTTTCCCAGCAGAGCCTTTGGCCACCTGCTTAACTGGCATGTGACAGACACAGCTGGCTCTCATCTCGCTAACAAACTCTTTCATGCCTCAACAGGTCGGCAGGAAGCTGCTCTGCGATGCTCATAATGGAGAATCGCTTTTCTCTCTATTAATTAGGCTGCGTGACTGAGCCCTCGTTTCCCACAATTGTAGTCGAGATTCAGTGCGCCTCTAATTTTAGTTTCGCACAATCATAATTAAGAGAGAAAGACATGGTGAGAGCATGCTAACGGGTGCTTCATTTTACCCTGGCAACCCCTCATCACCCCCTTGGCCCACGTGCTTCCTGGATGCAAAACAATGCTGAATCCTTTACAGATACAGGATTCTTTACAGTACATTTCATTTATATTCCTGAAACTAATTTCAATATTTTTTTCTTGTTATATCTCTGGATGACTTGATGTCTGCGATGATTAAAAAGATGGGGATCGTCATCATAAGTCCATCTGTAATAGTCAGATGGTGATGTATAAATAGTTTTATATGAATACTGGATATGTTTTAAGTCCCGGTAATTGAAGTGGTTTAGCCAGCCTGTATAGTTCAAGTTGGGGATTCTCGTAGTCAAAAAAATGAATGTAGTGCAGCTAATATGCCAATTTAATTTAAAAAAGCAAAACAAAAAACAACAACTATGGAGACCTCTACCATTAAGTCACATTTCAAGATGTAAAACATGAATTTCTGATCATTCTCATTAACTTGTTTGATGAAGCATATAAGAAATGTTTCCCTGAAACACCACACTTTCACAAGTTGCAGCTCAAAGTCTACCATCTGCTGGATACTATAGTGACCGTGAACTGTGTTGAGTGACAGCTTGACTGAAGAGCTTGAGTGGCTAATTGCTGTTTTCCCAAACTGTCACGATTTTCACTGGCTCCAATTTTGGAACTGCATTTTCACGGCTAATTCTTGCTGTCTCTTTGATGATGTGGCCACAGCATGACCACCATGTACAAAGGAACTGAGATGACACTTTGTAAACCTGTTGTTTTTTTCTCCTCCCTCTCATTTTCCTCCCTCTGACACAGTGCCAACAGCATGCCTAAACAAGTTGAGGTGAGGATGCATGAGAGTCACCTGGAGCCCATCGAGGCCAGGCCTCAGTCCAAATGTGCCAAAATCTGGTCCAAGTTGTCCAAGAACCTTCTGCTCACCCTCACTGTCTTGGGTAAGTCACCTCTTGCCTGTCTTTCCTATAACAGTAACAATGTTGTGCTCTAAAAAAAACAGCAACTTGCATTTCCCACCACTGAACACAAAGTTCTGGTAATTCAAAGCATAATTAGGCCACTTGCTTGTCATGTGCGGAGGAGAAGCCATCTGTGCTCACTCAGGGAACCAGACTGTGGGATGTTTGGGTGTCTTGACCTTCTCTGGCTCTTTCGCCACCTGTTGGTTTTCGAAAGCTCTCCGCAGCGCTGGACAAACAGCCTTTGGGAAATGTCGTCATCATAGCAGGGTCTCGTGGCTCCACACAAGGGGGCCTAATGAGGAAAAAGGACAAAAGCAGCAATGAAGGAAAAAAAAAAGCTGCATCACATCTGTGTTGATCGGCCACTTTGAAGGCGTGAAACATTTTCAAATGTCGAATGTGACGCGTGTCAAGGAATACGGCATGCACACGTTCCATTGATCTGCATGCATGCCTCTGTGTTTGTCTCATGCCAACCCAAATTCGGCCGGACTCTTTGCAGAGCCAGCATGATCGTCGATCATCTGTCACATGGCAGACCCCGAATAGAAATTTGCAAGTGGGCCAAGGAGAATTCACGGGACACCGAGTACCACAGCATAAAAGAAGGAGTGACGGTCAAAATGCACAGGATGCTGGGAGCCTGAAGGGTACGCCGAAGCACAGAGGGAAGCTTTCATTAGGAGAAAGGCCGCAGGCCTTTTTCCTGTGTGTGTGTTCTTAAAGACCGTCTGGGTCGCGTGATCCCTGGCAGTAGCATGGAGGGGGCCGGCAGCAAGGGAGGAGTTTTGCCTGGCATGAGTCGGAGGCACACGCACACACACACACACACACACACACCGGCCAACCACCTGGACTCGCAGACAGATTGCGGCTGGGGGTGTTCTCACATGCAGGGGTCATCTTGGATTTGGAGCAAGACGCACCGTGGGGCAGGAAAAGAGCTTTCCATTTGGAACAGCCATATGTCAAAGGTCTCCTGTAGTTCCTAAGGGAGGCTTTTAAATATTAAATGCCATTCTTTCCAGGCTACTAGCCCTTAAAACTAGGCAAGAATTTCAGCGAGGTAGTAAAATATACCATCTGAAAGGGTGACATAACAACACGAGAAGCAATGCTTACCCCTATGTTTATGGGGATAAACAATCCCCATAAACGCTCTCACTTTGCAGAGATTACTGACGCGTCTTCAGATTTTCAACCTCTACCTCACTGTTTTAAGGATCTGAACTTAATCCTTTCCTTTCTCCCGACTCACTGTTCTCTTTTATTGCATCTTCAAAGGAGCCAATCTTTAAAAAGTGTTGAATGAAATAAATGAAGAGAGGGCGTTTATTCAAAGGTCTTTTGTTTGTCATCACACAGCAGGGGCTACGTCTAGGTCTTTCCTCCAGAAACAAGCTCCTCTCTCTTTTTCCACCATAAACCCAAGCTGTCCTCCTTGCACCTTAGGTGTGATCCTCGGAGCCGTGTCCGGGATGCTGCTTCGCGTTGCCTCCCCGATCCATCCTGATATCGTCATGGTGATCGCTTTTCCCGGAGACATCCTGATGAGGATGCTGAAGATGCTGATCCTACCTCTCATCATCTCCAGTTTAATCACAGGTGCGGCTGCGTGACTACCACTGACACCATTTTTCACTGGCGTATATGTATATACTCTGGTGTCTTCTAGTCATGGATTTGCTATCAATTTGGAATCATGTCTTGATATTAATCTCTCTGCTTGGGCAGTTTGTGCTTGGCAGTGCTTCAATGAAAAACTCCAAGCAGTTAGGAGAGTACACCATGTCCTTATTTTTTTGGCTGCAGGTCTGGCCGGTTTGGATGCCAAATCCAGTGGTCGGCTGGGCACCCGAGCTATGGTCTACTACATGACCACCACCATTATTGCTGCTGTCCTGGGAGTCATCCTGGTGTTGGTCATCCACCCTGGAAACCCCAAACTGAAGGAGAATCTTGGCGAGGGCGAGAAGAACGACGAAGTGTCCAGCCTGGACGCCTTCTTCGATCTGATCAGGAACCTGTTCCCAGAGAACCTGGTGCAGGCTTGTTTCCAACAGGTACTAAAAGATGAGAATATGTTGTGTCATGCCTGTGCAGCTATTTGGCTTGGATGAGTCGTAAAAGCCACAGGAGAAACACGCCGCAGGCAACACGGTGGTCTGCAACCTCATGACTTGCTGTTTCTGATTGTGTTCAGATCCAGACAGTCACTAAAAAGGTGGAGGTGGTTGTGGAGGATGTCAATGCCACTGCTGAGGGGCTGATGGCTAACATCACCAAGGAACCTCAGTTCATTGTCAAGAAGTCCCTCCAATTCAAGAGTGGCATGAATGTCCTGGGTATGTAGTTGACATACACTGAAAAAACAAACAAACAAGCCAAAAAACAAGAGGCTAAGCATCCAGGTCTTTAGTTTTGAAGCTTTGTAGGTAAAACATGTATCCAAGTTTCCAATATTTTTGTCTTTTAATTGTTGCATTTTCTAGTATTTTCTCTGTTTTATTTGTACTTGGAATGGCTTCAATTAAAAAACGATCCAAGCAGTTCTGCCTATTGAAACTCAGGCTTTTGTGAATCATGACTACGGCTGCTCATCTAGTATAACTGCCGCGAAAGGCTGCTTAAATCGTCATTGCCATCCACTAGTTGGTGCTGCTTGCATGGCTTAAAATGAAAGCAATATTTACAATAATGCCTTCACATAGTAATAAACATGTGGACAAACCAAATGTTTTTCGCTCACGCTGTAAATATTAAAGCTTTCATCTCTGAATACACTGTTGACTCCCTTCCCCCCTCACAAGTTCCCATCTCGCAAATCTTGTATTCAAAGTTTGACGCATTTGCGATTTTCTGCCGCAGGTCTGATTGGTTTCTTTATTGCATTTGGCATCTGCATGGGTAAGATGGGAGAGAAGGCCAGACTCATGCTTGAATTCTTCAACATCCTCAATGAGATTGTGATGAAAATTGTCATCATGATCATGTGGTCAGTATCACTTAAGAATCTCATTGGCTCATTTTGACAATCACCCAAGTATTTTTGTTTTGTCTTTTAAGAAATAACTAACACTTGGTTATTTCTCGAGTCATTCTGCATTTTCAGAAGCAATGTGAAGCTAATTGTATGGCCAAATCCTCTGTGGTTGCCATTAAAAGCTGAGGTTACAGGAAGTAAAGGCAGCTTTTACCTCTGAACAGGTACTCTCCCTTCGGTATCGCCTGTCTCATCTGTGGTAAGATCATCTCCATCAAAGACCTGGAGGTGGTGGGGAGGCAGCTGGGCATGTACATGGTGACTGTGATCGTGGGACTCATCATCCATGGCGCCATCTTCCTGCCCAGCATCTACTTCGTTATTGTCAGGAAAAACCCCTTCACCTTCTTCCTGGGCATCTTCCAGGCCTGGATCACTGCCCTGGGGACGGCCTCCAGGTGAGCGTCAGACACAGCTGACGGACGTCTCTGGATGTTTGCGTCATTCCCACCATCTACCCTGACCTGTTTCTTCCCACAGTGCTGGCACGCTGCCCGTCACCTTCCGCTGTCTGGAGGAGAACCTCGGTATTGACAAAAGAGTCACTCGTTTCGTGCTGCCGGTCGGCGCCACCATCAACATGGACGGAACCGCCCTGTATGAGGCTGTGGCTGCCATCTTCATTGCCCAGATGAACGGCATCCACCTGGACCCTGGCCAGATTGTCACCGTCAGGTCGGGAGACTGTAATTCCATTTTGTTAACATCTTTTCATCTGTACGATGGTTTACCTTAAGTATTATGGGAGATGGAGTAAAATTCTGCTAATTTCTTAATGACGAAGCGCCCCGGACCAGCTGAGTGGCAGCTTTGTGTAAACTGCCCATTACATTTAAGTAATCCCAGTGGAAAAATCTGACTTCTTATACGCTAAACCGACTCCACAGGGAAGTTAAACTGGCTGGAACAATCAAGTCTTGGGAAAAGCGTTGAGAATACTAATTGCCACTATTTAGAGGCACTTCAAACAGAGGATGTGCTTTGGCAAACACACACTTAGCTCTTCATGAATACATAATTACCGAACAAATGAGGAACAAACGCTGCAATAGCGGCAGCAACGTGGAGGCATTTAATGGGCGAGCGCTGAGGCCTTGGTGGCTCGGAGAGCAGATTTACTGTGGCGCTAATAAACCACCAGGAGGAAGCAGCGGCATGTGCCAGGGGCTGCAGGAAAAGCAAACACCACACCCGGAGCGTGGAGCTCAGCGAAGGCTCCTCTCCTCCCCCCCGTTAATAGAGCCACAGATGGACGACCTTCAACCTGACACTGTGCGGAATATCGTTCCACTCAGCGGCTCTCACATTTAACCGCACTTCATTTGCGAAGGCCCGAGTGGCCCTCAGCCGCGGCTCTTCTCACGAGCACCGCCCGAGATTAAACGCGTTCGTCTGCAGCTGTTCAATAAAGCCTTTCTACGAATGAATGGCAAGACGGGGAACTCCCTCAGGTGCAGAGCGCTGACCGGCGGTTGTGTTGCTCTGTTTCCATCCAGTCTGACAGCCACCCTGGCCAGTGTTGGAGCAGCCAGTATCCCCAGTGCCGGACTGGTGACCATGCTTCTGATCCTGACCGCCGTGGGTCTGCCGACCCAAGATATCAGTCTGCTGGTTGCTGTTGACTGGCTGCTGTGAGTTTTCCCAGACCACAATTTGTACTTTTTTCGCCCCGTTGTTTGTCCGAGTAAGAGGAGTGTTTCCATTCAGATAGAGTCACATTCGGTTAAAAAGACGAATCACAGAAAGGCTCGTTGTGATTTTCATTCGCGAAATGAGATCAGAAAAGTTAATTAGTAACTTAGTCTCATAAAATAGCCAATAATCATGACTGTGTTGTGTCAGCTTTTGGCAATGTTGGCAGATTATGACAACACAGTGGTCTGAACGTTAGAGTAACTAAATGACAACAATTCCAAAACCCCATATCAATACTTTTGATTTGTTTCCAACAAAGACTTATCAAATTACAACTACATTTCAAATTAAATAAACTTTGCTGTGAATCAGGGATAAACCAATAATAAATCTCAACTGAACCTTAAACATGCAAATAATAGTAAAACAAGTAAATAAAATAATGGAAACACACTCAGATTCTCAGTTTTACGTAAATCAAATTATTTGCTGTAATTACTGTGTAATGCACCTCGCTCTTCTTCCGCCGCCCTCAGGGATCGATTCAGGACCTCAGTAAACGTGGTGGGCGACTCCTTCGGTGCGGGCATCGTGTACCACATGTCCAAGGCGGAGCTCGAAGAGCTGGACATGCACGCGGCCAAATCGGACGACATCGAAATGATGACGAAGACCCCGTCCTACTACGACGACATGAAGAACCACCACGAAAACAATTCCAACCAGTGCGTCTTAGCCGCAAGCGCGGAAACAACCGCCACGACTACCGCTAACAATTCTGTCGTAGTAGATGAGTGCAAGGTACCATTAACGCTTACGGACATAGAGACTTCTATATAACCCCCGCTCCCTTCGCCGCATGCTCACCCTGCACCGCTGCATGGCTGCCTGTTATTGTCAAGTGCCATGTGGATGCTGTTGTTTCACCACATAAGTGATTCAAGAGGTCAACCGCTGCATGCGTACGTACGATTCTCGTGTGTCTGGAAGTAGCAGCTTTTGTGTTACAAACTGCCACCGCAAACGTGAACAGACTGATTGGCAGCGGAGGACTGGAGGGACCGATTATCCTCACTGTGACCCTGAGGAATTATTTAGCAGCCCTCCTGTCACTGCACAGCAGATTAGTACATTAACACGTTAAGAAATGCAGGTATACAGGTTCAGAAGGGGGCAAATGGGCGTCCTTGAGGATTTAAAAGTGAAAGTGCTGCAGTTAATTAGCAGCTCAACAAACACAACTACCTCTTTCTGTTTTGACACCGTCTTCCTACACAATGAAACGACTGTGTTGTAAAATGGGAGGCAGTGAAGCGGGACCTATAAATGCAAAGCATAAAGTACTTTGAATCTCATCACTGGATTCATTAGTCCGGGCCTCTGGAATAGTACAAGAGGCACACTCTCTCACTGTCACACACACAAACGCACACATTGACAGGAAAGGTCTCCTAATGAGTCTATTGATTAATTAAAGGAGGAAAGCTGTTGCCTAGCAATGCTTGCAGAACTGTCACATGTGCAATCTGCCCGCGGTGAAAAAGTTACATCCACCTTATTAATCGCCAGGCATTTGCATATGAATGGGACACAAAGGCTCGCTATTTCCACCAGGACTAATTTCTCACTCGTTGTTTTCTGTATGTTTGCAAGTAGAAAGTAGAGCTCAAAATTCTAACACTTTTTATAAATTGATGTAGAGTGCATGCAGAGTAGCTCAAGTCTAGTGTAACATTGCATCCATCCTGTTGTATCTGTTCCTTGTTTTTTTTGTTTTTTATGTCACATCTCTGTCTTTTGCAGTTCATTACTATTTATTTGTTATTTTCATAACTGTCTTTTTGTCCGTTTCTTATTGTGTCATATATCTGTGGTCTGTTTTAGGTCAACCCCCCAAAAATTGTTACGCTTTGAGGACAACCATAAGCAGTGATCCTATGGATGTCCTCAAATACCTCCTTTGATTTGCATGTAAAAAAAAAAAAAAAAAAAATATATATATATATATATATATATATATATGTATATATATATATATATATATATACAATGCCTAAGGAGCTGTGCTAACGGCTAAAGCATCACTGCAGCACCAAAAGTACAGAACGAGTGTTTGAAGTGGCTTTAATGTTGTAAAATGTAAATCTCGGTGCATCTTTAATGCCTGACCTAAAAATTTGAGTATGTGTCTGCCTTGATTAATGTCTCACATAAGACAAATTGGCCAATTCAATTTTCTGCTTGTTGTTTAACTTTATGGGCAGACACTGAACCCTTACAGCTATTTTGGTCCTATATTAGAGCTGAACAACTCATTTAAGCTAGGTTGAATTTTGCATTGAGATGCATGGACTGATAATCTGTTTCCAAGCAGTCCATCGTATCAATTTCTGATGTGTCCTGAATTTGGGCCATTTCCAAGCATTCAGTGCCTTTTTTCAACCAAACAAACAGGGGAATGGAGCAACTTCACAATAGTAAACATAGCACAGCTAGCGTTAGCTATCAAGTTAACATCGGGAAAAAAAAGGCAAGTCTACCTCTAGTTCACTTTACGAAATGAACAAGATACACTGTCAGTTCCTTTCCCAGTCCATATATGGGACGAATGGAACAGCACCAAACTTGTGTTGTTAGCATTGTTGCTAAAAAAGCAAAACTAGATGAAAGTTTATTTCTGAATCGTTATTGTTTTTCCATGTTTAAAAGCCAAGTCAGCGGCAGGAGCAGGGAACAATGAACACTGGAGTAGACTTTCTCAGATGTATGAGTCTGAACACTCGGACTGAAGCTTCACACTGGTATTGGATAGTTTTCGAACAGGCACAATAGATATTGGTTCTCAGAGGGTTCAGTGTATGGCCACCATTCATTTTGACTGCGGTGCTGTAGAAACCTTTTAAAGGGGTGCTTTAGCATAAGTGATCTTCTGTGTCTTCAGTTTGACCTGTGCCTTTGGATCAGCTGCTGAGATTCTCCCCACTAACTCCTTGCAGGTAACCTCAGCCACTAACGGCTCTGCTGCGGAGTGCGCGATTGTTGAGGAGGAACCATGGAAACATGAATAATGGCAGCACAGAGATCCCCTGCTCCTGGCCTCCAACAAGCTTTCCTATCTGGTGATAAGAAAGAACGAATGAAAAAGTCACATGAACAGAACTACTAATTGTTTGTTTTTTTTGTACGTAGTTTAGTTGATGTTTTTTTTATTAGTCCCTTTTAAAGATTTTGCAACTGTCTGTCTGACTGATATATAATACTAATTCACCTAACCGTGAAATGATAACGGAGGTATTCTTTTACCTGTTAGAGCACAATTATCTCCTATATAGCATGTACTTGCACAACATACTTCAAGGCTTAGGGAGGGAAGGAAGAGAAAAAGTTTGACAAGCTGTCCACGGCAATACATCTTGGCTAATAAGATATGAGACGGAGTGACTGCGCGACATGGGATGCACTCAGAGCATCGACTTTCACAGCTCATACAAGTCAGGTTGATTCATCGCATCAACGCCAGTGTTTTAGTTCACATCGATGGTGACGGCCAATCCAGTGTTTTGCTTTGCATCAATGTCAGTGGCACCACCTCAGCTCAGCTTCTTACGTAACAACATCACTTTAATTCTCCAACTGCCAGTATTTCCCACAATCCCTGTGGTCCAGTATAGCGGTCAGATGCAAGGCGAATGATGACGATGCAAGACAGGAAAAGCAGTAAGCACAGACACCCGGGTATTACGAAGCACAATTAGCCAGTCTGACCCTCTTTCTTTCCTATAGAGAAGGGACTTTTTCCTTTGTGCCGCCTTTTGAGTGAGACATTAATTGTGTTTGTGTGCGAGTGAACGTGTGCTTGAGTGCGACCAAGTCAATTATAGGGACCAAACAGGCAGGAAAATCAATCAACTCACAGAGGCCTTTGAACTGCCTCCACGACACTCCCACACAATCTTCAGTTTCCCTGGAAGCATGTCCAGAAACGTTGCAGCAGCTCTGCTGTTGAAATTGCTTCTTTTTTTTTTTTTTTCAATCAAGCCTCAAAAGCTTAAAGATGAAGAAAACCAATACATTGCCCTGAAAATGGCAAGAACTGCCATACCTATCCCCAAAAATAGCTCAGTGAAGCCAATGAATTTAAGATTAATGCAGAAAAATAAGAGACATATCTGATTGAATTGAGCACAAAAAAATGGTTTTTAAAGAGCACAAAAACAAAATAAAGCCAAAATTTTAGGAAGAAACTTTATCAATCAGCAGTTTGATGAAAGCTCTACTTATTACAAGGCCTAAAATAAAGAGTAAAGGATGAAAAAAGGAAAATCTTTGGCTTTAAAAAGTGGTAAAAATATCTAAAAATGTTTACTTGCTCCTTTGGGCTTTAAGAAAAGGTTCTGTTAGCAGCACAAGGATGACATCAAGTCATTTCACAATATTGGCTGGGAAGCACAACCGTGTAAGAGCACAAACACGTATTATTCTGACACATTCCAGTGCTTGAGTGATCCTCGGAGCTTTTAATATCCAAGAGCAGACAGACAGAACGTTGGCACGGTGCGCAGCAAGCCGGAGCGGCGGAATTATGGAATAGAGCAGTGAGAGGAAGAGCAGCAACAGCATCACTGCTGTCACACAGAGAACCGCGAAGGGCCTTTTGATACAGAGCCCCCGCTTGCCAGCCTCTTGTTTAGCCAGACCTGAGAAGGTAAACAACAATATATTTTAGCCCTCAGAGCTCAAGACTGTTTCCGCCAAAAAAAAAAAAAAAACAACCCTTGGATGCTGCAGCTCGTGAGCGAGGACATTTTAGGAAAGTCGGAGCAGAACAGCAAACACACCGCTTCAGGCCAGAATGCTGAAGAAATAAAAAAAATCACATTCTGCTCTCAGTAAGAAGCAGCCGGGGAATGTGAAACCTGCCGCCCGCCGTTCCTTTGTTAGCTTGCGCCAGTGAGAGAGGAGATTTCTGCGTTGTTGCGGGTGCTAATTTTGGCGTCTTTTCTCAGCGTTCCTTGTTTTTTTTCTCAGCGCTCTCCCCTTCTTTCCGTTCGGTGCCCGGTCGCTCTCCGGCCTTGAAGATGTTCTCGAGACGGGAAACGCAAATTGGAGTCGCTCCGAGAATCCTCACAGGCTGCTAAGTGACAGGACGCTGCCTTTTAGTCGCCCGGGAAACACAGACACTTAGAAGACGTTTCTTTTACCTTGAGGAAGGATGTGTCCACGCATCACACAGCACACTAATGCACACCGTACACACAAAAACACAATTGCGCACACCCACCCACACACACACACACACACACACACACACACGCACACACCTCAACCACTCCTCCTCCACTTTCAAACACACACACACACACACACACACTTGCATGCGCACAAACACTCCAACGTTGTGAAGGTCACTACATTATTGTGTTCAGCTTGCCGCCGAGCACGACACTGACAAGCCAACAGCTCCTCGGGGTCTTCGGCCCCTCGTGACTTTCAGGAAATAAACGAGAAAAAAAAAAAATGTCTCCGGTGAGGAGGCGATGCTGACCACATTGTCATCGATGGGGAATCGAGTATTTGACCACTTCTTTTTTTCTTTTTTCTTTTTTTTTTTTTAACTCTTTTAGAAGCATGGATTAAAGAAAAGGATGATTATTTTTTTGCACCACTATCTTAAAAAGCATGATATATTGAAGTGCCTACTTGCACTTTGTGTATATATTGTAGGTAACAGATGGATTCTCTTTTATTTCCTTTGGTTCATTTTTTTTTTCATTTATTTTATTTCCGGGAGGGGGCGGGGCTTGAAATGATATGTAGGAACATAGTTTCATTGCTGTGACATTTTTAATGTAATCCTCTAGGGAAAAAAAAAATATCATCTATGTGCTGAGCAAAGTTAGAGTATAGATTTAAAAAAAAATGTATAGAGAGGAAATTGTGTACGCTTGTTTTTTTTATTCTCTAATAGCTGGTAACTAGTTGTTTTACTTACATGTCACACAACAATATATGAATATCTTTTTTTTTTTTTTAATCTGATGTAAGCGTTCTGAATGTTTGTTCCATGAAGAGGTGTGCATTCATTTTACATTGTACATAGATAAATATATAACTGTTCTGTTCAGTGGCGATGGTGCAGAATCTTGCGGGGGAATAAAAGAAAAATAACAGTGACCCTGAAGCAAACACTTGATTGCATGATGGATTTTTAATAAAAAGGGAGGAAGAGGAAGAGGGAGGGCGGGAAGGGTTTGGTTTTCCAGAAGCAAGGGGGCGCCAACGTGGGTTCACTCATCGTTGGGACTCGCAGTGAGAGGAGAGGAGAAGAGAACGCGGGCGACGGGGAGTAGAAAGGAAATAAAGTCAAATTTGCCCTGTATGTAGGACGGAGTTAGCAATCAGACTAGTTGATCTGTGGCGATGTAGAGCAACATTCCTCAGGTGACTCATCCGAAACATCCCGTCTTCTCACAGAGAGACAGAGAGAGAGAGAGAGAGAGAGAGAGAGAGAGAGAGAGAGAGAGAGAACGCTGACGTTGGTCATCTCTGTTTACCTCGGTGCGTTTGAAGATGCAAAGACAAGAGCACCCGGATGCTTTTGACTCGTGCGTGCGCGTGTGTGTGTGTGTGTGTGAGAGAGAGAGAGTGAGAGTGAGAGAGAGAGAGAGAGAGTGTGTGCGCCTGCTGCCCCCTCCTCACTCACTCCACCGGCATCCTGGAGCTTCACAGAAACTCCCTCAGTAAACTGCCTTTCTTACCCCACTTTGCCTTTTCTTTTCTTTTGTTTTTCAAAATTCTTCTATATGCACACAAAGTCACTCTGGAACTCGCTGAGGTACATCGAAACGACTTCGATAGTAATAATAATAAATAAAATAAAAAAAAATCACCTGACACTGTTTCATCCCAGAGCCAGTATAAAAACCATCCAGCTTGTCCTTTTTCTACTGAAGCGTCAGTGTCTGTCGGGAGAAATGATCGGCCGTCCCGCTACACCTGCCTACGAAACCTGCTCTCCTCATCCTACTTTTCAAGGCCTTCCCTCTTTGTAAAGCTGTTGTAATTTTGTTGTGAAGGCGGAGCGTATGTGAGGGGGAGATACTATCTAGGGGGGGTAAAAAAAAAAAAAAAAGGACAAAAAAAAATGTCATGAAATCTTTCCTCGGTCTATCGTATACATAAAAATCTGTTTCTACATATCAATAAGTGTTGTACCTTTGGTGTACATATACAAATATAACTAATAAATGTTGATTCATAACTAAAATACTCGCTTGTTTGTTTTTTTGTCTTTTCATTTTTGGAGTACAATGTCATTTCCATAAGATTCACTTGACATAGAGACCTCGAAAGAAGGGAGGCAAAGCTTTAGAAATGCTGTTTAGCTGCTGAGGGATAATTATTAAAATGATTACAATAATTAGTACCAAGTATCAAGTTTATAAATAGTGTCTAAAGATGGCGTCTGGACAATTTGAATGAAAATAAGATAATAATGATATCGTAATGTAAGATTGATAGGTTTACTCGATAGCTGAGAAAGTGCCTACATTTTCCTGACTAAACTAAATCAGCCGCGTTCATTGCCATCCTTCCAGTGGGTGCGTTGAATTTGAAGCTTAAATAGAATATTTATGACGTGCATCGTCAACATTCTGCTTGTTAGTATATCTGTTTGTAATGCAAAGATTCCTGTGTATATATTTCATAAGTATTATCTCCACATGACCTTCGAAACAGAAGGTTGTGCTCTCATCCAGACTGGATGCCGCAGTTTAAGCCACGCTGGTAGTTTATGATGGCAGCGTTTTTATGGGCGGCTGCAGCATTTATTCAACGAATGAGGCGACAGTTTGAGTTTTCTATACCAACGCTGTGTGGCGGGACGCAATCAAAGTGCTTCGCTTTACCTCTCGTCCCTTTTCTTTTACATTTTCTCTCATGGTGACCCGGGTGCCATAGAAACCCCCCTTCCAGCCATTCACCCCCCCCAACCCCCTCTCTCTTTCATTCTGCCTTTGTCCTCGCACGCACACAGCAGCGCAACAAGTGAGCGGACACACAACTCCTTCACGTCACTTCCTAGACACGTTTATTTTCTTCCATGACCTTTACAAATCCTCTCGGAGACACGTTTTGTTAATTTGTCATAAAAACCTGCCTACACTACATTGGCTACTTGTCAAAATGAGGATAATCAGGAAAGCAGAGCGATAGAGAAAACAGTTGCGATCGCTGTACATAATCCAGCGTTACATCGAGAAACCATGAGATATTAGCCTTCACAGAGGAAAAAAAGAAAAGAACATACGAGTATGCATACATGTCTTAACCAGGGTCAGTAGAAAAACTTTTCTTTTTCATTTTCTTTTTTTCAAAGTTTTTTTTATTTTTTATATTTATTTTTTTCTTTGCCTTTTTTACATGCGTGATTGTAGCTGCAGCGTGAGGCCCTGGCAAACAAGCTCCGTTCATGGGAGGCATTGGGTCGCAGCCTTCCCTCATGAGGGAGCTGTGACAGCGCCATGTGTTCACAACATGTGAGGCCCCTCCCCATTATCACATGTGCCATGTAGTCTTACGCTGAAAGGCGGGCTCCTGTCACTCACATTTCCTGCCTCACATTAAGACAAAAATTTCATCTGCCGTTGATTTGTCTTCTGCGTCAATACCAGTTCCCACGCTGTGTATGTGCTGCAGTTCAAACATACACACTTTATCTTTGCCGCTCAAAGTCTCCCCAGGATAATGTCCTGATTTTGTATTGTCATCTGGTTAAGTCACCAAAAACCCTTTTTTGAACGGTTTATCTTTTATGTTCCTTTGGATCTCTTAAGTTAACGTGATTTGTTCGCTGAACCTGTTTTCACAGCAGCCATATTGTTACGCCACCTGAGCAGCAGTGGGTGAAATTAAAGCAAAACTACGGAGGGCTCCTTCTCAAACATGAAATGATTTCAAAATAGTTTTCACAATTCTTTGACTTGGAACACTGACAATGCCACCCATGTGACTTTGACACAGCGCTCCCGGCCGGCCTGATACGAGACTTCGATCATTTTGGTTGCCTGCCCAGCAGCCTCTTGCCTAAACACACCTGTACTTTCCTTCGCTCACCTACTCTCTCACTCTATTTATAATCTCTTCCATCAGCAACTTCTTTGGTCTCTATGCCATCACAAACAACCAGACACTGGAGAGCCGGCGCCGTACAGCGTAGCGAAATCAAGTTCTGCTGTGCTGTGAGGCCTGTTCAGGTGGGGAAGAAACTGGGCAGGCAACCAAAACAACACACTCATGTGCAGTCCAGGTTGTGCAAAATTTACTTTACCAATGTTTTCTAATGAAACATCAGCATGAAACATCTGTCCCATGAGTGAACTCTGCAGAAGGGATACAAGTCCATCCTTCTGCTGCCCTCACCACTGTTTAGAAAGTGCGTGCTACAGCAGGGATGTCCATTTTGGCGGAAGGCTGTTAACAGAGGGCTAAATGAGCTGTTTTCTGGCGATAAACAGAGCTCGTTTAGCAGTGAATTGTGCCTGACAAATCGACGGGAGTCACAGCGTATAGACAGGGACCTTTAACTGGTAGCAGGAAGTACTGGTACTGTGACTCTTATTTGGCTTCAGACAATGATTGGAATGACTGGAGTCCTCATAGTGGCTCCTGTGAAAACAGGCTTTTTTTTCATAAACTATTGCTATATCCACAATTATTGACCTTTGAACTCCTATTCTACTTAAATATACCCAACCCCCCCCCCCCCAAAAAAAAAAAAAAAAAAAATCACACACTGCTGCCATTAAAGAAGGGCTGCAAAGCCCTCTCTACCAAACAACTAAAAGCACTGGTAGCTATTGCTAAGTCCTTTCCATAACATACACTTTACATACAGACCCCCAAAGAAGGGAATCGAAGCTGCATAAATTAAGGGAGTGATGTTGACAGTTCTTTAGCATATAAGGGGGGAAAAAATAAAAATCAAACTCCAGTTCACTACCTGAAATGTACACAAGGGCCCGTACGACAAGCATACAGACCAAACATACGAAACACGCCGCACTTAGCGAGGGTTGTTAAGTTTATGCTGTTTTTCTGTCTGTATTTTTAAATAAAATGACCCACGTCTCACTGTTTATTCACCATTTTCCATTTTGCCTTCAAGACCCCACAGTTATAAGCCCATCATCTCACCATATGTGGGGACATTGTCCTCACAAGCAGAAGCCCTCCCCATGACACAGGGGCGCGCGGTGCCTTTTGCCATTGTCTTCAGTAAGCTGGCATACATGGTTTAAAGGAGCTCGACCCGCCCAGAGGCCTCAGTAAGACAATCTTTGACATCACACACACGCACACACACACACACACGCACACACACACACACGCACGCACGCACACACACACACACATACACACACACACCTTTACCCAGTGTCCATACAGTGCTGGCTACCAAAGCAGTTTTAACTTGTGCTGTTTGGAGCCCCGCCCCCTGCCCCCACCCGTCCAATCACCAGACCCTCTCCTCAAACTCGTCCCGCCCTCAGCTTCTCCTTCCCGCCCGGCTCTTCGCCACCCCCCACCGCCCTCAGGCCAGCTGGTCTTTGTCGGGTGACTCCTCTAGCGTGATGACGGTGAACTCCTCCGTGTTGCCGTTCTCCTGGATCTTCTCCTTGTTCATGAGCGTCACCATCTCCTGCTCCCGCTCGGTAGCCTGGGAGCTGGACGCCAACACCGTCGCCCCGTTGCCCTCGCCGCCGCCGTCTTTGGACGTGATGATCAAGGTCTGCTTTTTACCGCACCAGCTGCATCAAACATAAAAGGAAATTCAAATTGTGTGCAAATGAGGCACTAATATTGATTCATAATAGCGTAATAAGGGGTTGAAAGGGGGAGAAGGTTTAGGGTTTTCATGGCAAATCTATCAGTGTTCAGGTTGACCAATAAAAATAAATGAATAAAAGAATCAATGCAGCCATACCTCTTTCTTTTGGCGACAACTGCACACACAATAAGTATAGCAGCAATGGCCACAATCACTCCGATGATCACCAGCCAGTCTGCAGGGAGACATAAGTAGCCATGACTTGGCAGTATTGACAGGATAAGCACAATGACTCTGGAGTTTAGTGCAAATTGCACAAAATGCAAGGCAACATGGTCCTGACCTGAAGAAGCTGTAGCTGCCTGTGGATCAGCCTCAGAGTTTGTGGGACCCAGGACTCGTCCCCTGCCGTTAGGGTGCTGTTCAGGTGGCGCTGCATGACAGAAAAAAAAGATTTAAAAAAATCAAAATAATGAAACACTCACTCTGATACTGAACTCCTCCCCCTTTCCTTAATGTGTCAAATGTCAAAAATTCTGAATTATATCCTTGTGTTTGCTGTCTGCAGTGAGAACCAGTATGTAAGGCATCAGACATGTGGACCATTTGCTGTAATAAATGCACCCATGGCTCAAGCCAACACAAGGGGGCGTCATCTGTTCTCAGAGTTTCCTCAGCCGGCGCAGGAAACCTGTTGCATCCAACTTTTGGAGCGTCAACTCTAATTTTAATCTGCGCCGGTGCTGTTAGTGTGCAGATGAACTCAACAATAACCCCGGCGTTTGAGGAGGGCCAGGATGTTACTTGCAAAAGAGTCTCAAGGGAAGAAGTTGACACGACTGACATGCTTGACACTATCACACACACACACACACACACACACACACAGACGTGCTCTTTGACTGACAGCAGCCTCTACAGATCTGTGATTGTCTTTGTCCCACCTTGCGTTCTGTCCTCGTCCTTCTCGGGCTCCGTGGTTTCGTGCTCCTCCCCGCTGCCTGGCACGGGGTGCGTTCCCTCCGGCTCTGTACCAGAGGCCGTCGGTGACATCAAGCCCTCCTCTTTCGACGGGTACGGGAGCATCCCCGAACCGGTGGGCGGGTCCAAGTCTTTGGGGGTGAACCCCCTGCTGACGTTCAAGTTCTCGTCAAACACGCTGTGACTCACAGTGGAGGCCGCGGGCGGCACGGTGCCCTCCTCCGCAGGAGTGATGCTGCTGTCCACCGTCGCCACCTCCTCTCCATCCGGTGTGTTGTCCTGTGCTCCCGGAGATGGATTGGAAGTCGGAAGAAAGGAGTCATCTGATGGGAGAGCAATCATTTAGGAGCAGAGTCAAAGACTCACACAGCACATCTGCTTCTAGCCCTCAGGGTGCAAAACTTATGCATATTGCATGAAAAGCCATTAAATGACTGACGAGGAGTAACTCAGTCCAGCACCAGTACTTTACTAGTGTAAAGCACTGGTGAACTCGGCAGGAATACTGCACCTCTCTTTCACAAGTCATATTTCATTCACAGTTTTCAGTATCAACCCAAAAACACACAGCGAAGCATCACGTTTACCGAGGGCATTTCTCTTGAGGCCTATAGAGTCAATCCAATTTTATTTCTGGAGGCCTTTAAAACAGTCTTCAGCTACGTAGTGACTATTACAATGTCCTACCTCACTCATAAAACAAACAAGATAAGACAAGATCAAAAACAAACAAAAACATAGGCAATAAATTACCAATCACAGAATAAAAGCAATAAAAACAAAGATCTCCCGGATAATGGAATCCAGCCATTATTAAAAATACACATAATACGGGATATTTTAATATTAAATTATTTCTAATTTGCACAGTAATCAGGACAAGCAATGGAGAATGTTCTGTTTGTCATCTTGTGGTTTAAAGGTTGCTCATTTGAGTAAATCACATGCGCTGCCATTTCTTGTCAACGCGCACCCGAGATCGTTTTACATTTTTCTCAAATTATCAGCTATGCCTATATTTATCTGTAGGGAAATACTCGGCTGAATTGAGGCCAGTGTAACGCGCTACCGCCGCTGATGTACGTTGGCCTTTTTGACAAAGGCAGGCTGCCGTCACCTGCAGGAAACGGCTGAGAAACTAATCTGTCGCCAGCACCTGAGGCAGCAGCCAACAGGAACCTCAGCCGTCCACCCTCTTGTTCTCACAGACACGGGTTCTATATGTCCTCCCTCAAGTATCGTGGGAGCTGAGAGGATCAGGGTGTCGACCGGCTGAGCTCAGGCGGTGTCAAGACAGAGTGTGTTGTCTCACAGGTATAATGTGGTATTTATTGCTCAGAGTTGCTCTAGGGATCGTACAGAAAGCTCTTAGGTTTGAAACAGGAACCTCAATTTCTTCATCTCCAAATATTCCAGCATGTGGTAAAAAGATTATTTTTTTCCCTTTTTTTTATAACTTTCCATACAAACATGCTGTCATTGCCATGTTTTTTGACCTTTTGCGTCTTGTGTTTAAAATGCACACGCAGTGACGACTGTAGTTTGCTCTGTCTGACAGCAGCCTACTCACCCGTTTCACTCGAGAGCAATAGCTTGTCGCAGTTCTTCTCTGGTCCAACTACAAAATATCAGTAACACAAAAAAAAAGATGAGCCATATTATTTATAATTTACAAGTTTCACAATAGACAATGCAAGTTTTTTTTTCATATATACTGAGAATGTGTTCACCTGTATCATCATAGCAAAGGGCATCGAAGGAATCCTCAGCATTCACATAGGGGTTAATGATGATGCCAGTGCCGTTCTGTGCACAGTTCTCATGTTGCGTGTGTCGCAGGATGGCAGTGGTCACATTGCTGGTCCAGCCGTACCTGAGTGGTGGTACATCTGCGTTACATATTTCAATACATTTCGGAACATGTTTGGATTTATCTGATGATACGGAATGAAATCTTTCTGAAGTCGTGACAAAACAGGCCCACAAGAGATTAGAAAATGCAGATGTGTTGACAACAGCACGCCGCTTCCTTGGAAACTGTTTCAACCACAGAGAGCCGTGATGGGGAAGTCCGTAAAGACTTCTCCTTTTCTAGCTCATCGTAGATGACAGGGGAGATTTACAGTTCTATGCCAACCCTGAAATATCCTGATTGCTGAATAGAAAAGATGCTGATTCAACAAGTAAAATATCACAAGAAGGGCCAAGAGGACACACATCCTTTCTGTGACTTAAAAAAAAAAGTTTCCTCAGTACTGTAGATAATGATGACATTTTCTCATCCACTGAGGTGTTGGTGATTTTCAGTATAAAAAACACAATCACCAGAAGAAAAACAATCACAGCATTTCTCCACGTTGTTATGGGGTCACGTGAGAGTCCAGAGCAAATAGTGAAGAAGGTCAAGCCTTCAGCAAAACGTCCACTATGTCCTCTGAGCCAGGTGCCGTGTTCACAGAGTCAATGTGCGCCAGACCAGCGAGGGCATGTTGCCACTGGCGAGCCTCGCTGAAGATATGGAGAGCTGCTTGTGTGAAGTTATCTCAAACACTTTGGTGTGGGACATAATGCCAGAGAATTTTACCAACTCGCAACCTGCACACTGACAAGGAGGCAACAACGGCAACAATGTACAGCTGTACAGACTGAAGAGCCACGCCCCCAGGCAGCTGAATGACATCACATGAGTACTGTGGAGAAATGTGTTGTCTACTTATTTATTTTTTTTTATGTTGAATTACATGCCTTTTCCTCTGTGAAGCATGCAAAGAGGAAAACGCGTTGATGGCTGCGATGGCGGTGGTGGTGGTGGTGGTGGTGGTGGACGGGTGAAACCAGTTTTCCAATCATGATCATGTTAAATAAGATATAGACAGGTAAGCACCCACATTTCACAATTCTAAATGGTTTTGTTGATCAATTTGTATGTGCGGGTATTATTTGTTTGCTGATTGTGTATTCATACTTTAAAAATGATGGATTAAGATCAGCCAACGCCAACCTCAATCCATTATTCATAAAGTATGAATATGGAATCAGTAAACAAATACTAGCTGCGCTTACAAATCAAGTAACAAAAACTAAGTGTGAGGCTAGAAGACAAACTACTGTGTGTTGTGTGTGTTGCTTTACCTGCATGTTTCCATTTTTTGGACGAAGGCTTTCTCGATCTGCTCCGGACTTGCCAAGGTGCACTGCAGCTGCTCACACACCTTCTGAGCCAGGTCAAAGGTCAGGGTGTGACGCCCTATTCCCTCCGCCAGAAACACGCCGGCATAGCTGCAGCTGCGGGAATTCACTGTAGACAAAGACGATCATTTTTAAAAAAAAAGGTCCAGGTTCAGAGCCTTTAGAATCTCAGTGACAGTTCTGAACAGGTGAAACTGGCCTGTAGGTCAACGCATGGACACTGTTATCGGACGTTGATGTTAAGAACGTAAATTAATCGCTGTATAACAATGTAATATGTTATTTAAATAATAAAACTGAAACGAAGGGCAGAAGTCGAACCCGATCCATACAGGAAATGCTGCTTAGTGCTTGTTCTCAGCAGGCACCGCCTTCATTTGGAGGTTCACTTCCACAGCGACATAAAGAAAAATATGATGCATGTGCGTTGTGTCCTGCGTCACTGTTGGCCTGAGTCATGAGATGACTGTTTTTTTCCATCTGGGATGGAAACACAGACGAATCATGAGACATGCACCCTTATAGCACTCAGCCCCCAGGCGAGTCTACACAGCACTGTGCAGCCCACTGTGTTGCACATGCAAGTGTATTGGAATTCTATTATTCTTTAGAATGGAGGGATGTCTGGGAAACCTCATGAAGAAACACAGCTGTGATGTGTGTGTGTGTATTATTTCTCGGTTTCTAACCTGTCCACGTTCAAATTGGCTGACTCCCACCGGTTTTCACATTATTATAGAGGAAACAAAATCCTTTCAATGGTATTTGCAAACATTTACTACGATTAGCATGCCAGAAAAGGGAAGCAGCTGTCAATCTCATGACTGCAAGAATTTTTGTGAGAGTCATCAATTTCTTTTGATCAGCCAAAGTTCATCCAGGGTAAACGTGGTGGCTAGAGTACACTTTATCTTATTTGTCATTCTCACAACATCACGTGTGCTCAAGTTTGCCCAGCTGAAGAAAAGCTCAGGCAGAAGATTTTATCCTATTAAAAAGATAAAACACCAGAGAGCGGATATATAGCCAACACGTGTTTGTGTGTTCTTTTAGAATGGCATTTTGAAGGCCGTAATACATTTTCAATCTTGAGTGTAAGGCTGTGTGTGTGTGTGTGTGTGTGTGTGTCTGGGGGTTTCCCTAATATTAGCCCGAGAATGAAGAATGGAGGCCAATGAAAAGCCAACAGGGATGCCAGGAAAGGATCTTAGTTATAATCAGAGACACACAGCGCTCACTCTGAATATTTACCCACGGCTTTGTCTACACACAGAGACGATTGGACGGTTCCCTCTCCCACTGAGAGCAAAAATTGAAAGCTTATCTTGAAATATTGAGCGGTGTTATGAAAGGATTTAACTTTTATTACACGACACCAAAGAACGAAATCGCGAGTGGGAGAGCAAAAGTCAAAAGTGACGACCGAGGAAGAGCGGCTGCGCTGTTGCTGCTTGTTTGGTGGTGTTGCCACGGCGACCGAGGTGCAGGTTGTGAAAGATGTCGAATTTTAAGTCTGCAGCAAACACGGGAGATAAACAGGAAAGAGGCACACATGGTATCAGATGTGGCAACAAGGCTTCACACTTGACTTGACTCTGACACTCAGGCCTTGTGAGCGAGCAAGGTTTAAAAAAAATCAAATGTGATTGTGGCATTTCTACACAAATTTTTTAACCAAAACTTAAAAAAAAAAACAAAAAAAAAACCAGCTTTCTCAATATAATTTCAATTTCTTTTCATCTTCAGATTTCACATTTCTTTGTTGCACATAACACACAACATTACATTGTGCAGCAGCTACTATTTCCAAATCAAATCCAGGAAGTGATAACAGGTCAAACTTTAGTAACTTTAATTAACTTTAGTAGCTAAGATGTGGATAGATTTCCATTCTCTTTCCCCAAGAGATCCTCTAATTTGGCACAAACACAACAGATAGCATCTGCAGCACAACGTGTGCATTGTGGCAGCGCAGCTCCCCTTCACCTCGCACTCTACCCCTCAGTCCCCAATTTTTCCATTGGCCGGTACGATCAACGCTGCAGGAAGTTTGGCCCCATGCTGCGGTTGGGCCAGAAGAGTTACAGCCACTCACTTGTTTTGCAAGGCAGTTGTTTTTTTGTTCCTCAGCCGCCTGTCTTCATTACTCTTGCAAACATAAACACGCCTGTCTCGTCGTCTTTGTTAGAACCTACACACTGACTTCCTTTTATTTTCCATCTTCTTCCAAAGCCCACCCACCCTTGCAATAACTGCCAGCATCAGATTTCCAACCCTGAATTTCGCCCAACTTCAATTCGCAACATAGCGTCATTTCAGGTAGATGTCCTTAGAAAAACACAAAAAAATCTTCCTGTCCTCGCAATGCATTGATACGAGAACACACACCAAACACACACACACACTTGTCAAAGCCCCCACTTATGGAGCCACATGGCCCAGTGTGTGTGAGCGTGAGGGGCCCTGTCCTTGCGAAGGCTCCCTGAGAGATCAAAGAGCTCTGCCGTGAATCTGATGTGCCGTCGTTAGTATGCAGAGAGAACGCGGCTAGGTGCTTTTTTCTCTTTCTTTCTTTCTTTTTTTTTTCTTTTTTTAATTCAGCCCAGGAGAAGCGCGCCCTGCCAAGGCATCAGCTCTCCAAAAAGGCTCCATTGTCAACTAATAGACTAGAAACCAAGGAGACGGGGAAGGCTGGCCGTGCACAAGCCGGGAGAAAAAAGGAGCGCGGACGCGGCGAACTCGCCAAAACCTCCAGCTGCTCCAGGAGCGCTTGACAAGCCTCGCACTCGGCTCCCTCTCCATCTTCTCCTCCCTCCTTCTCTCCCTCTCCCCTTTTGTCTCGCTTTCCCCTCACTGCCCTGCCTTTGTGTCTACTGCGCCAGCAATAAGGTACAAATTACCCCCCCGCATGCAGGTGCGCAAACATGCTGAAAACACACACACACACACACACACACACACACACACACACACAAGCCGCATCTTAAGTCTCAACCTGGATGAACTCATGACACAGCATGAAACTTGTGTTCAGGTTGTGGGAGGCACTAGGGCCAAGAGCGAAAAAACCACAGAAGAAGCTACTGTAGCTAACGCTAATGAGATTAGCACAGGTGCTACAGCTGATGCAGCTTCTTCACAACCAAATGGCCTTTTTAAGAACAAAGAAGAACAAAAAAGACTAAAAATCAGTTCAGACTTTCCTTTATTGGGCAGCATTAGTTCAATGTTTTCCATTACAACGTTTTTCAATGACAGTTTTTTTGCAAAATAAAAGTCACACTTTTGCGATATACCTCTGTATCAATACATCTGAAAACCCACCTCATTAGAGCGTCAAAACCTTTTAGCCATATTTGAGAGGTTTTTCCAAGTTTAGCTGTTTCCATGACCAGCTTTTTGTTGCGATATTTAGGTTTTGTACAATTCTAGGGGTCATGGAAAACGCAGCCTTTGACAAGAGATCCATGAAAACATTGCAGCACACGTGCGGTTGATAATGTCACACAGGAACAAATGCGATTGGTGCATTGGACTGGAAGTCACCCAAGTCACCTTCCAAAGCCAAGTCTTGCCAGTGATTGCCAGTCGTTTTCTCTCCGGGCTCTTTGGTGAGACGAATCCAAAGGATTTCGCAGACGTTGCCTCTGGTTTATCACTTGGTGAGATGATTTTTTTTTTTTTTTTGCCCCTGTTTTCTCAACATGTCATGTGTGCAGGCGTCCCATGCTTGAACAGAGAAGTGCCTGTACACATGTCCCCTCTGCTACCGTGACAGCCTTTTAGCCGCGGCTTATCACCAGGCTTGAAGCAAGAGATTCTTGTCATTAACTCCCACAATGCCCCAGTGTCCTGCATTTATCACACGTCAAAGGGAAGCTGCTCCGTCAGCAGACCTCCTCTTCCTCGGCCAGTCACACGTCCACCAGGCCAGTGTGGCAGGCGAAACATGAGATCTGGTGCGAATATGTTGTCGCACCACTCCTCACACACACACACACACACACACACAGACACACACGCGCGCACACACTCGGCAACACACACAGCATGAGCTGAAAGTCACGACAAGGACACCGTGTTTTTTCCGCCTCTCTTTGGTTGTGTCATCTCTTTTCACACCTTTTGTGCAGCTGCACCGACCTCTACTGATTACACACATCCTTCAAGGCGGCGCTGCTTCCTTTCAAGGAAAAAATAGAAGTAGGCAACCCTCCTCTTTTCTTCGCCTTTCTGATAAATGCTCTCCATCCAAATGGGACTGAGAGTTGAGACTGAAGGGCTCTTCAGACATCAATGTTGAAAGGTTACATGGCGAATGACGGCGGCGAAGATGAGGCCAAACTTTGAAAATTTCAAAAAAAAATGATTGTTCTTATCAACAAATCTACTTACTTTGAACTTACATAAGTAATTCAGTGGATTGTGTCGATAACTTCACACGTTTCCTCTTTGAATAGGCCTCACAACAGGCAGCTATGACCACATCGCAGCCTCCGGCTAAAGCTAAGTTGGGCTCAAAAGACAAGGTCCGGACTTTTCTTTGCAAAACCATGGAACAATGAGGGCCCTTTTTCTTTTTGGTCCACACACGCATTGCAGTGTCTTCATTGAATTATTGCAACAAAATGAAATGATTGCTAAAAATGCGTTTACGCCGTTAAGCTGGCCGGCCGTTAAGCTTGCCACGTGCAACACGATGTTTGCACATCACAGATCTCTTTTTGTGCCATTTGCTGGTGGACAAAGAGATATATAGATAGAAAGATGGATAGATAGAGAGACAGAGAGAGAGAGAGAGAGAGACTGTCTGGGTTCCTGAGCAAAAAGCATAGATGATTTGGTACCAAGTTACAGACTAACTTGAGACTGGAATCTAGGACTTGGTGTGCATACATCAGATCTTGACAAGAATTCATTTTTTTTTTTTGCGAGTTGGATTTCTTAGTACAGGAGGGGAAATCCAACACATCCAGATTCTCAGATCACAGAAGAAGGTGGGCGTGCAGCAGCACGGTCAGCCTGCAGGGCCCCTGACCAGCCGTCACCTGGAAACGCTGCACAGGTGCACGCAGGAGGAGGCAAGAATGTCCAGGGCGACCCGACCGCTCGGATTGCAAAACCTTGTGCAAAGAGGAAGCGACTCGCGGAATAGTTAGCCGTCGCCATAAGTGGACAATCTGTCATCTCCATCGGAAATTCAATAAGTAGACACCGCTGAGCGAACAGCTCGAAGTTCTTCACAGGCGGTTTTGGGTGTAGCTAATTCCTTCACACTGGCGGCTGAAAGTGAATATACGCCGACAAAATGATTACGTTTGGAAAATCTCATTAGCCTCCGTAACTAATTGATCCATTAAAGTGCATGAAAGGATTTGAAATATTAAAGGAGGTTGGGAGGAGGGAGGTTCTTCTTTAAAAAGGAAATATAAGGAAAAAACGCTTCCAGATTTCTGTTATCGGACAAGTATTTTTAGAACGATGTCTGGCCATTCATGCATTTAGTGGACACTGAGGGGGCGTTGTTCAAACCCCGTCACCATCCGTCACGGTCACAAGTCCTCAAGTTCTGCTGGCAACCACCCGCTCGTGGGCGAAAACACAGTTTTGAGGATCCCGGCGTGAACTGGCGTGAACCCTGACCGCCGCCTTCACACCGAAATCCAACGCCTTTCAAGGGAGGACAACTCAGTCCACTTCCTCGTCCCTGGGCACACAAGCTGTCCGGCCGGTCTTGAAATCACCTTAAACAAAGACATAAAGGAAAGAAAGGAAGAAAAAAAAAGAAAGAAGCTGGACGAATCACACGGCTGGATGAGGATTGTTCGCCTTGGCGGCGTGCCAGAGGGAGTCTTTTGTGGACAGCCTCGCTGCCCACTCCGCTCTTGTATGTGTGTGTGTGTGTGTGTGTGTGTGTGTGTGGGGAGCCGGGGGGTTACAAGACGAACCATAGACCTGTTTGAGTCTGCAACCAACTTCACCTACACAGACACACACAGACACACACGGCTCTGGGCGAGCGATCCAATCAAAAGCGCGCGCAGGAACCGCGTGCGAGAGACAAAAGAAAAGAGGGAGCCGTGGAAGAGCTGTGGGGGAGTGTTGGGGTGGTGGTGGGTGGTGAGGGGGGCACGAGCGACATGCCGAACACCCTTTGTGTTAGAGAATAAAGGCGCCAAGCGTGGCAGTCGAACCACAGCTGGGGAGGCACAGGAAAAAAAAAAAACCCTGATCCTGCTTCTACCTGGACGGAAGCTGCACGCCGGCTCACAGCCCAGCGTGCAGCGTGTGAGATGCAGACAGAGTGGAGTGATCTCCTTTGTGTCTGTCAGGAGTCTCACACTCACAGTCAGACTACAGCCTGTCTGGCTGCTGCTGCTGCTGCTGCTGCCGCTGCTTCACGCACTCGTACCGGCATCCACTCACCACCTCCTCATGCACGCTGTCACTATGCTCATCCCGAATCTCGCATACGCACACACACCTACACCTACACCTACACACACACACCCACACACAAACACACACACACACACACACACACACACGCACGCACACACAAAGATCTCAGCAATCCTCAGGGAGGGCAAATAAGGACAAGACTGATCTGGTCGTGAAGTCTCGCTAACAAACAGCCGTTTGGTCAGTCGATCACAGAAGAAGAAGAAGGAGAAGAAGGAGAAAAAGGAGAAGAAGAAGAAGAAGAAGAAGAAGAAAAAGAAGAAGAAGAAGAAGAGGTGGGTAAAGGTGAAGTCCCCTCACCTTGAAGTTGCTCCGACCTGGACGAGGCCAGTAATCCGAGGGTGACCCCCAAGAGAAGAGTCCACATCCTGGACGAAGAGTGTCCTGACGTCTGGCTGAGACACTGGGAGTGAAAGTGTGTGTGTGTGTGTGTGTGTGTGTGTGTGTGTGTGTCTGAGTGAGTGAGTGAGTGAGTGAGTGAGTGAGTGAGTGTCACTTCTCCTGTCGTCCCTCTGCCAGGAGTGACGGCTGGTTTTGGCGCGTGTCCGCGTGTGTGTGTGTGTTTAAGAGAGAGCGAGAGTGCTGTGAAACCTGTCACTGGTAGGTGGAGTGTGTGTCTGTGTGTGTCTGTGTGTGTGTGTGTGTGTGTGTGCTCGCCTGTCTCTCTCTCTCTCTCTCTCTCTCTCTCTCTCTCTCTCTGTGTGTGTGTGTGGTAGCCGCTGGATCTGACTCAGACTTTGCCCACAACTTTTCTCCTCTCTGTCTGAAGGGATGTGTGGCAGCGCAGGGTGAGAGGGGGGAGTGCTGGATGTGAGCACACACCCTCCTGCCTCTCCCACACTCGCCCCACCTCCTTCACCGCCCAGCGTCGCCTCTCCTCTCCTCTCCCCGCTCCCCGACTTCCTCCTTTTTACACTCTGCGATGGAAAAGGCGCTTCCCTTTCCTACTGTCTGGCTGATTACCCCCCCCCACTCCGCCACCCCCCAGACCCGACTCTCTCCTTCCCTCCCTCCTCCTTTTAATGTTCCTGACAGCAACAGTTTTTTTGAGAGCCCATCTGGTCCTTTATTCACTCCTCTCCATTTTCGATTCACCCAACTTGCCCCGTCTCGGCTCCTTGTGCTCCTTGATGAATGGTGCAATGATGCATTGCTGCTGTATTCACATGGAAGCATCAGAGCTCGCGTCAGAAAAACCTTCCTGCGAGGTTCTGCACTCTGACACTCTGGCAGACGGCTCCGGGCGGTCAGCGCGGCCCGGGTCGGACTGACCCTTCGTCTAGAACAGAAATATTGAAGTGCCTCCGTGTCAGAAATGTTGCTTCTCCCGCTGGTCTGTGAAAAAGCCTGCGGTGCTCAGCACTCTTTACAAAGATTAAACTCTCAGTCAAGATGTCAAAGTCTCTAAAGTCTCTTCTATTCTTATAGCATGTTTATTACATACTGGATGTAATTTCAGGTTCCTCTCACAATTGACTTCCTTTCCATTCTTGCCCCGGTTTCACTCAAACAGGTGGCTGACTACATGACGACATCTCAGGTTTCTGGAATTTCCCTGGTGACAGCAGGCTGTTTTTGTTTGCCATTGGGAAATTTTGCTCGAAGAAAAACACCCGGACAAGGACACATGACTGGCCAGTGATGTCCTCGCCAAGCCACCGCCGACTATGTAATTGCTCAGCATCGCCATGAACTGTGTAGTCATGGTGACGGCATTTTAACTCACCTTTCAAGTGAGCACAGTTTTTTTTTTTTTTTTTTTTTTTTTTTGACCAGGCAGCTTGTCGTATTCTAAGCACCCGCATCTGTTTTAGCCCACAGCGGGATAAGGATTTACATCACAATGCGCAGGAGAAATGCAAATGAGGAAAGATTTGAGTTGAAGTTCCAGCAACGCACCAAAATATTCATATAAAGAGGAGGTCATGAAAGGATGAGCTCTGGCACAGGGGCTCAGGAGTTTTTTTTTTCGTTGGAGGCAGATCGTAAAGAAGAAGAATCGAGGAGCCTGAAAGAAATAAAACAACCACTTTGTAGTCCTGTGGTGTCAACAAGAGCGTTTTGTTTGTGTGTTTTTCAAGCTGTTAAGGCTTTCGTCCTACCAATATTTTTTTCGGTTTGTTTTTTGCAAAATGGACGCTCGCTGGGCATTGCGCTCCACTGTTTGTACAAATGCAGCATCTGTAGGGACACGTTGTTCTTCCATCAGTCTGGGGGAAAAACTGGGCGAAGGGCAACTTTGTAAAGATGTGTAGTTCACAAAAAGCAACGGGAAGGAATGGCATTGGAGGTATGTCCAACACTTCAGAAATAAACATCTGTCAGTCTCACGGTCAGTTTGTTGTGTTTGAGGTCAACTGCCGAAGTATACGTAAGGTACAGTATAGGATTCAGAATGTGGGAACAGTCAACATCACCCAGATGAGTTTTAAAGGCACCAGAAACAGAGGACTGATGTCACAATGGATAAAAATAACAGAGTACCCCAGAACAGGAAGCGGTGATGTGGGACTAATTGTGCAACATGGCTAAAGACGTTAGGAACAATGTATTCCCAATGGATGACTCAGACTTGTGTTTGACTTCCTGCCGACCTTCAGTTTGGAGCAGAATTCCAAGTTGTTGGCCCAACAAGTGGCCTAGCAGGTGATGGTGAAAATCAAACAAAATAGAGGTGGTTCCATTTAAAAAAACAAAAAAAAGACAAGCTTAACATCGGCTGATCGGACGTGTCTGTATCTTGAATGAAACAGAGCAGTGCGTCATGTCTTTCACCAGGCAAGTACGTGTTCCTTCCCGTTTTAAAGAGTCACCGCAGCACTAGCAAGTCGCTCGCCTCAAACCATGGCAACAAAGGGAACAACGTGTTGACAACAAACACTGGGATCCGTGTTAGTCAGCAGTGCAGGTTTCCAGTCATGCACTCACAACTGGTCCCAGCGAAGGGAAAGAAAAAGTTGTTGCCCGTGTTTCTCCAAATAAGATATAATTTTCTCTGGCATCAAGATTAATAATGGGTGTAATCTTACCCACAGCCCAACGGAAAGAATCTAAAAAAAAAAAATGAAAGTCACATGACTGCTGATCGTCATTCAGGCTGTTTCGTCTGCAGAACGTCGTCTGTCCCAGTTTCTCTCGCTGGTGAGACAACATTGACACAAGCAGCAAAGACAATGGCCCCTTCTAATGAATAGCTGGGTTAATGTGTAACCGTTGCGTGACTGATGACTTGCTTTTCAAACACTGACACAAAATAAACACTTAGCGGTCGCTCACTCGATTTGATAAGTTTTATTCAATCATTCACCTTTGTTTTTGCTCTAAAGCTTGTCTGAAAAGCCACCGTATCTGTTCGCTGAGGGTCAGATCTTTGCTCTGTTCATTTGTTCAGTTTAAAAAATGTGACATTGCGCATTCATAGAAATCTATTCTATTATTCCTGAAGGCTATTGTCGTGCGTTTTCACACCAGGAAAGTCCTTAGTTCGCTTTCTTTGGTCCGGACCAAAATACAATGTATCTTTTTGGTTTGGTGCGGTTCCTTTTCACATTGCAATTTTCGAAGCCGTTCGGCAAGAAGCGCCTCCTCATTGCTCCGCGTTGATCAGCGACTCATGTTCGCCTGACGGTCCGACGACGTGCTACTAAACTTTCTACTATGCTAACCAAAACATTATTTCCCCTAATGGTTGTGATGTGAAAAAATGGTAAACATCTCCTCATAAAATCGGCGTTGCATCAAAAGCTTCTGATGCTCCAAATGACCTGCAAACGCTTGTGTTTGTGTGGAAAAAACAAACAAACATGAGCACAACGAATGCAGCACGCTGGAGATCCACGATTGTTTCCGTATTTTACCGTGTTAGAAAGCGAACTAAGGGCTCTCCTGGTGTGAAAACGCCCTAGGAAAAACTAGCGAGGGAACAGATCGGATGCAAGCATGACTAAGAACCCTAAAGTACACATTGGACTCCTGAGTAAGTCCAATTTCATGCATGCGTATCGCATGCATGAAATTCAAGTTCAAAAACAAACAAACAAAAAAGCCGATTTTCTGCACAGACTCCTCAGGACGCTCCCCTCCGCCGGCCCTGTGGTCGGGAATCCTTGCGGTTTGGCGGCTGACTAACGACCGTCCCGCCGCATTCCTGCGAGGCAACGTGCCTCTTTCCCTGCGACCAGAGCTGCTGCTGGAATGCAGCGACATCACTGAGATTTCCATATACGTCCTTCCAGAGCAGCGGGGCCCACATGTCGGAACGGCCTACGTCAAGTGTTCGCACTGACTGGATGTGAGTGCTGGAGAAATAAGGATGGTTTACAGAAGATGACACAGGTAGCGTTTACAGACATTTGATGATGTGACAGATAAAACCTTTTCCAGTCATGTGATGGATCCACTTGGTAAAAACCCCACAGATGCAGAACTTGAGTGACGATTGAATAAACAGGTTTAGTGAACCAATCCGGGTTGTTACTACCTCAGCCAGATGAATGGATCCTATTGGTGCAAAAGCGCTACAATAGTCAGACGTGATTAGAGTGGACATTTGAAGTGTAAGGACCATTTGTGATGTGTGTGGAGCCACAGTGTGTCTGCGTTTAACCCCAGTGGAGAAACACATACATACTGATGTACGGCTAGATAAACCTTCTTGGGTTTCTCGGTTGGCTAGGCTAACCTGTCTGCGGTTGACAACACAAGTCTGGGTGCGGTCGAATAAAAAACGTTGGCGTGAAGGGAAACTCAAAAATTAATCATCTGTTCCCGTTTCCTCTTAACAAATCGTTAGAAAAAAAAACACAAATTGAATCATTGTCACATTGTTAATTCATCCATGTGACTTTCCAAATCCCTGCTACGTTCTTCTATGCAGACTGAAGTTTAAAATCTTTAAAAAGTTTAAAAAAGTTTTAAATCACCCTGAAAGAGGAAGCCAGGAGAAAAGGGTGCACAAAGGAGAACAACAGATGAGCAAAAACAGACATTGTTCACTACCTTATTTTGTGATCAGTGCAAATGATGTGACGAGAAATGAAATGTAGTTCCTCTCCCAAGCCCCCAGTGCTGCAAAGGGAGGGTTTATACACTTTTTTGCACGCTCAACTTCAGAACGGTTGAGCCTGAGAACTGAGACACATTGTCGAGGCCGAGTCTCCGCTGTGTATCTTTGAGCCGCGCCTCGCCACGCCGCGTCACAGGCCGGCTGAGCTCGCCGCCCCGGCGTCACGGGAGCATGAGTGAAGTGCTTCAAAAGGCCCAGCAGCTTTGTGCAACGACAACAAAAACAAAGGCCCTCGCTTATGTTTGGGTTGGGACAGTGGAGCGGGCCGTGTTTGGACAGCGCAGCGTCGCGCGGTACTGTATAGCCGCCAGGAATGTCCTGCGTCATCCCCCGAACGTGGGGACATACTCCCAGTGGGCACGGCGGCGATCACACCACCATATTGTCACGGGTGGAACGTGTGCACAATCTCAGCCTCTGGTCGACCTGCACTAACTTCCCTCAAAACAGGAAGTCGTGAGACGGAAGACGCTGGCGATGGGGCTTCGGAGGGACGCAAGGGTGGACGTCGAGAGACTCGGAGTGCGCCGGCAACGCCCGGGTGCCGGTTAAAGAGGTGGCTGCAGAGAGAAGTGCTGCTAGCAGGGGAAAATGGGGAGACCAGAGGAAATCCTGTCAACAATGGTTGAACAAACTTGAGCGTGAGATAATGTGGATGAGAGCAAGGCCTGCGCCAGCGCTGCCGAGCGCTCGCAAAGCCGGTTCACACAGGGAAAAATGTGTCGGCTGGTGGGAGACCAGGGTGGTGATAGGGTGGGGGTGGGAGGCGGGGTGGGAGAGGGTGGGGGGGGGGCAGATGGTGAAGACATTTTGACCAAACAGACCAAAAGTCTCCCCGAAATGACATGAAGATTATAAGGGTCATTTTCCCCAGATTAATATTAAATAAAAAAGTGTGAGTTTTAATGACAAAGTCACAGAGGTCCAGTGTGTAAAATGTGGCTCGACTTGTGATTTTTATATTGGTGAAAGCTGAACACACTGCCCATTGCTCCTGAGCCTGGCAGTGTCCCCAAATACGAAACACCGTCATGCGGGCTCCTTGAAATAACAGGCTTCCTGAAAAATGTTTCACACTGGAGCTTTAAACAAAGACAACGCTCATTTGTTTCAAGGAGTTTGGTCGTAGCGACTCGTGCGCAGCGGCAGCAGCACAAGCAGCTTTCATTATGGTCTGAACTCACCACTGATTAGTTCCAATTATTTCTTCTGGGTTCTTCAAATGACCAAACTGGCAACTTGTGAATTAACTGACTTCAGACGTTTCAGTCACCATGTGCGCTTGACCTTTACATCTCTGCATACTGTTGACCAACACAGCAAAAATAAAAAATAAAAAAAAAATGAATAAATGAATGCACAAACCCAAATTTACTTGAATGGATCTGTTCCAATACCAATGTTGTATCCGTGCTCGCATCCAGCCACTGAGACTGTGAGTATCTGCGTGGAGGCTTGGTGAGAGGCTGGGCTGCAGTGGACCGCCACAGACCTCCAGCTCTCCTCTTCTTCTTTTCTCTCCTCAAATCAAGATCAAAATGTTTTTCTCTCCGCCCAGTGTCGTGCTGAGCATCCAAACACATCCATAAAACAGTGATTTTATCCTCTCAGGCGTCTTTTTGCTATTTGCACCTACCATCACACGACAGGCATGAAGGGCGTCCAAAATATCAGCGCATGTAACCGCCTGCCGGTCGCCATGGCAACTGCCTCGGTCGCTCGGCGGCACGCTGCGCGGCCGTCCGTTTGTCTGACCTACAGGAGCAGCTCTTTGTGCAGACACCCGGACGGCCGCGGTCAAGAGGGCGTGTGTGCGACCAAATCCGACCTCGCCAATCGAGCTGTTTGGCCATCACGCCCTGGAAGGGCAGCCAAGGTCGTGCCTGAGTAAAACACTGTGTTTGGACTGTGGGAGGAACCTGGAGAACCTGGAGAGGAGCCACAGTGGAAACCCCTGCAGCACACACTTTACAAGGTGAACATCAATTGAACCACATTGTTTCTCACTCTGCTTGGCAGTTCCAGTGGTTGTCAGGCTCTGTGCTTTGAGAGGATGTTCATCACAAGACTTCCGTGTTGGTGTATGTTGATGGAAAACGACGATATTGTGCCTTTGTAAGTATATTGCATTCTATTGGTGGCACTTTAGTGGTTTCCAAGAATCACTGTGCACGCTGTCATTTTGCACAGCAGGAAATAAAAAAAAAAAAAAAAACCAAATTCACGACATACACAGTGGGTGTTTGTTTCCTGGTGCGCTTTTTTTTTTTTTTTTTTTTTGACATCTGAAGCAGCCGCGTCAATTTGTGCATTTGACCCGATCGCTTGCTGCTCCACCAGGTCTCTGTATCTCCAGCAAGCAGCCGGTGAAAGCAGTGCGCACAGAAAAAAAAATACTGGCACAATGAGACAGCTGGATTATGCGTGTGGCTCACCAAGAAATACCACATTTATATTCAGAGATAGCGGGAGGACTGGGATAAGCTCGTCTGAGGCTGGTCGGGGATAATGTCAGATGATGGAACAGCAGACGTAGTGTATATATAAAAAAAAAATAAAATAAACACCCTCCCTTTTTATTTGTTCCCGACTCTTCTATAAGGATTACATCACGAGCCCTGGAACTGCAGGCCAGGTTTTGTCCTTGTCCTGAAAGACTTCCTTAGCAACTCACTGTGCATGTGTGTGTAAGTGAGAGCAACTTGCCAGCTGAATGCAGACATATATACCGCAGACACCAGTGGAGCTGTGCCAAGTGTCTGTAAACCACTCCCCCCGCCCCCCTACACACACACACACACACACACACACACAGACACCCACCTCCCCAAACACAGGATGTGCACATCTTGATCTGATATCGCAGCAACCGCTGAGCAAAGTGTCTGCCGTCATTAAAAACGTGTTGGTGTGTGTGTGTGTGTGTGTGTGTTTGTGGGTTCACACCAGCGTGTAGAACGCCCACCCCCACCCCGGGGTTTTTAAAAAAATAAATAAATGTATATCTTTTTGTTCTTTTTGGCCTCAGCTATCAGGTTTGTGCTCCTGCGGCCCATAACACTGAAGCAATTAAAATTTTTAAGCCATAAAAGGGCAGATACTGCTTTTAATACGCCCATCAGACCAGCACAGCGTGGAAAGTGCATGCATTTAAATGCGTCTTAACGCCTCTACTTTTCCTCGCCCCGCCGCATGAATGGTGTCCGTGTTGCAGCCTCTGCGGAGGTATGAGGTGTGGAAAATGGAAATCCGTGCTGGAGATGGGAGGGAATGTCGACGCTCTCCGTTTCAGTGACTCCTTTTGTTGATGAAACCCCGGGGAATAAATAAACACATAAATGAATAAAGAGAGACGGTAACCTCGGCTTGGGCTCTGCCCCAACCGGTGCCGCTACGTATGTAAACAGCTGCTCTGCCTCGCAGCGAAGATAAACATCTGCCAGCAGAGGCTGACCTGCATAGTCACCTCGGCAAATTATCTTAATTGGCTCCAGTGAAATGACTGTTGGGTAATCTCTTTAGATTCTAATTAAACAGACAGAGACGCGCAGGCATCTGCGGCTCCTCCCCGGTAGCTCGGAGTCACGGCGGCGGGCGGAGGAAAGAAACGCAGGCCTTTTCAGGTTGAACACAACTTTTATTGGCATTGCAAGGAAGTCGAGAGTGGAAGCGACTGAAGCTTTTCTCCCTCCCTGCTCATTAGAAACGCTGACTCGCGAGATTAGGCAGGTGGTCAGTGTGTGTTTGAAATAACTTACATGAACACGAACAATCAGGAGGATCGGTACATTTTGCAACAACAGGAAACGATTCATCTACTTGGAGAAAGTGCCGATGCTCAGCAATAAATATCTTTTCGAGTGTTTCGAGTGTACGGTGCCTTCTGAACATGAACCGAGGGCGACCTTCAGAACTCAGAGACACGCTGAGTATATACAACCCCTCTTTTACAGTGTACAAGGTCCCCCCCTTCCTGCCCGACCACTTTTTAGATTGTGTTTTCTTTTTTTTTTTTATATATATTTCCGCTGCTAGAAATCCTCTAATCCTCCAGCAGGACATCACTTTTACCATCTCCATAGGAAAAGCCCGATGATTATCTGTCAAGCCAAATAACATATTTATACCATGTACAAATCTACAACGCGGGCGTCGACCTAAGCGGGAAGCTTTTAGAAGCTCGGCTTGCGACACAAAAAGACTTTGCCGGACAGATAATCCTCGTTCGCAATCACTCTCAGGCCAGGGCCATGCGCTGCGGCCGCTCCAGGTTGGCGCGGAGCTTGTCGAGGAAGCGCGAGGCCAGCTCGTCGTCCACCAGCCGCCCGTCGCTGGACAGCGTCACCGTCATCAGCTGCCGGGGGCGCAGCGACTGGCTCTCCTCGCACAGCCGCAGCTCCGAGCGGGACGTGCCCACGGCGAGGATGCACGCCTGGGGCGGGTTGATCACGGCGCTGAAGCCGCTGATGCCAAACATGCCCAGGTTGGAAATACTGCCGGGCCGGACCGGTTGGGACGAACGGGATGGAGAGGGGAGGTGTAGAGAGAGAGAGAGAGAGAGGGAGAGAGAAACACAAACATAATCATCAAGTCCAGCTCAGCAGGAGGGGGGGGGGGGGGATACAAAGATTATATTGATTGTTTTCCCTGTGTTCATACGTAGTTTTGATGCCTTCGGTGAGAAACTGTCAATAGTCATGAGAATGAAAGACAAGACATTCAAATCGTAGAGGGGTCCAAACTTTTGACTGCTAGTGCAGGCCAACTTCTTATCCTTGAAAACCCCCCATGCATACGTGAAACAGTCAATAGAACCACAAATGAATCGGCCTCATTGTGGCACTTGTGTTGTGTCTGTGACCACAGTGGCAACAAACGCACGCACGCACGCACGCACGCACGCACGCACGCACGCACGCACGCACGCACGCACGCACGCACGCACGCCAACCGGTTTCAGGTTGTATCAGTTACCATCTAACACCGACTCCTTCAATATCTCCTCGTGAAGGCGGGAGGATAAATTGATCAATTTAAAGAGAGAAGAGTAAAAAGGAGAGAACCAGCAGATGAGCACTGGCCGCCTTCGAGCCTCCCCCTCAGTTTTGGTGTCTCGTAAGCAAGACTGACCCGAGGGCGGTCGGCAGTTTGCCTTAATGAGGATCCCAGCGCGGAGGGCCGGGGGACGGAGTGGGGGGCGGGGGGCGGGGGGGGGAGGGAACGGGGGGCTCTGGCGGTCCTCTGGAGGATCAGGAGGGCCGCATCTCCAAAGGAATTCATCGCCTCTGCCTGACACAGAAACCCCATTTTGTGTCTAAATGACACCATTAATTCCTGAGCGCCAGGCCTCCCTTCTGCTCGCACGCTAACGGATGGCCGCACAGGACCCGCCTGCGCTCGCCTCGCCGCGGCCTCGGAATAACAATCGTGTGGAAGCGGACGAGGCGACGACTGAGGAAACGGCTTCTTGTCTTGAACCCACACAGTGCAGTGTGGTTGCTAAAAACAGATTTTTTATTATTTTTTTTTTTCTCCTTTAAGGAGCAGAAGCTGGAAGAAAAAAGTAAAGCGTTGCATGGTGATAAAGGGCGATGATGGAAGCGTTACCTGAAAGAACCTCCCTGGTACTCCTCAGGGAGCAGCTTTCCATCTCGAGCCTTCTGGGCCAGCGCCTGAGGAAACACAACATGTCAATAAAGCTCTGAAGGTTACAGTCAGAGTGATGTGCTCGTATTGGCAAGGCAGCCTTCAGTGGAAACACCATCAGGAAAGGAAAAATCATGGCCTGGTAAAATGTCTTTGCGGCAAGTCTGACTGAAAGAAAACAAAAAGTTGACGTGCCACCGACTAGGTTCTGTCTTACAGGTGTGTGTGTGTGTGTGTGTGTGTGTGTGTCTTTAGGTGGGTTGTGACACCGAGCACAAATCAACTGCACGCTTCAAAAAAAAGGAAAAAAAGTAAAATGCAGATCAAAGGCTTTTATGAGTGTTTTCTGACATTTAAAAAGGTCATAAATTAGAGATGACTCCTCACTCTTGGAACTGGTGATGTGAGTAAATGTCAGGGGATCATTGCAGCTAAACAGTGAGCGCGGAGACACGGAGCCTGCGAGCTGATTGCCTGACGACTGTTAGAAGCTCTAGAGGTCAGCGCGGAGGATCCTAGCGACTGAACTCAAAGCAATTCAATTATTCTCCAAACATTCCAGAAGAGTTTTGGTTTTTTTTCTCAATGCACTGACAGATATTAAAGTTTTAACATCTTAATAACCGACGAGCAACGGACGACTTCGATTTCAGACTAACGCCATAAAGTATTAAAATCCCTTCAGTCACAGACCGAGTGTGGAGTGTGGAGTGCGTGCGCGTGTGTGTGTGTCAGCGGTCCAGTCCCAGCAGCAATCTGCGACGCCACCCCATCAGTCAGCGGCAAACTGAGTGTGCAAGCGGGTCTCCGGTGTGTGATCACGCACGGCCTGACGACCGGCGAGGCAGAGCTGCATCTGCCCGGAGGTCCACGCTCAGTGTGAGCGCCGGCTCGTCGCCGCGTCCGTCCGCGGCTCTCCAACAGGATCCACTTCATTGAAAGGCGTCAGTGTTGAGAGACGCGAGAGCTGGGCAGCGTGACTCAGGGGAGGATGGGACGCGGCGGGGAGTCAGGAGATCACCGCAGGAGCCGTGAGTTTTCCGGCCCATCGAAAACCAAGGAAAAAGAAAAAAAAAAGAGAGGAAGGAGCGGCCGGCGGCGACCATCTCAGCGTTTTATGCGAACCACATGTTGATTTAAAAACACGCAGGCCCGACGAGGACGGGCGGCAAGGCGGGGTTTGACTTCAAGGCCGGCGCCGAGTAACGGAACAGCGGTGGGCGGCAGAGCGCAGCCTGATTGCTGCAGGGGCTCAAGTGTCTGGCTGAGCGAGTGCCTGCGCGTTTCCTCGACGCCTGCGCGAGGGCAGATTTCACACTGTGATTTGACGGCGGGGCAAGAACGAGCATTAAATGTATTATTTAGGTGATGGGGGACGAAAAGAAGAACAGCGAGAGGCCGTTTGAAAAGTCTGGCGGTGAGAAACACCTGGCGAAAGGAGGGGCGGGGGGGGAATCGGTATTCAATCTTCAAACTCGCAGTTTTTGGCTCCTTTACGGCTTTTTTTCTACTGTACAGTCAAAGTGCAGCTGGTTATACTCATCCTTTAAATGCATTTGCCACCCGAAACGTTGAAAAAGTAACTGCTTGACTTTTAAGTCAATCCGTTACTTGGCTGTAAAATATTACACGACCACACGGTAATCAAACAAAAACAAAGTGTGACTTGGTTTACGGAGTGACGAGGTGTCGGTGTTACAGTGGCCACTCGCGGAAAGCCGAGCTACTGTAGAACCTCGTGGGGGAAGAATACGGCCAAACGCGACAGGTAAATAAATAAATAAGCTTCAAAAGAGCTAAACACAACCAACGGCGCGGTGGGAAAAGACAGAACCCAGTTAATTCAGTCGTTCGGTCGTTAGAACCTCTGCGTTCCTAAACATTTGTCCTGCGAGCAGACAGCGGTGAAAAGCCTTGGACATGAGAGAACGCGCACTCGGGAGCTGAAAGTGAACTGAAAGTCAGAAGTGCTGGAGCGCGGTAGAGTGGAAGTGAGAGCGACACTCCCTCTGACACCCGACGCCTTCTCGTGACCCGGACGGAACTTCCTAGATTATCAAAGCTCATGAATGCACTGTAGAACGTAGATACCTCGCAGGCAATCTGCTGCCACCGTCCTGGTACAGTGCTGCTGAGGGGCCCCACCGGGTCAACACTCGTGTTTGGAAATAGACATAATTGTGTGTGTGTGTGTGTGTGTGTGTGTGTGTGTGTGTCCACCCCCCAATAATTGGCTCTCTGGCTCCAAGCTGCCAGCGACGGTACGAGTGGGCCATCTGACAGGTGGATGTGGAAGATGCGTGCGTGCGTGCGCAGTTGATTTGGACTCGGCGGGTTGATTGACGACGGGGTAAACAAATAAAAACAGCCGCAACCAGAAGAGGGTCGAGAGCAAATCAAGAAACCCTGTTTTCCCTACGCGGCTGCGCTGCGGTGGAGTGTGGAGCCTCTCATCCATTCCCAGGAATAGATCAACACGACCACTCTCCATCTCCACCTCCACGAGCCTCGTCGCCGTCACTTCACCTTAGCGGCGGCCGAGATCTCCCGCACGCCTTTGTGGGCGGCGTCTCTGATGATGGGGGTGATGAGGCCCCTGTCGGTCGCCACGGCGATGGATATGTGGACGGAGTCGAGGGCGCGCGGCCCGTCGCCGGACCACGTCACGTTGACTTCCGGCATCTCCTGAGGGCGGAAAGGTCGAAATGTTCAAGGTCAAGGTCAAGGTCAAGGCACAAACAGCGCTGCGGTCATGGGAGACACGCCCGCATGTGACCACTCGTGATGGAGAAAGTCTTGCAATGAAGCGGCAGGTTTCTGGTTGACTGAAAACCAGAGAGTGATATTAAAGTGAGTTTCAGTCTTGGGGGATAAAAACAGAACAGCGAGAAAAAAAAAAACAAAACCCCGCAATTGCAAGTAAAAGGTCCGTTGGCAGAGCGAGGCGTGTCGACTGAGGAGGCCACTTCCTCATGTGGCTGTGAACTCTGCCAGATTTCTACTGGTAACAGTGTTACGCAACAGAACATTTCCGTTTAGTGCCGGAGCCGTTCTAATGAGGCGGTTCTGCCCATGTGACGCGTCACGCCGAGGCCGAGGCCGAGGAGCCGCGTCCTGGCTGTGAGAACGCTGGGAAACGCACACCTTTTGTTCCACATTCCCCCACATTTGCAGTCACGCCCCGGAACCCACGGCCAGGTCTGCCAGCAGCTGCTGCTGCTGCTGCTGCTGCTGCTGCTGCTGCTGCTGCTGCTGCTGCTGCTGCTTCCTCTCAGGCACGCGGTGATGCATGAGGTTCCCGCCATTCGAGATAAAAAAAAAACGAGCAACACTCCAACTGACGAGGAGTATCGGGTACATTCAGAACCGCAGTATTGTTTACTGTTACGGCTAATGTTCTGAATAACCTCAGTGTACACTGGTGCAATAATACAGTGATGACATAACTTCACTATTTACACTACCAGTCAAAAGTTTGGACACACCTGTTTCTTCTTCATCTTTACTACTTTCTACACTGTAGATGCATACGGACATCAAATATATGTATGCCAAGCATCCAAATATACCAAGATATGTGGATTAATGTGGCAAAATAAAAACAATTTTAATATGTTAAACACCTTATGTTATATATATTTTATATGAAGGGCGGCTATTCCGGTCGTCTAAAATATGAAACTTGTTTGAACTATTTCACACGTTATTGTTTAATACATATTCCATATGTGTTCATTCGTAGCTTTGATGCCTTGAGTGACAATCAACAATGTAAATAGTCAGGAGTGAAATAAAAAAACATAAAATCAGAAGTACGTCCAAACTTTTGACTACAATCTAAACAGTGACGATACTTACCCTGAGTGTAACAGCCGCTGCCTTGATAATGAAGTCATTGACGGACACTTTGATTTCTTCTGCAAAGACAAAGAGGAGACAGTGTGAGAGGTGCTGGGTGTTCGAGCAGATACTACGCCAGCGCGCTGCTTTCCTGCACCTCGCACATGGCTCACTCCTGCTGACTGAGAGCCCCTCTTGATCATCATCAGTCATCCCGATGCCTCATTGCTGAGCATCTGATCTATTCTCCCCTCTTTGTTGGGCCGCGGAGGCCCAGACCTGCCGCCGCTGCCAACTTCTGCCCGCGTCCATTAGTGCAGCACCAGACAGTTATGAATGCTGCGGGCGGGATTATTAATGACCTAACCGTGAAATCACTCCGCTCCTGAACAATGAGGCTCCGCAAAAACAACCGGGGGAGAGAGAATCCCCCGCTACACACACAACCTCACTAATGGGTCTGGAATGGCCGTCCCGTTTCCTGCACGGCAGTCAGGACCAGTGCAGATTTACTGTTTGTTTAAAAGCCGGGGGGAAAAACTATATTTAGTTAAAGCTAAATACGGACTATGGTGTGACGGCACGCTGAGCAGAGTGTTTCAAAGCGGGAAGATGACGACGCGAACCCTGGCTGGACCGACGCGACGAGAGGCCAACACCAAGAGGAGGTCAGACTTTAGGAATCTGCCGAAGCGCTCAGTGCGGATCAGGATCTGGCGGTACAAGCGCGAGGAAACACCCAAATAAAGTGCTGTGACACGGGACCGGCGCTCCCCTGCCACCGGCTCAGTAAAACACTGGCGCCGCACGTTGGTGCGTTCAGAAAATAAGGGATGACAATGAGATTCGCAGGCGTCCGGCAGGTTCTTGAGCAGAACATAGAAGCCGAAGCGGCTCAGTACGTTTGAAACACCGGCAGTTGGGTAAATATGTAAACGTTAGCGTCTCCGAGCACATTTCAAAACACCTCCTTGACATTCTCAACACTTTTTAGACGTCGGTCTTACTGAGAATCGGTGACGTCCGCTCCACAGGATGTGAGGTGATGGGTTACAAATGGGTGCGTGTCAGGGCTGTACTTTCCATTACCAGGATTGGATATCAGTCACTTCCCAATATCAATCCTCACATTGCAAGAAGAGGCTATCTGTGACAGAGAAGCTCCCAAAATAGGTCGACCAGAGCAGTTTTCAGATTTTAACAGAATAAATGTGATGGCACTAACTAACTAACTAACTAACTAAATAAATATATATAATAATAATATAATATAAATAATAAGATTCTTAACAATAATAAAGTTTAATCGAGAATCTAAAGCATCACGTGCCAAACTGTGAATTTTGGTGTCACATTTTTTTTTTTTCCATTTAGGGACAATACACTGCACTTCGGTCACATCGGTGTATATATACACTACCAGTTAAAAGCTTGGACACACCCTCTCAGGCAATTTTGCAACCTTCAGCAAACAATGAGGTCAGGAGGCAGCCTGACAGGGCTGAGTGCAGCGGGCTGTGGGTGTTGTGACGGATCATTGTTACCATAGGACCTTTAACCACGCTTTTTTTTTTTTTTTTTATTAATTTCAAATTTGAACCATGCTTGTTCTGCTGTGAAGACCACTGGCGTGATAGAACAACAGTCAGTTTCAGTAATGAATAATAGTAGAGTCCCTGACTGCTTGCTCTTCGGATCGGGCCGTTTGTGTTTTTTTTTACTGAGAGAGAAAAAAATATATATGTTTTTAAAATGAAGGAAGCACATAAGATTTCAAGCTTGAGCTGCCTGAACGCCTTTGCTGAGAAAAACATTGCGACTACTGCACGCCGTCATGTGGAGACAGCCGATTAGCTTTTAAAGCCTATTGCATCAATGTATTATCATTCTATTCTATTCATTTCTGTGCAGAGTTTCCTGTTCGTTTTACCTTTGGCCAAGTTCTTGCGGAGGTTCATGACAGCTGCCATGTCGCAGTCGACCGAGGCGTACGCGTGGGGGATGGTGGTCTTGGATTCCGTTAGCCTCTGAGCAATCACACGGCGCACATTGGTGGCAGGGATCTCTGTAAAAGTGCCCTGAGAAGAGAGGAAAACATTAACAATCTGAAGAAATTGAGGTTTTCTGCAACAGAGAGCAGGCGAGGAAGGCTAGAGGGAACAGAACGGCTCACATCACTGACATCACTGACTTGGTGGATGCAGTTATCAAATATGAAAATATATTTGACAATATTACAACACATTATATATCAAAACTAGATAAAAATGACGATCTGATTTTTTTGATTAATTGATTTTCGTTCGTGGACAACAATACCAGTGTTCCAAACATACATATAAAAAAAAAAAAAAACAACACCACCTTGAAAACTATTAATCCAACAGTCACCATCTCAACAAACAAGGACTTTGAGGCCAGAAGAGGCTGCAAGTCAGAAGCTTGTTTGGATGAGATGCTGCAAATGCTGCAGTGTGTCAGCTCACCAGGGCTCCAGGTTTCCCTGGTACAGACAGAGGAGGTATGTTGGGTCTGCTGCCAGGGGGCGCAGGAGCAGCTGCTGGTGTGGGGACAGGAAGTGGGGCAGCTGGGGCCTCCACGGCTGGGGTTGCTTTTGGGACAGGGGACGTTTTCAGTAGATTCAGTGCATCTCTGTTAAGAAAGAAAAAGAGGAAAGAAAAAAAAAACATTAACCAATGACCAAAAACAGAAATATGTAGGCGTAACTTAGTCAAGAGGAAAATGTCATAGCATGGCATTAAAAAGGACTTGATGGTATCCCAACACCATTGTACCCGGACTTATTTGAATTAGGACCATTCAACACTGATCAGCATTGTTGTTGTCTGCTTTGAAGGTGTTTTGTATTTCCACTTTTCTCGCAGCAGTCGATTTAACATGCAAGGGACAATTTGCAAACCCTGTTTCTCATCTGATTTTGCACGGCAACCACAGAGCATTTCGCTCATTTGGGTTTTCTGAAATTGCAAGTTCCACAGAAACAGATTTTGTTCAACTGCGTGGAAAATCTGTCAAGGCACAAGTAGGCCGTTAAAAAGATGAACTACTAGGAACTATTTCCAAAACTTGCATTATTAACTCTGTCCCTTCGAGATGCTTTAACGTTTTCTTTTCCCCGATTTCCTCAGTGATGTTCTCAAATCTTACTCTGACTGAGATAAGAAATTATTTTCTGTTACTCATTTACTTTTTATTATTTACAAAAAAAACAAAGATTAAAAAGCTACCAACGGTGCAATAATTCCTTGTTTACAGAGATCCTCCCACCTGGGACGACCGAAAGCAGCACATCACTGCGTTCTGTGTTGCTGGAATATCTCGGAGGCGGTGTGGAGAGACGGAGAGGTAACTTTAGGTCAACCGCTGCTGGTTGGGCGTCTTGAGAATCGTAGAGACAAACAAACAAACAAACCGCATCAGGGTGAGTCCAGGCAGGATCAGGTGTTGAACGCAGCAAGGGAGAAAGCCATTCAAAACCTTCCCTTCATTATCCGCCCTCCCCGGAGAGAACATCTTCTCCCTTTCTGATAAAACAGGGCCATTAATTTTCTGGTGCGGCACCACCTCAACTGCAGTCTGTTTAGTGGAGTCAGTGGAAAATTGAGCAACCACGCTTTCAGCTGAGACACTGGAACAGGCGAAAATGACATTTAATGAAAGATCTGACCTGGATTTATTTTTCCTCTCCCCTTTTCACCAATGATTTGAGCACAGCATAAAGAGGTGGGAGGGGCAGGTATCAGGTGCGCTGGGCTCGGAGCTCTCCAGTTCCGAGTCAGTGCACCAGGGTCCACCTACCCGCACACATCAGCTCTTTTGTCTGGGTCAGCTGCCTCCTACCTCAGCGTGTCGCCAGGAGCAGCCTGGGCCCCCCAAACCTGTTTTATGTCCGTCCTACTCAGAGACACGCGCACAAAATGTTCTGGTTCTCTTACTACAGCGTTGTGTTTATTTACAATACTGCAGTTGCCAAGAGAATCCTGCGAGTACAATATAAAAGGGTTCGATTACAATCTAGTTTGCAGAGTGATGGGTGTGAAGAACACATCACTAAAAAAGATTGAACACTAGCTTGGAAAGGACGATGAAAACACTTCAAATATAATTCCCACCGAGGAATACATTCACCATCTATTCCCTTCCAAAACCAGTTTAGAGGGTTAAGGTGATGCACGCTCAGCCATGACGACAAAAAGAAAAAGAAAATAAATCCTCTGCCCGTCTGTATTATGAAACCAACCAAAGAGCTGTTGACAGTTTGCTATGGTCTCAAAACACACAAACACAGCACTTACAGAAGGAACTAGACAGAGGTACATCCCATAATGGACAGATGCGATTTCAAATAACTTCGCTCTACGAGAGGAACTGTTTCTTCCTGTTTTGGGTTTTGAATATGTTTTTTCTCTCTCTCTGGTGACTTGTTTCTAGTTTTGAAACAGGTAAACAGGAACCTCGCCGGCTCTCTCATCTGGTTTTGTACCGGAACGACGAAAGAGACAAACCGTCCGCGGCTGGGAAGCAGTCCACAGAAGACGGACGGCGGCGACTCCATAGACACCTTTATGTGTGCCTGAATGGCATGCGGTGTTCACGCTGACCATTTACAACCCCACTGACAAGTGAGGCAAAGCAGAGGAAGCTCTGGGAGACTGGGAGAGAGTGAGAGGAATAATAAGAAGGGGGCACGGCCGCTCTCACACGCGCATCCACTATGGAAATAGGGCACCGAAACTGCACACATGACCAAATCTGGCCTACTACTGCCACCTAGGAGTGGCTACAATGTAGGAGACCCCTGGCTCCCCTGCTTGGACGATCACCTTTATTATCGTTTCTTTTCCGTAGGGAAAAAGCAGCATGGGCAGAAATCTAAAACAACTGTTTATTGTGAAGCTATAATCTTGTTAGCGCTGCAAAACCACTTTAATATTTTTAACTCAGCCATTAATGGCCACGGTGGAATAACTCACAGTGTTGTCCAACCTCTGTCCAGCTACTATGTTGTCATCCATATTCCATGTTTCCCACTTATGCTGCTTCACACGATCGTGTCTACTTTCTCATTCACTTCAAAGCCATTCATCCAAAATATCTCGACTTGTGTTGAACTCTCCCGGCCTTATTTGAAATGTGCACTACAAAAGTCAACAGGCATCTGGTGGGACAACTATAGTTGGTCCAAACCGGGAATCATTCAAGATAATTCCAGCAAAATACTAGTCATGAATGCAGAGTCGAGAGAGAGAGGGAGAGAGGGAGAGAGAGACAGAGAGAGACAGAGAGAGAGACAGACAGACAGAAAGAGAGAGAGACAGAGAGAGAGACACAGATAGACAGAGAAAAAGAGAGACAAGAGACAGAGATAGAGAGAGAGACAGAGATAGAGAGAGAGACAGACAGAGACAGAGAGCGACAGAGACGAGAGACAGAGATAGATATAGAGAGAGACAGAGACAGAGAGAGAGACAGAGACAGAGAGACAGACAGACAGAGAGAGATAGAGAGAGACAGAGAGAGAGATAGAGAGAGACAGAGAGAGAGATAGAGAGAGACAGAGACAGAGAGAGACAGAGACAGAGAGAGAGATAGAGAGAGAGACAGAGACAGAGAGAGACAGAGAGAGGAATGGTGAATGGTGGCAGGCTTCTTTGCCGCTCAGACAGCTGTGAGCACACATATGAAGTGAGCCGGGTTCTGCTAATGAAGCTCCGTCAACATTTCCATTTTAATGTGCGACTAATAATGTCTGAAAAACAGATGGCCTGTGTTCCTGCCGCCACTAGTGAGCGCTGGCGGCTGCAGTTGCCATGGCGACAGAGGCTGTTTAATGAGATTCCCCAGCAGGGTGTTGGGTGCCTAACGCCAGCGTTCAATCGGCTCTTTGGTGACAGCGGGCGACCGTGCGCCTGCGTGACTGTAAGAGTTCATGTTAGCGTTGGCAGCTTTCTGCCGTGGGATTTCTGTTGACCATGTGTGGAGCGGATTCCTTTCACGCTTGCCTACCTGCAAGAGGCATCAGCCTCACCTGCACTGGGTCGCCTCACACTTGCAACGCACAGCCCCACAGTAGCTACAAGGGGACAATTCAAGCCTGTGCCATGATCATTATTGCGATTAACACTCACTGCAGACAGAGCTCTTCTACTAAAACCACTTTAAGGCTAACACTTTGAATGATTTACTCATTTCAATTCCTGCCAGTGTACTCGATTTGCATGGTCAGTCACAAAGTTACTCTTGCAGTCAATTGTAACCGACACCCTGGTTAATGACGTCTGCATTAAAATAAACAAACAAATGTATGCAGTTTATCGGTCAATACATATGACACAGAATCGTCAGTTCGTCCACACTCACTCCTTGGTGATGAGTCCTCTCAGTCCGGTGGGCGTGGCCAGTTTCGGGTCGATACCGTGGGTGTCCAGGATGTGCCTTGCAGCCGGACTCAGACGCAACCTGGACAACCAAGCGGGAGCAAGTGAAAGAAATCCGGTGTCACAAATCACGTTTTCTCTCATTTAAAAGTCAGATTTTTCATGTCAATGTTCTCTAACATTAATAGACTGTCAACAAAACGTGACGCGTATCGGGGTTTTTTTTTTTTTTCAGGAGGCTGTAAACACAGGGCTACATATCCTGCTGAATATCCTATTTTCTGAGTAGCGAGGGCGTTTTATGAATTAGTAAGTGAATATTTACCAACTATTTAATAACTGAAGCGATCATGCAATGTTGGGTTTGGATGAGAAACCAGTGAACTTCAATTAAATGAAATATTTAACCCATTTCTGTCCCATAATTACCATCCTCCACGTCCAACGTGAGCTCTTTTTCAAGCTGATGTGGCAGAGGATCAATCCTTAATGCGTAGATGGATTCTAATCCTGATGTGTTTGCATAACACTGTTTGTTCTGAGGCAGCACTTTTGCTTTCGGCTCGACTATTTATTGTATAAACAAGGAAGGAAGAGGACCTCGGTCTGTTTGAGTCTGAACGGAGAAAGGCAAATTTCGGCCGTTGGGATGCTGGTGGAGATGGAAAAAAACCCCTGAAATCAGCAGAACTTTAGGCTCAACAAAAAAAGGGATTAGTTGTGAGTCACCCCTCATGTATCTGTGTATGTTTTCAACTGACTCTTGTTATTGAGGAATGCCCAGGCTTTTATGTTGACTTTGCAGGTTAGTTCCAAATCATAGTGACCACGCCCTGTTTTCGTGCAGCTGCTCATTAAAATTAAATAAAAAAAATAACATTTTTTTTCCAGCAGAGACAGCTGGAAATGTTTTAAGTAGCAGTTTTGGAAGGTCACAAACTGAATGTTTTATGCTTGTGTGTGGGAAGAATTTATTTTACAAGAAAATAATTGCTTGTGTGCTGGGAGTTGAGATTTTTTTATATGATATGTTTTTAGTTGGAGATTGGCAAAGGTCAGGATGTGACTGAAGAAGAAAAAAAAAAAAAGCTTTTACAATGTGAAGAGACACCACACTCGGCTCATTGCAGAACAACAAGCCATTCCACTTTTTTGGTGGAATGGCTTCAGTCTGCAGTTCTGTCATGAACTCACGGTCCAGATGTGGCGGGTTTGGGTGGAGGAGGTGCCGAGGGTGCGGCGGAGGGCACGGCGGGCTCAGCAGCTTCAGGTGCAGATGGGGCCGCAGCCTCGGGAGGGGGGATCTCGACCTGCTTCCAGTCCTGCCCTTCCTCCACCATGAGGGCGATGAGAACGCCCAGGCGCACGTTGCGACTGCCCTCCTCCATCTGGAAAGAGGGCGAGAGCAGCACTCACACAGTCAGAGGAGCTCATTCAGAAAACCCTCATTAAAATTTGAATTCTTCAACTTTTACTGGAAATTGTTTTCATCTGCATGACACTGGGGCTGCACAATCAATGGTAACATAATAATAATAATAATAATCACGACCTTGATTCATACTTGCAGCGATCTTATTTCTAAATGAAAATGAGGTAAGTCCAGTGTTGCTGAACACACAATAAAATCACATTCATGTGGTCTGGAAGTTTTTTTGTTCATTTTGTCATATGTTGCAGTTCCGACCGTTCCTTTTGATGACCAGAGTTAATGTGCCAATCTTGCATAAAGTGCGATTATATGCACTGTTGTCATTTTTTTGCTCTGTGCTCTGTTACGGAAAATAAGTGCATGAAATATTTGTTTTGACATAAAATACAGGATCATGCGGCCAGACGTGACATTAGCATTTTTTCTCAGTCAAGGTAAAGCCACAATGAAGCCTTGACATTTGTGGGATTAGTTGACGAGATGGAGATGCCGCTGATATGGTAATGAACGGCGCCAGTTATTGACTCGCTGTCCTTTTCCACAGTCGCTCTAATCTGCTGTGAGCCCTTTGTTTCTTCCCCTGGTGGCTGTTCTCCCCTCTCCCCGTGGCTTGAAATGAAATAGGGCCGATGCGGACTGGTGTGGGCTGCTGCACTTCCAACTCTTTTCAAAATGGACCGGCTACGTGTCAACACAGCGAAGGGTAAAGTACAAATCACCGTGGGCGACGTTGTTATCCCGACTGCTCCTTCACACAGTGGAATTAAAGCAGGTGTGTCTGCTCAGAGTTGCTGCAGTTACAACAATGATAATAACAGACGTATAATTGCATGTGCGTGTGTGTGTGTGTGTGTGCGTGTGTGGGTATGGAGACACTGCATCTGACTGAAAGCAGTCTCGTCGCAGGACAAAAAGACACTTTTGCGTTGATCGCAGAAACACGAGTTGTCGCCACAGCTACTGGAGGGATTCTAGCAGTGGAATCCACTCAAGCGCGCACGACGCCTGAACGGCATGAGCATATGCTCGGTTTACCGTGTGGTTGTGGGGCTCAACACTGCCATCAAATGGCTACGGCACTCACTGAAAGGAAGCCACATCATTTAGATGGAGGTCCCACTTCATCTTCAATTCAAATGAACCTCAAAAAAAACAAAACAAAAAAAAAAGGCCTTGGAAATAACTCGTGAGTGTGACACAACACTCGCAATTCAAGTCATTATAAGGAGACATTCAGCAGATTATTACTGAACGTGTCATCATCGCTCACTTTAGGTCATTGCCTTCACTTCAACTAGACAGAAAAATGAAGGGCGATGGTCTAAAAGACGGCAGTCGGCCTTCACAAAGTCTAACAAGGCGGAGGGCTAATAAGGGATCTTTCCACAGCTCCACAGCCGCAGCACTGATAGAGGAAAGTCCACCTGCACCGTCTACTATATTGAGCCGACTATTTCCTCTGAATAATATTACACAGCTAGAAAAGTCCTTTGATAATCTGTTAGACCAAGATTAGCCCAACAGTAATCCACGTCCGAGCCAGAGGTGTGGCTTCCATAAGCCCTGATAGTTTCATATATAATATAATATAAATATATGGAGGATGTAAATCAACTAAAACAATTTTGAAAATGGACAAAATTGGCAGAATGTTTTCAACAGACCACGACTGCCTTTGTGTCGGCACAGCCGCCTCCCATCAAGAGGTGATTTATTATTAAGAATTGACGTTCAATCCTTGGGCTGACGCTGCGTCGAGGTGCGAGGGAGGGAAAGGAGAAGATGAATGGGAGCCTGACAGGTCGCCACCGCCGCATGTGTCGCATATCTTCATCAATTTATCGATCACCCCATATATCTATCAGTCCTTTCCGCCGCAGTAGGATGTGGATCAATCACCAAACAACTTTCACACCACCGGTTTTCAGATGAGCGCTCTCAATTGAAGAGGAATTGGTGGCATTCGTCTCCGTGTGCCTCCGAACACTGTGTGCGTCTGCGGCGGGCCGCGTTCATCATTTCCCGCAGCCCCGTGATTGATTGCGCCCAGCCTTGGATTTTCAGATTAAAGTCTCCGGGTCACAGCCACAATATGATGACATACTGTGCTCACGCTCCTTGCGTTCCTTTATCTCCGAGCCTCCACGCGGCTGCCTTCGCAGCGTGGTGTTGGGGAATTGGTTGAGGTACTTGACCTCCATAAATAACCCCCCCCGTGGACCGCTGCGAGTCCCACGTCTGCTGCAGCCTGTCCAGGCGTTCGGCCACGGGCGAGCAATTACAGCCCGCCTCTAAATTAGAGAACTATTTGGCAACACGGAGAGACACAACGACACCGTGGAGACTCAACGCTCCCTAAACCAGACGTGGTGTGTGGACCACCTTGCCCCCGCCGTAAAACAGAGAGGGTGCAAATCACGGGTACAATGCCGCGAGCCGCTGCATTTCTTATTAAGCGTAAACACACATACATACACACACACACAGCAACGCCGAGCAGGAGAATGCAGCAGGGAGGGGCGCGGGGAGAGAAACTGCTGGGGGGCTTATCTAATGCAGACCATCTTTCTCTGCCAGCTACAGCGCCGAAGCCCCTACCCCCAATTTCCTGGGCGGTTGCCATGGAAACTACCTCAGCCCAACTGTTGGAGAGGCAGCGACGGACTAAGAGAACACGAAACACGAGGAGCAAGTGTAGTGAGGGGTGGCAAAGAAAGAGATAAGCCAAAGGTTTACATATGATGAGGCACCGAGTTACAGCTGCCGACGGGAAAATGTAATCGTTTCTTTGAGGGCAGAACATTTTTATGTAATCTTTTTGATTAAACACTTTTACAAGAATTTGCTGCAGCCCACTCAAATGCGTTTGTTTTTCTGTTTTCCCCCTCTGGGCCGCGCAGACACTTCAGCTGCTGCACCGCGCAACGCCACTGGCCTGAAGTGCACAGTCAGGGATGGAAGGTTTAGTCGTGTCTTGACAAAACGCAAAGCCAGACCTGGGGTTGTAAAAAGGCAACGCTAGAAAAGACTCGGCTTGAGGACTTCCCTCGCTTCTGCATCTCGTACTGCGTCGAGATCTCAGGCACATCAGTCAGCAAGCAGAGGGAGATTAAACAGCTTCATTATGCAGCTGGAGGGGCAACATGACACGCGGTGGCGTTGGGATGAAAGACAACCCGTCACTCCGGCTTTGGCAGCTTATTAAAAATTCAAACGACAGACAGCAAAATGGGGGCGTTGAAAAAGGAGCGAAGAATTTGTCACTCAAGACGCCTCGTCAACGCCGTCTCTCACTCTCACGGCCGTGTGACCAGAATTAAAAAGGCACAGCCCATTAGCGCAGCGATGGAGGACAGCAGGAAAAAAAATTCTAATACGATTTGCATTTTTTTTTTTTTACCTTAAACAGACACATCATGTACACACAGAACTGGTTTATGTTTACTTGTTTGTGAAAAAAAAATCTCACTGTCCAGTCTAGGGCAGCAATTTTCCCAGACGACTGAATCAAGACTGTTTTTGAAAGCAACTTCTCCACTTTAACAACTTCAGCAAAAAAAAAAAAAATTCCATTAAACTAAAAAGTCAAATCAACTGTGAAACAACTGGTGAAGTAAACCCCAGGAATTGGAGAATGCTCCTCTACTCACCACTTTCACATGATGAACAAGACCTACCCACAGTTCCAGGAACACACCTGTTTGTTTTCCCTCCCGTGTCTCCTTTCTTCCCCGACAGAAGCTCGTCTGTTTTGCGTGTGTTTGTTTTCTCTCACTCACCAATATCTTTGCCAAGACACCGTCGTCGTTGGACTCCATGGTGACGACGGCCTTATCGGTCTCGATCTCACAAAGAGCATCGCCAGCTGCGACTGCCTCACCTGTGGAGAAACGCATGCAAATATGTTTTACCACCGTAGTAGCTGTTGATTGGATGACCTCATGGACTCCCTGGTGATCCAGCACCAGTTTTAACGACAGTGCAAATTATTCTACGCTGGCACGAATTGAAGATCATCACTCAAATTCAACCTCCACCACGTCTGAGACGGTCGGGTTCCGCACAGCTGCAAATTAGCTGCATTGATAATGCAAGGATCCTAATGTGGGGACAAGTGCAACGCAAGAGACGGCTCGTGCTGCGGCCTGCATATCCAACGAGGAGCCTAATCAATGTTTCATTGGAAGGAATGGGAGATAGAGAAACGCAGTGATCTTCGCCTATCTTTAGAATCTCAGTAGGTCTCCACCCGTCCAACACAAGAGAGAGCCTGAATACATTAGCATCTGCTTAGCGGTGTGAGAAGACCATGATTAGCAGCGCTGGGTTTGGTGCCTCCACGCTCACACAGCCTTCTAATCAACAATGTTTATTCATTTCGGCCTGACGTACTGGCTAATTTACTAGATTTTTCCATTTAGCAGTAAATCTTTCACACCGAGTGCGTCAGGATAAGGCAGAGGACGATTGAAGCGTCCTCTTGACACATACCCTTGCTTTAAGATGCGACAAGGAAGCGAGGTATGAGGTGGGGGTCAAGGGTCAGCCATATATGACACCGGTCACATCTCAATCTTCATGCAGAAACCTGTTCTGCTGGTGAAGGGCAGGGAAATCTGGCAGAATAATCACGTCTGCAGGGAAGCGTTTTGAACTAACTTGAGATTATGTTGTGACTGAGAAACTCCTTCTCTGTTGGGGCTGCATTTTGTCGACTGTCTCAGAAGAGCTTTGCGGAAAAAGAAAGGAGGAAGAATGGGGCGGGTCAAGGGGAGATGGCGAAGGGGGAGGGATGAAGGCGCAGAAGGACTATTGACGTCCAAAAGCCCCAGAGAGCGAGTGGTGCTGGAGTCGAGATTGGATTTGTATGAGGTTTTAACGTCACATGACCCCAGGGGTAAGGTGCGATGTGCAATATTAAAGATTAAACAGGCAAGCCTGAGCCTTTTCACCTCTGCTCCGCTGGTGAGACATCAGACATAACAACAAAATTACTTCCACTGATTTAATGTGCGGGCCAGGCCCATTTGGATCGAAAGCTAATGAGCACACAGCTGCCCTCCATCAGCGAAAGCATTGCAGTTGCACAGTAGTAAGACTGCAGACTTGAAATGCTTCATCTGCTGCATCATCTCCTACTTCATTCATCAACAACCTTTCAGGAGCATTTTGGAACCCGTGCGTCAATTCTGAAAGACAAATACAAATGAAAACGATGATAGTTTTAACTTACACAACAGGTAATTGGTGGAACAGCACGACAGGAACTGTGAGTGATTTTAAAACTGACAGAATGTGTCAGAATCTTTCAAACCTTGGAGGCCACATCCTGCCACTGTCCACGTTATACCTGTACACCAAGTGCCTTTGTTGGCTAAATATGTCTTTTATTTCACTGGGATTTCATTCCCCCCCCCCCATTTTCTCATCCCAAGTCACACAGGCACATGGCAACACAGTGAAGCAGCCAATCAGAGTTCGGCATGCTGCCTTCTGATGAATGAGAGTGTGCCTGAAGCGCCTGGCTGAGCAGAGTTGCTAAGCAGTGATGAATAGCGACTGCTGTGGTTCCTTGAGCCAATTAGCCACCAGAGACTCTCAGGTGCTGCAGTCTTCTGTCGTACAGAGCGGAGGCACATCATTTATAAAACCATAAGTGTGAGTTTTAGCCCATAATGACGACAAACTGCATACACTGTTTTTATTATAATTGCACAACCTGCCAAAAAGGAATCCTGCTGCCTTCACAGAAGCACTTTGCAAGCATGGCAGGAAAAGATAGATTCCGGGTAATAATTGGTGGTATAGGTTCTTCATCCTGTGCTAAATGCTTATATTACCTTCTTTCTTCAGCCATTTGACTATGTTTCCCTCCTCCATGGTTGGTGAGAGAGCAGGCATTTGCACTTTGACTGAGCTGACACCTACAGGAGAAAAAGAGAACAAGTACAGTACGAAGTCATTCGCCTTGAATTCCTGCGGTTCCCAGTCCAGGTCGTTGTAGTCTTTTAGTGTCAAGTTGTAGGCAACGGCACTTCTATCTCAATCCAAGGAAGCCTTGAAACATCTTTAAATAACAAAGATGGAAGTCCCGTTTCCTACAGCTTAGTACTTAAAACAGTACATGACCTGTTTGCATTAAGACTAAATGCAAAAAAGCCCAAATACCCAGTTCAAGGTCAGCAAAGCAACCACCGTGATATGAAATGAGACAAGTCAATCAACATCTTAGAAAATGAGACGAATCAATAAACAAGTCCAGCCCAGAATCAGCAGTGATACTGTAGCAGAAAGTGGCAGGTCGCTCTCGAATGCAATTGTGATTCTACTGCAGAGGCACTTTTACTGTTGCAGACCCCAGAGTTCCCATCAAAGCTCTCCTGTGTGACCAGCTGCTGTCTGTCAGGAGGCATGATTGATTGTCAGTGCCAAGATCGACACTTGTTCTCCAAGTCGGCAGATGAAAAGCACAAATCGATGGCTGCTTGACCCAAGTGGCCTGCACTCTTTCAGTGCAAAAAACAACAGTGAAGTTTAATGGTCAGAAATAGCTCTGACAAGTGCACTGTGAGCATTGCACTGTTCACAGCAAGGGAGACATAAAAAGTTGACACTGTAAGATTGTGTCAAGACAAAGTAAAGGCTGGCAGACATTTCAGTTTCATTAGTTTATTAGCTTTACTGTTTGACAGGAAAATATGATATCAGGATCAAATAAGACAATTAAACAGAAAAAAAGGCCAACTTCGTGAAGAATAAATTATATCACATATTAATAAATGCACGGCAGCATGGCTCTGCGCTTTGTCTGTCATGCTATACGCTGCTGCCATCTGCTGGGTATTTAGCGACATTGCATCATTGTAAACTAAAACGAGAATTATTTTAAAAGATATGATTTTGTTACCTATATTCTTAATAATAATTATTATTATTATTTCTGTATAGTTATTAATTGCGTTCTAACTGCTATTTTAGACCACATCCACATTAAAAAAACAACAACAAACGAGCACCATACTTTCCACATAAATTAATTCCTTTTAACATGAAGCACCTCCCAGTTTCCATTCGATTGAGGACAACCTCTGTCTCCTTAATAACAGCTTAATAAAAGTCATAAAGTATGTCATCATTAGCCGCTTTCACTGACTTACCTATATCATTTACATAGCATGTTCAAAGACGACTTTGAGACGGCATAAAGTCCACACAGGTGAACAAATCTTTAGGAACTAAATGTAATAATTTGTTCTCTCATATTTGCATGATTATGCCATTAAATTCAATACCAATAACTAATAATAATAGTTAAAAGTGTATACTCTTACACACTTTAGGGAAACTGTCGCGACCTTACCCCGAGGCAGTTTTTACATGAACCATTTTAACTGTACTGAACATTGGCACGCATACAGAAGACAAACGACCAAACAACAACTAGTGTGACCTGATCCGAGCAGCATCCCTTGTCTGGTGTTTCTGGACCATCACATTGCTGGTCAATTCGAAAAAAAAAAAAAAACGGGGGGGAGCATTTCACAAATGTAAGGTATATAAACAAACGCAATTACAGGCATAGTTGAGCACCGTTATGAGTAAACTTAATAAGGATGGAATTGTTTATCACGGCATCGTTTTCAAGGTCTGACAACTCGCACGCCATTTCAATCATCGACTGGTAAGAGCCTCCTGCAGGACATCGCTGATGCCAAACTGAATGCTGGTTTAGTAATGAACTGGTTATTTTTGTAACTAGTTTTTAGTTTTTTTGAATAGAAGTCATATTTGCGCGAGGGAGATAGAAAAAAAAAAAAAACTCTAGGGTAGCATCGTTCTGCGGCTGTCCCCAGACAAGGACAAACACTGTCTTAAGACTAGAGTGACAACACTTACCGAGCGACCATGGCGACAGAAAGAAATGCCTCGCGTGATCTTGCCATGAGTGTGTGGCCCACGAACATTTGTTTAAATTAGATAATTTGAGGCCAAATAAAATCCCCTGACGACCCAGACGCAAGGAGGCAGCCATTGTCGCCCTCCGTCAGTCGGACGTGCCCGCAAAATAGCCTGACAGTAAAAATAAATCATCGGCTAAATATTTTCAAATGGAGTTGGAAATATTTTTGTTCAGGAACAGCACCAGCAAGTTCTCATTTCTTAGCGTTTGGAGATAATATTTTCCACAATCTTTAAGAATCAAGTGTGTATTTAGTATGTTACGTTCAGGCTAAAAAAGGGAGCATATTTGGTCCTTCGTGCTTCATGACATCGTTCTTCTGCTGTATTTATCGGTAGATAAACTGACACAAGCAAAATCAACTGCCCTCTAGTGGCAAACAATAGACACTATAGATATCACGTCTACATACGAGTATGGGGAGCGCAGTGCCCATAATTACACGATGCTGTACTCAATAAATTAAATTCCAGACATTATTCTATGCCAGTATCTTCTTATTGCAGAGGTAGTGTTACTCACCATCAACTGACAATACAGGGAGAAAAAAAAAGAAAATAAAAAAGGATAGCATAAATAACATTGTAATACTCACAAAAAAATAATTAATAATTACTATTGACTGTGATTAATACAATATTTTAATTCGCGTGCGTGTGCGCACGTGTGTGTGTTGTGCACCGTAAGAAACCCAGTTCATTTTTGACATTTAATAAGTTTGGAGGAAAGTTCAAAATGCAGTTTGTTTCTTTGCCAGCAGATATAAACAAGGAAATAATCAGGTTACGCTCTAATTTAAAAAGGACAGTCAGTTGAATGAGCTCATGGATACTTCCTCATGTTTTCTTTTTTTCCCTGAACATTTTCGGGAATATCATACTCGTTTAACCTCCAGATATGAATCAAGGGTTTACAATTATATTTTCTGTTCTACTGTACAAATGCAGGGATTGGAGTCACACAAATGGATTCCCAATCATTACCATACCTTTAGTGTTCATCAAGCAATAAATAAATAAATGAATAAAGAAATAAATGAATAAGTTGATGTAATGTCTAACAGGGTGATGAGCTGTGACACAGTTGGGCCCTCTCTAGGCTGAATGCCCCCGAGGTCTGTTTGGCTGAAAGCTGAAGGTGATAAGAGGGCCTGATAAGATGATGCAGTGTGTAGGCTCAGAGAACACAATAGGTTCACTGAGCAGCCGTGGCACAGAGACAGAGACAGAATGGCAGCTGGCTGCCTCTGTGCCCCTGATCGACTATCTTTAATCACTTCCCTCTTCTCCCTCCATGCTCTATCTGATCATTCTAATTTTCATTCAAATCTGAAAATAATTTTCAGACTGCAGGAGATAAAGACACTTGTGGCCGGCTTCTGTTCAAAGTGTGCAAGCTACTCCAACTCACACTCCCAGGTCCACAGGTGTTTTACGCATTAGACCTCTGGTCACTTGGCAAGCAAGCTGGATTAAATGCCTCCCCTTCTTCTAAGCGTGTGTGAGTGTGTGTCAATTCAACTGGTTTGGTGACATATTTGCGTCAGTGCCATGGGTGCCAGCCGTTATTACCCACACAGCCTGGTGTTAAGTTCTTGTTACACTGGTTTACAGGGTGATTTCCAAAATTTGAGAAGACAATGCTCTATCTTGTCTCTTTTCTTAAGAACTTAACCAGAAAGTCTCTGCAGACGAGATCTTTTGCCGAGTGAATCAGCAAAGTAGGACCAGAGCTCCTCACGCATGGGCTGTATGTAAAGCCTGGCTTTGCATTGAAAGGGCAGCGACGCTGTAGGGAAATCATGCCACCGTCTCTTTGCGCTGCACAAGTCCCATTTGCCTAATCTTCAGTCAACCGCTATCAGACACCTCTTGATCTCCGAGCACGTTACTCAGATATGAAACAGAGGTCAGGATCAGAGCCTTTTTTTAAAATAAAAAAAATAAAAAAAATAAATACATTTTAAAAAATTCAATAACAATGAGATAAAAGATCTCACTGTAAAAACTATGATTGAGGAAGGATTGATTAAGACACAAAACAGTTTGGAGGCAATAACTTTGTTTCCGTGCTGTACACTGAAAAGACAATCTCGCACCCATTATTTAAAGCTTCAAAACAAACATTCTGTAATCACATCCCCAGGTTTTATGGACCGTTAAACCACCGCTGGAAAACACAGTCTGATTGTGAACATATTTCAAGTGAAGAGTAAATAAACGGGCCGTGATAAGTGGCACTCCAGGGTGATTGAGTGCCTGATCAGTCTGTGTGGATAATATAACATAGCAGGACCTAAACAATAGAATTTAATGGCAGCTCCACTTGAAAAAAAATAAAAATAATAATAAAAAAAAATCCCTTGCTTTGGTTTTCTCATTTGATATGCTAGCAATCAGATGCTATTATCTCAATCCAATCAGGAACTGTCACTAGTACTATGATCAAAAAAATTAGAGCAAATTTCTCTAATCAGAGACGGTTTCCTGTGACCAGGAAGAGACGCTCCGCTAATCGTCCACAGCCTCTGCTCTGTCGGATCTGTCCGGGAAGATTGTTCTTGATCTGGGGCTTGATGATGACATGCGGTGTCATTTCCTACTGCGATCAGCCTGCCAGAGCCAGATGCAGACACTGATCGGGACGCTGCTGCTGCAGCACCTGCAGCAGGATGCATTGACGACGGTTCCATTGACCATCTGATGTGCAAGGCCGAGAGACACTAAACTGAGCTGAGCTCCCTGCACGACTGGTTTCTGTGAAAAGCTTCTATTCCAGACCCCAAAAAAACTTCACTGATGTATTTAGTGCATGTATTGGGATGTTATGTAAAGCTGGTTCAGTCTGACTGGCCTACAGAAAGTCACAACACTCCTCTGGGACCTGCAGGATACAGTAACTCACAATATTTCATGTCACCCATCCACACCCTCGGGTGTAATTTCCTTTGGTGTAAAATACAGGGTTTCCACCAGATGTTTGACAATAAGCATGTTTTAATAAGTCACAACAGGTGAAAATCTCAGGGCAGCGTCAAGTAGCAATTTCTAAGGCGTAAAAAAAAAACAACACAATTAAGGCAAACAGAGAACATAAAAATAAAACAAAACAAAAAAACTCTGAAACATCACGTGTGCACACAGCATAAAAAGCAAACAATGTACATGTATCCGTATAAATTAACAAAGCCGTCACTTCTCTGATTCCCTCCATCCTCTCGCGTTCCTCCCAAACTTGTAAACAAGCCGCCGTCCGTCCACCCGCTCCAGGATTTCCCTTTTGTAGTAATATCTGCGGGAGGAGAGGGCAGAGCAACTGGCTGTCAAACTAAATTTAATGCGCGACCGTTTGAAGGAAACACAGATCATAAACATCTCACAGGCTGCCACATAAACACTCCACAGGTGTGGCAGCGGGTCAGAAAATGAAAGGTAGACATGAATTCGTCTGATTCACGTGGCACCGACTGCAACACGAGAAATCAGCTCTTTCAGTCTCCTTCTCAACTTTCTGGAAAACATGCATCTATGTGATTTGTTGTCAGTCAGAAACACTGATTTACAAGCTTTTCAAGCTGCAGCGGCGAGGCCGCTGGTGTCGATGAGTTGGCAGCAGACGAGGGACTAAACGCTTTATTAAGTTTGCCGTGTTGTTTTTTTTTTTGTTATCGCTCTGTCGCCTCATTCTGTCACTTCATCCCTTGCCTTTGTCAAGCGGATGACAGCTGCCCTGCTTCTCTGCCGGCAGGCACGTGTCGTTTCTTTGGGAGAATCAAGAATTACGGCTTTTAACCGGAGAGGTGCCAGCGACTCGGTTGCAGCGGCGACGCCCCTCTTCCTGCTCCCGGCAGCGATCTGTTCCGTGATGCCATCAGGCTGCAAATCCCTCTGCTGCGCCGCAGTCGCACGGAAATAAAATCAGCTTTTTGTGGTCACATTAACTGCGAGCGCATTCCATACTTCTGGCTGGCTCGCACTTGAATGAGATCACGCTAATTAGATGAGCCTGGTTGGGTATAAAGCCATTGCTGTGACTGGAGCTGGGTTTTCTTTCCCAGTAGAGAGCTGTTTAGGAGGAAGTAAAAATGAAGAATCTGCGCCGGTAAATTTTTGGAGCCTGTTACTGTCAATGATCTCCTCGCTGTGGTGGAAAATTGTGACTCAAAAAACTCCAAAAGAAGAGGCCACGTATCGTACACCTGGATGAAGCCCATTCATACGTTAGTGAGAACAATCGCCTGATTGTCAACAAGTAGGACTTGTTTGTGGTAAATTCTGAAATGCGCAGCCTCATGCAGCGCACGTGACGCCTGCGAGCTGAGGTGAAGTGGAATCTGCTGCAGTTTGTGTCGGTGTTTAAAATTCAACAGTCGCAATTTTCTATGTGTGACCTACATGAACTCATGACTAAATAAGGGGCCCGGGGTTTAAAATGTAGCCCTCTGTTTACAGCCTACTACAAAAAAAAAAAAAAGAATAAAATAAAATATGTAATTTTGTACTTTTGTTGTACTTAACTGTATGTACTGCAGCAATGCTACTGAATAAAATATACTTACAAAAAAAATAAAAGAATTACGTTTTTGTTTGGCACACAAAATAGAGCAAGCAAACAAATTCAGACTTTTCTCATGCAGGTAGTTGAGTGTAGTTTGTCGCTCTACCTCATGGCCCGGCTGAGCTTCTCGTAGGTCATGCTGCTGTTGTTCTTCTTCTTGCCCCATAGCTGCGCCACGGCCTCTGACTTGAGGAAGCGGAACACGCCCTCTGTCTGGTCCTCCCATTTGATCAGGCCGGGATTCGTCTCCGGGTTCAGCAAAATGTCTCTTATGAACTCCCACAGGTGCGTCCCTCGGGGGGCTGTGGGGAAAACGAGGGAAACGGTGAACAGCACGAACACAAACAACTCAGGAAGTAAATGTTTTGCCTCCACTTACTGTGCTTCTTGGTTGAATCGCGACGAGACAGCGACCTCTTGACATCTGGGAGAAATCAGGCAACGTATTTCTGACTCGGTTTTATGGCTTATTCACTGATTACTAGAACAAAATAAAAAAGTGGGGTAATGTTACTGTATCACGCGGTCTTACTCACCCAGACTGGAGGAGGTTTGAGAGCCAACAGGCCTGACAGGTTGCACCAATGGATCGTAGATTTCTATGTTTAGAGTGAAAAATGTTCAATATTTCAAAAATATTTATATGATATTTTTTATAATCTATTATTCAATGTCATTTATCATAAACAAAATCATTACAAGAACCAGAGCAAATGTATTTACCTGCTGTTGGGTAGCTGGCATCAGGAAATAGACATGAGAAGTCAACTGTTGGGGAGAGCAGAATTCATCAGGGCACAGATTGATTCATTCACAGGGGAAATTGCATGCAAGATAAAAGGAGACACTGGTTTATTATTCTCAGTAAATTGTTAAAACGTTTTTTCTGAAGGTTTTTTTTTTTTTTTTATTAATTTTTTTTTTTGACATACATTCCGGTTTGAGTTCCAGTTGTCCAATTTCTACATGGTACTGCCCTGCAGAGATGAAGGAGGAGGGGAAAGAATAGGGAAGATTAAACACAAATCAGGGAATTCAAGCTGTCATTGTGGCACATTGTGGAAGGGTTTTGTTTTGTTTTTTTTGTTTTTTTGTTCCTCATTTACTTTCACAGTCAATGTGTGACATCAAACAGCCACGGACCAAATCCCTGCCAGGAGCGTTGGAAGCCTTTTTCGCGGCCTGAATTGCATCTCACAGTGCAAAGCAGTCAGAGATTCTGCGGAGATTACAGAAGAAACCTTTTCTTCTCTCTCTTTTTATTTTTAACACTTTAAGGTGAAGGCAGATTTGTCACGGCTCTGGCACAGGATGGCACTTTGTTTTTTTGGGGTAAACAGAACAAGGGCTTTCACAGTTTTAACAAAAGCGGATGAGGGGAGGAATGGATTGTGTGACTGGCTAAAGAATGACCCATGCTCCTGGTGTGCTGCAGACTCAGAGAGCATTAAAATCAAAGCTCAGGTAGGATTAAAAACGAAAAACTTTGACCGTATTGTGTTACGCCTCATTTCCAAACAAAGCAGCCTTGGGTTGTTATTTACACTGGAAGGAGGCGTGAACCGCTTGCGCTTGGCCTTGTGATGCTCTTATTCTTGCTTTGAAATGTCATTAGGGCCTAATGTTTCACAAGTATGCAAACCACACAGCTTCACTTTCCTGGCTGTGCATTCCCGGCAGTCAGCTTTTGAGTCTCCAGTTGAAAAAGTGAAGCGCGCGGCCCTAATAGACTTAGATCAGCCCTCGGCCCGTTTAATTAAACAATTCTCTCAGCTATAGCCAAGCTGGTTTCTCAGCTTCCTGTAGGCTGACAAACAACAACAGGTGTCCCTCCACAACCAGCACCAACCCCAGCGAAGCTCTGCTCAATCCAAACCACTCAGCTCGGCTTCCCCCTCACCAACTCAAAGCCCTCCCTCTGACGCTCCCACTCGCCACCGGACGTACCGCCCCACTTGAGCTCCGTGATGCTGTGGAAGAGGATGGGCCCTACGCTGCCTGCAGCGTGCACAAAGTCCTGGTAGCTCAGATTGCAGAGCTGATGGCCGTCCATGTCAAAGTTCTGGAAGGGGACGGAGGAGGCGTCAATCTGGTGGATGTCCATGACCTGCTGCAGCCACTCCCACACCTGGTACTTGGTCCAGAACTGGGGCTGGAGGTCTCGGGACCACGGGCAACTTGTGTAAGCAGGCATCACCATTGGAACTGTGGATTGAGATGAGTGCATGTAAAAAAAAAAAAGCCCCCAAAGAGAAAAAAAAAACTCAATTTGTCAGCATTGTTGATATGTAACTGATTAGTGTCAAAATGAAGGTATCCACAAGAGCTGTTGAGCTGCTTCTCACATAGGAATCCTGAATTTATGACTCACCTTTCACATCTCTGCGATGTCCACGTTAGGAAACACTCACTTATTGTCAAAAGGATTTAATTTTGTTTCATAACTGGTCAGGGAACAATTGCATTGGCTGTATTGAGCAAGTCAATGGCTCAGCACGAATTAAATCACTGAGTGACAAATTCAGCAAACTCTGACTTTTGCCGAGTCATGCTGCTCTATCGTGCGGGCGATTTAATCAACTAATCCATGGTGAAGAAGAGTAAGTACGTAACAAAATGCATGTTGACAAAGGAATGTTGCCATGGGTCGAGAGTCTCACCATCAGGGTAAGTGCTAGCAGCTCCCCAGGCGCTGGTCACTTGGCTGTCCAGGTGGGTGGATGGAGTAACACTCATGCTGTTGTTTCTGCACGCTGATGTAACATGGCCCAGGGCCTGAGGATGGAGAGGAGGGAAATGGTTTTAAAAGGTCCCTGCTGAATGCAAAATTGACTCTGTCAAGGTTCTCCAACAATTAGATGTGCCTGGGATGCAAAATGAAGATCTGGGAATGAGTATTAATTCAGACGTTTAATGCGCCCGTGTCATTCTGGCAAATTCATCAGGGCAAAGTTTAGCTGTAATAGCAGCGGTGCCACGGAACATTCAAGTGGGTGTTTAGTTTGCCACACAACTATTTACTGGTGTAGTAAACACGTTGCATGCTGTTTCACTAAACGCTGTCTTTCTGAAAGTAAATTTAGGCATGAAGTCAAACACAATTTGCCAGTGGACGGATTAAATGACCCACAATGATACAATACAAATGTGGGCATTTACGCATATTTTGCAAACATACTGTGTAAAAACTCAGGAGCCTGTGTAACCTGCGGTTCATCGTTGCAGCCCAGTGGCATTTATTCCTGGAACTTCATCTACATTTTAAACAGCATAAAACCTTTGTCTGTCATCTCAGTAATCACATTTGTTTGACTGCTTGCGGAGTCTTTGGCTCGGCAAATTCTCAAAATGGCCCCAAAAATCGCTTCCACCTCCATCCTCCTGCTTTTTCAATTACAGATGTCATTATATCTTCCCACACGGATTTTACGCCATTGCAAGTGCTCATTTCAGTGTTTGCCTCAATGTTAAACAAGCTTCTCTTCTCCTGCTGCTTGATGTTTTCAGCAGTCGTACAGGGTTTCAACCACATATAGAGGCAAATAAAACATCTTTCGGACTGAAATGCAGCTTCATTTGCATCTCATGTAAATAAATCTTGTTGCACCTTCAACCGCTCCACTGTTTTGCCAAGAAAGATATGTAGTGACATTCGGCCTGCCTGCTTGGCTGGGAAAATCCTTGACAATTATTATTTATAATATATATGTATATATATATATATATATATATATATATATATATATATATATATATATATATGTGTATATATATACTATTTTGATCCTTCAACGGATGTATATTACATATTTATACAGTTCAGGGTTTGAATTGAACAGAGTATTGGACAATTTACACGGTTCTTCCTTATCAGTGAAATGAACGACTTTTCCATGGCGTTGAAAGGTGTACTGGCATACATTCAGTGAAAAAAAAAAGGCTAAGGAAAATAGACCTGAACTCAAAGACTGCACCCGACCCTGAGACTCTTAAAGGTTGACTCAATGAGACGCACTTGTTCTACATTACCATGCATTAAATGCATTTCACTGGATCATCAATAGCCACTCAGCTGAGTCATTGGGAGAAAATCACACTGCAGCATGGAATGAGTTTGTGTGGCTGTTGTGTCTGCATGTGCTCTTGCTGCACTTTAATACATTCCAATTGCACTCATTTTTGTTCCACGACTAAGTTGTGATGGGAAAAAAACAGAAAAAAAAAATCAGAAAAACAAAGTCTGGTCACACTACCACTGATAGACATTATTACTTTGAAACCAGCAGGTCAAATTAATGGAAGATGCTGCACTTGTAGATGACATGCTGAGAGAGGTACTACATAAACATAGACTTCTTATTCTGCTTTGAACAGTCCTTAAGTAAAAAAAATATTCATAGTTTTTTGTTTTTTTTGCTAAGCTCAATGCTTCTTTTGCTCAATGGAACCTGAAGACAGCAAATTCGCTGAACGGAAGCTTGCTGATTGCAGGGCACCAGTGTGGCACCTACCTGTTCGGTGGAAGAGGCTCCGGTCAGATGTGACAGATGTCGCAGGCAGACTGACTGGAAGACAAACACAGACAAAAGCAGCTCGGGGAGATCTCACTCGTCTGTGTTCAACATGAGATGTATTTTTTTCCTCCACCTCCAACCCGGGCTCTTTGTACAGGCAAAAAAAAAGGTTGCAGACACAGTAAGTATTGTTCTGTCACAATGAGTGTTTTATGCTGCCAACTTCCTTAACATGTTGCAATTGGCTACCTGTCATTGGTCGCACCAGTTGCGTATTTGCATGAAACACTCCCATTCGCCTACAAAACAAAACATACTATCTATCAACACGGTTCCCTTTCACTTGTTTTAAATGCACTTCTACCTCAGAGCGCACGGTGATGCACAAGCACCGGTGACCAACACTGTGTTGCACAAGTTCTTTTTTGTTTTCTTTGCATTAATGTCATGACAGTTGAGGTACGAAACCCCTGGGTGAACTTTCCATTTTAAGTATGAATGTATATATAAATAAATTAAGAAAAGAAAAGAAAAAAAAAAAACGGTTGGCCAAAATACCAGAAATGTATCGTTCAGATGGCACATTCATTTTTGGATGTGAGCGTTTGTGGAGCATTTAGGCCAAGTTTACTTACAGCCCCAGATGACACAACGTGCAACTCTTTGGAAGCCTGTCAAACTTTGATCAGGTCTGTGGCATCTTGTCACGAACTGCAGGTGAGAGTTTACCGTTTGTCAAGGGAAAAAAAAGAAAAAAAAGAAAAGCCCCATGTTGAAGCCCTGAATTATCTTGGGGCGGGCACGTGTTCCCCCTCCGGGACACTCACAAGGTGCGGCACATTTGAAGACATCACATCATGGTAGAAGTGACGTGTTGCAGATGGAAACACTGCACACAGAAACAGTGAGTAAAATCTTGCCAGCACTCAGGTCTGACGCAATAATGGAAACCTTGAACCGTGCAGGTGGTAGGGTTTTTTTTCACTCTTCCAAATTCCTGAAAACATGTTTGTCCTGTTTCCAGTGAAGCACACTGCTACAAAGAGAAACGGTTGATAAAATAAACACCCAGTGATAAAAACGTGCCAAAAATCACTTTTTTCTCTCCTGACTGAACTCAGACCTTCATATGAGGTGTTGTCTCCTTCTGACAAGCAAGAGGGGGAGTTCACACTTTTTTTTTGTTGCTTGAAGCCAATTAGGGCCTACTAAAAAGTACAGTTACAAACAGTGCAATGTTGATAGTGGAAGAGACTCTGAGCAGGGTTGAGTGGAGGGGCAGAGTGCTGTTGGACAGTGTGTCAGGTCTCCCTCACAAGCAGGTACAAACAAATGAGCTTTAATAAACTGCTCTCAGATTGTGGCCTTTAATGGCCTTGCTGTGTTTTGCAGATTTCTGTTATCGACATGCGGGCGAGTGGCTTCCCACAGCTCGGCCGCAGAGATAATTCTGTGTCAGCGTTACCATCTCTTCTTATCTCCCTGCACAAGACAAATCACAGCAGTTGTCATGGTGAAACCCAGCAATCACGATCACCCTGCAAATATTCCACTAAAAGGAATATTTTGCCCATAATTGAAAAATGCATCTTCTTACTCATGCAACATCCAAATTCATGGAGTTACACAGATGGGAAAAATTCCATTCAATGGTATCCATAGTCTGTAAAGTGAGAGCAAAATTTGAAAAAAAAAAAAACCCAAAAAACATGCAAAAACATTGTGGCACTAACATCCTGTTTTATTGCACAAAATATCCATTGCAGCCTCCGAGCATGCAGCCATGTTTGTGTTGGAGCGTTAAAATCAGCAAAAACACAAAACAGCAGCCATTGCTGCTTCCCTTAACCTCCTTATCTCGTATGTGCTGCAGCGTAAAACATCTTTAAACATCTTTAAACAGGCCTCTGCGTCTCGTCATGGCAAACCGTATTCAGCAACTTCCATCAACGCTGGCAGCCGTGCTGTGTTGTCGTGTCGCGATCTCGTGCACACTCATGTGAGTGGAGCTGTGCCTTTTCATAAACATTGTGTAAACATCACATGTCTTGAGTCAAATTGGACCGGACACTTAGATGAAATGTACAGATATGTTATAGATTGCCTCCCCCCCCAGGTGCATGAAATGCCAGGACAGTAAGCTGCATTAGAAAAAAGCCCAGAGAGTTTAGATTGTCGGATGATTTGAGTGAAATTTCAATTTTGGCTGAAATATCACCAGAATCACAGGTAGTGTTCTTCTTTTTTTTTCAGACTTGCTGCAACAGTTTCAAATCTACTTTTCAAAGGGCAAAACGCCCCTGGGGTGTAGTTTGAGGCCCATGAGCAGCATTTGGCACCGACCCGCTGCGAATGCCTGACCACTTTGAGATGGAGGAAGATTAATAAGCCCATCAGCTTCCAACTGAACTCGAACACTTGTTATTACGGCCAATAGTTTCTCCTTTTCTTTCTTTTACTTTCTCGGTCCTTTGCCTGTCACAGTTGTATTTTTTTTTTTTTTTTCTCTCTCCCCCTCTCCCTCCGCGTCGCGAGGAGAGCAGCATTTGGCATCTCATTTCATGGATCTCCGTTCTGCTTTTTCCAGGGTGGATGTGGGTCGACATGTGCAGAAGTCCACTGGGGGAATAGCAAAAAGGGGAGAGACACAGCGGCGGAGATCAAAGTCTGTCATTTCTGCCCTGCTCTGTGTGAGTTTGCCCGCCGCCGCCACCGCCGCCGCCGCCGTGGTGAGAGGCACTGAAGACGTCCTCCCAGACGCTGGAGAATGTCATCAAAAATGCTGGCATTATAGACAGTGTCATCTATTTTTAAACAGGGAGTGAAGTCGCGGCTTATGTCACCATCCAATAAATGCACTGCGCTGATCCATCTATAAAGAGGTTTATAACCTGCTTAACGGTACTGTGAAATATTAATGCCTTAGTTGAGGATACGGTCAAAAGTTTCCGCGTGACAGGGGAAGCTGTCAGAGCCGTCAGTCAGCGCGTTTTTGTGTGGGGGGGTGTGGGAGGGTACGTGGGGGAGGGGCGCACAGCTCCGCACGCTCTAATGAACAGGAACTTATTAGCGGGGATATGTCTGTTGCTGTCCCGCTTGCCTCCCCTCTTTCATTAGCTGCTTATCACGCCCGTTAGTGTCTCCTTCAATACTTCATATTTTGATTAGCATGTGATCCCTGGGTGAAGCAAGAGAGAGAGAGAGAGAGAGAGAGAGAGAGAGAGAGAGAGAGACGGATGGACAGGAAAAACCTTTTTATTACTGTCAATTACCGCTACAAATGACCATTTTTAATGGCCAAATTGTCATTTCTTACTTTTCAACCGCGTCAAAGAACAATGGGTGTGTAATTACTGCAATGAGGGGAGCAACTAGGAGAGGGAGAGAGAGAGAGAGAGATGAGAGAGAGAGAGAGATGAATTATTCAGACTCCTCTTCCCCTCTTTTTTTTTACAACTCCATCATGTTTGTTTGCTTTACATCCGGCCGCTTGCGCCACCTGCACTTTTATGGATGGCTCGCAAAACAAGCCCAGCAGAAACGTGCACGTGGCAAGCGTGTGCACAAATGGCTTTTGCCTACATGCACGCTAGGACGAGGCATTGCCCGTGCTCCTACTCTTACACCCATAGGTGACACTGTTGCCCCGTGCACCGGCCGAGTGGGGAGGGAAGAGCTGGTCAGATGATGAGCGGGCAGCAGCAGATATGAAGCGATAAAGCGGGAAGGCGACGGAAGGCGACGGAAGGCGATGGAAGGCGCCTCCCGCCTGCTGACTGACTTGCGGCCTGTGCGAACGGCGCCATTCTCACCAGTTACAGTAACCTACACGCGCCATCTCCAGTGGCTCCTGGGGGAAATATCACAGACGTGTTGGGAGGGTATTCCTGAAGACAGGAGATATGAGATTTGGGAAGAGGTGTCACACCAAAGGTGTAGTTTTTTATTTCCTTCTCACAAATATATTATAAGTTTTCCTGAGGCAGCGTACCTTTGTGAGTCTCTCAGCACAAGTCCTTTTGTGTGTTGACCGCATGTACAACACACATCAACAAAGCGGCCTCTGGAAATGACTGGTAGACTGGTAAAAGTTCGGACTCCCAAATATCTCAAAGTTCCTGATTTAATCCTGATTCCTTGGTTGCTAATCGTGTTCTGTTTTCTGTACACATTCTTTTTTGGATGTGTTGAACTTCTCTGGCTGTTTATGCATGGCTTGATCTTCATTCTGCTGCAATCAATCATCTGTTTGATGATGAGAGTCGGCATTTGAAAGGGGACAAGGGCAGAGTGGCACTGAGCAGACCAAAGAGGGCAGAGTCAACCACTGGCTGCAGGTGTTGCCAGTCACCTGTGAGAGGAATGGGCTGTTTTCGTGACATCACACAAGGCTGATTTCTGCTACTGCACAGTTGCTTCCGAAGACACATTCTGAAAAGTAGTGCAAGGCAGAGATTTCTTTCATTTTTAGGTGCATCACTGCCGACTCAAAGCACATATTACAATCTGGAAAAGTCAATATTGCATAAAATGGTACCTTTAACTCTTGGGTGCGCATTTTAAGATTCTTCAGAATGAGCAGGCGCTTTTCTCAAGATCAATAAAAAAGAAAGAAGGGAAAGTGTGTGACTACAAGATGGCCACACAGAGAAAAAGATTCCACTCTCATAACTTCCTCTCACAGTGCAAGCAGAGTGCTGTAATTTCAATGGTGAATCTGGGATCCATCTGGAAAAACTTCCATTTGAATCATTATGGATACACACAGTCTTCCAGGAGCAATTAACACCCTTTGAGAAGAATAATGTTCTTCACTACTGCCTGGATTTTGCAAGAAGTTTGCAAAGGCACACTTACAACACAAAAACACAAGTCAAGCGTTGTATCTCGCACCAATGGGCACCATTGTACTATAAAAATCTAATTAGTCTTCTTAAAAAGCAACAAGCAGAAGGGTTTCAGAGATTCGAAATGGTTTTGGAGATAAGATTTTTCAAGGCACTGTCTATTTAATGAATATCAGTTTTAACAAACTGAAAAAAACCCCAAGCAAAACAGAACCCATGACCGCATATCATTTTAAAGACTCCACAAGTAAGTAACAAATCATGCCCTCACAACATTGAAGTAAACCTAAGATACCCCCAACCCTGACAACACCATGTAAAAAAAAAAAATCAACCAACAAGTGCCAAAAGTGGCCACCCACTCAGATATTCCACTCCATTAGCATTGAGACCCACACAGACGAACAGCGGTAGAATAAATCTAAAGGGCAACATAAAACGATTTGTCCTTTTTTCCAAAAGGCTCAACTTTTTGTCTCTCACTGAAGAGAACTCTGCTTTAAAAATCTATATTGTACAAGAAAAAACATCGAGTCTGAGTACAGTGCACTCTGCTGTTTCATGTTTTACAGCAAATACACAAGCGTTTTGTTTCCACCTTTGGTTCGACATTGGAACATCAAACAACAGTTGAAAGATGGCTGAATCTATGAAAGAATCAAGGGAGGTTAAGAAGGGTTCCAAATCAAATGAGGAAAAAAAAAAAGACATGTTCAGTGTCTACCATGAATACCTCGTAAGCATTAGTTAGGTTGAGCCCACTCTTTCCTCAAAGGTGGGGATCCTACGAGAAGTATTGGAGCTGCTGACGAGTTGTGAATTGTGAACGTGTATGTCTGCAAAATGTTCACCAATAGTCAGCGATCAAAAGTGGAACGCAATCAAACAACGCTCTTCATTCCGGAATCCTCTAGAACTACACGAGGGTTGGGAGTTGGAATCCTCTTTCACAGACCTCCAGAGAACCGCTCTGGGCCTTGGTTTGCGAGCCTCATGTGGCCTCCCGCACATGAGGTGTCGTTAAGATATGGATGCTCTTGGTGACATCACAAAGGGTTGACAAGCGGCGCTGCAAGGTTTAACCCATGCTTTCTGTATGGAAAAGGGGTGACTTTCCCGAGTAAACCACTGTTTCAATCTCTACCGATGCTAAACATAAACCTGAGACGCCGTCTGTTGCTTCTCCACACAGTCTGCAGAAAGTTTTTCCATGACCGCGTGCATTATTGTCGCCTACGACAATAATCAAATAGTGCGAAATGTAAAATGCGTGGGGCTAGCTGCAAGCAGAGGCCAACGTGGTGTTTGCGAGACAAACAACAAACAACCACATGCTGTTTGAGTTTTACCGTGACTTAATGATATTTTTCCTCTCGGGCTCAGCTGCTTCACAAGTGCGGCAGATCAAACTTCTCTGCTTCCTTTCTTTTTTTTTCTCCCGAACGACAAAACAGAAGCGATGACATTGATTCAAGCGTCGGCCTCAACCGCAAAAACAGAGAAGCCGTTTGTCACTTCGCAGATACTTTCAAACTTGGCTAAGCCCTTAAACAGGCGGCTGTTGCCGGGTGACGGAGAGATAAGGGTCGGGATGACTGAAGGCTCGTTTTATGGCGTCTGAAAACAGCCACACTCGGAAAGCGACTTCACTCCTCCATCAGCCTCCACCTCGGCCTGTCTCTCCGTCACCGCCATCAATTAATATGCTCTCAGCGGGGACATTTTTAACTGTAATTCCAAAAAGCGTTCCTGAACAACTTTGACAGTCTGAAAATGGCGCACCAGGCCACCTGCGGAGTGAACAATCTCGGGGAGTGGGGGAGGTGACAGACTGCACACAAAGAAATGAGGCGGCGAGGGAAAGGGGGGAATGATGGGGGGAAGTGGGGGGAACAATTTGCCTCGCTTTTCTGAGGCCTCATGTGTAAGTAACTGCGTATTAGCATAGTGACAGGAAGGCTCTTGAGTGCAGTAATGGGATCCCCACTGCTTAATGAACATGTCACAAGCTTTTGTCTGAGCTGAAATGAAGAAACGGCGGCTGATGGCCGAAGGCTGTCCTGCATACGTGCTGTGAGGTGCCTGTTCCTGTTCCTGCTGGACCTTTCCTTCCGCACAGTGGAATGCCCAGGTGACGTTTTTCTGCTCAGACTAATTCAATAGGCAACAAATATGAGCAGAGCCGCACAAATATACCAATATGCATTCAGATGCATTTCAAAAGTGATCATTTTGTAGAGAGACTTTTTTTTTCTTTTTAAATGCATCTCCCCTCCTTCTCTCTTACTTAAAAAAGAGATTAAAGGTAGGTATTGTACAAAACAGAGTGTTATGTAACATCAATCTTTCCCTTGATAATATTTCAGCTACCAGTCACACATTAAATGAGAATGAGTCTTTTTTTTTCTTCTTCTTCTTTCTTTCTTTCTGCCATTTTCTACTCCACCGGGAACTTCCGAGAGTGTCCGAAGACGTGAAGCATTCCGTTTTTAAAGTTTAAAAGAAAAACACTGTTCTATGGTGCGTTTTTCTCTCTGTGTTTTATAAAATATAGCCGAGAAAGTAAATGTTTCATGTGCATGTGTTGAATTAAATTAATTACACTGGACCCGCTCCCTGAGGTTTAAATGGCACAGACCCGACGCTGCCATTCTGCATTTCTCCAGAATTTCAAAGATTTTCAGACACAATTAAGTCGCCATAATCACTTTGCATTTTTTTTTTTCTCAAGACGACGGCGAGAAAAGAAAGATTGATGGTGTGAAAGAGCAGCGGCGAAGGGGACGAATTCTCCTCCGGCCCCCCGCGCTCCCTTCCCTTCAGCCCCCATCTTTTTCTGAGCAGCTGAAAAGTCTGCGATACATTATTGGAGCTAATCAGAGCCGAATGAGGAAAGCGCTGAGGTGAAACAGCAGAAATTACCTCCACCCTCAGCCGCCCTCTTCCCCTTCCAGTCGCTGTCCCCGTGTTGCCTGATAGTCTGTGTGGGTTTTTTTTCTGAGGTGGGTCTGGGTTGGACTCCTCCAAGTCAAGAGGGTGATGAAATAATTCTCTAATACAATGAAGCGACAATGAAAAGAAAGAAAGGTTACAGTGGAGGATGATTAAAGCTCAATATCATGTTTTTTTTTCCTTTCAGTCTTTTTTTTACTGTCCAGATGGCGGCGGGTCTTGCCAAGTAACCAGCAGCTTTATAGGAAGAAGCACCTCCAACTCTTCAGAAGATTGACCCCCCCCAACCAAACCGTCCCCTCTTTTCCCGATGCAACAATAAAAAATTCTAGCAGCTTTAATTTGTTTGGCAATACGAGTGCGGCGTCTGTCTGTGTGAAGTTCCATAGAAAGAAATGGATCACTGCTTGTTCAGGGTGGGAGGCAGGTGTGTGTGTGTGTGTGTGTGTGTGGGATGGGTGGGGGTGTGACAGGTGGGAAATAATTGAGCCCGTTCCCTTGACATGTCCCTGGAATTGAGGTCTAGCGGCAGGTACAGTCAGCCCTCCTCCGAAAAAGACGTATAGAGACAGGGTTGAGTGAACGGGGCAGCAAGATAATAACGTGATTCAGACGTTGTGGGCACAATCGAAAAGTCCCCCGAATCTTCCTCACCTGCAGGGGCTGAAGTAGTAAACCTGGAGCCTTTTTCAGTCTGTCGGAGAGAAAAACCAACGGAAAGTCTTCTCATGCGCACAAAAGGCTTGGCATCTTTTTTTAAGTGAGTTGCTGGTAAAAAAAAAAAAAATAAAAAAATGAGGCAGATGAAGACGATGCTTTCATTTTCACGTGCCAGTTCCATCCACCGCCCGCCTACACGTGGGCGCTTATATAAAGAGCCGTGCGATACACCCGCACCAGCTTGCTATCACCTCTTCAGCGCGTGTCACCTCATACAATAATCACCGGGTTTCGCAGCGACAGCGCCCCCACCCCACGCCCTCCAGCCCCTTTCCTCCCATTGTCCCGGCTGGCAGACCACTTCTCCCCCTGTCCACTCGGGTTTATCTCCTCACTCGCGGCCCGGCTGCCCCGCGGACGGACACGCGGGGCTTAAAAGCTTCATTAGGCTTTTTTTTATTTTTGTTCATTTGGTGGAGCGTTAGACCCTGCGGTTTAGACACTTCTAACGGACTGTAAACAGGGATGGTGGGGGCTGTGAGAAGACAACCTGCCACTGAACCGACCGCTGCGGCCGCCTCATCCACCAGGATGGCGGCTGGATCGGCGTCTGGGGAGCCGTCGTCGCCTCATTGGTGAGGTGCGTCATGAAAAGCTATAACTACACACCCGGAGCACAAGCGGCACAGCCTCCGCAGGCCTCGTGCAGTAACTTGTGATCAGCGGCGGCGGCATAAACGTGTGAAGCGCGCGCAGGTGATGGAGGAGGAGGAGGAGGATGAAGAGGAGGATGAAGAGGAGGACGGCAGAGGTGAGGTGATGAAAGAGGCCTGATGAAATGAAGATCTGAAGTCGCCGGCTCATCAAATGAAAGCCGCGCCGCACGTATTTACGCACCAGGCGTCTCCTCACATGACACATGAGTTTGGGTGCTTAAAAACCACGCGGCGGCGAGTGAAGTGAATTAAATCAAGTTTGTCCCCATTTTGCGGCTGACACTTGGCTGATAGATCCTGTCCGCCCAGATAACGGAGTTCTTAGTCACAGCCGCTGAAGCTGTCCGCTCTGTCTCCCTGGGTTAAAGGGTTTAACAAAGTGTGAGTGATGACATGTTTCAAGTATTAAAGAGAGATCCTCTGACCTCGAGCCTCGGCTCCACCAGCCCTTTAACTCGTCTGGAACATTCAGAGGCCGCCGTAAACAAAGGCAAACTCCTCACGAATCACAACAATTAGGTTCAACAAATCATTTTGATTCAGCGGAGAACCATCCATCCGGTCAGCGCCGACAGAGAATTTTAGCAACAAAGTGATTCCCAACTTTAAAGAACTCTTGTTCTCACCGGTGTTCTGATTACTTATTCCCCTACATCCAGCCGTCTCAGCCAATCGATGTTTGAGAAGCCATTGCATCCACTCGTCTATTGTGTTTGCGTTGTCTGATTGCTGGGAGACGATGATTGGCATGACGCGGACTGCCTCAAAGTTTAATGGGTCGCAGCTTCAAGACGGGAGTCTCTAATGGGGATTGCCGCCGACAACTATGGGACGACAGCCGCAGCTGTAACAACTGGGGTTTCATCAAAAAGGAAATTGGAGGCTGTGTTTTTCGCCGCAGCGCTATGTGCCACAGCCAGTTTCCTAGTAACTAATGATCAGCCCGATGCAGTTGTGGAAGTGTTTGTGTTAGCAGAGGCAAATAATGATTAAATGAAAAGAAAGTAAAAAAAAAAATCCCGCAACATTTGATTCCAGTCGGGAAGGCCTCAGTAATGTTTGTAGGACTGTGTTATATCAATATTATTTTGAACATCAACATGGTGTGATGATGATGGAACCCCCCCACAGCTAATTCACACCAGGAATTCTCTGTAATTGCACTTTTCATTTTTGAGAAGTTACTGATTCCATTTTGATTTGGACTATTTAAGGATATTAGACTAAAAGGGAGAAAATGACTACACACTGAAACGTTGGCACATCACTTTGTCTTTATAGAAAGGGTTTTGCAATATTAGAAGGTGAACCACAATGCCAAGACAAATTTAACCAAAACACTAGCATCAAACAAGTTGCAGTTTAATGATCTAACCAGACGTGGCCTGCATGAAAGAAATGAACTGGATGATTTTTCTGCCAGCAGGAAAAAAGACGCGGGTGCTCTGATCCCAACAGGAGGTCGATCACGCAGGGAAGTGCTCCGACAGTAACCTGCTTACAGTCTAGAAAGAGTTCTCCCCTGGTGGTGATTTAGATGAATAGGAAAGGGACGTCTGATCAGAGGATGCGACTGGTGATCGTAGTCATGGAGCGTCCGGGGTGGCAGTAGGTGAGCACGATATAATAGAGTTTCCTTTGTTCCTGCCGAACCCCTGATCATCGTCCAACAGTGGGACTTCCAGGGTTAAGAAGGTGCAAAAGAAGAACACCGGCTGCTGCTGATTTTTCTTTCAATGCCAGTATTGACATTTTTCTTTTTTTAGCTCCATGCCGTTGATGTCTTGACCCTCGAAGTCGCTGTGGAAACAATAAATAAGGCGGCGGAGGCTATTTGCACTCCCCCCGTTGATTTATGGATGCAAATGCAGCGAAAGCGACGGCGTGGGGATTTTAATGAGCTACGCACTCTGTATATCTACCGAGGACGAATGACTGATGGGGTTATTTTTCAATTCAACTCTCCTTCCTCCGTAATGTGCAATAGTGATGCCAAGGGGGGACTGAGCGAGGGAGGCAGCGCACCACAGCACATCACTGGTGACCGAGGCTGTTTCCTCACAGCCCCGCCGTATTGTGAACCACCGCGGGGATGTACGCGTCCGCCACTCGTCTGGTGTATCTGCGTAATGACCACCTTCCTGAAAAGGGTCCCTGTGAGAGTCATTATCCCTGATCCGATCTGCGATGACAGGGGGAAGGGGCCGGAGAGGACGGATGCCAGATGACAGGGTCTGCGCTGTCTGATGTCCCTCTCTCGTCTCCAGGGGAGGAACACTCGTTCTGCTTGGATCCAGCCAGCCAAAGAAGGGGGAGAAAGAAAAAAGTAATCGGCCTTCTAAAGCGTCATCATGTATGCTGGATTATTCCTGGGAAAGGTAAATGTTGTTTTCACTGGCGCGACTCTCAAAGGGCCGCCCACCAGTTTTACACGTGATAACATCAAGGATTTCAGGAGCTCGGGGCAAAAGTCTCATCACACACCACATGTTCTGTGACATTTGGATGCAATTTTTCTGTTGGGTATTACTTGACCCCAAGGGTTGCGCGCACGACACGCGGCATTGTTTTGTCTTTGGCGGGCAGCAGCACGCTCGCAGTGGCCCACTTCTGCTGCAGAACTCAGGTCCCCAGTGTCCACAAGAATAGAACACTGTGCTGATTAGAATTTATTGCAATCGCCGTCTGATGATGGGAGCACAATGAAAGATTGCTCCGGTTGATGTATCCGTGACCTTGGGAAGCACATGTTCAGACAAAATTAGAAACACTTAAGTCAAATACATTATACAACCTATAAAGAGTAACTGGAGAACAATTAATAAGGTGAGAGATGAAACATAGTAAATGAGAACATCTTGAAATATTAAAACATATAACAAATTGTTGGCAGGAAAACAATTACATTTTTCAGTCACTGTTTGGATTTGAAGGAGACAGACAGTGTTTTGCTTCACTCTTCAATATATTTGAATCTGTTAATATCCTCATAATGTTCTCAGTCTGGACACATCATTACCAAAGTATTAACCTTGGCAAGACACATCGCGGCTCATCCTCTGTGAGAATAGAAGATTTTTTTATTGATTTGATATGACTTGTTGAGAAGAATATTATGTTTGATTAAAAACAGGAAATGAACAAATGAGAAGAAAATTGTATCAGAGGACTGAGGAAACTGTGAAAGAAAATTAAAACAAAGCTAGCATGAAAAAGCCCCCCCCACCTGGAAAAATCATTTGGAGTTGACCTGGTTCCATACCAATGTAAATGCAAGGGAAAGAAGCACGGAATTATGCCTCAGTTGCCGGTACAGCCGGAAATGTTTGGCGAATGAATTTGCTAAAAGGTTTTGTCTGACTGGCTGGCATTTAGTGCATTGTGTTTTGCGGTGCTGTGCTGTGTTTTTCTTACCGCTGACTGAGCTGCTCTGCTGCACTGAGCCATATCTTCTTATATCTGCCAGGCTGCGTCTGCCGGGACTGCATATCAAAATGGCTCTGTGTTTAACGCCATTCTCTTAGGTACTCTGCGCCTCAGATCTGTCGTTCCAGGGCCACGTTGCGCCGCTTTTTGTTGTTAGCTCTCTTTGTGTTGGAGTGAGTGCTGAAGAATGGTGGCCCAGGTTTCCTGTGTCAATAATGTGCCCAAACCTCTTAATGTTCTGCACCCGCCAACCACTTAATTACGTAAACTGTGTAATTGCTTATAAACACAAAACAGCCAAGCAATCACGTGACAGCAAGTCGGTGCTTTTAGGCATGAAGATGTGGCGAGAATGACCAAGCTGGAAAGCGAGCATCATGGATGATGATCATGGAACGTTGCACGGTAGTTGGTTGGTCTGAGTATTTTACAAACTGCTGATCAACTGGGACTTTTTAGAGAATGGCCCACACTGGTTAGAGAGTTTGGCAAGGGTGAGTGCTGGCCTTGCTGATATTACTGAATACTGCAGAGTATTCCGGCTGTTTATTTAATCTCCTGCACATATCTTTTTAGGTTTAGTGACACAATATAAATGAAATGATAGCACGAGAGTCCTCAGTTAGTCACTGGACAACAATGCGTCGCTTTGTGGTAGAAAGACTTGAAGTTTCGTATATGATTAATTACTTTGTCATTAAAGCTAATTTGTTTCTTTACCAGTTTGCACTGCTTGTCCTTGGGAGGGTTCAGGGGGATGTTCCAGCAGGAAGAGGTCCAGAGGAAGATCCAGGATACGGTGGAGAGACCATCCATGTGTCTCGGTTGGCCTGGGAACACCTCGGGATCCAGTCTGGCAGAGCTGGAGGAAGTGTCTGAGGAGAAGGAAGTCTGGGCGTCCCTGCTCAGACTGCTGCCCCAATGATCTCACCACACATAAAGCGAAAGAAGTTCACTTATTGTCTAAAAATTCATTCCCTTTTAAAGTTGTTCTTGATTTCACCCGGGCACATTCTTCCGTAAAGCAATAATAAGGTGTAGATTGTTGGGGTCAGCAATGGAATTGGCTCTGCTTAAGATCTGAATCATTGCCATATTTTCAATGTTTTAACTTTCATTTTATTGCCATGACATTGCCAAACATGTTCCTCTTTTCCTTTTTTTTGCAACCAATTTAACTCTAACTAATTGACTGTGTTGAGTTTGTTGTCTGCATAGTGTACGAGGCCAATGTGGGGTTTTCGTAAAGAAAAGTAGGACTTCTTTTCAAGTCTTCTGTCCACTGGCAGTGTTGAGCATCATGGGGAGAGAGAGAGAGAGAGAGAGAGAGAGAGAGAGAGAGAGAGAGAGAGAGAGAGAGAGAGAGGTTTTAAGGGGCATCAGCTACAAAATACATGCTGTTCCGTTCCACTCAAAAAAGCTCAAATAACCATAAACTAGACAATGTTTTGGTGCACTGCTTGCACACTGACCTGAAAATGTTAATTGCATGGCTATGTTCTTTTGCTCCGCGCCAAATGGTGAGCCATTATCTTGGACTCGGAGAGAAATCTGAAAAACAACAAGGATTAATTAGAATCATGACCAAACAAAACCGCATTAGCAGAGGCGCAGAGACAAGGATCTCAAACTGGAGTCCCTGTCGGGATATCCTGTTTCTGCACTCGCCATGATAGCCATTAAGGCGAGAGCGCGGGCTGCTGGCGATTGGCTGAGGTCTCTGCTCAGCTGACAGCAACACTTCTTATCTGATTGCCAAGGAGATGGTTCTATCAAAGGCAACAATCAGGAGGCTTCACTCTGCAGACTCAAATAAGATAGGGTGCGCTGAGGAGCATTTCTGCAGATTAGGAGGCAGAGGAGAGAGACGGATGCACCGGGGGAGGAAGGCGGCCGGGAGCTGACAAATGTCCTCTCCAGGCCTCGACAATGTACAAATTCTTGCACATTCCGTGCATAAGCAGCGGCTCTGCACACAGACATTGCACATCCCACACTTGTACTCGCACCAGATCAACACATTCGCCCAGGAGCAACAGTGGGAATGCAATGCAGTTAAATAAAAAAAGAAGAAAAGAAAGGAAAAAGCTGGCGCTTCATCTCCCCCCGATCGACACTGCGCGGATAGCGCACACTCGAATCAGTCCATCAGGCCGATTTCAGCTCCGCATTTATATAAACCATCAAACGCTGGCCGGCTGGCTTTCGCTCTCTGTTTACCTGAACTTCATCGCGACCCCAATTACATTAGGCTAAACTGCTGATTCAACCGGCGCTCTTTTAACAGACTATTAATAGGACTGGGAATGGGGAGCCGTGCTGAGCCACGTTGCAGTAAAGCGGGAGGGATGTGTGCCTGACACGCTCTTGCGAAAATACAAAATGCATGTAATGTGATTAGATCGGCCCGCCGCCGCGCGTCTGTTCCCATCCCCTCGGTAATGTGAGTGATCGGCGCCTGAATTAATTAGCGTTACATAAATATCGGCGTTAGCTAAGTATGTTCCGCGTATGTTGAATGTTGCAGCAAGATGCAAGACGAGCTCTCTCTCTCTCTCTCTCTCTCTCTCTCTCTCTCTCTCTCTCTCTCTCTCTCTCTCCGACGGTGATTTATTTCCACCCCGCGGCTGGCGACATGTAATTCACGACTGATGAATATTTGAGTCACGCCGACGCTAATCAGCTCGGAGACTGACACCTCTGACAGCGGGCGCTGTCCTCAAGTGGGGCACACAACTTTGAGGCCCCCCCCCGGATGGCGGCGGGCAAAACTGGGAATGCGCGAGGGTTACGAAAGCCTTGCGGTGATTTATTACCCTTTGTCTCCTCCTTCACTGTTGCCACCGAGCACCGCGTGACGTGTTGCATTTCATTCTGACTGAGGATCCCGCCGTCTCCCGAACGCTGACGGCTCCGCACGGGCCGTAGCGGGACGACTCCAGCGATGTCAAGGCGTCCTTGATTTCTGCGTCTTTTGCTGCCTTTCGGCATCAAAGGCGTGAAGCGAGTGCTTGGGATGGCGGGGATGTGTTGTCGTACAAAAAGGCAGACTAAAAAAGGCAGGCACGCGCCATCGGCTGCACACCAAATATGATTTACCTTATGATGAGCCGAGGACCAGAGAATAGCGTGTCATCCTATATCCCGCGTCCCATCCACATGACTGGCAAAACGCATCTGTGTCAGGTTTTATCGGTAATGTGCATTAGGGCCGAGGTAAGTTATTGTAACTCGCCGTCTTTGCGGCGCTCTCTGGGGGAACACAATGAATAAATCAGCCTCTTTATTGGATTACAGGACTTTATTTGCGGCGGCCGCGTCGCTCGTCATGCGACTTGCAGAAGTTAACTTTCAGAGGATGGCGCTGCGTCTCACTTTCAGCGACCTTCAGGAGGAAGACAGAGAGAGAGAGGGGGAAAAAAAGTCAATTCCCAGGCGTGGGGAACCTGCCTCCCTTTTGAAAAACACACTCTGCTCTTTTCAGCGCCTTGTTCCTCCTGACGTGCTAACGCAACGTCACTTAGCCATTACTTTATTTGCACTCACCCCTTGTCCATTTCCACATTCACGCCCCCGTTTCTGTGCATCCCGCTGCGGATGACTAATGCCCCCCCCCCCCCCCCCATCCTCCACCCCGATCACGTCCTCGAAAAAAAAAGAAAATAGAAAAAAAAAGAAAAGAAATGCACCTGCCCTTGACCGGCAACTGCCGCTTGGAATCCATCTTGTGTGGGGAAAGTAGTCTCCCACTTCTTCCCAAGTCGTTGGCACGACACTTGTGTATGGCGGCAGCATGCCATTAGTGGTCTCCAGTCAACATGTACGCTTTCACCAGACTGGCAAGGGGGACTCTCTGGGGAATTACTCGTAAATGTGTGTGCGTACCTGCGCGCCTGTGTGTGTGTTTCGCTCCCTGCAAATCCCCTGGGAAGAGCTTCTTCTGCTCTCAGAACACAACACTGAGGGCTGGTCACACCTCATCAATCAACCAGGAATCCTTGTTTTTTTTTTGTTGTCGCATTTTTTCCTATGCTGCCGTACACCTGTAGCCTTCACTGCAATCCCTACAAATCTATCAACACATAAGAAAGACACCAGGGTTGGACCGTCTAGTGTGTCTGCACGTGCACACACAAACACTCTGACGACTGCAAAGACCAGATCGAACTCGTTTTAAGGCCAGCTCCTGTCCCACGTGCCCTCTCCCGTGTTCTCCTTGTGACGGGCGTCCAGGTCAGCCCAGGTATGTAATTGGGTCCAGGGTTGGATACTGGATATAATGAGAAGCTCCTCCTTACGTGCACGAGCGCACACCCAGCCCCCAACCTTCACCTATCGGCTATTCTCACTCTTCAAGGCTACAGAAGAACCCTTCCACATGGACGTGTGCCTTTGTTGAACCTATTAAAAAGAGGCCTGATGTCCCGTTATGGTCACTGGTACCAGCTGCTGTTAACCTGAGCGTGTGATAAGATGAACTCCAGTCATGCTTTGATTGAAGCCGTCAAGGCTCCTCCACCTCCATACGTTTGGGTTTGGTTCCGTGCAAAGGTTGTTCACGCCCTCTTTCCTGGTCTTTTTTGGCAAAGTGTTCACCTACTGCGTCCGCCATAACCACAGTGAAGTTCACGTCAGGATCAGGCTGAGGATCTCTGAGAACTGCTCCATATTTCATACGTCTCGAATATGGATTCATCATCTGCTTGCAGTTTATGAAACTCTTATGCCTGACTGTTTTTACGCTAATGATACAACTTGAGGCCATTGAAAAATCTGACACACAGATCCCTAAATGCATTAGCGTATCCTTCTGCGTGTCATTCCGGGACGCTTCGCCCCGAGGTGAGGCGCCGCTTCATGGAACTAGCAGCCGCAGCATGTTCGCTTTTCCTCCTCTCGTGTTGTGTTTGCGCTTCCGCGGCTGAATTATTGATACTTGACAAATGACCGCCATTGTGAAGGGGACAGTTCTCTCAGCATCAATTAAATATAAAGAACGCTGCACGTGTGAGCATATGTGTCTCTGCCAAGCGGAGCTTTAAGCCACTTTTCACTTGGCAAGAGGAGGGCAGAGATTGTTCTCCGCGGCCGTGGAGCAAACTTTTACGGTGCCAGACACTCACTTGGTATGCAGGGAAGGGACAGGGAGCCTGTTTTTCACATCATTGTTCTATCATCATCGTCCTCTTGGAGATCTGCTTTTGTTTGTCCCAACTCCCTTCCCTTTTTTATCCCTGAGCTCCTCTGTGTGTATCTTTGTGCGCCCGTGCAGGACTCTGAGTGGTGGAGAAAGGGGAATACAGAGGAGGGCAAAAATGGAATATTTAGAAGTCATGAGTGCAAATTTGTGTTAAAAAGGGAGAAGAGGAGCAGCGGGGAGAGACGGCAGATGCGCGATGCCGGTCTCATGGCAGGACGTTTGTTTTTTCGTGCGTGTCTATCCACGTGTTGGCCTGCCAAAGTTCATATTCGCAGAGAGCTGAGAATGAGATCAAAGGCAAACAAGTTTATTGGTGGTCTCCATAATTCAGCAGCTATACCAGGGGTCATAGTCTTTCCTTTGAGGTTGAGCTGCACAAATGAATATTTAATGTGCTCCTGCCTCGTAATAATGGATGGCATTGACCGGCTACCGCCGTGCCCTGCTGCGGGAGCTGGGAGCAGTCGAGTGGGAGAATACACATGTACGGACTTTGGACAGGGAGTGTTATGGACATTGTTGGATGGGCAAAAGCAAGCGGCAGGGATTTGTGTGGCCACCCGTGCGGACTGCATGCTGTAAGCCATGTGCGCAAGGACTTATCTCGATGCCTCGCTGTACAGAATTTCCATGAGCGACCGTCTTGTCACAGCTGGGTGGCTCCGAGGTGCCCTCAGGCTCTGGGAATGATAGAGCTGCACTCTGTCCACCGGTGGGACTCGCTGGGCCGTCATCCCCGTCCTCCTGGTCCCCAGACGGGCCTGCCTTTGCACACCTGCTCAGCCTCCAACCTGGACTGTGTGGGGAGGTTTTCCCACTGAGCTTTCTGCCTTCTACCCTTCTAAATAGTACTTTGACGTCGTGGTTTATGGGGAACAAACGACGATCAAAAACAAGATATTCACAAGATATTCACATTATACTGACAATTGGATTATTTAGAAAGTATGTATTACGCCACAGCAAACCGCAGCAAAAGCCACATCGTCCCCTTTGCAGCTGCATGTCCTAAGGGGTAGTATCAAATATACACCTAGCAGCTGAGGACCATATATGTTTTGTTGGTTAGTCAAGTACACAAAGTTAAGTGTGTAAGATTGGAAGCGAGAGGATGTGATTTCTTTTGACTTTGTTGTCATGTAAATTACATTTTGGGGTTGCCGCTTTGAGCTGAAAATGATTCAGGGCGATCCAATAGCTTCTCTAGATGTCACCAGTTCTGTCATAGGTTTGTTTTTCTTTTTTTCTTTTTCCTGAAGCACGAAGGCTGAACTTGAATGCAGCACCTCTTGAGACGGAAAAGAAAATAATCTTCTTTGAGGAGAAAACACTCTTTTCTATAATGGTCAGGGTCAGTTGTGTTTGTGTTTGTGTTTGTGTGTGTGTGTGTGTTTTTCTCTGAATGGGGCAGAGGTCATATCAGATTCCACAGTGTTTCTCTCCTCCCTCCCATGCTGCACAGCATTCAAGAGAGCAAAATTGTTCCGTCCGCCAAACAAGCCAGAGGGTATGAATGCACTGCGGAGTACCGACGTTGGTGTTTATTGTGATTCGGTGTGTTTTTTGCGTGCTCAGCCGCACATCCTTTTGCAATTGATAAATTGGGTCTGATACACTGGCTGGAGGTTGGTGTCACTTCTTGGTATCAGTAGTATCAGTACCCAAATGCAGGTATCTGGACAGTGGTCCAGTGAAGAGACAATTATTCATTTGTTACAATCAAAACAAAAACACTGGGACACCACAGGAGGACCGCCATGCTCAGGACCAATGGCCAGTTAATGCAGAACCACACTGAAGCTTTTGTTCTTTCATTGTAATTGTCGTTTTTGTGCGCGCTTTCCTTAATGGCATTGGAGCTGCTGTTCACAAAAAGATGCTTTCTCAGTTATAGAGATTTGCAGTTTGAAGGGAATTACTGAGGCATTCCAGCTTAAACATTGTAAGTGTCACTGTGGGGCAAATCGTGAAAATTAGGAACTTTAAAGAAGCACAAGATAGCGTATGTTATCTCCCCTATATGCCACTTTGTAGCCATAAACAGGCCATCTCTAAGCACCCCATGTTTATATCCCTGACAGTGTTGATGAGCCTCAGTCCCTCTGATGTTTAGAGCGCTGTCAGAGCGGTGTCACGCACAGCGCTAACATGCTAACGTATTGCAGAGCTGCGCCTGAGGGGACAGAGAAGAAACTACCCCAGTGGAATAGAAAGAGTTTGCATTTACCTTCCTGGCAAAAAAATTAAAATAATGATGATGGGGAAAAAAAAAAAAAAAAAAACGGTTTGGAAGCAATTTTCCCAATGAATTCAAATCCACAAAATGCTTCAACATTTAAAAAAAAGGAAAAGAAAGCAAAGCATTAAAAGGAGGAATGTTATGTTATTAGAGAGAGAAGACTCACATGGTGTTGTGAAAGTGGGTCACCCCCTCCCGCAGAGCTGGCTCGCCGCAGCTGAAATGAGGTATAAAATACAAACAAATGAGCCTGAGATGCAATAATGCGGGCGTCACACACTGCACCAGCCCTTCCTCTCTCTGAGGGTGGAAGACGAGCACGCGTGCTCACACGCACTCTCCCATAAGCGCACGCTTACCTCAGCTTGCTCAAGATTACATCTCAGCATCTTTATGAATCCAGAAAAAAAAAAGAGAGAGAGAGAGAAAAACATTTCCACCATCAGCGCAATCTTAAACCCGGCACAGGTGACAGAGGAGTAACAGGTTTTCCTGTTGGTGACGGAGGAGGAGAGTGGGGGAGGACAGCGATGGAGGGGGGAGACACTTGTCTATAATTTGTCAAGGCGGGGAGGGTGGGTGGTGGGATGGGTTGCGGGGGAGGGGGGTGGTGTTAGGCAGAGAGACTCTTATCCTTGCTTCAGGTCAAAATATATTTCGTATTCAGCGGGTGTGAAAGCAGGCGTTGGCATTGGCAGAAGAATGCCCTGAATAGTGGATGGGAGTTCATTATAGAATGACATTGACTCAGGCTGATTTGCTGAGACGAATCAGATTGCAAAATGAGACATATGCATTTTTTTTTCTTTTTACCCTTCTCTCCCTGCTCCCATTCCCCAGCGTGCAATGAAATATTAACTCGTTCTGTATGGCAGCCCCTTAAATTGCATGCGCGTCTCACACAAAGGAGCCAGCAAATGTGCCATTACCTCGTTTTAATCTGAACCACTTTCTCGGCTGCCTGCCTTGACTGACTGCCTTCGCCTACCTACAGGACAGGATTGTTGATCTAAGGGATTGAAATGGGGAGCAGGGGGAGATGGCCCTGTTTGAGAGTCTTTACTTCCTCTCCAGATTCAATTTCAGGACATCCGTCAAACTGATGAGTATCCTACCTTTTTTTGTCATCAGAATGCAAAAAAAAAAAAAAAAAAAGAAGAAGAAAAAAGCAGAAAAAAGCAGAAAACCACCCAGAGATGATCTATCAATGAACAAGCCTTGACTGGAGGATCTGCACTCTGCCTCGCAGCGCTGGTGATTCAGATGAAGATTGTAGCTCATATCACAGCTGAGATGACACCATCAGATGAAGAGCCGTCTCCAGGAGAGGAGAGCAGCCATTCCTGTGTTATCCGCACAGGATGACCTCAGCAGCATAATGGGATAGAAAAAGGTTCGGCCGCTCGACTGAAGACTTCAAAGCGCCTCGTTGGAATTAAATGTAATTTTTTTTTTTGACATGAAAAGGCAGTAAAAACCTTAATGACAGGAGTTAAATAGTGCAGAGAAGGAACACTGACGCGGATTAATTTAGCCAGATTGATTCCACACTACTGAGTCCGCTTATTGCTTTGAAACTTTTTCCTTTTTAACAGAATCACAAATTCCGACCTAAACAGATGCATTATCTCAGTGATTCATGTTAACTATCTCGACGGCTTGTTCTGGAATCTGCGCCGCCAGCCGTCTCGGCCGCCGCCCCTATTGATCGTCGCTCTCGGCATTAATATTTCAACCTTTTAAAGAGATCCCGGCGAAAAAAGTTGAGCACTTTGAATTAATACTCGTGCCGGAAAAGGAATACTGCCTCCGTGTTGGATTAGCCCTATTAAACAGGCTGTTTCCTTTATAGATTTAAACAGAGCCGATAATTTCTCAGCTGTAACTTCATTATATTCTTAGTATCTCGACAATGGCGCCGCCGCCGCACCTCTGGGGTCCCCGCCTAATGCTTCTCCCAGGGATTTTTGCCGGGGCCTAATTAGCCATGTTGATGGATTGTATAGACTGTGCGCCGTGCTCCTTATGCAGGGTGGTGGGCTGTGAGTGCTTAGAGTCTCGTGGGTCAATGTTAACGCACTGGCTCCTTCTTCGGGGGAGTGCCAGCCATTAGCAGGCCTCTCACCCGGCCGCCACAGGGGGATTGTGGGAGTGAAGGAGAGGCGGCCGCGTGACCTTGGCCTTCTGGCGGCCGCCCCCGGATGGGCGCGTCGCGAGCTGTCGCCGCTGACACGCTAGAAAATGAGAGAGAAAAGGCTTTTGCGCGTAAACACTTCCACTGAGTGCAGAGACGCACCACCAAACCCACCACCGCCACCGCTGTTACCTCGCTATTGCCTTTGTGCTCTCGTCAAACAGCCCGAGAGTGAGATCTAGGAATCAAACGGAGGCCTCGTCGGGCTGACACCCTCCCAGGGCGTGAGCGAAGACAACCGGGGGACGCAGGAATTGCGCTCAGCGGGAAACGATGTTCTGTCTCCTGGTCTGTCTCTATCAACCAATCAATTAACAGCAAAACGATCCCATGGACCTTGACAGCCCAGCGGGAGGTTTTGCAGAGAGACTCACAGCTGACAAGAGGCCCCCCAACGGCATGCGCTGGAAAACAAACAAACAAATACAAAAACACAAGACCGAAATTAATCAGTTTTTTTTGGTTGTTTGTTTGTTGTTTTCTTGTTTCACCTGCTCCGGATGACGCGACCCAGCTGCGGATAATTTCTGTCACAGCCGATCTGCCGAGCGGATCAGCGACGACTTCATGAAAGGTGATTGCCACGCGTCCGTCACAGCCTTCACAAAGCCTCCACCTCTTTCCCCTCACCGTCGTTTTTCCTTTCACCCCCCCACTGCTTTTCCCATTTCCACCGCTCTGCCGTTCTCATCCTTATCTTCAAAAGTGCCCTTCACCGTTCTGAGGCAACCTGAACAAGAGATTTAAGAAAGAAAAAAAAAAACGAAAGAAAAAAGACAGGCCCGGCTCCTCTCTTGTTTGCCCACACGTGTGTGACAGATGTGCAAATATCAAGTGGTTCCTTGCAGGGGACAGTTGCGTCGGTAACCAGCAGAGGGAAACAGAGAGCTGCCGTTTCCTCACGCCGCTGCTGCTGCTGTGGTGGCCATCATCTGCTGTTTTTTTTTTTTTTTTTTTTTGAAGCATGCACGCCATTGAAATTCCCCCATCGTCCTCCACCCTCAGCGGTGTTGTAGGTGCTTGTTAATGGTAATAGGCACACGGAGGAAAGAAAACAACAAGAGAAAGGCAGAGATAGCTTTTGTCACGCACTACTTAAAAGATCTCCATGTATAATGTTGCTCAGCAGTTTGAATTTGTTTGGGCTTTCATGAAAGGCGCACATCGATCACGCCCACCCACCAAAAACAACAGTCCAAAAAGGCTGATCTGCAGGGCATTTCAGGCGAACAAGTGCTCATTTATTCAAGTTAAGCGCTCAATGCTGGAGGGATGAAAGGGTTTTTTCTTATCCTTTCTTTCTTTTTTTTTTCTCCTTAAATTGTCTCTTCTTAGCGTTTTATTTACTGCCGAACCTCGGCACAAATGGACCAAAAGAGAAGATTGCACTTTGACCTGCAACCGTTATTATTATTTTTTTTTTAAACTAGAGGAAAAGGGAGTCAGAGCTCGCCTAATGCTTTCTAAGTCATGGACTTTATTTAAATGAAGCACATTGTCCCGATACATTATTCATATAATCAACTTGCTAATCATCTTTTAAGGGAACATCATCTGGGGAATGGCTATTTTTACTTTGCTCATTTCGATGCCTGCTTCTAATTCCCCTCCAGCTGAGCACCGAGTGACGATAATAGCAATTAGGTAAACGCACGGAAAGCACAGAGGTGACGGATGCGCGCTGCGAGGGAGAGAGAGAGAGAGAGAGAGAGAGAGAGAGAGAGAGAGAGAGAGAGAAAAAAAAACTTTAAGCAACTCTGCGCTGATGGATTTTTGGGAAATAACAGGGTTGAAGTTGAAGGCAACCCTGCCTTTACGCGTTTGACACTCATTCTTTCTGACTCCAAAGCTAGGAAGCGTTGGGTCGACTAGACCCAAAATCTTAAGAAGACTACTTTGCACCCAAAAGTCCCAGAGAGAGTGTCAGGAGGTGGACTCATTTGATGTGACAGGTGTCAATGTCCATCAAATCTGTGCGTTGATATGCATGCTGCTGCTGTAAGCCAACGTGTCAGAGCGGCGCTTCCATCACACTCACAGCTGACCAATCACTCAGCGGTAACAGGTCCAAACAGCGTTTTCAGCAGGGAAGCAGGACTGTGCCCGCGAGTGTACGCATGCGCATGTGTGTGTGTGTGTGTGTGTGTGTGTGTGTGTGTGTGTGCGTGCGTGCAACATTTAAACTGGGATCTGTCCTCAGATAGCAGCAACATCAAAAGTTGCCCTGTGATATCAGACATCTTTGTTGAAGATGAAGGCTAACCACGTTATAGTGTAATAATAATAATAATAATAATAATAATAATAATAATAATAATAATAATAATAATAAACCAAAGTAACGCTTATGATGAAACATATGGCAGTCAATCCTTTTCACATTATCTGATCTGTCCGCCACTCTAACAAGTTTGTCTTACAACTTGAGAAGAAGAAAGCAAAGGGAGGCCAATGAAAACCTGCTGTCAAAGAAGTCAAAACACTTGGCGGTTCTGACAAACACTTTGTCAGAAATGTGTTTTGCAGACTATTATTGTTCTTTCTGTTTGCTTCCTCATGATTGGTGCCAGTACACACCAACAACACTCATTAAAACCCAGTGACAGGAGAAATGCGAGGTTGGTGCTATTCACTACGTCTTTTTCATGGCATTATTTCTTGTCACTCATTGTTTTTTTGTTTTTTTTGTATTTTATTTTATGATATTTTTGACTGCATTCTTTCCATGTCCCAGACCTTATATCTCATTTTTTTTTTTTTTCCAGCGGGTAAAAGATTCATACGTAGCTTTTAAAACAGGCTCTGCGTGAGACAGATAGCGGAAGGAATTAACAGCCATTTCACGCCAGCACCTCTGTCACCAGGCGGGGCAGCGGCGGAGGGGAAGCAGCCTGGGTGCAACCGGGGCACCGGCGGCCCCCCTGAGACACTCTGTAATTGTGGTGCTGTGAAGAGCAGGTAGGTGTGCAAATTACCAAATGTGCCGTGTAAGCCTATTTCAGCCAGCTCAATCACTGTCAAGCAGTTCCAAGTTTTGGGCTATTTTATATATACATATATTTTTGTGGTTTTGTTCGTATTGAAATAAAAATAAAAAGGATACAAGTTTTCCGATCATGGGCTTAATCTCAATGGAAACAATGGGCAACACATGCTTCCCAGCGTTATAATATATATATATATATATATATATATATATATATATATATATATATATATATATATATATATAATAATGTCTTTTTATCATATATTTTGACATTTATAGAATTTGAAGAATTTGATTAGAATTTTTAAAGTCATTGCTTTTACTCTGCTATATGTACTTTATCTCTTATCATTTAACAGTATTTTTAGTCCAAGAAGTTACCAATTCGAGAATCCAATCTGCAAAATGATATTATTATTGCAGTATTAGACTCTCTTCATGTTCCACATGACTTTCCACTTTGTCCAACTTTACCCTGACTGAAAAAAAACCCAATCCTTCCACATGATGTATTGCCTTTATATAGGAAAGTGTCAAAGCAGCAGGAATGTGAAGGATTGCAAGGGTGACCTAAAAAAAAAAAAAAAAAGCCTCAGGGGCGACGGACTGTGTAACAGGTGGTGTCAACTGGGCTGCTGCCTCCGTCGGTGGCGCCTGGTTGGCGAGCAGGGAGGGAACAAAAGGAAACGTTGACCTCCCGTTGCTGGACAATAAGGTCTGGTGGCACGACTACATGAGGGTTGGACAGTGCACTGGCACTGTGAGTTCAAGCTGGCCTCTCCGAGCAGCTGCTGTCACGCACAAGGTGCTCACGGGCCAGGTGCCAGGACACCCAGAGCGCCAGGTGCCGTCAGGTGCAGCGAGAAATGCTGAGTGAGTTGAACCTCTAGGCAAACAGTCCAGTTCACAGAGTCCGAGTGCAGGGACCCTATCAAGGTCTTTACAAAAGGTAAACTCAACTAGAGGAAATGCTTGCCTTTTTCCAGCTGTATAATACCGTGGCTGTATAATACCAGCTGACACTTCTCATGTGCACAAGTTGTACCAAGAAAGAAGAGGTTTAATGTTGCTTCCCAACTTTGCCATCAAGACTTTGCTATCACTTTTACTTGTGCATCGATTCCAATCAGCAATCACAGTTTCAAGTGTGCTGCAGCTCCAGCAGCAGTTTGCTCTGCAAAGGTGATGAAGGGGGTGATGAAGGGTTCTCGGAGTTGTCAGCCTGCTTTGGCTACGTGATGCGTCGCTACTGTTGCCTTCTCACCACCAGAAAAACTCAAGCTCAACAAATCTGATAGCTCCGCTTGGACGCGATGCGACACGTGTTGGCCAAATCTTCATATTCGCCTCCCCTTTCCAAGCGCTTTCTGTAGGCGGTTTGCCGAATGGATGTGAGGAATAAATCCAGCAGAAGCTCGATCGAGTCTATTTTGACTGTTTTAAGCTGCAACACTGAATTTAGGTAGAGGCAGAAGCGCTAACACTACTCCTTTGTGAAGTAGGAGCATTTTCAACTAAGAAGAAGCTGAATACCATATTTTCCATGATTTCTGTCTGTAGCATTTGACTCTTGGAAATCCCAGTTAAAAATTTCTAGCTTGAAAAAAAATAAAATAAATGATAAAACCCCAATTTGTTGGCTTACAGACATTGTATCATGCATCTACCCCAGAAGTTGATGTAACGTCCCTCTTTTCCTATGACATCGCGTCATAATTCCAGCTCAAGCACCACACAAGTAGTGGATTGGAGGAAAAGAATCAAAGGCCTGCCGTATGTGTCAGCATCACTCGGCTTCTGCACGCGGGCTACTTTGATCTTGTGTGTAAATGGAGGAATGTAGCATGACCCAACATCTCACTATGCCAGTCACCGCTTTCAAGCAACCCATGCAGCCGTCCGAATAAACAGAGGCTCAGCTGATGGTGCTGGTCGATCGCATCGTCTCTGCTTCAGCCCTCCAGCTTTAAGAAGTGTTAATTATTTCTGTCCAAATTATGAAAAACGCTGTCAATTTAGCCTGTGAGAAACGAAAACTATCAGTTAGAGCGTACAGGTGTCTGCGAGTGCTCAATGATTTATGAGTTTTATTTTTTATTTTTGTGTGCCAGCTGATGACATTTGCAATTCAAAATGAATCAGGGTGGAATTGTTACAGTCTGACATTTTAACTGATATAATTCATTATGAATCAACTAAGTTTCATCCAGAATTCATGCCCATGGCATGTTCGACATTATTACATTATAATGCCGGTCATATAAAAAGTCAGATAAACAAGAAAAAAAAAAACAGATGCAGCTCTGGTCAAATCTGCTCCTGTCACAGCCACAGCTGCGGTAAAGGGGATTTATTTATTTATTTATTTTTTATCGTGTCGTGGCTGATTTATTATTTCCCTTCTGCCTGGACCCAAGTTTAGTTTACTTCCACGGTTTACCGCAGGATTATCTCGGCTCCATAGGTTATGAGTCAACAAACTGGTGCGTTTGCTGTTTGCCTTACTTGTGCCCGTGCATTCTAACTGTGCGATTTGAAAACGCGCCTCGCAATAAAGTGCGTGCCGGCGCTGCGGCAGATTTGCATTCATTTGATTCCGCCGTCCTCTCTCTGGACAGCCCTCATCTTCTTCAGCCCAATTTTCATCTATATAACTGTCACGATCACGTTGCTGTGATGGCTGAACAAAGGCCCGCGTGATAACAAAGCGCAGCGAAGACACGGAGCTTCACTCCAGAGGAGGGAGATGAAGACGAGTCTTTGAGGGCCTAAAGTGGGCGGGCACGTCGACCCGCGATCTTCCGCTTCAGCCGGCCGAGCCGACGAGAGGCAACGCCGCCACCTCCACTCGTCTCGCAGTGGCCCGCCGCTCTGGCCATTTTCTCCCCAGCGCTCACGGTGCTCGACGATAAGACAACCTGTTGACGCGCGGCCAGCCAACTGTGTGTGTCACGGTCGAGAGTGTTTTTTCATTCTGCACTTGTCACCGTGGCACGCACACTCCATCGCCCCCCCCGGAGGTGGACGGACAGAGACACGCTCGTGCAGCGCCGTTCAAAAGGAGAGGAAAAAAAATGGAAAAAGAAAAATGGTGGAGATTCACCGACAGCGATCTCTGGGAGGGAATGACTTTAGCTGATAGGCTGCGCCTAGTTTTCCCTTTGACTCGCGCCGGGCGCAAAAAAAAGTGATGAATGTGGACTCGCAGGGCCGGCGCCGCCGCCCACCCGGTGCAGCGCACCGGAGATGAATGGTCATTGTTATTTTGCGGTGGAGACACGTGTGAGATCCCGGTGCTCGCACGGCGTGGTTTTTTCTTCTTCGCTATTTTACGACTCGCGCCGCCCTCGCAGCGCACGTCTCTTCGCCGGGCATTATTCAGTCGGGGAATACATTAATGTCACCCCCAATAAAAACACGCAGGAGGCATTAAGGACTTCATCCCTCATCCGCCGTGGGAGTCGGATCCGCCGGCCTCTTATCTAAATGTTGACATTTGAACCTGAGAGTAATATCTCGAGGAATTATGGTTTTAAGCCGCCCTTAATGGCTGAGCCCGATGGATCGGAATCAGCAGACGTCCTCCAGCAGCGGGCTCGTCGTGCGGCCCTGCGGAGCGGGGAAGGGGAGGGGCGGCTCGATGAATAATATATCCAAACGGGGAAGGCGATATGACGGCAGGAAATTAAACACACTAATGCTGGAGCGGAGGACGGGACAATCAGGGCTTAATTAAAGACTTTGAGGAGAAGAAGGCATGATTTAAGGGCAGAGATTTGCTACGTTCCTGCTGGCATCTGACAGCGAGACGAGGTTGCGGGAGGGGTTTGGGGGTGGCAGGGTGGTCTTTGGGGGTGGGAGGGTGGTCTGCAGCAGGCCTGTTTTGGGAGACCTCGCGCCCTCGCTTGACTCTTACATGAGCGAGGCTCTTTTTCCGTTGTGGCCTAATTACCAAGCCGTGCCTGAGAACATGGCATACTGTATGTGTCTGCAGTCAGAGTTCTAATAACAACGACTTTATTCTCTCCTGAGTTGAAATACTGGACCTCCTTTAAGAAAATATGTGTCTTAGTTAAGTTAGTTTTCTTTTCTTTTCTTTTTTTTTTTTCAAACAGGCATCGGCACAGCTGTTTAATTATGTGCAAGCACGTGTTGGGATCTTTTCTCGTTGAGCGCCCCCCCCCCCCTCCCAGTTGTTAAGGCTGCCTGTTTTCCCCCTTTAATAGAGACGGACCGCACATGACAGATGTGGAAGTAAGTAGCCCACCGCTGGTACCATCTATTACACGTGAGGAACGGATGGCGGAAAAGAAAAAAGGGAAGTAAAACCGCCGCCGCTACTCTTCCTTGGGCCGTTAACAGCTGCAGCGAATGCCTCTCCTGGGTGGGGGTGGGGGTTGGGGGGGTCGGGGGAGGAGCGCTGCTGCAGGGAAGGTGGCGCGGCCCACTATTCATCTTCCCGATATGTTTATTTTTATTTACACCTTCTGTCCTGCTTCTCAGGTGTAATTCTATTCCGCAGCCACCCGGGCACTTTTTCAGTGGGGGCCGTGGCTGTTAATATAAATGATCCTCATTTGACCTCGGCCAGTGACTGATTTCCAGGCGGGAGGAAATCAACAATGCAAAGCGGCGGTGTATAGTCATAACCTGGCATCGAAATTGTCTTCTTAAATATTACATGGCGCCTTTTAAATAATGAATACTGTGGTAAGTGGGAGGCAAATATGAAGGTAAATGTGAGAAGCATTCCAATCTGCCGCCGCTCGAGTCCTGATGCCAGCAGTGAGAGGTGATCGCAGCTTTCACATTCATCAAAAAGTTCCTTTATTTTCCGTCTCCGTGGCAGCTTTGGTATTTTTGATGTCGAGGACTCGCAACGGTGCTTTTATTTTTGGAAATAAATGAATTTTTTTTGGTTTGGGGTAGGCGGGGCTACAGTCCATAAAGAATGCAACGTCAGTCCTTTTTTTCAATCATTGAAATATATCACATGATTTATTAAAACCAGAATCAGTGCCACCAAGACAGACTGAAGCTCAAGAAAGAGTCCAGCACAAACATCACCTGGCCTCTCTGCATCTTCTCCCTCCTACCCCCGCCCCCCTCCACCTTTACTCCGCCCCTAACATCGATAGTGGATGTGTGGTTGATAAATGGAGCTAATTGTTTTATGGCACGGCTGGCCTGATGCTGGCAGCGCAATCAGGCTGAATGAGGAGGCCCCGGGGAGGCCATTACCCTTCCCATTGTTCTAAGGGACGGCAGGACGAGGCTGCGGCCAGGTGCGCTCAGTGCAAGGGACTGGGGGTCACTTACAGAGACCCTCCGAAGGACCACATGCACCTCTGCAGCCCCGTGCAAGATTGGTTTGCAGGAGAAATGATGCAGTTTGATAGCGTTTGCGGCACTTCTTCCTCAGATAAACTGTTAACAAGATGATTTATCCCTTCCATTAACCTCCCGTAAGTCCACTTCAGGAGGCGTCAATTTTTTTCTTTCTCAGTTTATTTTTTGCTTGCATGGAGCAGTTCCTGTGGTTGAAAACGGGGATGTGATGCACGATTCATGGAGTGGAAACTCAACTGGCTGAGCTGACCACTGACATCCTCGACTTCCTGTGTTGGTTTTGCTGGACAGAATCTCCATTCAGCTCCTCTTTCATTAATTTCTCTTCGTAATGCCATTTTTATATCAAAAAACAAAACAAAAAAACATGATAAACCACCTGTTGTTTTCTTCGCCACTTCCAAACAACGCTGTGACTAAGCCACTGTGACCAGCTGGTAAACATCATTTTCTACACAGCAGCAGGACAGGGAGGTGTTTTTTCGTTCTCGCTGCAGCTACCAAATGAATGTTTTTGCTTTTTTGCATTCCTGTCATCGGGTTTTGCTGTTATTGTGGCAACTTTTTTATTGACTAAACCTGCCTGGAATAAATTTTGTATTCGTGGAAGTATTTGTGATATTCTCATCTGCCCCACCTTTTCTTGCAGTCACTTCAATTACTTTTTAACGTTGCCTAATTGCGGCAACACTGTGGCTACCATCAACAAATTAACCAAAAAGAAAAAGAAAAAGACAATGAAGTCCAAACAAAGACGAGTGTCAGTGTTTAGTTGGCCACTAACTAATTTAGATGGTCTGTTTTTTTTTAATCAAGTCACAACAGTGTTTTGTGCAAATACAAAAACAAAACTATCTATGTATATATATATATATATATATATATATATATATATATATATATATATATATATATATATATATATATATATATATATATTTTTTTTTTTTTTTTAATATATATTTATACACACACCACCAACATCCCTCGACTGTTTCTCCGCCCACTAAACATGTACAGTTTGTCTAGAGAATCTTTCTACGTATTTAGGAATAATAATTATTATTGTCTTGAAAAGGCTACTCACATTGAAAAAAAAAAGAGCTTCAGCAGGAACATTTCAACTCTGCCTTGCTATAGCCAAGGACAGTAAGGGCTCTGCTGCCAACTGTCGAGGTTCCAGAACCTCAGCCTGAACCGTGGAAGAGGCCACTGCCAACACCCAGCGTTGGGTTGGCTGCAAAGGAAAACTCTGCTCTTTCAGGTCGGCGCCAGTGTGAAGGGGGATCAGGTTCTCATTTAGGCTTTCAGGGGCAGAAGAACACGGCCCAGGCTGTGAGGCAGGAGGGGTTTCTGAGGCTTGTTCAACACTGACACGGCTGCGCTGCCAACTTGAAACAACCTAAAGGTTATTCAGTCACAAACAAACCCTTTATCCAGCCTGGCTTTCTTTTTTAGGCTCCACCCACTCATTTACAGATCACATTCATATCTATTTCAATTTCAACATGTAACACATTATCATTTAACATGTATAAAATAAAATTTAAAAAAAGCAATTGACTTGAACAAAACAATATCATGTGCAACAACTCAGACAAAGTATTTACGTTTGCAAATGAGTAGAATGAAATCAAGAACATATTTCTATTATTTATTCTCAACAATGAACTTAAATTAAAGGAAATAACGACTAAGCCAGTCACCACCGGTGTCAATCAAATCAAGGAAAACAACACATACAATATACATACAATATACTATGAACGTTTCCACGAAGCAAGACCTTTACAACACTTTCTGACTGTGTGTGAAGTCACCAAACGAAAATACAGTTTTCATCTTCTAAATAGTGCGACCACCAAATACTGAACACTGCTTTGTGGTACATCCTTGTGAAAAAAAGCGATGACTTTGTGTGGGTGATAAGAGAGTGGACATCTGGTCTCAAGGCAGCCCTGGAGTGACTCAACCATCTGCTTCAACCAATAATACAGCAGAGGTCGTGTGACGGGGACAAGGCCTGCAGATTCTCCCTGTGCCAGCTTAATTCTGTTTACTTGCTCAGACTGTGTTTATTTTTTCACTTTTATTAGATTTTTTTAAGCTCCCGTCGTGAGTGAGCTGGTCTTGCATATACAGTTAAAACAGTTTTGCAGAATGAAATACAATCTGCCAGGGGGGGCTGGTTTTTTTTTCGAAAAATATCTGCCATTAATTACTTGTCTCCTTTTTCAGGATCTACACGTGCTCGATCAAAAATGAGATTCATTAGCTAATTTTTGAGAAGCAGAAGCCAAACGCTGCCCTGCTCCGCTGTGCTCCACTGCTGCTGCTGCTGCTGCTTGGAGCCTGGATTCGCTGTGAAGGCTTTATCGGACACTGCGTGACATTGTGATGAAGATGTGTTAAATGTTAAACCCAGAGTCCTTTATAAGAACTGGGAAATGTGGCTGACTCAGTGACGCACATAGCATTGTTTCGCCTTCATGTCTGGCCTGCTGCGAGAGCGAGAGCTTCAAAAGTTCAGGGCAGCTGGAGCCGCGAGATCACGCGGTCAGAAGGGAGAGTACAAGCTCAGAAAGTGAGTTATTATACCACAACAGCCATGACTAAAGAGACACATTAACGTGACCCCCTACCTGCCTCTCTCCCCTCCACACACACACACACGCACACAAAGAGCTTGGCTGCTCACTTTCATATTTGCACATATTGTACCTGTTAGGTATGGAAAACTTCAAACCTGATGCTTAATGTCTAATTTCATTATTACCTTTTTAATGTAAATAGTTCACTAAGAATCATCATTGACTTCCAGGTGTCGTCCTGAGTGGGATCCCTTCCAATTCCCCTCTGGCAAAATAGAGAAACTCTATCCATCCACCTTTATATCTAAGCAATAACAAGTCAAGTTGTTAACCACTTACAATCAATCAGTCAATCACTCAATAAATCAAACAAACAATGTAGGTTTTCCTTTATTGGATTGACCTGCTTGACCCAAACTGGGAGTGAAGACACGTGGGCGAGTGGAAGAGTGGGCAAATATATGGAGCAACACCCCAGCTACCGACTGACTGGAACATGGAACTGATTTGCTGGTGGTAAGTAAGTGAAACACAGTATGTCAACTTTAGCGGGGTGATGACTAATACGAACTAATATTAACATGACTAATATTAACCCGGGAGTTAAGATCTCACCTCTTTTTGCTGTGTCAATAGAGATGATTAACGACGCTGGAACAAGAAACTCGACCCCATGTTCTTATTAGGGACCCAAACCTTCACTTGTCGCCTTGCACTTTATACACATACTGTCCTTTTCAGCTATAACACACTGTGTGTCCCGTGTCCCGATAAAAGCCCAGAAAATTAATTTTTACGGTAAAAATATCACTCTGCAATGGCACAAGTGGTCAAAGTCTCCTCTCAATTGTGCGTGTTAGGTATTTTTTTACAGGCCTGCACAAAACAGGCGCCACTAAACAAATTCAGTTTACAAGGGGACAAATCCTGTTTCCTGTCATGGAGAAATGTGCTCGCTGTCCCGCGGTAGCTGTTTGCATTTGAAATGCACTTCCCGAACCCATGAGTGGCTGACATGATTAGCTGTTCCATCTAACCGATTCCTGTTCCTTTTGCGTCAAGCGGTTTTTACCCTCGTTACTTGTTGGAGAAAAACTAATTTACTTCTTTCCCTGTTGTGCCCATGTCCTCATGTACTACAGTTACTGCAGAACAATGGTTTTTGGATTTAACCATGCTAATCTCTTCCCGGAGAGACATCTGAACAAGAACATTTTTAGTCCGGTTTTGGCAAAGTGTGTTAGCCTTCACTTCCAGCAGAACTGTGTTCCAGTGTGTCCTCCCGCCCCCCTGCTCGCCGCTCTCCTCCGAGCCCGGCCACTAATGGATGTGTGGGTCTCTGTTGCACTCCTGTAAACCTGACACACAGAGTGCTCCTGCCAAGAGAAACACAAGTCAACCACCTTCCCCACCACACTAACGGCGGAAATGCTGAGTTCCCAGCTGTCGTGGCCGATCCAAATCAAGCCACACTTTTCCCCTCAACGCGCTTTCCTCCAATGGCCAGGGCCGATTACCGACATAGCTCATCAGTTTTCACAATGGCAGTGAATATGAAGGGAGTTGGTTTGTCGGGGGGCAATCAGTGCCAAATGGAACCTCTTCATGCTTTGGTTCACTCTCACCCATTACTTAACAATGATTGTCTCATTCCTCTAAGTCCCCATTCCCGCCTGGCTCGGAAAACTCGCTCTGCAAGAGAATACCACACTGCTCCATCATCCAATGCGCCAAAGATCATGCTGCTAATTTTTGACAGTCTCCTAAATATGTGAGTCCATTCATGATTAATTCAGTAGTCTTAATTAAGGCATGTTCCAGTTTTGTGTAGTAAATACACATGGATTTTATCGAGAAATCTTCGAGTCTAACACAGCAGCAATGATTAGGAATATAGCAAGAGAAACATGAGTTATTGGCATAATAATGAGCGGCAGCCAGTGGCTATCAAGACATTAGACTTGATTGCATTGCTATTGCATGCAATGATCTCGAATGCTGCTTATTGAAAATAGAACATTTGTCCGCATGTTGAAAGCCCCAAAAATTCCAATTGACGAGTCTCCACTGCTAAACAGCTGCAATGCAATTCTGGAGTAATCTGCAGCATGAGGCAACTCCAACTGCATGCCTTTTAGAAGTGCCACACAAGGGAAGGGAAATGTTGAACCATTAATAAAGTCACGTTACGATGTAAAATGTCTAAGTTTACATTCCATGATGATTTGCTACCTCTGCCTCTGGGATTGAGAGGAAAAGTTAATGGTTAAGTAAGTAAGCAAATCACTAACACTGTCCAGTGTGTAAAGTTTGGCTTTATTTCTGAATTTTGTATTGGTAAATAACATACTGCCCACATTAATAAAGTGTATACTCGCAGTACAATAAAAGTAGTTTGGTTTTCCTCCCCTTTGAAGAGTTCTCATATATATATATGTACATATATATATATATATATATATATATATATATATATATATATATACATATATATATATATATATATATATATATATATATATATATAAGAAAATACATAGAGCAATAAGATTCTTGCTCCTAGTCAGCTGCCATCTTGGACCGCCATTTTTTTAAGGAAGCCCGCCTGACAGGGTCCTAAATACCTAATGCACTGTCAGTGAGCTTCCTTGAATACCAGGCCTCCTTAAAAATTTTCCACCCTGGACCTTTAAAGTGAATAATAAATATTCATGTTTGATCATGTTTATTTACAATGAAAAAATGGTGGATTTGGTTTTAAAATCAACAAAACCCTATACATGTATATTCAATGTCCTGCATTGGGGGAGTCGATAAATGCAGATTAATGTGAACTGGGAGAAACTGAGCGTTAAGATGGCCTTAGCGTGCATGTGGAGTGCTGTAGCCCCCTAGAGTCTGAATGTCAAGATCTCTGAAATTGAGTGTTGAAAGATGATCAAAAGATATGCAATGCAGTTGCCTTGCAGGAGCCCTTTGTAGTTAAACATATAATGAATTTGATTACAACATCATTCCTCGGCCACTGCAAGCTGTCAAGAAACAACCCACTGTGACTCTCCCTCCCCCAAAATGTCTCTATTGTGTAAGCGGTTAGAGGTAATTATCGGTGGCCTCCCCGCGGACTGATAAGGTGGCCAAGTTGACAGATGGATTGCTGCGCCCTGCATATCTGAGGATGGAAACATTGATTTCTGGGATTAATGCTGGCCTCAGAGGAGAAGGTGGCAGTCAAATAGTTTTCCCTTAATTATACATTTTACATGCAGCTACAGTCTTGCAAGGTGCTGATGTGCACACTTTGATCCGTCACTAGGTTTACAAATGAGCAAAGAGCTGATTTTTGTTTTTATTTTCCTCTTTTTTGATTGCATTTGTTACCGAATAATAAACCATGTCGTCTCATGAGTGCAGCGATTAACATTCCCACAAGATTTACTTTCTTTTGTGCACAAACATGTTGAATTTATGACGCCGGGTGACAACTCAGCACTGTGCTGGCAGCTGAAAGTCAACACCCAGTCACTATTTCATTGAGGCGGTGCTTGCTGAAGTATCAATAAGCTTGCTTCAAAATTTGCCAGGGCTATTATATAGCTTGACCCACCTGATTCAGGACATAAACATGTCAGCTTCGCCATCACTTTCCCAACAACCGGAAGAATTTAAGGCATGAGGATACTTGGAGACTGCAACGGCATGCTCGGTCACCAGAACGACGGCCCCTGCAGATACCTGCAGATAAGGCACTCTCAGTCTGAACAGAATGGACTGATCATTTGGAGATAGTTAATCAGTGCTGAGCATGATAAAGGGATGATGGAGCTGGAAGCACTCACATGCACATTTGGAAATCTCTGTTCATTTGTAGTTTGATTTACTGAGAGTACATAAAAAAAAAACATGTCTCCATCAAAAGTAACAAAGAGAGCAGGTGAACATTTTTCTATTATTGCCTTGTACATTTCCTAGGGAGCCATTTTTTTTAATGGCTTCGATGTAAATAAGCATACAGATAGCATCGTTAGACGGCAGAGAAAATTGTTGCTCCTGATGCACCAGCGGAATAATTAATGCTGCTGTTTGTTCCCTTAATTTACAGAACAGCAGCTGAGGCTGATGTCTGTGAAGGACAATGACGCAGTAGCTAAAGATAAGCCTTCTCAGTAATTACTATTGACAATGCTTTAAAGGTAAGCCACGAAAGTGCTCCTGTTGGGTATTGGTTGTTTTCTTCCCCCTGTTCTTTTTTGACGATTGCACGGTGCATCAGTAGGAGAAAAAAATGACAAAGGCAAGAGGCAAAAAAAATAAATAAAAAATACATTGTTGCATTTCATTAGTCACGGAACACTATTGGACTTTTGACAAGCACAAGTCGATAAAAGGACGAATCAAATATTAAAATTAAATCCCACACAGTTAACAAGATATATGGAAAGTTACGTTTCTCAGAAATACTTTGTTTTCACAGAAGCAATTGATTTTATAAATGTGTATAGGAAAAAAAACAGTGAAAGTAGAATAGAAATAGAAATAAGACAGCCTTATTCCAGTCAGATGCTTTGCAGACATTAAGTTTAGCTCAGCTTAAACTTCAAGAAAAGAAAATGTTGAACAGGTGTTATGTTGACCATTTAACATCTAAACCAAAACGTCAAAATCTTATAATGAGGACTACGATTTGGACATTTGGCCAACAACAAATTATCACAACATTCAATAAATACAGTGCGTAAAATTCAAAGACAAACCAACTACACAAATCAAAACCAATTTGATTAGTTGACTGTTTTTTGTTTTTTACTCTGTGGGGTGAACAAAACATTTCTTCTCTGGAGGTGACGGTAGAAGTTACCAAATAGTGAGACATTTCTCATCCCTCTCATCCTCAATCAAGAGTGTTCTCGCATTCCTCCTTTCTCTGCCAATACTAGATTCAAAAACACTCGATTCAAAATAGATACATTATATTAATACCAGATTTACATGAAAAAAAATTGACAGGGAAGTAGTTCCACTAAACTCAAGCACCTGAGGAATTTCCTTAAGGAGTCCTTGCATAGTCAAATCAAGCAAGCCTCAGCTGCCTGCTATGTCACTGTATCTTCAGAGAATTACAACAGCAGAAGAACAGTAGAAAATATCGCAGCGACATCTACTGGCAATGCAGAAAACTCAAAAGTGCTTTGCATGCCTCTTTTTGTTGCACACGGTCATGTGGGGAGTTTGAAGTGTTTGGTCATTACACTGCCTAATTTCTACTTGGGTGAGCAGAACATCCTCACAGCTGGTCTTTAGGATGGCCACGGCCCTCCCAATGGCAGGAAACTAGGAGGCGCTGAAGTGACTCATAACACATTCAGCTAAAGGGCCTTTTCCTGTCAAGCTTGATTTGCCGTCATCTGTCACGCGGTTGTAGGGATTCCTAATGCAGCCGGTCGGACAAAATGTGCCCACATTGAACCAGGTGAGCCTACAAGAGTCAAGACTTCTGCTGCAAACGCCTCACTACGGTGTGAACCTGTGGAGTAACGTTGCTCTCACCCCACAAAATGTGACCGGCACAGACGGGCGGGGCAGGCCGTTGGCGGCGCTTGACATTGACGACTCCCCGAGATGAACCGAATTGATGTGGTCCCGACATTTTTCTTGATTGTATTTTGTTTATGTTTGCCGTCCGAGATGCACCATTAACTCATTGTCACTGTTATTAGAGTGCAATACCACTGCTGCGTGTGAGGCATATGCTTCCATCAAACTCTCATTAACCTTGTGTCTGATTATGTCCTGCATGGTCAGATTACTCTCCGAGATTCCCGCTTGCACAACAGAGTGGCTATTTGCAGCTCAATGATGATTAACGGTCCAAACAAAAAGATGCCCTCTAGGCTGAGCTCAGATAACCGTGACGCCATCGGGAGCCTCAGGTGTCGGAGGAAACATGAGACATGTCCAATATATCATTGCTTTTGTTCTCAAAGTCAGTCAGTTTTTCCTTACTTACCTCAAACTGGGGTGGGGGCATTTAATGCTGTGTATTTTTGTTGTTAGTCTGATGTGTGTCTGACGCGTTTAAATGTTGAAACATTTCAATATTTTCGCTTTGGTTTTAGTAGATAAACAGGTTGACAGTCATAACATCACAACAGTCACTGCACTTTATCCTTCGGGGGCAACTAAGGCTCTTGCAGTCATGTCCTATAAATGTTTCACTGAGATGAAATGTCGCAGAAAGTAATCTGTCACAGGAAGTAAACAACAAGTCTAAGTTTGTCTAAGTAACAAAGTGAGAAGAATTGTATTTTACTTGAAAGGAACTTGTAGTTTGATTTCCTGTCAAGCATGATCTAGTATTTAAGCTAATTTTTGAAAGTCATGACTCGGCATCTTGTAACGATAACCATCCCTTTTCAGGAGCAAATGGCTGTGCATTATATGCACTGTATGGCTATGCAACTCCCCCTAAAAAGTATAGGGATAGAGTGAGACCTTGTGTGTCAACTGATTTTTAGTGCCGAGAGGTTGTTGGTTGTTGATGCAGTTTTGGGAAATCCATTCTGCACAACCACCTTGACTGGTTCATGTGCTGCGTTGCAATGCAAAAGTTAGGAAATATCGACCCATTGATCTTGATCCAAAACTAAAAGAGTTTTTATTTTTCTTTCTTTTCCCCCTGGCTTTTCCACCAGTGTGATATTTACAGTCTGCCTCTGAGAAATCCTGCCTCGTCAGCAGTTTAAAGTCTTTACTGTACAACCAAAAACGGGGCAAAAGTGAGAAGTGGAACTTTTCGCTGGGAAGATACGGCAGCATGTGAGGTAAGTGCGGAAACCGCTAATGAAAAAACGAAACAAAAATGGGTGCCACGCTGTGAGGAGGTCAAACACCCATCCAGCCTGACACACGCACAGCTCTTTACCAGTGGAGACAGTCACCTCAGCAGTTAGCTCTGGTTGTTCAAAGGGTAGGGGTGAAATAATTAAAAGGGCACCCATTGTACCGCGGAGGCCAACTGCCGTGCGAAACTCCGGGATGCATCAAGGGTGATGAAATTAAGAGCAGAGACCACATTTCACCCGGCACCGGGAGTGAAATTCTCCATTAGAACGCCACCTAATTGACCACTTCGGCATGTTTTTTCCTCACCTGTTGGAGCCCACTGCCGAGAAAGGCCAGCGTCATGTGGGAGGGGCGCAGAGGCCACGTTTCAACAGCCATTTTCCGTTGGGAACACACGAGAACCATCGAGTTAAGACCTCAGTAAGGGCACCTTCCAGGGCATTGCTCCACAGCGTCCTTCCATTAAAAACCCGGCTGTTGAATCTTCTTTCTGCAAAGTGGCCCAGCAAAGTGTGCCGTATTTTAGTCCACTGTAATTTGCAGTCCTTTATAAGCTCTAGGAGAGACGACGGTTTATCCAGATAGTATTTACCCACTGAGGACATGCTGCGAACACGTTGAGATGTGAGTATTTTGCTACATTTAGCACAGCTACATAACTGCAAACTGTTGTCAGACAGAGAGAGATTTAAAAAGTAGTCACCTGATCATTTACAGGTAAAGCTACTTCATAGAAATAAGAGGTGAGTTTCAGTGGGTGGGTTTCAGTTGACTTGTAGGGCTCACGGCAGATGGGGGTCAGAAAGTGATTGTAAATGGATAAACACGATCAAAATTAAAAGGTTATTTTTGAGTTGCGAAAACTGTAATTCATGAAGACCAGAATTTGAAAAGCTAATGGAGAAATGGCAGAATAGATAAACAAAAATGTAATCGTCTAAAGCCTTGGGGAGCTGAGTCAGACAGGATTTGTGTAGTGCAGTGACCACTTTGTGAAAAATAAGGCTAGTCAGTATTTTAGTTTCGTAAAATATGTGGGGCTACAGCCCAGTAAAGTTTTTGAAACATAATGTTAAGATTTCATCCCGCCCGTTCGAGTTTATTCAACAGCTTGTATGTTGCACCTCAGCTGTCTTTGGTTTTAGCTTTGCTAATGTTACTGTGGGGTGTGCTGTCACTGTGGGGTGTCCATCGCTTTGCCATTCATTTTCTTTACGCTGTCCCAGTGCGTCAGGGTGATGGGTTTAGGATGTAATTTGCGAGATTGATTGCTTCCATGCCGGTAAAATTGCTTAACTCATTAGAAAAATCGTTTTTTTCCCGTCATGTGTAGAGGACGTACCCAACATGTCTAGCCATCTTGCTGTGTGCGGGTCCATTTAAAGGATTTGGCGTACAGGCTTTTGTATGTCACGTGACTGCAATTAAGTTATTTGAGTTATTACAGTAGATTGAACATGTTATTAGTCCATTCCATCCATGCATGAATCACAAAGCAACACACAAGTACTTGTTCAGTAATTATCAGTGAATAACCAACACACAAAGATGACTAACAGCAGTGAAACAGGTTTGTGTGAAATGACCCCCCCCCCAAAAAAAAAAAAAAAGTCGTATCAAATCTGGATGAATGTTTTTATTGGTTTTAGTCTCATTTGAACTATTTGAACTTTGCAAGGCATTGAGCCTGGGATTCTTTGCGAGGCTCTTGTTGCTGTTTTAAATGGCTCATAGTGGCACAAAACATTGTCCTTTCCATTGCTTACAATGCGTCAACTTGTTAAACATTAAATGTGTGCAGTGTGTACCTGGATGACATTGCATAGGGTAGATTCCAGTGCCTCGTCTCACTTTGCATTTCGCCAAAATGTGAAGGCAGAATAACTCTATTATTCGCATTTATGAGCCACGCACTTACTGAAATCTTTTTCATTTTTTCACACAACAGCAGCTCCAATTTGGAATGTAAACACTGCGACCTCAACTGCCTCATAATTGCAACGAGTAACCACAACTTTGTCGTCTTTGGTCTGTTAATATGGTTGTTGCCTTACATGTTGCAAGCTGTGTGCAGTGAAAACAATCGGAAAGGGAGCCTTCTTTAAAGCAACAAAGTAAGTCATGAGGCTACATGGTGCAAATGATACAAAAAGAAGACCATCCAACCCAAGGTCACAAGATGCAAAACATGCCTGTCAGTAATATTAGCTGGGTTAGAAGTGTAAGAAGTGGTGGCACACACACACACACACACACACACACACACACACACACACACACACACACACATTTCATTTTGCAGATGCATCTGCACTTGTACAACAGAGAGCAGGCAACATGTGTAAAAGTAAGCAGGACACATTTGACTGTGAAAAGCGTCAACTGCCGCAGCTCTGACAATGGTCGGGTCCATATCTGAATTCCCCCATGAATGACAGTTTTGTCAAACACAGATATTTGATATTCTGTGTTTATTCCGTTCAAGCATCTTTTTCAGCTCAAGGTAAAGAAGCGAGGTCGTGTGCATTTTTCAGTAAGCATCCAGCGTCAGTTTATTCATCACGACTTTGATTTATTAATTGTCAGGAACTCTTCTTTTTCTGCTGAAGACTGCAGGACTCCAGATGGATTCACACTGCAGTGGGCTTGTGCGTTGGTTGTGTGGCAGGGTGAAACTCACCTGGTTATAATGCTAGTTAGGTACCATTAAGGGACATTGTTATTTTAGCTCCCTGGGTCTGTGGTGGCACATTACTGGAGAGACATAATTGGCTGCAGCCGCAGCATGATGATGACTCCAGCGGACAAAAAGTTGAGTCGGCCTCTATTTCTGCTTGTGTAGAATCTGCAGATTGTTGGGCACCAGTGTGGACAGATAAATAAAATATAAGTAAGTGGGGAACTGAATTTCACACACAGCGCAGACAAAGGATTCAAGAGATTCTTTATTTGCTTGCACAAGTACCGCTGAAATACAAAACCAAAAAACAGTTAAATAAACCAATAAAATGTCATTCAGGCCTCAGTCTGAAAAGCAAGAGAACAGCTGACCTGACCCAAAAGAAAAGAGGCATTACGAGCCTTTCTCTGCGCTTTGTATTTCCTCAACACCGATACAAAGCAATGTTTGGTAATAGTGGTGGCAGTGAAATAAGAATTTTAGAAAGAATACATTTGATAAGGAACAGCTGAAAAACGGGGTCAATCAAGATTGGATGACCCACTTTCATCTGAACTTTTTAATTTTTATACAGACTGTTTTAAGTTTCAATGGGTTGAAAGAAGGATCTTTGAGAGTCAGTGCCAACCAAATTTCTTTCATCAAAAAAAGAAATGAGTTCATGTATTTCCCTCAACATAACCTGCCAGTGCCGCAATTAGGATTTAAACCTAAAACAGCGAGAATATAATCCTCATTTAAATACATGAATTCTAAACCAAGCATGCTTACAAAAAAAAAAAATCAAATTCCCCTCCGGTGACTCACAGACGGCCCATGCAGAGGTCCATTAACACTGGCAAGACAGAGAGGCCGAGGTGAGTTCTAAATGCATCGAGATGGAGAGCCATCTATTTTCACTCAAGGGCAAATTGTTGGAGGTCAACAATTACTCAGCAAGCGGCGAGTTTGATTCCCGGTGCTCAGACAGCAAATACACAGCGTGCGTATACAAATTTGGACTTGATGAAATTTTTTGGAAAGTTACGCCCTGGCATTTAAAATTCAAATTGATGGGATAAATGGGGTGAGGGTCCTCCAGCGTGGCGGGGGCGATCTGTTTGCATTAATTATGGGCCTAATAAAGTTTGTTGAAGTGCCAGCGTGTGATTAATATTTGTTTTAATTTCATTCAAGTTCTGAGTTAACACACGGCAATCAATATTTAATGTTTTAGTGAATATTCATAATTGCCTGCGAGAGAGGAATTGGTAACTGGTGCAGTGGCCCCCACTCCTTTTGTCTGCGTGAGGCAGGAAAAGTAAACACTTCCGCCATCTGTCACATCTGCGTTGAGTAAGTTCACGCGAGCGTCTGTGCAGGAAGTGGGGCAGAACAATGGGAGGCGGCTCAGTTATTTGTTGTTGAATTGTTAATTGTGTTAATAATGCATCTTTTGTCAGTCACACAGAAGCAGCAATACCGCACCATTTCTTTCTCTCTCACCAAAAAGCAAGCAAAAGGCACCCAATCATGTTCGCTGTTACAAATGACTCACATGCCTTAAGTGGGGTGGGTGCGGTTCAGCTGTTTGACATCATTTGTGTCGCTCCCCTTCGGCAACAGAAGAGCTATACTTTCAATATTTGAGCACATATGTGTGATAAAGTGCACAAACAATTCAAGGTTAAAAGGAGCTGCGAGGAGAGAGGTTGGAGGTTGCTTGACTGCATGCATACATATGTATATATATATATATATATATATATATATATATATATATACATATATATATATATATATACATATATATATATACATATATATATATGTATATATATATATACATATATATATATATATATATATATATATATATATATGTATATATATATATATATATACATATGTATATATATTGATGCAATGTGATGGTTTCAGTGAGGAGGCTGCCTCACAAATGAATTCCTGCCAGTGTCGGGGAACATCAGATCAGTGCGATGCCCAGATGTTCACACATGCAGCAGCGTGTTCATACATGGAGGGAATGTTCCGGCTGGACGGGCAGGGACGGCGCTTGGCTTTTTAAACACACACACACATGCACGCACGCACACACGCACAAAGTGGGGTAGGTGAGATTTTCTGAGGCGAAGGCTCTGCCGGGTTGGACGTCGACGTGCACACTGGCTACTTTTAATATTACACATATATACATTGTGCTTATTCATCCGCACGTGTTCCCTTATTTGCATGCAGATAGAAACACTCTGTTACAGTCAGTTCATTTATCAGTTGCTTCGACTTTTGATGTTAAGTAAACAATCAATGGATACAACTCACGGTGCTGCAAATCCACTTCTGTTGGACTGTTAACAGCTTACTGCTGTGCAATTTGGATATACCACATGCATGTTTTTCTTTTAAGAATTGCCCATTCAACCAGCCTTTGGGTTGAGTCCTAAGGAAGCATGGAGCAGGGAAATTTCCCAGACGTCGCAGACATTATACAGTGAAACATAAGTTTAAAAACAAACAAATAAACAAACCAAAAAATAGCCACGCATGTGCAAACTCCAGTTCAGGGAAGCCATTTATGTGTGATAAGAGGAATTTGACAAATAGAGGCAATGTCAAAATATTGAGCAAAGGCATGCGGCCTGGCTCAAGCAACTTCAGTAAATATCATGGAAGTCTCTTTGGGAGTTTGCTAAATCACGGTCTTCTGCGGTCTTCGTGGAGTCAGTCAGTCCGCCAGATGCACCTTAACGCAAATTTGAAAGCCCTCCTGACTGCTGTCTGTCATGCCGGGTGCTCCTTGACAAGAAGCTGTTTGATGTGGTGTTTAACCGCGGCAAAATGCAGAGAGACTGCTGCTTCACGCACCACTGACTTAAGGAGCTGAAAAGTATGATGAATACAAATGAAATCAGATATTTCATCTCAGTCTATGTAAAACACTAGGGCTTGTTAAACATTCCACAGGGCATAGCCAACGGATGGCTGCAAACCAAGTTGTCTGCGTAGGTGGGTGGGGCAGCAGAGGACTCGGAGATAACACAGGTTTTTCTCATCGGATATCACAGGTCACTAATGTAGAATAGCAAAGGAAAACAGCCCAAAACAATTATCAGGGTTACTGTGGAGTTGCATGCAATAGAGCACAAATGTCAAAGCACAGCATTAAACCACATTTGAAAAATTCTCTCTGAAGCACATACATCTGTCTCTGTTGTGCCATAGGCCTAATGGTATGTCAAACAACATTCAATAAAAAAAAAAAGATAATAAAAAAAACTACATAAAAGCATTTTAAAGGCAGCAGTGATGGAGTGCTTGTGTTGTATAAATGCATTTGAGATGAATCTGAATAAAATTGAAACATGGCATACGTCATGCGTTCAGACACCTGCGCTATTTTAAATCCCGATCCGATCTCAAAGCTTGACGGCCGAAAAAGACAGATCTTATGTTTGTTTGTTGCTGTTTTTAATGAAAAAATAAAGCCTTAAAAGAGCCCTCAGGAAGGCTCAGAATGGGCTTGTCAGATCTAAATGACATCTGCCAGCGCCACTTAAATAAGGTCACAGGGGTGACGGTGAAGAGACAATTATTGATCTTGTAGATATTAAGTCTTTTTGATATATCAGAATGATTGTTATCGCCGTCGCGATTTCCCAGAGATTTCCCCCAGGGAGTGCACGTCCCCAGCGCTCCTCTGTTGTCTGCTGCCGGATCTCTGAAACACATCAATCTATGACGTGCTCACAATTATGCCACCTGCAGTCTTGGCTGCAACTGTCTCTGAGTTTCAGAAGTGCCATTACCAGCCACTTTTCCCTCAATAAACTTTCACTTCTTATGTTGCACATCACTGAATCGATTTCTTAAATTGTGGACACGTAAACTGTTGCAAAGTGAACACATCCAAAACATAGTGTTCCTGTAGAGCTCGATGACTATGGCTTGTTAACCAAGCCATAGTCTTGTTAACGTATGTACGCTTGAGCTTCATACGTTAAAGATACAAGCTTCACTCCGTAGTGACTGGAGTCAGCATTCCATTTGTGTCATTTCAAGTCATGTTTACATCACTTGAAAGACAAAACATACTTGGCAAAGATGAAGTAGAAAACTTCAGCTTGCATGCTCCTGCCTGATCGCTGGGATGGATTTTATTTGCTGGGGTTCCACAAGGCGCCTTTCCACTCCAAGCCCTGGCAGTGTCGAACAAACACTTAAGACAAATAATTCCCTAAATAGGAGTCTAAGTGGGGCGTTAACCAGCTGAAGAGTGTCGCCCCTCAGCTTGACTATTTCGTGATAAACGTAATTGTGCGTTCACTGTCCAATTTCCCCTAATTTCATTAATGATCCTGGGAAACTGAAATCTGGCCCCTAGTTCAACTGGCGACGGTAATCGCTCCAGTTCGACCTGAGAGGCTTCCTGTAAGGAGCCCTTTAATAGTTTCCCAGAGTCACTGCTGGATCACAAGGCCAGCATGGTCCTCCCGAGCCGGTGCAGCCGCCTTTAAACAGTGAATTTCTCACTGTGTTATCGTTTTAGCCTGAAGACAGAGATACAGAGGGGGGTAAACTGGCCCTTTCACGGCACACGTTCCGCTGGACAAAATGGTCTTATTGTGAGCTGCAGAAATTTCCCTGTGAGGATGGATCCTCGGGGGGCCAGTCGGCAATCTCTTTGAAGAGAGACGAACGGCGGCCGCAACTCCGCAGGATCCGTGGATAAAGAGAGTTCTAAGCAGGACCATGGCCAATAAAGCCTAAAATAAGAACAAATCCAGTGGATGAATACATTATAATGAATGACCCCAGGAGACGGATGTAAGAGACAGAACTAGATGGCCCCTTTACAACATATCAAAGTTAATCTGTCTGCCAATAACTGCTAGAGGTACAGACTTAACACTGACACACACAGTTGTTGGCACCGCCAGTTGTGTATCGAGGCACAGACAAAGCTAAACTATCCCTGGAAGCATGTATGAAGGACTAAGCCGACTGAAACTGCATGTAGGGTTCTTTCAGAGATAGACTGGACTCATTACATACCCTGGTAGGACTGGTTTATGCGAGTCAAAAGTATTGATTTAATCCATATTTTTAAACAACTCATGGAATTATGAGTATTGCCAATCAGCATGGTAAAAAACAAGGCAGTCTGTGTAGCTCAACCTCATTGTCATTCCTCAAATGTTGGCTGCTATGGAACAGCAGTGTATTTTAAGCTTGTGTCCACTGTGAGACCTTCTTATCTTGACATGAGATAACTGTGGATCTGTACTCATTAGCCTCACCCTGTAGAAGCAATGCAGTTGTCATTACTTGCTGGAGCTCAGGCAGCCCATGGTTTGCTGTGGTTGATACCGTGAGAGCCACAATGGTGATCTACAGCAACAAAACCTTTGCAGGTGAAGGAAGTCTTCAAAAGGGAAAAAGCAAGTTTGTCAAGATAAAAGACAAGAAGACGGAGAAACTGGACCCTAGACAGGAGGTCCAGGGGTAAAAGCATTTTTCACACCTGGCTACACAGGTACAGTAAATCATGGAACGTGGAGAAGAGGGTTTGGCGACTCGTATCCCCCACCTTTCAAATCCCATCTCCCTCAATGAAATCAGGTGTCAGGGTTTGCCGAGGATGTCGTGAAAACAAGCCAAACTCGATCACTGCTGGAGCTGTCAGGGCTGTTGAGAGCGCTGATAAAATAACCTAATAAAGGGGAGAGACTTCAGCCAGGTATAGGGCCACTGTGGACAGCACGCCAGACATCATTTTACAGTGGAATCTGTGAGATTGTAAAAAGAGTGAAGCAACTGAACCTTTTAAAGCCGGCAATAAATGTGTGCAGTGTTTGCAAAATGTTTTAGGAAGTAACAAAAAATGTATTTTATTATCATGGAGTGAAAAAAAAAATGAAAACAGATGGAAAATGATGTTTTTATGGCAGTGTTTCCAACCAAAGAGAAAAGTCTGAAGCTCATAAAGTAAGAGCTGCATAGATTGGAAACTTCAAAGGGAGCAGGAGGTTTTGTCTTGAATTGTTCCAAATAGACTAACAATTTAAAGAATCAGAATTTCATATTCACATTCTCATTTCAAAAGTGGAGCAATCCCACGTTTTGAACGACCCAATTATGCGGCTGAATTAGGATTTGGCTGAATGACTCGGCGAAAAGTTCATTTTTCTTTCCCTGATCTCAAAATATGTCTGAACCGGAGCTTGAAAAGAGTCAAAGCAGAGCAGCCCTCACACCAACACTGAGTGAGAAAACCGGCAAAACGTATCAGTTAAACACAACAAGCAGCGGTGACAACGCTTTGTTTATGCTTTCCATAATCACAACTTGCCAAAAATCCATACAATGTGGACGTCATGTGAGGCCCACACACAAGCAGACCTTTCAAAAACAGGCATCAAGCTGTCATCTAATTGCCAGTGTCTTTTTTTAAACTGATTGAGGGCATAATTTCCTCGTTCAACCGCCAATTATCATGATTTTAGCGAGAGAGCCTTGACACTTTATGAAAATCCAGAGGATCAGAGGGAGAGGTTATTATTACAAATTTGACTTTGTGGCGCTGCTCATTGAACTTCCGTCATGGAGGCAGCAGCCAAATTGGTTGGAATTCTTAAAGGTGACTAAAAATTGCAGCAGTCTAATTGGCTACTTGGCTGAAAGAGCCAATTTCTTCAGTGAGCACTTCAGTTTATAACATATTAACAACCAAGAACATAGAGCATATCTGCTGCAGCACCGCTCTCAATTTTTTTCTCTTTTTTTTTTTTATCTGAGGCCACGAAGGACGAAATAAAGAACAGAGTTAAGGCAGCAAATATGACACATCTGTCACATATGTCTACATGAGTTATATATCTTTAACATAACGTTCATGCGTCAAGCTGTCTTTAGAGCATGTCTAATTCAAGCACCTCTTTAACTACCCTCTATTAAGCTCATACTTGTTCAGAAATTAAACCTGAGTGGTGCAATTAATTATGGGCCAGGCTCATTTATCGGACCGTTCTGTTTTTTCTTTTCTTTTTTTTTGTCTGATTTTAGGGTCGGCTAGACGCAGAGGATGACACCGCAGGGCCATAACGAGTTGTGTCTTCCCCATTAATCAATGCCTTCCACACAATTTGCTGTCTGTGAATTGGGATTGACCCGTCTCGAGGGTCACTTGCCAATTTCAGCTGCAGTCAGCCCGCATTGCGCAGAGCCCTGTGCTTATAGCCAGTGTTCCTTCTGAGTGATTCCATCTTTAAGATCATGACTGCATCATTTCTCTCCCCGCAAGAACGATAGCATTTTCACCACAGGTCGTTCCTTCACTCGGAGATGTTGGGGGAGAGGGCGTGTGACGGGGATATTCACAGCCGCAAATGCTTGCATTATGTTTGGTTGACTTCTTTCATGAGACCCATTTTCCTCTGTGGAAAATTTGTAATAGGTGACATACGTGCAAACATAAGGTAGAGCCCAAGCGAGCGCTTCAGAATAGAGAGAGAAAGTTTGAGTTATAACAGTGCAACTCCAGTCAAATTTCTGTTCAAAATAACATTAAATACCCAGTGCGCTTGTTGCCAGTGTACCCATTGTTGTATGTTTTACAGAAATATGTCAGTAGTATAACAAAGCATCAGAGGGCTGTTTGCTGGAGACACACCTACATGCAATCCTCTGAAATGTCTTTGAAGGACGTGCGATTTTCTCAGCCACAATAACGCCAGCTTTCACTGCCAAGTTTTTTTTTGGTTGTGACTTTCGTGAACACATTTTGCTGTGATTACAGTTTGCCCTTTAATCTTTGAAGCAAATTAATTTTTTTCCCGAAGGCTAACTTTGGCATACTGACGCAGATTGTACTCTTTGACAACCGACACCGCCTCATAGCACAAAAGACATATCGGTTTTTGGCCTTGAAGTACAAACATGTATTCGCGTTCTGCTAAATAATGAAGGCTTTTTAAACTAAGAGACTTCTACTTTTTTTTTGTAAAAGACAACCAGACCTTTTCAGTCTCTCGCTGGCCACATAATATCACTTGGCGGGCCACAATTGGTCCGCGGGCCTTGAGTGTAACACATGTGGCTTTTATAAGAAAAAATATTTCAGATGGACTTATTACATCAATATATTTTTCCCATTCTCATATGAAACATTCAAATTAATGATTTATGCCATTTGTCATATTCCAGCAGCAGTATTTGTAGCACTTATGTGTAGTTTACGTGTTTAGATGCTACACATGATTTAATATGAATAAATTAGCAACTTCATGAGCTCTTGGATCTATTTTTGGGACAGTTTAGCCAAATTTGTATAACAATTTTGTGGGTGTGTGTGCTTATATGTGTGTGTGTGTGTGTGTGTTTATTTATTTAGCAGAGGTACACATTTTTCCAGTGTCAAAACACCTCATTCAGTCTTGTTGCTAACCCTCAAACCTGAATCAATAAACCAATCAATGAGACTCATTACGCTCAAATCCCAGAAGATTAAGTGTAGTTGCTTCGTCACCAAAAATAAATAAACAAATAAAAAAAAAATAAGCCCAGAGCTACTCTGTCATTGTAACTGGACAAAAGGCGGAGTGACACGGGGCAGGCTGGGGTTTTCACTCATGGCTCTTGTTGTGGCTCAGAAGACAGTGAAGGGCTCCACTGACTAAATTTGATGCTTGTCCATTGATTTCAGGGCCTGTTTTCAGGTTGTGTCTTTGGATGCCTGTTGCGTATTGGAGCAAACAAAACCAGTATGTGTTCAATAGTTTGTGTAACAGCAATTACAGTCTCAGCAAGGCACTATGTGTACTCACAGCTCCTCTCACTGTTTTTTTTTTTTTCTACTTTCAGCACTTTTGGACACATGGGTTTAAGTAACATCACCTACAGTGAGAGATAGCAATCTCAAGACGGTTGGTAGGACAAACCAATTTTGAAAAAAGGAATTAAATTCCTTGAGGTAGAAAATATTTAATATCGTTTGACTTTAGAAACTGAGCATTTATCAGCGTGGAACACCTGAAGCAACACTGAGGAGAAGTCCTTTTAAGCACTGTAATCTTGCTAATGGGGAGTCATAAAATGGATCCAGAGGGTAAAAAGGCAAATGCTCATGGGTTTATCTTTAGTGTTGATCTCTGCATCTAGCCAGTGATGTCAAGTAGCTGTAATAGCCAATTATTGGTTTCTTAGCCGAGCCCCCGAACGTCAGGCCAACGTTTGACATTTGAACTGGCTGACATACATGAATCATTCCTCTGCTTTTGATTATAGTCAAAGTGGTTCATTTTAAGTCCCCTTTGATGAACCATGTCACATGTCTGACCAAAAGATGTTAGAGCTTTGTTATTTTTAGAGGAACAGATGAGACAAAGCAAGATAAGATAAGATCACCTTTATTGTCATGATACAAATGTCTCTTCAGAAATTGGGGACGACTGGAGGTGCATGCAAAGAAAATACACACGAAAGGGACAAAAACAATACATAGAGACAAAACGAAGAACAATCAGCGCAGCCGGTGTCATAAATGAATCAAATATAAAAAACAGTCCTACTTTTTAGACTCCTGTACCTCTTTCCTGAGGGCAGCAGGCTAAGCAGGCGGCGTCCAGGGTGGAGCTGGTCACCGGTGATCCACTCCGCTCTGGAGAGGCATCGGGTGCTCGCAATGTCTCCCAGGGAGGGCTGAGAGCAGCCGATTGCCTTTTCAGCTGACCTGATCACCCTTTGTAAAACTTTTCTCTCGGCTGCTGTGCGTCCAGTATATCACGTGGCGTTGGGGTACACCAGCACACTCTCAATGGTGCAGCGATGGAAGGTCACCAGCAGCTTCTGCTCCAGTTTATTCTGCCCGAGTATTGTCAAGGGGTGGAATCATTGCTGCCATGTGTGGCCACCAGGAGATGGGACTTCCTAGGAATGTGAAGGTGGTAAGTAACCCACTCCACAGTCTCAGATCAGTTTCAGCTTTCCACCTCCTGGACCATCTCCTTTGTTTCAGGACGAGTGCAGCAGCGTCTTAACACCCGATATTTCCCAAGTCTGCCTCTGCGGATCTCCGCTTCTCTTGGCGCAGTTCGGCGTTTCATTCAGGAGGTGACAAATGTTCATAGAGGCCTTGCCGCTGTCACAGCACGGTGGTGTGATGTGTCAGCAACACATATTATTGCATATTTACAGGAATCTATTGATCTGCACCCGAGCTGATATCCTCCTCTGTCTTTCGCGTCACTGTGTCAGCTTAAATGATCGCCTGAGAATGAGTTGCTGTCGTAGTGCGGGGACGGGGACCAAAAAACTGCTTACATTTATTGATCTTTCGTCACCCAGCTATGGGTTATTGGGCACTGACAAGAAGGCGGCAAAACAGTTATTCATCTGCACAGAAGAAATGTTTTTCTTTTTCTCCACCAATGCTGTGCATATTGGTGTGATGAGCTATCTAGCTATCTAACTATCCATGTATTGGGCCCTTAAGCTATTGGTTTCAAAGGAAAGGATCTATTGACATGTGGAGGTGAGCATTACTCAACTGGGACTTGAGCCCCAAAGGTTCCCAGTATGATTCAGAAACATTTGCACTTTGAACCGCCAAAACCTGTCAAACTGAATTTACATTTGTTTTTTTCTGGATGTGTTTGAGTGTGGCATGTGTGAGGTTCTGTCTCTCTGGAACAATCACAAGACGAGACAATTAGGGTTGGTTAAAATAAGGTGACGTACCTAGAATTAAAATCAAGGTCATTTCAACTATGTTGTCACATCATTTCTATATTAAGTGAATCATTCAAGCAGTAAACAAAAAACATGGAACAAAATAAAGCCATCACTGGCAGTGTGCAGATTCAAAAGGTTTTACATTGTGTGACAGTTGAGGGTCCTGTCACTATGCCTCCAACTGATCATGTTCCCTGGTTACTTGGCCAAGGGCACATCCCCATACTGAATGAATAGCGCGCGTGCGCGTGAACACACACACACACACACACACACACACACACCTGTCAATCAGCTGCCACTTGCCTTGCGCCTGGATAATAATTAAAGAGACGGTGATGCTGCAGGTGACAAGCAGTGAAGGCAACATATGGACCAACAGAAGAAGCCTTTCCCTGAGCGGAAAACAATAGTCGTTTAAAGGTTTGATAGAACTCGTTATGATTTGCTGACATTTTCATACATGTCATTTACGAGCAAACTCTGTGTTCAAAAAAAAAAAAGAAGAAGCAATGTGTGACATTTTAAGTGATACGACTCCCATTTCTACTGCTGCAACAAAACATTTTGACACAAATTCTAGTCTTTCTCAATCCTGTGCCAACCCCCATGCACTATGGATGAGGCGTCTGTTGTTGCTGGTTCAAGCCCATGCACTGCACATTTTATGAGGGCAAAAAGGTACCCGAGACAGAGGCTTATGTATGATTTATACAGTTTATATAGGTGAACGTGATGGAAACAATTTATTAGCAATGTTTGCTGGATGTACCTGGACTTGAATCAAGTTTTAAGACCAACAGAGCAGGTTAGGGTTATGGTCACATATCAATGTCAGAAAACAGAGGATGGTCGTTATTGGATAAATGTTAGACTTTCAATCAGGAATTTAGCTCAAAGAGACCAAGACCAATGTAGAGTAAAAGAATATACATAGTAACATATTTCTAAACCAGACACATTTTACTGTATGGATTTGACTAAGTACACGTAATAAAAACATTGCTGGACCAGTTTGCCTGGTCTCCTCTAAAGACCTTTATAGCCAAGACTCCAACACTACCTTCCGTTTCAATACAATGAAGAGCGATACCGTACAATGACTCAAATTTTGTCATGCAGAACGTTAAACGTTTACAGTTTCCTGGGAGAAGTAGAATTCTTGTTGTTTTCTAATTACTGACAGAAATAATTTCATGACATTTCAACATTTGGAACATCTTTGAACTTGCGGTATGACATCTGGTAGGAGACTGGTGTGCTCCATATATTTATGTTTTCGTGTAAAACGTTAATGTTGGTCAAGATAATAATACTCATCTTATCTTTAACGTGAAATTGTTTTTATGAATTAATTAATATATATGAATATATACATATATATATATATATATATATATATATGTATATGTATATATATATATATATATATATATATATATATATATACATATATATATATATATATATGTATATATTCATATATATTAATTAATTCATATATATATTAATTCATATATATATATATATATATATATATATATATGTATATACACACACACACCCGGTTTTAAAAAAAAAAAAAGAAAGAAAAAAACATGATGTTTTGCTTCAAAGGACAAAGCTGTTAGTTGCCCTAAAGTTCAGTGATCTTACATCAGAGTGAAGAGCCATTAAAGAGCCTGTCAGCACACACACAGACCAACCCCCGGCTGACTTTCATTACAGCTGCTATTTGGGGGTTCTTGCTCTATCATTGCGTCGAGACAAAATAAGATCTGGATCACCTCTTCCGTAAAGAAAAAAGAATGTAAAAAACAAAACCTAAAACATGGACCCAGAGAGGAACTGCTATTTATTTTTTCTAAACTTTCTGCTGCAGCCTCGGGTGAGAAGGTAAGAAGCGGCTTTTGTGCACTGCAGCAAAGCTGTTTGTGTATCTGATGCCTGAACATGTGGGGTGAAAGCATATGTTTTGGAAGTTCAGTGATGGGTCACAGTGAACAACACATGCACGCACGCACTCACTTTATGCATGGCATGCTGCTCACTTGCACTCCAATCTGATCTCAGCAACAACATTTTATTTTCTCCTTACACCTTATACACTGATCATCAAAAAGAGATTGACAGAGATACAACACAACATCCATTGCATGCTGTTGAATATTCATGTAGAACTCTGCTCGCCTGCAGAAAAATGTTTTTTTTTTTTGTAAATTAAGGACATGGAATCCAAGCTGCTCATTTGGTGTTTTCAGAAGAAGCTACAATTCAAAACAACTGCAACGTGAACACTGTGTTCTTGACCAAGATACTTACAGCAATCCTCAAGTCACTATAGCTGCCTTCATGTCGTTGTGCACATGATCAGCACACGCCAGCCTATGATCACATACTCCCAGAAACTGGAATCAAATGGATTTTCAAGGATTTTCAGAAAGAAGATTGTCCGCTGCGTGGGATTGTCCATGAATCCAAGTCTTTATGAGGCTACAGTGGATAGTTTGGCTGAAAATACCATGGTTTGGACAAAGTAGCCTTCCTACTTCTCCGGATGACGTCACACGATATGTTCAAACACAAAATGTGAATGGTTCATTTTCTAGATGAAGACGGACACATTTGTTTGTTTACATTCTGCATTGACTATGCTTCTGCGCTCTCTGTGCTCGAGATAAACAAATCATTAAAAAATAATTACGCTGGAGTTTGCGGCCGCTGTCGGTGACCACTGGGGGCAATGTGTTTCTGCAGCAGTCCATAACTGCCATGCGGATTAGGAGCCTCCATCCACACAAGGGTGAGTAGCAACTTTTGATTTTTTGCTAGTTGTTTTAAAAACAATGCAAAGAGGGAAAAACTTTGCGACCAACAATTTCACAGTACGCTGAAGATTTCTTGAGAGTCAGTGAGTACACGCGAGAAAGAGCATCTCACTGTAGGGGGAAGTGTGGGATGGACTGTCTCTGATCGAAAGTGGTGTGTTCAGTGACCTCCTGCTACACACTGACTCAATGTCTCCAGGTTTTGACCGATGATGGATCCAGCCTTGTCGGAAGGGTTATTGATCCAGCTTGCATCCCTGACACTCATGTTGCTCTCCTCAATGGAGCAGAGTTCAGGAGATGCACCTTGCTACGCTGCGGCTGGAACACCATCAGCGTTGAGCTGCAAAGGTGAAGGGATATAAAGAACCCTTTGACTTTTATGGACTTGCCCCATCATTACACTCTACAGACAGAGCAGAGAAGACACCTAGAAGACAGAGTAAGTTGGCATTCCAGTCTGTGTTAGCTTATCTGGAGCTAATTTGAAGAAATTGACTGGAATGATAATAAAAAGTCGCTTTTGAGGAAGGTGTTCCAGAGTCCCGACACTCAATTTAAAAGATCACGATCACTGTCACCAAGTCGTCTCCGCAGACACGCAGATGTAATTATATTATGACTGGATGGCGTCACCTTGCTCAGTTTTCACAGTGAAGTCAATGGAGTTTATTAGAAGATGCTGAAAGGAAGTTATGAAAGATATGGAGATCAAAGGCTCTGCTGAAAAGAATTAAGAGAGAAAGGTTCGACAAAACTGTGAAGCTAAATGTCCCGAACTGAGCAAGTAGGTTTGGAGTCCAGATGAAGATGATCAGAGGATGGAAATTTGCAAACATGCATGCAAAACAAAACAAAATGCAGCGTTGGCTGTGAAACCATCCATCCTCTTCCTGAGCTCAGGGGTCACAGAAAGGTCCATGGCCAGAATCAAACCCACAACCTTCTTGCTGTGAGCATTAAAGGCAGTAATCAACTCTTTTTCTGTATTGAACTTAAAAGATAAAAATTGACTAACCCTACAGGATGCAGAGAAGAAGGACTTAATTACATGATTTCAGCATGAGAGGCCTTGAGCTGAAGGGGGCCAGTCTGAGGCACGGTACTCCAGAGCTGAGAATGAGTCCCACTCCTGCCCTGAGATGTCCCAATCAGCAATAATTCAGCAGTCTGGACAGTTTGGAGATGCAGTGGAAGCCAGCACATTAACCTAATGCCACTGTTATTTGTTAACATCACACTTGGAGAGAGTTTACGTGGTGGCTGCCTCCCGAGCAGGAGGAGGGCACGCCGCTAAATAGTCGAGGCCACCAGAGGACTGCCTGCGAGTCGTGCTGCGTAATGGCAGCTCTCGTTCACCACTGACGGTGTATTAGAGGGAGGATTAGCTTCTGCATTACCTTACTTGGTGCAAAACTACTTCTTTTTATTAGCCCCGATAATGGCACACATACATTATGGGGAGCTAGTAAGAGTCAAATGAAGAAATCTAGCGGAGTGAAACTGCAGAAATTGCCTTTACCCCCTTCACTCCTTTTCTTTTCTCTTCTGCAAAGAATCCTTTAAGTTCCTCCATTTTCAGTCCGTTTTCATATTTCTTTTTTTTTTTTCTCTCTGTTGCATCTCTCCGTTCTCTCTCTCACTCTCTCTCTGTGCCTCTCCTCTCCACGCCATTTCTCTGCTTCCTCCCCTTGAGGCTGGCCTGTTTGATATTCTACTTGTGTGGTGGGGCAGCAGGATGGATTAGAGCATGGACAGGCTCCACAAACCACCCTGATCTACAGGACAGCTTTTCAATCACTTTTCCAATGCGGTTTCCACCTACATAAATACAAGCGCGGGGAGAGCGTTGACGCGCGAGCTGCGCAAGCTGGGGCGGTGGGGGAGGGGGGGGGTGAAAATAATAGACAGGGATAAAAAAACAAACAAACAGGAGAGGCGAAATGCAGAATTGTATGAAGTACCACTTTCTCCTGTGCAGGTGGGGTGAAATAGGCCAGAACCTCAGTGTTACCCTCTCACTTCTGTTGAGTATATCGAGCATATCAAGTGCCTGCAGATAGTTCGGAACACGGGCCAAGTCAAAGAGACAACAATGGCCCATTTGCACCTATAATGGGCTCGCTGCAGTTTGGGCCTGGCAATTGATTGCCCAGCTTTGACTTCCATTTAGGTTTTTTTCTTTTTCCCCTCTACGATACTTGCTTGCAATTTCCTCCCCTCCTGTGTGTTTATACTTTGTTTTACCCAAATCCTAAGTACCTTTCGCATTTAGATGGGAATTGCAGATCTAGTGTGTGCGTAAAGGAGAAATACGGCGCCTCACTAACTGTTCTTTATTGGATCAATAGGGTGATCTCCCAAGACCGACATAAGAGCGCATTAAAAAAAAGAAGAAGTTACAAATGAGAGATTTTAGTGTATTGCGCTCTCCTCAGGTAGTACGAGTGCATTGACCCATTGTGGCTCATCAAACTGATTTGTTTTAAAAGACACTTCAACAGTAATCACCTTCACGAAGGGAGCTAATAGGACGTTCAGTCAAAGCTGATAAAGAATCCTGTGGAATGTGATGTCACCTTCTAAATATTCAACATCTCAATTTCAAAATTGTTACAAACCAATGTCCGCTGTAAACAATGGTTGTGAATACTGGAACACTGGAACATTGGGCTATTCGGGTGGGGGAAAGGTTGTATGAAGCAGACTGACCGTTTGTTTTAGTAGCCGTCAGTAGATAAAGTGAAGGGGGTGAGCACCAGGAGAGGAGCAAAGGCAGGTAGACAGCGGCTGAGTGGAGCCTTGCAGCAGGAGCAGGTCCAGGGAGGCAGCATGCAGTGCAGGACAGTTTTCTTGGGATGAAAGGCCAATAGTTCCAACAACAAAAATAAGGAACTTGGATTAAGAAACGCATTTAGGCACCATCCTGCAAGTTGTTACCACTGTGATAACTGCAACGATCTGGCAAGGCACTCCCTGCCAGATCGTTGGAGAACCTGGATTTTGAGAACCTGGTGTGTGACGATCTGCAGCTGCCTGCACCTGAGACCTGCCCCTGGAGAAAGAGAGAGAGAGAGAGAGAGAGAGAGAGAGAGAGAGAGAGAGAGAGAGAGAGAGAGAGAGAAACACACAAAGGTCATCCTGTTACTCTCATGGCAGCTGGATCTGTGAAGTTTCTTGGAGCAGTAATTATGCAGGTGACAAAACCGAAATCCAGGATATGAAAATGTGACATCTTTATTTGAAACCTATGACAAAATTTCATGTTGATGAAAGATGTTATATGACAGACATTCTAATCACATAACTCCCCGCCTCCTTTTGTATTTGTTGTGATTCTTAATAAGTATCAGCTCCCGCTGAGATTCTGTATCCACATCCGTTACTCTGCCGCTCGTGCTTTTGTTAATATTTGACTTGTAACTGTGTCAGATTGACAAAAGACATTTGGAACTTAGTGACTTAAAGTGAACAAAATTAAAGGTCGGCTTGACATGGCACTTACAGGGCCTTTTTCTGATATGATTTGCTTTTAGTCTGTCTAGAAAAATATGCTAATGTTAAATGGCAAATGGGCAAAACCTGGGCTGTCTTGATGTGTCAAAAATGTGAGGCATGCCAGGGTTATGTTATGCGTACAGTAATTATTTTCCACATACAAATTAAAACTTTAAAAAGTTGTCTCCAATTGAGATTCATTGTGAGTTTTAAAATAACAATAGTTTCAATCGCGGAAGTAAAAACTGAGATTGCAATTAATTAAATACTGTGCAGTTTATTTTTATGATAAGCTTAATGAAATTCTTGGTAATAAAACTCATTAAATTTTCTGATTATTATTTCCAAAACTCCCTCCAGAAAGAGTGAAAAAAGAAGAATGAAATTTGAATTCAGAACTTTAGGGCAGGATGATCACTGAGTCTGGGTTAGTTTCAAGATTTAAAAGGAATTTGTGATAAAATATTAAATGCAGAAAGTCTGATTTGAAGTTGAATAAAATAAAATTGTAAATACATAAAGGTTTTGGTCAAACTGAAGGTCTGAACATTTTGTTTATTCTTCTCCTCATCATAATAATGCTCCTGAAAGCCATTATCTGCAAACATGCTAAACAGGACTTTTCATGTTGCAGCATCAATATTGAATATTCATAGTTACAAGGATTCATTGCAAGTTTTACATGCATAAATGAATTATTTCTATCTGACCATTTTCAGAGCTTGTCCATGGGTTTTGCCTTCGTAGAGCGAGAGAGTCCACCATCGTATTACCTCACGCTCGAGTGGACAAAATTATTACGGCTGCTCCGTAGCAATTTTCCCCTGATGTGAATAAACAGACAAAATGCAGCCCATAATGTCATTGACCTGAAACACGTTACTCAGGATTTTGAAGGCAGTCTGACCTATTAGACGTATTTCAAGAGCTGAACGCAGCCACATACTCAACAATTTTTTTGTTCCTCAAGTGATGTAAAGAGTTTTTGGTAAATGGGTGGTTTTCCGAGGAACCACCACAGGTTAAGCATTCAGCCAATTCTGCAGTTGACAGACATTTTCATTTTCCCCCGAGGGAACTGGAGGGTTGATAAGATGTTGGTTGGATGACCTTTCATCATAAACACATTGAATAAATTCATTGCTAGTTTAATATTTCCATTCTCTAGCATTGATGTATTCTTCTTAACTCTCTATAACCAGAGAAACAAATAACCACATATTAGGAAATTGCTCGTTTCTGATTGATTTGTTTGAAAGAGTCACATTACAGTGGAAGAGGTGGGGGTGTTTAATATCGGAGCACTTAAGTTTCATCTGATTTTCTCAATTGCCCCTTTGTGCTCAATTGGCCTGCCAACCAGCAAATTGAGGAGTCGACCCAGGGATTCGTTTTGTTAAATGGTATGTGGCGACGTGTTTAATTGCACACTCACTTGGCCATGTGCGTCATGAAATTACAATATAACTACAACTGTGAGAGCCTCTTGCCGAGTGCATGATTACCTGATCTGGGGAACATCTAGTTTACTTCAATTAAAGGGTCATGCGCAGGTTAAAGTAGGTGAATTAAACTATTACTGGGATAGTAGCTGGATTTGTCTCCTTTAATGGTTTAGCGTTGTAATGGACTAACGCAGCGTAACACCCATTCCCACCCTTTTCTCATTTGCCCCTCTACTCAAGATTCATTATTTAAACCAGAAATGAAATCACCTAAAACTAACAGGGAAAAGATATTGATACATTAACTCAATTTCTTCACTTTTTTTTTATTGTGTCTCTGTGAACTTCAAAGGTAAGTTCACATGTTTTCCTTTGTAAATGTTGGTCTCTTCGCACATTTTGATGAATGTGATAATATATTACATGGAATCTACACATAAGTTAATACACTCCATGCACAGCACCATCACCCCTTCACCCTTGCTGTCGATGAAAGAAGGAAATGTCAAATGTGTTCATAAAGCTGGCTCACTGCACACACACAGGCTCTCAAAATGCTCTCAAATTCACCAGCACAAATGAAGTCAGACACAGATGTTCTTAAATAGACTCTCGTTGCCGTTTGTCCGATCATCACCAATTAGACCAATCAGCAGGGTGGCTGGGCTTCTGTCTCTGACACTTTATAACTGAAAACTACTTTCAATACAAATGGATACAGTCACACGTATGTTTTAAATCAAAAATATATCCTCACCTCTTTTTAAAACCTGACAATTATCCAAGTCACCACATCAACAGTAAAGTTGTCATTATTAATTCTGGCACATCATCAATGTTCATATTCTTCATATTCTAAAATGTGTACGGTGCAGATTAAATAATAGGACGTTGCTGCCAGATATTGGCTTTTGGCTTCGAACTTGAATTTAATTGTGCAAGGTGTCGTCTTAGAGGTGAGCTGACTATTTGAATTAATGCAATTTGAACAATGTACTTCTGTGGAAAAAAACAAACAAATAAAAATATGCAAAAAAAAAAACAACTGTCCTTCCTCTCACCTAGGTATGCGTGCTATACTTTGAAATTCCCTGTAGAACTGACTTCCTGCTTTTCTGTCTCCACTTGCTCTCCCTATTACAGCCTTTTATGCCATCAGACTGGACCTGTATGACTTTGATAGTGTGCGGAAACGTCCTGTGTCGCAGCGTTCTGGGGCTGGGGGGGAGTCAGTGAGTGATGTGGAGTGCGGAAACGGTCCCCCAAGTGTCGTTCATTGATTGATGTTCAAAGAATGGTCCAAAAGCCCATGACCAACTCACCTCACAGCCAGAGGCACCATTCCCCCGCCATATCCTCAGATGTATCAAATAATTATTGCAGCCAGCTGTGATCAAATGTCTGCAAAAAGAAGGTCTGTTTTGGTTGGAATGAACTGACTGAAACACCATGAAGAAGAAGATGTTAACATTTTTACTGCAATTTTGACACAAACAAACACATAATTTTAAAAATGTGAGAATGTAAAAAAAAATGTAAACCTTCAAAATAAAGTTAAGGAAAAGAAGCCAACAATCAAAATGGTAAAATAAATCACCTTCTGTTTTTCCCTTTTTTTTCTGTTTCCCTTCACGTTTGACCTTCACGTGAAATCGCACTATTGTGTTCCTTGGTACAATGAATCGTTGGCTTTGCAGAGAAATATGGTACGGATGTTTGAAATGCCACCATCAACAATGCTTTTTTTCTTTTACTTTTTACTTGGTTGGACGTTATGATTAAAATGTCATTGCCTCTTTTCATTTTCTTTGATGTTTCTGTTGAACTTTACACACTTGACTTGCTTTGTCCATAAAATACGAATTGTGGCTTTGGCTGGACCCACCTGTGTAACGACAAGCGATTTCACATGGAGGCATACGTAATCTTATTGTGAGTGAGGTTAACAGGAGCGTGCGAAGCAATACTTTACGATGCCATTTACAAAAAAAAAAATCTTAGGTAATAGGCCATGTAGGTCAATGGAAAATATAGTAGCCTTTCATTAAAATTTGGAGAATATCGGAACTGACAAGCCGCAGGGTCAGGAAAAGTTCACCAGAAAGTACACTTGTATATTTTATAGCTGAAAACAAGCAATACTTTCTCACACTCACACAAAAATGTGTCTCCTTTCTGCCAGCTCCAAATTATTATAACTTCCAATTGTTGTGCTCATTGTCTAACAGAGTCCACAAAGTGCATTAATTTCACGGGGGGGACAAAACTGTGACAGGGGAAAAATTAAAAATAGGTCTGCAGCCAGTGATGGAATAAATGGAAAAGCACTTAAGAGCAGATGATCAAAATGCTGTCGCATCCCCGAGAGGGCTGTAACAAATGGCCACGAAAAAAGGCTGAGGAGCCTTCTTAAGATTGACACAGGTAAGTGGTGCTGAGCGCGCTGGGGTGCCGTGTCAATTAAGGTGCAAAGAGGAGTGCCGCCTATCTGTGGGAAGCTCATTAACACCAAGGTCATTTTCATCAGGACCCCAACTTCTGGCAATTCCTATATTATCAGGAGGGATGGGGAATGAAAAGTCAAATTGGTCATGCATTTGCAAACCTCAGGATGCCATCCGGACTGTGTGTTTATGGATGTGGGATGAGGACGGCGCACATCCTTGCACCAAGATGACAGAATGAAACTGCCATTATCGGCTGCTTAACAAAGGGCTGCAGTGTGATTGCAGCGGCTTCAGGCAACAATTTAGGTTCGGTTTCACTGCAAATGACTTCTGGGTGAGTGTCCCATTTTGGGTTCATCCATTAACCCCAACCTGCCCCTGTCAAGACTCTCTCTGGGGTTTTCCTTGATACCCTGTCATGTCGCCAGCCCTGATTCCTTCCATCATATGTCACACTGGATGGGTTGCAATGAACCTTTAACACATCGGGCTTTATCATTATTATCATTATCATTATCATTATTATTATTACATAACACAAGAGCTCATGTTCAACCCTTCTTCACAATTTAAAAACAAAGCAGAGGGGAAATGTCATTATGTATGCATTTCAAAACCAATTTGATTTAAACAAACAAACAAAAAACATTTTCAAAAACAAAAACATTGTGCTCCAAGATCCTCAAATCCAAAAAACTGTGATGCTCACTCCACATCCTCATTTGCTCATTGGATGTCCATTGTTTGCAACACTGGTGGCTGCTGAACAGAGCAAACCTTTGGGGCAGGAGGGGTCAGAAATCATTGCGCTCATTGGAGTTCCTGGATATGTGCATACAAAACGAAGCAAACTTTGCAAACTTTTCATGGTCCTGATGTGTGAAAAGAGAAATGCACAATTCCCCAAACTGCCTGGAATGTCAAACGGAACCTCAGCTGCAGTTTTACCCGTACGGTCGCTCTGAAGGATAAATGGCCACAGAGAGCCTAAACCAGATGATTGTTGACTGTTGCACAGGCAGTCAGAGGATCTATTTGTGGCTGCTCGTTGGTAATTTCAACAGCCAGTGTTTATCCACGTCTTTTGACACCGGGCCCATTTCTGTCGCTTTGAAGGTTTTGGAAAAACATTAATGGAAAATGTACAATAGCTTGACATGGTAACTGCCTCTGAACGCAGCTGTGGAGAGCAGCTTGTTAAGGGGCCTCAGCATGCAGTTAAAAGTCTGTTTTAGCAGGAGACATATTTCAAGACCTGCGCTAACCTGACTGCATGTCTGCGGCTTTTAAATGTCACAAAGCTGCTGCCTCACCCCCTGCTAATTTTACCTTTGTGTCTCTATAGGTTTGCCCGAACACTCAGCACCTAAAGGCAGCTGCTCCATTTGTTTGTTGCTTTCTCTTTGGATCAGCAAATGTTCAGGACAGGTTTAAATTCTAGGCGACAATACAGCAAATGTCTTTTACTCTTGATTCCGTTGAGGCACACGTCTGGACCCATATTTTTTATTTATTTAGTTATCTATTTTGGCAGGGCCAACTACGTACCAAGTCTGAAAGGAAGATAAACACTTAATGATTTATACCAATAAAAGTAAACTCCTGTCTGACAGAGGTTGTTAATCAACATGAGCATTTTTACAGATGCCCAACTATCACCTCGGGTTACAGAATGTGTATGACAAGTTCGAGAATGAAACACACTTAACAGGGGTAAAGGCAAAGCAGTTTAACTCTGGATAGGCTGAGCACATCTCCAAATGTTCATACTTGTAGGGACCAGGACATCTCGAGGGAGATTCACTCAGTTTATTTTCAAAAACCAGCTTGTTTCCGGCACCTCTAAGGTCCAGGGGTGTAGTCTCTAAAATGTCAGGAAATAAATGCTCAAATAAATGCTCAAATATGTATTGTTGTGTTTAAATTTCATTGTCTAAAAATACATTAGAATGTGTTCAACTCTGAGACAATTTTGCTCAGAATCAAAAACTTATCTCAGATAAGATTTTCTTGTGTCTCTGTAGCATCCCTGTCCAATGAAGACCCTTGCAGTTGAGCTTCGATGGACTTCATTGGAGCTGCATATGAAATTATTTTTCCCCCCAGTGCAGTGAAACTGGATGGTCATTCGGTAAATTCTGTGTTTATTCCCACCTCCAGATGCTCAGCTTCTCTGGAAGTCAATGGAGGAGGGTGTGAACCTGAATGCGGGGATTCTGCATTATGATTGGATAGTCTGAATCCCCTTTTGATTGACAGTTCGCTGGGAATACACACTGACGGCGGAACAGTTTTGAGTGCAGTCCCGCTCTAGATTTAGTTGGACAAGAACGACTGTTCATTTTGTCCTATTTGCGTAACGATTTCATTGAATACAGTATATATAAAACACAATCATCCCTCTCTTGCTTCAGTAGTCACACCTGTTTGCACCACATCCTCAGCCAAGATTTTTTATTTAACTTGCTAAATCATAAAAATCTGTTGTTATGTGCTAGTGCTTACCCCTGAAACAGGTATTGTGCAAACTGAATACTTTTCACTACGCAGCACTGAGTCAGTGTGGCTAATTGTGTTTTTGCTGGCACAGCTCCACCGTGTCATCAGCATATTTTGCTGTAACCTTCCAGGACACAGCAGTGGCAACACGACAATGATGGAAAACATGAACCCTTCAGTCATGTTAATCAAACCCAGTGCTAGAGGTACCAGGTGCTTTTGGTGGAAAATGCAAACGTCAACATCCAAGAAAGGCGAGACAGCAAAGACTTGACAGTGCAAGTACTGTACTACTTCGCATCTGCAAATAAGTCCTTTGTTAATATTTAAATGAAGACTGATGAATTATGGATGCTGCAACTACTGTATGGTGTCAAATCAGACTGTCTTGATGAACCCCAGAATGAACTTTAGAGAACAGACCAAGAGGCCTGCAGCTGATCTTGAACATGCAGGTCTATTGCAAGTTAGCAGAACATTTCCAAAATAACCAGAACTTAGCCCACATAGTGAAACACAATAGTCTCCAGCTGAGTATGAAAACATGTGCATGTGCATGTGTGCGTGTGTGTGTGCAAAGGCAAAGAATGCAATAAATAAGAAACTGTCTCTGCTTTAAGTCTACGATAATGTTCTAAAATTATAAAACAGTATAATATAATAGAGCAGTCCCTGATTTTGTCTTTTTAGCCGTACACTTTGTGGGAAGCACAACAGCACCAAGAGGCCTCTGCAGTCGTCCACCGGATCCAAGGGACGCTGGCAAGTACGGTTGTGTGAGAGAGAAAGCACCTCGACCTCAGGGGATTCTCTGCTTGAGTCGACGTAAGGACGAACAATAATCAAAGAATCCCTCTTGCATTTGCTGTAACTTACTACATGATCAAAAGCTGCCCGCAGGCTAAAGCAAAGTATTAATATTTTTGAGGGGAAACCACACAGTTTAGGAACCTTTTTCCTCATGTCTTGATCCAAACAGCAATGATAATTATTATTGTTGTCCATGTCTCTGCAGGACGGAGGACTCTGATGTGACTCTGGTGACTTTGCAGCATCCAGTTTGACTCGCACCTCATGGAGCCGGAAACTTTTTGGTTTTTCTGCCGTTTCCTGATGTTCATTATACAATAGGAAAAAATAACAAGTCAACAGAAAAGTGCTGTGAGACACTGTTCCAGAAAAAAATAACAATAAGTAAACTTTTAGAAAAGTTTGATGAACTTTACTGACCCGAATGTTTCCACTGAACTGGCAAAGAAAGATATTTGGAAGCTGGTAGGTCATTTCTGTCTGTCTAAATATCCGTCAGCCTCAAAGGTAATTGTGGCGTATTACCAATGTCAATATTTTGTGTTCTGTTCGACCTTGTGGACTTGTCGGATCTAGTTAGTGGCTCTATTGCACATGTATAAAATGCTCCAGTAATAGCTGCCACCTGTATGTATGTTGTCAAGAAACTGCAGAGATAAAGTGATTACACGCGTGCAACGCCTCGTTGTTCAAGTACAACACAGTAATGGTGTCATCATGCAAAAAAAAAAGTGCGACAAAAGACACTCCACTTATAACACTGGCTGGTTTGAAAGGAAAGGATGAGATTTTATTCAAAATGGAGGCTGAGTGGAGGCTGACATTTTGTAATCGGCATAAACCTTGTGGAATTTGAAGGAGGGAAAGAAATCTACTCAATACCAGTGCAGTGACGCCTACTGTGACCGTGGACTCAAGAACAATAGAAAGAAAAACGCAACATTCCTCAGACTGGGAGCAGAGCTGCGACACAGAGGATGACGGGGGCGGAAAAGCCATTGGTCAATCGTCAAATTCAGACAGTAGGAAGAAGTAAGACTCTTGATTCTGCTCCTAGTACCAGGAACAATTTGTGTTTTTCTTTAATTTTCCACAATTCAGGTCATAAATTCCAACGTCTTTCATCACATTGGCATTGGCCGGAATTATTCCCGACTGTGTAATTTAATAGAAGCCTCCATAGCATGGTGGTGGAACTGGGCAAATTGTGATTTTGGCTATCCTGTCAGGAGTTGAAAATGTGTTCCTGCCAAAGGTAATGACCATGCAAGGTTTTAACTCAGTATGATCCTTGTTTAAGGCATACATGTGGGAGTCAGTGTGTTTTGTTGTTTTAGATCAGTGATATTGTTTGAAAATATGCTTAAGCTTTGCGTGAGATGAACCACTTAAGAGACGTACTGAGAAAACGTTCTCTCTCTCTCTCTCTCTCTCTCTCTCTCTCTTTCTCTCTCACTTTTTTTGACTAATTGGAGCAAACAGTTTGTTCTCAGCTCAAGTGCTAAAATCATAGCAGCTGGCACTTCGTCAGGGAAATCCACAAGAACTCAATGCTATTACTGCTCCTTCCACTGTGGAGTTAAATGACCCCCTTTGACTTCAATGTACATATCATAGAGGCTTAAAACAAGATACGGTGCGAGGGTACAGCATGATTCATCCACACTTCCATTCATTTCTAATGATTTCATTATTCTTGCGACACCCCTTTCCTCGAACCTCACAGGCTCGGGCCTGAGAAGTGTTCTGCCGTTTAAATGGAACACTGATTGTTTTTCATGTTTATTCACAACCCACGGGTCAGCAGCCCTCCGTAATCGGCTGTTTCTTCCAAGGACAATTTGGAGGATATCATGAATAAAAATGATCTTAATAATATCTCCGTGAAAGGACCCGTGGCAACTATGAATACCATTAGAGGCTGATCAGAGGCCGTTAGTGCCACATTTTTTATGGGCAGAGCAACAGTGTAGGGCCTGCATGAGTGACTAAGGACACTGGCTGTTTACATTCCTCTGTCTTTATTATTTACCCACCCTCATCTTTACTCTACCATTTCAATTTTTATAGAATAATGGACTTCTGATCCCCAGAGGCACCCTTATGTGTGCTTCTATTAGATAAAATATTCATCTACCCCGAGTTAACTCTCACCCATGATACAGAAACAAAAATGCAGGGGAAAGTCATTGCGCCTTTGGAAGTTTCTTGAGCGCGAAAGGAAGCTTCAGCACTTTGCCTCCTTCTGATACCCTTGACCTACATGGAGGGGATTCCAGGGGAGTTGAGAATTAAAAGTAAGAGGGGGGAAAAACACATGTATGTACAGAATGCACACACATCTGGTGATCAAATATAGCCTTTTCCTTGAACCGTGTGTTAAGGAGACGACTCTTCTCATAATATTAACATAAAAAGAAAAGAAAAAACAGAACTATTTTCTACCTGCATAATCTCAGAGGGAGAGGAAGGTCCTTGCTGAGGCGGTCTGGTGGGGTCAATGCACACCAATTGTGTCGCAGTTTCTTGACTCTTTATTCTCACCGAGACCGCTTGGAATTCTTTCTAAGGACAAAAACCTCAACTTCCTTGCCATGATTTGTGCACTACGTCTTAGCTCAAACATTTAAATGTTTTCATACTTTTTTATTATTGTCAGCAGAAGCTCTACACTATATATATATATATATATATATATATATATATATATATATATATATATATATAGACATATATATATATGTCTATATATATATATACGTATATATATATATATATATATATATATATATATATATATATATATATATAGACATATATATATATGTCTATATATATATATATACGTATATATATATATATATATATATATATATATATATATATATATATATATATATACATATATATATATATATATATATATATATATATATATATATATATATATATATATATACATATATATATAGTGTAGAGTGTTAACACCTCCAACAAACTACATTTTAATACATATGGAGGTGGGAGGTTAGCAAAACATTGTCTAGTTTGTTTAAATTTGTTTAAACCGATATTTCTCCGATAAAGACAAATAAAGACCTTAGTGTATTCTATAAGGCATTTTTTTCATTTGCCAACATTGTGGAAGTCATACTTTAATTATTACAAGGGTCAACATGTTGACAGGTATTATGAAAATACAGTGTAATTAGCTGCTCCGCTGTCACAAGGAAGTGAGGAATCCAGCTTAACCCTGACGAAGAGGCAAACCTACCAAGGTTTAAGGCGAGTTTGCAGCCTGTCCGGTTAAACTGTCTGCATTAGATATTTAGTAATTAGTCACACGTAATTACTATCTGACACCTAGGATTACGCTGCCTTTCTAATGCATTAGCTGTCTCAATTATAGCTGAATGTTGGATAGGCGTGTGCTTGATGTGGCTTATCTCTTCATTCTCTCCCTCTTTACCACCCTCACACGCACACGCAGACACACACACACGCAGACACACACACACACACACACACACACACACACACACTCTCCATACCCCCTTCAACATACTCTCTATACAGTCTTCTCTATTCTATGGCAATGGTGAATTAGACACAGAGCGAGGCATGTTCGACCAAGGTTGACACATTCCATAATCCCCTTGGTCCCTGAAGCATGGCGGCTGTTTATTTTTATTTATTTATTTGTTTTGCTTTTAAGGGGATGTTGCCACCTGGAACATTTTCAGACAATAAATTCACTTTTGAATTGATATTGTTATTTAAAATTATTTTGTTTCCACACCTTAAACACTGCTACTTTCACAAATCAACACAATTTATTATCATTACTATCTTTTTTTTTTTTTTTCCTTAACCACTCCCCACCCAACTGTTGGGACCTTGTGCTTGTATCCCAAGTCTGAAGAAAAAAACAAACAAAAAACAAACAAGGATTATCCCCCTGACTTGAAGCCATAGAGAGACATCTGTTTATGAGAGCAGCTTTGAGATTGATCCTGAGAACTGTGGAAGCAGGAGGATTACGAGGGCAAGAAGCCAACATTTTTGGGGTTATCCTGAGCAGTCAAACACACCCTTGAGGAATGTGTCTCTATACAGTGTTCACACATGAGCGGGTGTATTTGCAGAGTCTGAATTTTAAAGACACCGTCAATCCAGCAGATGTTCTGAAGGGTATGTTATTTTCGTTTGTTAGGGCAAATACGGCGACCTTGCTCACAGAGCAGGGGTGGAAATGAGGGCAACTGACACTCGCAATGATGGAAATGCATTGCACACACAGCTTCGAATATATTTGGAAGTGTGAAATGATAGGCTAGAGGACAAGCGTTCAATTTCACTAAAAATGTGTAAACAGAAATTGTAGGTTTTACGTCTAACGATTTCCACTGTCACAGACTGAAAACTGGAAGTTGGAAGAACATTTTAGAGATACTACTGGGGTGACAGTGTGTTCCTGTTTAGTAGGCAATAGGTGGCAATCTAAGCTGTGTCAGACAATCCTTGACAATCTTTGACAAGTCTTTGCAGTGGCATGACACAGCCAACAATCAATAGATGAGCTTAAAAAACATAAACAGGAAACCTTGCAAACACCCAACAAGTGTGAAAGTAATGCTAACATGCAAACAGCAGTTTTTAGTTCGCTGTATAGGCTATAAGGCTGCATAAGATGACATTGTTGACAAAGACAGTCAAAATTAAATAAAACAACAGAAGATACATCGATCTAAGAGGGGGCCAGCAGTTAAAATATGCATGGTCATACGTTAAATGTTTCCATTAAAAACATATAACCTTAATTAAGCAAGTGAAATAATTAACCTTATTTCTTCCCGCAGCCTGGACAAGTTTAAACGACAGATTATCTTGTCTAATGATTGAAAACTTTTCAGCGATCCTGCCACCAAGACACCGGAACAGCTTTTTTAATGGTCATTTTAAATGTGCACAGTACATGCAGAAGAACTCAACATGAATTCATCTTTAATTAAAATCGCCCACCAAGTGCGTTTTAGAATTCATCGTGCAATTCTATTCGATTCTCATTGGAGGAGAAATGGAGCCAGGGGGCAGTGAGGAGTACGGAGGATAGACGTGCTGCGTTAATGTGTCAGCGCTCTCATCAGGATCCCAGTAGCTCCATTCTTGATGTGTTGGAGCTTTTAAAGAATCTTCCCTATAAAAAGTCAGATTTAGTATTCCAGCCTGAGGGGGACGAAGTCAGGAATGAGTTTCTCTGCATCAGATGGAGCAAGAGTGAGGCAGGGTTGGGTAGGAAAAAAGACGTGTGATAGATGTTATTATTTGGTTGTAGAATGTCAGGTAATGTTCTGGTCTCCCATCCATGGAGGTGACGTGAGTTCAGGACAGGACTGCATCAGATGTGGCTTTGATTCTGAAGCTGGTTCACCGCAGGAACATGGTGGGAACATCTCTGCTTGGACTTCATCACATGAAAAACAGCAGCCGTGTTTTTTTTTTTGGTTTTTTTTTGTCATTCAAGTTTCACTCACAAAACAGCATGGGTTTTTGGATGAGTCATCCAGAGTTTCCATAAGAACACAAATAGCAAACTGTGTGAATGAATCAGAACATAAAGACGAGGAATCATGAGGAGTCTTGATGAGTTTAGGGTTTGCACATCACTGCAGAGGTGACGGTGAACGGGGTCAAGGTCACCCATTGTACAGTACGTGTGTGTTATTATTAAATCTTAATTACAATCCCCTTGGGCTCCTGTCTCTTTTCATTCAATTGAAAGCATATATGAAAATGATGTCTCTCAATAAAACATAAGATTGAGTCCAATAAATTATGCACGTGTCAATGCATAATGCATTGTTCAAGTATATCCCGTAACATATATATTTGCATTATTTAGCCCCATATGCGTGGATGCCAATTGTTTTTTACCCCAGAAATGAACTTGAACACCCGTTTGCACTTAAACAGTCAATGACGTGATGTTCAGTACTAACACACAAAATCACATGACCTTATATATATATATATATATTTTTTTTTTGCACCACTGTGAAGAACCACCACATAAAAGACTATTCTTCCTGCAGCCCTTCTATTCATTCTGTTGTAAAAACCATGTTACGCAGTAATAAACGTAACTTAAACGCAATTGAAGGCAGACACTAATTGTCCAGTGATTTGAACTGTATTGTTGAAAGAAATGACAGTCGGAAGCCGTTATTCTCAATGCCACTATGTCTTAACAAAGAAAGAAAGAAAGAATGGGTGAGGTTGTGAATGGAAATGTGGCTTCTGTGCAGGAAATTTTGACATTTTGCGTTCAAATTAAATGTCACAACGGCTGAGGAAACATTATTGTGTGTATGTTTTATGAAAGTTTTATAAAGCATTTTTGTTACTTTTTGAGATATCGTGCACACCACTTTCATTGATCAATTTTGCACTTTTTTCCCCTTCTTTTTAATCCAATGCTTAACACAACTCTGCAGGCTATATTTTATTAGGTGGCCATCAGTGTTGATGTTCATGCTGTGGACAAGATAAAATCAGTCTCTATCCCACATGTGATTGAAAATCGAAAAATTAACAGTATTTTAACCCTGGAATTAACCCTTGAGGTCTGATGACGGCGCAAAGTAGAATTGACTGATCATCTAAATCGGGCTTTGCTGATACAAAACTGTCACATGAAGCATAAACAGCAGAAACGTGCGCAGAATAAGTCTTATTTAGGGGCTCAGGCATTATTAAAACCAAACCAGAAGGTTTTATGTCCATTTCACACTGACCATCCATGTATATTCAACAATTGCTTCCCTGTGAAATTTTGTAGGCTTCAACAGTAGAGCTTTTTTGAACATGACATGGAGAAAGAAGAAGATGAACTAAATAAATAGGATGAAATCAGATCGCAATGGCCTTGATGTCCTACTAAGGGATTTGAGGAAAGCAACCAAGGGACAGGATAAGGGAGGACACTAACAGCTTGTATCGTTGATGGCCAAATCCCAATCCCTGTTGTCCGTCCAAGCCGGGGGAGTATTTCCAGCTCGCAGACACACTCTGGTGTGTGGCCTCTCTGGCAGGCAGCTTGCTGAACACTTGTAATCACACTTAGTCCGGCTATTTTTGCTTTTTGTTACCCATTTTAAATAATGTCGTTATTCCCTCTTTGGTCTCTTGTCCTTTTCGAAGGTCTATGTCGCCGCTCTCACACGTCTTCGCAGGAGAGACATTTCCTCTTTTTATTCAACGCACAGGGGGAAAGTGGAGGTATGGATCTTGCAATGATAGTGTAAATGGTGAGGCTGCAACTGGCAGCAATCAATGGCCTTTCCCTTGATCTGATTGATTGTAGGTCTAAGAACTGTCACAAGAGAGCAGGTCATCATAAGAGAGGAACGTAGCTTTTTCGAAAACAAAAACAGCATATTCACAGAATCTGCTATTTTTTCTGTCTGTATTTTTCTTTTATATCACGGTTGTATTGTCAGGAGCGTGTGTGTGTGTAGGCAGAGGAATCAAACCTTTGCTTACGCAAATGATTGACAAGGTCTGGCAGCCTTGATGCCAACCTACCAATTTAATGCTTTTCTTTACTATTATGTGTAAACTTTGAACTTTTGATCTTCAATCTACTATTCAACGTAAAAGAAGATTTCCTTCTTTTATGATATTGGCATTTCCACATCCAAGTGATGGAAGTCTGTGTTGTAGTCACGCTAGTTGCCATGGTAACAGGAGATTGCCCTAAGTTATTCTTCTTTCCCATAACAACCATTATTTACTCAGAACTGGGGCCGTTTTTTCATTGCATGTATGGCTTCAGGAACAATGACTCTGGAACAACCACATTTTTTTTATTTTATTTTATTTTTTTACTATTGATATTTCATGATCACAGCAATAGCTATTTCCTTGTCCCCAGTATTCATTTTTATTGTTGTTGCTTGTAAAATGAATTTAATAGCTGCCAATGACTTTGTTGCTCCTAAGTAATAAAAACAGATTTTAATGTGATACATCTTCTTAGTTTTTCTCAGTGAATCCTCTTTAAGTAATACGTTATAGTAAAATTTTTGTTTTTAAGTTTACAAAGATTTCCCTGTTTTCCTTCTGCACATGCAGATTTGAACTCTAACATCCAGGTGATCCACCCTGACAGCCTTTCAAGAGTCTTAAAATCCCAGTTAATTGTGGCAGCAACTGCTTGTTGGACATGCAGCGTGTGTCAGGTTACCACACTGGAACCGGCCAGAGTCTTCTGTCACCTGAACATTTCTTGGCATTTAGGGGATACATTTGGCCATTTCTCTTCAGTAATAACAAGTTTCATGGTTTGATGTGAGCCATGAACTATGAGCTTGAGGAAAAGAGAAGAATATGATCTAAATACAGCACGATAATGATGTTACTATCACTACCCTACTTCTTCTTCTGTGCTGCACATTGCATTTTTGAATGTCAAATTCACCATTACAAGAAAAAAAAATATTTATGCTTGTCATTATTTTAATTTAATGGTGCATTTTTGCATTCACTTGCAGAAAGTTTCACTATCAGGCCACAAGGTGAAATAAGTTATAAGACACTCTGCGACACAACAACTGTGTAGTTGCAACCTACCGACACAGAACAAGCATCGACTGCAGCTATGACACAAGTGTGCAAAAGCTTTTTTGCCCTCAAGCAAGAGAAAAAGATCAGCAAAGATGTTACAGGCAGCATCAACACTCTTATGCTACGGTTCATTTCACTAACAGATAACTTAATGACATCTCTCTCTCTTTTTTAGAGGCTAAATTTCTCTGAGCAGATCTGGTGCTGCCGACTGGTCCGCTGGCAACAGAGGCATCGCTCCTCCGCTGTTAAAACACGAGAGCGCTGAATGAAAGTGGCCTTGTGTGCACTTAAACGCCCACAAGAAGTTAGGACGAGGCAGCAGTAAAGGGGAACCGCACAGAAAAGCACACACACAAGCGTACCATTACAGCAATTACAACTGAGTAGTCTCATCCCTTCGCTTTTTGTTCCATTCCGTGCTATTTTCCAAAATTCCTCTTTCAGGTTAACCACTTTGTCAACAATTGCACAAAAGGCAGAGCGGCCATTCTAGGTGGTTTTTCCACCGTCCATTGATATTCCAGCTTCACGTTCACGTCCGTCGCTCTGACATCTTACATCCTCATACGTTCGATGTGACAGCAAACAAGTGGAGTGTGTTAACCATGTCAGGTGTTGTTATTCCATCTACTCGCTCACCTCTCTCTTTTCACGCATCACCGTGTTATCTTCCCCATCCATCCACCCCCTTTACCCAATCACCTATTCACTCCAGGTCCCTATATCTCACAGCGCTAATGTGACATTTATCTGTAATTAGACCCTTCCATATATTAATAGAAAATGATATCCCTTAAGGTCTCCCTGTCATTTGCATGGGCAGCTCTGATGATAATCAGGGTCTGTAAAAAAATAAAAAAATAAAATAAAAACACTCTGGATGACATGGGCTGTCATCCCAAATTAGCATGTGCAAAGTCCTTATCAGGGTTTGACCTTCCAGAGCAAAGCTCAGACTTGCATGTGGAAAGAGAGCAGTCAGTGCACCTGCACGTGAGCGCCTCCTTTTCCCTGATCATTGAACTTTCTTTCCCATAGATAAAAAGCAAAGATAGCTCATGATTTCTTGCAAAAACATGGACTCTAGATATGTCAAGGTAATTTATCCTTGTAAATTATTGTTTTATTGTAATTTAGTATTATTATATTTTTATTGTTCTATTGTGGCATCAATTTTATGAATCTACCACCAATAAAGGTGCAACATACATTCAGCGACCCTGAAACCTTCCACATAAGAACAATTTTCTAATCATGTGTGCATAAAATGTAAAATGTAATCTGCATATATATGTGTGTATATATATATATATATATATATATATATATATGTATATATATATATATACATATATATATATATATATATATATATATATATATATATATATATATATATATATATATATATATATATATATACACATATATATATAAATACATACATATGTGTGTGTGTGTGTGTGTGTGTATACATATATCCATTTGGAACCAAGCATTATGCTTATACAAAAAAAGGTCTGCTGCAGGAATGTACAGTATTTAATGAATGTTTCAGCCCCTGAAATTGAATATCAAAAGGAAAAGCAGGACCTTGAAAAAGTTGAAAGAAACATATTAGTGATCAAACTGATTTTACTGAGTCAGAGCCCTGACCCCTCATCCCTCAACATAATCAGGTCTTTGCAACCACTCGTTGTTTATAATAGAGCAGATGTATTTTATCTGTGGATCATCTCTATTTCTCTGTGGAAACATTCCCTTTGAAAATCAGGACAGTGGCACTGGTGTACCTCAGCAAGGCTATATGTAAACACACACACACACACACATATATATATATATATATGTGTGTATATATATATATATATATATATATATATATATATATATATATATATATATATATATATATATATATATATATACACTTATACATATAGAAAGAAGATAACAACAAATGCCACTTCCATCACTTCTGAATGTGCACCCCTTAAATGACTTCAGTGCTCAAAGTCGCCTCCACAAATTCTGGTGGCATTGCACCTCGTATTCAGAATGAAGGTCACAGAAATATGAATGATGAGATGAGAGCACGGATTGTGTAGGACGACTGTCTATATATACATCTGACGAAGAGCACTTGATGTTCTTCACCTTTCCAAGTGGAAGGCAAAAAGAATTAAGGAGCAAAGCTCAGCTTTAGCAGCCATGCAGCAAAATACTTCAATGCCATGCAGCAAAATACTTCAATGGCCCACTAGACTCTCTAAACAATGCTTTGTTTACAAGGAGTGGTTATTAAATCATTACAATATTTTCATGATTTTTCCCTCTAAAATCTATTTTATTTTCACTTGTTGCACAAGCATTTCCAGGTTTTTTTTTAATGATTTTTTTGCTATTGATAAATATGCTTTTTGTGTTTCCGTCAGTCTTACACACAGTGTTGTTGGTTGAATGGTATAATTGGGTGTTGGGTCAAACACTCAAGTGAGTCTGAAGTCTTGATGGTGCACATATATCACTGTGTTGGTGTCCAAATCTATTGTATTAATCACAGCACTTCTTTAACATGGTTCTATCTCTCTCTATCTCTCTCTATCTCTCTTTCCACATTCCAGGGGATTTCATTGCTGGGATATAAGATTAGATGAGTAAAGTGGTTGAGTGTGGCAGATTGGGACTTAAATGTGAGACAAAGCAATTGCATTTCATATTGAATTGGGAATAAGGGACAACATGGACTTCCCCCCACCCTGCACAGGCTCCTTTGTTTGGACTTCATGCAAAGGTCGATGAAAGTCCAGAGGAAATTGAAAGGCCATATCAGTCAGTCTGATAACCTCTGAAGTTATGGAGCCAGTCAGCCTTTAAACGGTGACATCAGAAGCATTATTGCAGAGGATTTCAGCTGTTCAAATTGAAGGCTTCGCTTGGAGTGCTTGGAATATTGCACCTGGGCCTATAAAATGATGGAGTTTCAAGTTCCCCCCTTCATTACAACAGCTGAAGTACTTTAAATTAGGAGAGCAGTCCACTCATGGTGGTCTCATTCCCCTACTAGCCCAAACGATTATGAACGTTCTGCAGTACAATGGATATGAGAAACTCTGGAACAATAAACTGCATCATATGGTATGTCGAGTATGGGCTATGATCATTTGTCATTGGACTTTCAGTCCCTTTCACATAGAGTGGAGATCAGTGGGGTCAGCTTCGAAATTAGCAGGTACGTTGTTTCCTGACCCCAACAAGTTAATGAGTCTCTCAATGATAGGGTCATTCTTTTGCATCTTCATTAGTTCAGGCTGACTCCCTTTGTCTGAAGGGCATTGTTTATATATTCTTCACCCATGGCAGAGATGGCAAATGGAAAGAGAACTGTACCAGGTCCAAAGAAGACAAATCACCCTGCATTAACACTGTTTGCCTCAGTATAGCCGGCAGAAAGAGGAAAATGTCTTGGCAATAGCTGGGGTTCCATTAAAATGTAGAGGAAAAAATGAGCCGAATCTCCAGGAATTCATCAAGATAATGTGCATTTCTGTGCATTTCTTTCCAAAAATATTGGGGATGGGTTATCGAGATAAGCAGTCTGTGATGGATTGCCTTTGGTCCGATGTCATTATACAAATGCAAAAGTAGAGGATGGAGGGTGGGAGCCCTTGATACACAGTGCTGTCTTTCTTGCAGCTTGAATCTAACATGGCGTTTCAGTTTGTTTGGTGGACTGAAGCGCTGCCACCCCCTCATCAGTCCGCACAGACCATGTGTTGTTTTTCCATCTACCGCTGCTGCAATACAACTTTTCTGTGGTCTGCAAGGGAAAGGTTATGCCAGTTACCAAGTTGAAACAAACAAACAAAAAAATAAAAACAGAACAGGTCTGCAGCTACAAATGCAGAAGAGGATGTAGAGCAAGGGGTCCTTTGTTGTGAAAAAAATACTGTTTAATGTGTCTTTTAGCATTATTGGCATGCCAACCGACACACGAAGCACAAAACATGGCGTTATTGAAGGTATGTGTTTCTGGAGCACCTTTTTTTTTTTTTTTTTTAATGTGGGCAGATCTTTACCACATGAGCGATACTATTTAGCTGCTGTCCAATCACTAGGGAGCAGGGCAGTTCCAAGGTGGAGCCATGACTGGAGCAGGTAGCAGAGGGGAGAAGAGAGTACAAACAGCCTCTTCAGGCTGACTAAGAGAAATGCTGGTTCTGAAAGGCCTGTACTGCTCAAACTAGGAGTTTTTGACCAATCGAAAGCCTTGTTTGTTGTTGGAACGATCCCACAATAGGGCCCCTCTAGGAAAACTGAAATTACGGGTTCCTGCTAAAGAACTTGCACTTGCAGGAGGTAAAAGTTTGCAGAGAGACAATGTGAAGAGGTGATACAAATTCCTAAAACCCAGCTGAAGTCAACCAGTGTGGGAGGATGTTCGCTTGTGTTCATCTCCATTTTATAGCATCTACAAATCAACTTAATTTTGAATAAAGATGTAAGAAGACCAGATGAAGAGTTAAGTGGATACAGCAGCAGGACTATCTGGGTGGCTGCACACCAGACATCAACAGAGGACACTGTGGCCTCTTCACTGTGAGTTGAAAGAATGAGAAGTTATCATTCAATGCAGCGGAATGACAACAACTGAATTATCATGGACTGGTGTGCATCAAATTTAAGACCAAAAAAAAACTTTTATCCATCCACGCAACTTGCAGTAACTGACAGACAAAAAAATGAAAATAAAGAACCTTACGATTATCAATGTGCATGTGTGTGGCAAATGACAAGCGCTTAGCAGCTGTGTGCTGGAGGGAAGAAAAAGGGTGAAAGAAAGAACACCAGGAGTCGAACTTGCAAATGCAGGCTGTATAATTTGTAGTGATAGTAAAATTTGTAGGCATAACGCCTTGTATTGAGGTGTAATTATTACTTTATCATCTGCAAATAGGTATCTTCATCTGTGTGTGACTGTGCCATCAGATCTGTGTGCGTGTTCCTTATGATTTTGTATGTGCGCACTCAAATTCACATTCACATTTTTTTTACACTTTTTCATTGCTGTTGTGGGAAAAATCCCTTTTCTAATCACCCAAGATGCTGCCTCAAATGGGCTCAGTCGTTCGAGCTCAAGGTCAATAGAAACGCGGCTACTGCGTTCACATTGCCCAGACACACATACAGTGGTTTAGTGAGCCACCAACAGCTGCCAAAGGAAACCTGGAGCACAGAGACCACGACGCTTCGCCTTTCACCCAGTATCCCCTCCTGAGTGCCAGCATCATGCCAGCCTCGCCAGCCCTCGTAGATTATTTGATGTTTGGACTCTCCAGTTGGTAGTTTATAATTTCCTCATCTAAAAGAGTTCCCTTTCATCCTGCTGTCCATCCATCACGCCCCTCGTGCTCCTCCGGCCGCTCCTCCGCTGCTTCTCGACGATGCTTTTGACCTTATTATAAATATTTTGACCTTTCCGTCCGGCTGTCTCCTCCAGTTGTGGACAAGGGCACATTACAGGTAAGTAATCAGCGGAACAGAATGTCTGACAAGGGGCTCGGGCGGACGGGACAGTGGGTGGTAGTGTGCCGTAGGGGGGTGAGGCCTCAGGGGTGGAAAGGCACTTGAATGTCAGATGGGAGGTCAGCGCTATGATGGGGAGGAGGTGAGAAATACAGAAGAGTCAAGGCACCCCGGCGTGCTCTTCAGTGTCCAGATGACCCCTCTCACTCGCTCGCAGCAGAAGGATGTATCTGCCAGCAACTCGGTCCATCATACTGACTCCAACAGCTGAGCAACATCTGTTCATTAGACTTGACAGATGAAAGTGAGGCTGGCGAAAATGAGATGAGAGAGGATTTCGGCATAATATATTGCCGCGGTAATTATGCGGTGGTGCTGGTGCCACGGCTTTTGCCGCTTGCCTCCGCAGTTTCCCCCTCCGTGCGAGGTGCCCGCCGGAATGCACGGGTGGGCTTGAAAGACAAGGCAAGTGCGAGTGTTAATCAAGGCGTTTGCTCCATCCGTCGCGCTTCTCTTGGTTCTACCGCACTGCGACGAAGGTCTTTCTCTCCGTTATGTTGTTTGGTTGCGTTTCTTTTTTTTTTTTGTTGTTGTTTTTTTTTGGCCTCCCCTCCACCGATGAAATGTCACAGTGAAATGAGCACAAAGCACTGACATGGATGATTACCTGATAAATAATGCAGCCGGCATTACCCCCACTCCATTCTTCCCGCCTTGCCCCACGTGCACGCCACGAGGTCCCTCTGCCCTCCTGCGCCTCCAGCGGACAAAACGTTGGGGGCGTGGCAGGGCACCTCGGGGACGGAAAGAAACATTTACAATAAACATGTAAATTTTGTGCTCGCAAGTCCTTCATGAGTCGAGTCCTAGCAAGGAAGGAAATACTGAGGTTTGAACATACGCTGTGATTTTAGCTCATCGATCATATCAGACATCATTTGCATTCTGAATATACTTCAAGATCAGTGTGACCAGGACCTGGACCTTCATCAATTGCAAGTAACATAAGTACCTCCTGGTGTACGTATATATATATATATATATATATATATATATATATATATATATATGTACATATGTACATACATACATTTATATTTATATATAAATATGTCACCATGCATAATCATGTGATGTGCAAAACAAATTGACTTCAGGGCAGTGAAGGTTCAATTCAATTGTAAAATGTCACATCATGAAAATTTCCTATATGCAATTTTTCTTTTTTCTTGAAGCAGTTCTCCTGAGAACATGCAGTGGGACGCAGGGGGCGACAGATTCCACGTGCGGAATTTATTAGGTTTGACCACCCTGGGAGGCGGGTCATGGCCCGACCTCTACATTCATGCTGCGGCTGAGGGAAGGGGATTTAAAGAAAGGTCAGCGGGAGCAGGAGCGGCAGGAAACAGAATGAAGTCATGGCCGCAGCCGTCTGAAGTTCAAACATGAACCCCTCCGTCCTTATCTGCTGCATGGGACACGCAGCAACACGAATCTGTGTCGCATCAAGAAAAGGTTTTTCCCTCAGTGGACAGTCGACGCTCATGACTTACAGTTTTATATTTTGTATGTGCTATGACAGGTGCTTTAAAACAAACGCGTAGAATCTTTGGTGGATGGTTTTTGTCCATTAAGCCTGCAAGTTTTACTCTTTGAAAAAAAATAATATGAATAGAGCCACGTTTTCATCTGCATCATATCTTTTATATGACCATGCACAAAGCGGAGAGGAACATCGGGAAAGACACTTGGCTGTGCTTCAAACGTCAAGCACAAGAGCCCCGGACTTGCATTAAATTTAATTAATTTGCTCTTCATGTCCTAACAGGCAACGCTGATCTTATTTACAAGATGGTTTAATAGGCGTCTCAGTGCACAACATGCTGTGCATGCTAACACAAATTGCACAAGGTTTGAAAATAAGGGGAAATAATGTGAAGATTTACCATAGAAGTGGATAAAAAGAAAAGGATAACAGACGGGTGACGCTGTCAGAAAGAGTGGAAGGAGTTGGGGACATGCGAAGACTGGTGGGAAAATAATGTTTCCTCTGTTGCAGGGTTGCAAGGTTTATGTCCTTGGCTAAAATCACGAAGGCGCTCAGTGTTCATATGTGATTTAATGATGTCAAGCCAAAGACATTTAACAGAAAGTAAACGGAACTGGATGCAGAAAATGTTGGGGGGCAGGAGATTGTGCACTGAAATAAAGGCCTGCTTATAGCATGACTACCCCACTTTCATCATCGAGGATGTTCACTGTAAAACTACCAACACACACACACACACACACACTCACACACACACACACACACACACACACACACACACACCAGTCAACAAATGTGTCAACATAAAGTCAAAGTAGAAAAGACATTTCTATTCCTTTTCCCTCTTTGTCTGAGTTCCTTCCCTTCCTGCTTCCTCAAAGCTTCTTTGGATGTTTCCTTCTGTACCTTCCAACACTGCAACAGCTTTTCTCACGCTCTCGCTTTGCTTGGGAGTGGAACTTTACCCACCAACAGTTGTTGCAAAACCTCCTACACGTTTTACAGAACGTGCACAGAGCGCTCCCGGAGAGCTCAGACCCAAAATGACTGAACAAAAGAATTGAGACTAACAGGCAAAACACTGAGCATTCCCACTCCCTCCAATGCTGTTCTCTCTTAAGAAAAGTGCACTAGTAAAATTTTCATTTCTTCATCCCAGCATTCTTGAAACAATTATATGGGGTAGATTTAAACCGAAAAAAGGTTTTATTACCAGTGCTGTGTTTGTCTAATTTAGCCTCGGATGTCACTGAGGCCTTGTCATCTCTTAATTCTGGAACAGAGGAAAGAAAAATAATTTCCCCAGAGAGAAGTATCGCCACTTGTTTGTCTATATAACCCACAAACATATCGTATTTTATGTTTGTGCGCCGCCACGAGGAACTGCGCATGCCGCCGAAGACAATGAGATCAATCCTGATGCCGCAGAAGACAGTAAATATATAAAAACCAAAGTATCCTAATGTCTTCATAACAGCGGGGCCTTAAGCTGCAACATCATATTGGTGGAAATAAATCTTGCCGCGGAAAGAGGAAAACTCACAATTTGATTTGCTACTTTTGTGGCATCGAGAGAGAAAAATAACCCACTTCTTTGTCAGAGAGCTCGGCGCGGCCCAGAGCTCCTGTGCCATCACAGTGGCGGCTTTAGTTCCCACTGAGCTGTGGGAATGGGCGACAGCCGCTGATCCCGCCTGGAGCGACGCCACAGCGTTGCGAGCCGTGTCCACATATTTACTACTTTTCTTCTTTGTTTTCGTCTCTTCCCCCGAACAGGAGCCTGAGAAGAGGTTAAACGTTTCGCCGGGTGCAGAGGGTGGAAGCGGGCAGCTCTGCTCGAGGACCAAACAGAGGCCGCGAACGCGCCTCCTTCCAAGGGCAGGGCGCCAGCTGGAACGCGGCTCACTATCGCGGGCTCCTATCCATTTCACGCTGGGCGTCGCGCGGCCTCGGCTGAGAGCCGCGAGGCGAGCCTCGGACAGCTGGTTCATAGGTGAGGCATTTTTCAGGACACAGATAACACAGCATAATTGCGGGTCTGGATGTTACATAGAGCTGGGGCATTTAATCAGCCCCATTCATAACAATTTGTGACTCGTTTGTGGGAGTCATTAGGGCCTCCCCGTAAAACAGTTCAACGAGTCTCAAATCAATCAGGCGCACTCGCTTTCGTTTTGCTGTGTGAACAGAGTGCATTAATAGAGGAGAACCTCTGTGCTGCCACCGCAGCGTACTTGCCAGTTGATTCTGAATATGGCTCAACTGGAAAACTAGACCAGTAGGACTCCGCTGCACTGGCTGAGAGATGCTGTTTAGCCGTGTGCACGGTTTCATTCTTTGTTGTTGTTTTTTTTTTTTTTTTTTTCATTTGGGATGGATGGATCACGACTCAGCAGTTGACATTGAATAAATCAATCAGCTAAAACTTGCAGATGCCTGTTCTAGTTAATGAAATGTTGTGTTCCCCATTAGGGGCCATGTTAGCTTGCTCTATAAAAGAAAGAAGAACAAGATGGAGGGAAATGAACAGAGTAGCACAGAGAACTATCTGATGGCACAAATAGACATTCCCAAACCCTGCTGCCAACTGCATCACACGTTTCGCCGCATGTGTCTGCATGGCATTTGGCAAATCAACTGACAGCTCCATATGTACGAAGAGATCCTCACCAACTTTGCTCCTCCCAGGCATCCAGTGCCACTCTGAGGGGCTCGGTCCCCAAAGTCCAGGACGGAAATATTTTCCCCGCACACACACACTGGGAAATATTGGAGCAAAGTGGAGAGATGGATTGGAGGAGTGACAGGAAAGCAAGGAAGAAAAAGAGGACTGGGGACGAATACTGGGTGATATGAGCAAAAGTTTATAGCAGGGTCTTTTTCATTATTATTTTTTTTTTTTTCGCTTTCACCGTATATGATGAGTTTTTTCATGCATGACTGGGTGTTGACCACATTTTGTAATGATTGAGAGGGGAATGACTGCAGTCCCTTGCCCTTATTTACTGTCATGTGGATTCGATTGTGTAGAAAAACTTGAATGTCCACATTAGGCCGGCATTTCTGACCTCCCACAACTTTAGTCCTAAAGCAGGAAAGTTTAAATTTTGCCCATTCGCTGCTCACCCCTGTCGGTAGAGGCGCTGGGGGCATTTTAGAGGCAAAAAGAACTGGACCAAATGGAATATTCTGGCTCAAAACACCAGTAGAAAAAGCGAAAACAAGAAAAACATGTGTGCGTGCTGCTTCATTGTGCCATCCAAGTGTTGAGAACACATGACTCAAAATGACAACATGCCTGAGAAGGTGAACAAAAAGGAAAAGAAAAGAAAGGACGTTGTTGCAAGCTGCTGCAAATCCTTATCACATCTTTTTTTCCCCCGTCTCACTACCTGCAATATTGGGTGATTATAATATATTCCGCCGTGCCACCTGCACCTCCTCCTGCCGTTCTCCTGTTAACGGCAAAATTTACGGCGATGGGATGTGTCGCTCGCTGATGAATGTGCAATATTCTCATGACAGCATTTAGAATTGACTAAAGCTGTCCCGTCTCCGACAGCCAGCTGGTAAACAACTTTCTTTTCCGTTCATTTGGTAAACCTCTGCAAAGCCTGGACGTGTTGCGCATTCGTAATAATGCCTTGGTTCTTCCTTTTTGCTACTGAGGGACTGAGTGAAATATAAAGATTGCAAAGCTGACCTGGCTGCTTACTATACCGTGTCTGTTATGCTCAGATCTGCTGTTCTTACCCAGGGTGAGTTTTAACCTGATGGTTCTGCTATAAATGCAGTGCAGCGCTGATGAGCCAAGCTCCTGGGTGCACCAGTCACATTATTCTGACAGTTGAGGCCCATAAAACACGTGTAACTGTCGGCCACACTCCTGCCACGTGCCGTCCAGGGAGACAGTTTCTTGGTTTGTTTCATTGTTTGCTGAAATGTTGTTGATGTGCGGAAAAAGCAAATGAAAAATGTCAGTCCAAACAATTTTACTTTTACGGTTGATAATACAGATGCCTCCCAGGTAAACGCTGGCTGCAAGCATTTGGCTGTTACTGTCTCGCTGACAAACTGAAGGTGTGCATTTCCAATATGGGTGGCAACATTTTTGTAGGACGGAATGCAAGACAAAGAACTATAGATTTATAAATTAATTTGTGCAGCGTGAATAATTTCTCATGCTGCAGTGTTTCATCTCGTGCTGTTTTCTTTCCTGTCTCTCTTAATTGCTCTTGTACTTGTACATTATTATTTATTTGCCTGCGGGCTTGAAGCCTTTGTATATATGTAGACAACTATTGAAGGGGAAAAACAAATGTTGGCCATATTTTTTGGGTCCTGAAGATGTGTAGGTGATAATCTATAATCATATTTCAGCCCTATACCTTTTCAAACGCAAAGTTAAAAAAAAAAGGTTTGCAATAAATACTAAATGAGAATTACGCAAAGAAAACACACAAGTATAAATTAATTGACAAATTAGCCAAAGCAATAGTAATTTTGGGAAAAGGAAAGTGACGATCGGCATGAAGAAACTAAATTACCAACCAGGCAACCAACAGTAATACCAGTTATATAACTGTTGCACAGTAATTGATTAGGGCCCATTAAGCAAACTGGATGCTACAGATGCTACTTCACTGTCCTGCGGCAGCATAACTCCACCAGCACAGACAAATCTCAGAGCTGGAAAGAGGTTGGGTGGGGTTCTTGGCAGCCAAAACAGACGCTTTGCAGAGTGGAGACTGAGCACCATCCAATGCACGAGGCCAGCCTAGAGTTTGGTGTTTGAAGCAACAACTCTATGAGGCCTTGTTCATGTTTCATTTTAAAATTAGAAATTCTTTTCCACGTGCAGCTGCATATGTCAGTGCTGAGCACACCTGAAGAAACATGGAAATGGCACATTTGCGGACAAGGATGGAATTGCAATAGCAATACCACAGCGCACCTCCGATTAAGGAAATGAAATGTATGTAAAGTTAACGGTAGCAGTGTCTCTCGCAGCTCCAAGTGAAGCCTCTCAAGTGTAAATGATTGTTTATGGTGGAATGAGAGCTGCAGGAAAGGTTGAAACCAGTGTTGGTTGTCTCTGTCATCCATCTGCTGTTGCTTCGGAGACCAAAGACGCCCAACAAATGTCAAGCACAAAAGGTGGCGTCCAACAAAAAGGGCAAGATCAGAACTCTGGTTTTACTGTAAACACGGCTGAACAAAGTCCTCTGAAGATCTGCACCCTCTGTGAGAAAGAAAACTAAAAGTTCATATATATATATATATATATATATATATATATATATATATATATACATATATATATATGTGCTCCCCATTTCTTATGACAGAAGTTAGTTAGAAGTTGGCCTTAAAACCATAGGTTCTCTCGAGGAATATCTCATTCTCAGGTTTACTTTTTAAAAAATAAATACAACAGGAGAGCACACAATACCCGCCCTACATGAAGAGCCTACCTCTGGCTCCTGTAAATCCATCCTTCTCAACATAGCGTCCTTTCATGTCAAACTAATCCCATCCACAGAGGGACTGAGTGAATTACATATTTCTCTTCAATATTTGTGAATATCTCAGGCCAATTATGTAAAGGAGGGGGAGGGGGGGAGGAGATTCCTCACTGAGCCTTAAGTTGATTAAATCAAAGCTAATCGCTCCTCCGTTTTTCTCCGCCATTCCGAGACTCGGTGGACGACTATTCAAGGAAACAGTTCATCTGCAGCCTATTTTCCTTTCTCATTTAGTATTACCTCGGGGGCATCCAACATTTTAATTATCATTATCATAATCGTAAATACCATTCACACCATCGTGATCCTGCAGACAGTGAACAAGCTGCTGCTATTTCCTCATGAAATAAGCCAAATTGCTCATCCAGTACCTGGGCTTCCATGGGACAAAGAAACTTGTGCATTGAGGTGACCGAAGTTCATCCCTCCAATTTATTATAGTGATGCACAGACTTTGTGTGCACGCAAACGCCTTTTGGTTTAAAACCCTACAGATTTTGCATTTTCAATGAAGGATGAACTGACTGGTCCAGATATGCTCTGTGCATTATATTCCAGTATAGCACCCATCTTACCATCTTATCCCACAATACTACCAATAATACACAACAATGACACAATATCAGCAATCAGTTTCAACCAGTGGGTTTTGTGTTGTTGTTTTTCTTGTTTAATTGTAAAGTAACTGAAAATCATTTAAGTTTTATTCTCATAATTTTCTACAATATCTTTCCAAGAATTAATTCAGAAATCATTCAGGTTAAAAAAAAAATGACTACAAATAAACGGTTTTGTTTAGTCCCCCCCACCCCCCATTGTAATGCTGTCACGGTCTCCAAGCCAACGCCCCTTTGATATTGATAGCCAACAATCTTCCCCTATTATCTTGATAGCCAACAATCTTCGCCTTTGATCTGCACTGCCTTTATTAACCAATCTCCTGTGTTCCCCCGTTGCCAGATTATCTGTTTTGCTTTGCACCAGTAGTCCAGCGTCGGTCTCCTTGCTGGACTCCTTCGTTCCCTGGTTGACAACAGCCCGTCTCCGACCCTGCCTCCGCCTCGTCCTCGGACCGATTCCCCGGTAACGACCCTGCTCGGCTCTGACTACGTTCCTCGTCTGCCCCGCCCGTCCCTGACGCCGATCTCGCCTGCCTCTCTCACCGCCTGCACTGGTTCTCGACTCTGGACTGCCCGACCTCTACTCTTCAATAAACCTCTTAAACTGCATCAGTGGCTGTCGTGCATTTGAGTCCACCAACACCTGACAGTATAATCTGGCCATGGACTCGCCGACAATCCCGACGCTTCCGCAACCACCCTGGAGTTACGGCGACTCGAGGAGTGGCTTCAACAGCACCGCTCGCAGACGGATCACCTGTTCACGGCATTTGGTTCTCAGGTGAACTCACTGTCGACACAGGTACGTGACATGGTGCAACCCTTACCTTTCAGCAGCTCCGTTCAACCTCTCGTGCCACTCGCCGCACCTACTCCATTCTCCAGCGAGAACAACTTCCGAGAGTTCCGCTTACAGTGCGAGCTCCACTTCGAATTATGCTCATCATGTTTTTCCTCCGAGCGGTCCAAAGTGGCGTACGTCATCTCCCTCCTTACTGGCAGAGCAGCAGCCTGGGCGGCTGCGGAGTGAGAGAATAGGAGCGCGACGTGCCAGACCACGACTGACTTTTTTTAGTGCTTTGCTTGTTTCGTCGCTCACTGGTGGGTCGCGAGGCTGCCCAAAAGCTGCTGGGTTTACTGCAAGGCAACCAGTCGGTAACAGATTATGCTATCGCCTTCCGTTCGACTGCAGCGGATAGCGGGTGGAACGCTGTTGCGTGCTACGACGCGTTCCATCAAGGACTCTCGCCTGGGATTAAAGCTCATCTGTTGGCTCGTGATCTTCCCTCTGCCCTGGATGAGCTAATCGCTCCACAGAATGGAATTGTCTCACCTCGCAAGTCAGCTCTCGGGACACCCTGGGTCCGCCTCCTTTTGGCGGAGGAGAGGCAGCGAAGATTCCTTCATCGCCTGTGTATTTACTGCGGACAGCCCGGACATCTCATCGCCTCTTGTCCCTCCCGAGGAAAATGTAGCCTCCCGACTCTGAGTCTACACTCCGTTGATTCTAGCTCCCCCAAGGGGAGACCAACATGTTCCGTTTCACTTGTCTCATCCTCTGAGGGAGTTCAGATGCCGGCTCTGGTGGACTCGGGGGCAGACGCTAATCTGCTCAACAAGGATCTGGCTGGGAGACTGCAGCTGGACCTCAACCCCTTTTGGACAAGCCCATCAGGGTTCGGTCTTTGGATGGACAGTTGTTAACTCAAATCACGCACGTCTCTCAGCCAGTGCAGGTTAGTTTCCCCGACAACCACACAGAATTAATCTCCTTCCACATTTTCCGGTCTCCCCAATATCCCCTTGTCTTGGGTTTTCCTTGGCTACAGCTCCACAACCCCCGCATTGACTGGACTCTAGGGGTTGTGAAGGGCTGGGGTCCCAAGTGCAAAGATGCATTTTTTCCCCAGATGCCTCTCCAGAATTCTCCCAAACAGGACACCACTGCTCGGCCCCCTCCTAGTGTAATGGAGAGGGTGCAGGCTGTCGCATCCTGGCCAACCCCCTCCAACCGCAAACAGCTCCAATGATTCCTGGGGTTTGCCAACTTCTACCGGAAGTTCATCCAGGGTTTCAGCACCATCGTCGCGCCACTCCACCGTCTCATCCCTTCATCAACCCCTTTTACCTGGACACCAGAGACTGATGAGGCGTTCCGGTGCGCGCTCATTTCCGCACCTGTCCTCACGCAGCCTGACCCCGATCAACAGTTTGTGGTGGAGGTGGACGCCTCGGAGGACGGACTCGGAGCGGTCTTATCCCAGAGGTCAGTAATGGATAATAACATTCACCCCTGTGCTTTCCTGTCCAAGAAGCTGACGCCGGCAGAACGCAATTACTCTGTGAGAGACCGGGAGCTGCTGGCCATCAAGGTGGCGCTGGAGGAGTGGCGCCACTGGTTGGAGGGATCCCTGCAGCCCTTCGTCGTCTCGACGGACCACCAGAATCTGGAATATCTCAGGACGACAAAACGTCTCAACGTCCGCCAGGCACGATGGACCAGTTTCTTCGTTCTTTTCAGTTTCCAGCATTGGAGAAGGAGGTGCGGGTTCCGACGGCCTCGACCCTGGTCAGGAGATGTCGACGGGTATGGATCCGGGCGCGCCAGCCACTCCTTCGGTCAGCGGCCAAGCACAAGGTCTACGCTGATCGTCACCGTGTCCCGGGTCCTGCCTACCGGCCAGGGTCCCGAGTATGGCTCTCCACCAGAAATCTCAGATTCCAAGCTCCCTCTCGCAAGTTAGCACCCCGTTTCATTGGTCCATTCCCAATCTCCAGAGTTTTTGATCCTGTGTCCATTCGCCTCAGTCTTCCCCGGAGTGCGCGAGCTCACCCGACTTTCCACGTCTCCAACCTGAAACCTGCCAAGGAGAGTTCCCTGGTGCCCGCATCTAAACCACCACCGCCTCCTCGGTTCCTGGACGATGGCCAGAGGCTTTACACGGTCAGGAAACTCATGGCCGTTCACAGAAGAGGGAGGGGGCACCAATACCTGGTGGACTGGGAGGGTTACGGTCCAGAGGAGCGATCCTGGAAACCATCAAGTGCCATCCACGACCCCTCCCTCATCAGAGACTTCCACGATGCTCATCCTGACCGACCTAGGCCGCCAGGAGCCGGCCGTTGAGGGGGGTGGGGTGGGGTGGGGGGGGTACTGTCACGGTCTCCAAGCCAACGCCCCTTTGATATTGATACTATTGATAGTGATCCTGCAGACAGTGAACAAGCTGCTGCTATTTCCTCATGAGATAAGCCAAATTGCTCATCCAGTACCTGGGCTTCCATGGGACAAAGAAACTTGTGCATTGAGGTGACCGAAGTTCATCCCTCCAATTTATTATAGTGATGCACAGACTTTGTGTGCACGCAAACGCCTTTTGGTTTAAAACCCTACAGATTTTGCATTTTCAATGAAGGATGAACTGACTGGTCCAGATATGCTCTGTGCATTATATTCCAGTAGAGCAGCCATCTTACCATCTTATCCCACAATACTACCAATAGTACACAACAATGACACAATATCAGCAATCAGTTTCAACCAGTGGGTTTTGTGTTGTTGTTTTTTTTTTTGTTTAATTGTAAAGTAACTGAAAATCATTTAAGTTTTATTCTCATCATTTTCTACAATATCTTTCCAAGAATTGATTCAGAAATCATTCAGGTTAAAAAAAAAATGACTACAAATAAACTGTTTTGTTTAGTCCCCCCAATGCTGTGGTGGTAATTGCAGAAGGTGGCCGCCGTCATGAAGCAGTAGAAGTGCAAGATCTGCATTCCAAAGCTGTGGGGAAGCAGAGAAGACGTGACTGAACTGATCGTGGAAGCTGGGATAGATGTTGATTTATCGTGGCCCTCTTGCCCTCTGCACCCCTATCTGTCCTCACTATCAGGCTGCATTTGCAAAGTTTGGACTCAACATGAAAGGCGAACCACCCATTCACTCTTTCTTCCAGAGTTCAGTCCAGCGGGTGCAGCTGCAGTGGCACGAAGAAGATACCAGGAAAATATCACTAGTTCCATTTGCACATCAAGTCCTCACAAACACAGAGATGACCTTTAATGACCTTAATTGTTCTTTATAATCACAGTATCTACAGTAATTCCATTCCATGCCATCATCGTTTTTATAAATATGAATAATTACGCCTGATACTAATTTAGTGTCGACTCATTTCACATATTTACTACTGTGGCTGACTGATGGCCGTGTAAGAGTGGAGAGGAGTCGGTGCTGTTTTCAGAGAGGAATATTTTTCCTGTTCTTGCTTTTACTCTGATGAAAATCCTGAGGTTTTCAAGACTCAAGGTCAAAGAAGATTACTCTTTTTGCTGCAGTGTTTCTTAAGTTTGTAGTGCGCTGGAGTGTTTACCTGACTGAAAAACCTACCAAAATCCAGAACCTTTTTTAAAGGTCCTGCGTTATACCCACTTTTCACTTCTTTTTTTTTTTCCATCCAAGAGCAGCGTTGCACAAAAAATGATGGAAACCAAACAAATGTAAAAACATCCACATATGTGTGGGTGGGTTTAGTGAGGGAGAAGAGATTATTTTTGATACCACATACTTCTTCCTGATTTTCACCAAATGCATGTTCCTATGACAGTGCTAAGCGCAACATCTCTGTCCTGCACTTGAAACAAGCGCTGCCTTGCATAAGTCTTTCAGTTGAGATTACAGGTGGGACTCTCTTCACTTTTGCTGTAAACATTTTTTTTTTTTAAGTAAGTGAATCTGGATGCTTTCTGAGGATTGAGATTAGCAGTGGTGGAGGTGTTAGAGCAGTGTTAATGAATCCTACTGCATTACATGTAAGTCACATTTTACTCATAAGTATAAAACTTAACAGCCAAAGAATGTCAGCATGGAATACCAAAAGATGATCAGGAAAATGACTTTAGTGGTTTTCATTACGTGCTGTCAAGCTGACTGAAGGTCTCAAGACAGCCTCAGTCATGGTGTCTGCTCCGGTTTATGACATTACCAAAGGAAAGAGTTGTATTTTGAAGAAATAATAAAAAATCATTACATTTGTTTCGAAGTGATCAGTTAATACAAATACACTGACATTTGCACAACCTTTACAAATATGGAGCAGAAATGAAAGAATGAATGAAATGGATAGATTAAAAAGATAATTCTTGAAGACATATGGCTCTAAAAACACAAAAGCATTTTTTTCAGCTTTTATTGAAATTCCGCTGATGTTTTTCGAGGGTGGTTTTAATAAGCAGTCGTACCTCTTTCCCCAACTGGGATTTTGGCATCCCTTTGAGAAATTGGTATTAGCAAACTGGTATTAGCAAACTGTGAATTAATTCAATTTTGACGGAACAGAATTGAAATTATAATTGGATTTCTGTGCCTCTATTGTATTTAAGCCTTTCAAACATAGGTTTCTAAAAAATCTTCCTCAGCTACTTGCCTGCCTGGCAGAGACTCTGGCATTGCCGGTGGATTCTGTAAAAATCTCGGAATTACCTCAAAGACATTTCAAACAGATGTACTCCCGGCATGTGCTGAGTCGGATCCAAGCTGTATTAAATCCTGGACCCTATGCGCGGCAGAATGACAACTCTGAATGGCTAATTAGAGGGGCTGTTTCTATTTTAGCTTGGAAAATGTCTGGTTTCATTTCAGGTATTTATGTATGTTGGTATTTATGTGTGACTGCCTTGATTGTCTTTTAATCTAAACTCAATAACAACAACAAAAAGACAAGATGGAATTTTCACACACTGATCGTCGTCATTGCAGTTGGACAAAATGTCATGGGCACACAAAAGTACAGGCAGTCTGTACACTGCAGTGGGGTGGGCAACTTTTACAATTCATCAGGCATTTTTTTTTCCTATGTACAAGGTCTTCCTCAGGTGATCATTAATTTACCCAATCAAAAACAGCCTTGCGTCTGTGGCATTATGTCATGGTAATTAGCCAGAGCTCTGTGGAAGGACACTGTGCACCCACGAACGCCTTCACTCTTCTCCGATGCCCCAGTGGTCTCTGTGTTTCCTCCCAGCAGGCGGCCGTCCTGTCTCGCTTATCCCTGCAGTTATTCACGGCAGCAGCTGCTGTCTCTGACATTGTTTGGGCGGGTCTTCAGCCTTTATCTTCTAAGCCCTGGGGGCAGTGCACCAGCCATAACTTCTCTCCTACACCTGATCCCCTGCATTGGGATGTGCTTCAGCCCATTAGTTTCCTCCGAGTGCCACTGTACCAGCGCAGGACACTGAATATATGCAAACTGAGGGCCACGGTGATTAGCATGCCGAGGAGCACAGGAACTCCTGTATTTTCATATGAAAGCAACTTCTTGGAACAAAGTTCAACATCAGAGTGTGAGATTAATGTAAGTTTTGCTTTGATGTTTATGCTCAGTATTCCTTTGAGAGAAACCGGGTGGTAGGAGAAGGGGCTCCGGAGACAAGCGCTATTTGATTTATCCTTGCAGTTAGCGCAGCACTTTATTGAGACACTATAACTGATGTGGCCATTTTTGTTTAAACTTTCGGCAAAAAGAAAAAAAAAAGGAGGGGTGGGGTAGAAAAATGGCAAAGGCAGGTGAATTACTTTTGGGATCAGTGAAGTAGCTGGAACCTTGAAGCCATACCTGTTCATAAGAAGAGACTTTTGTGATTGAAGACATTAAACTGCAGAAATACAATTTGAAAAACGTTTATATGCACAGTATCCTCTGATCAGTAAAAAGGGGTTGCCAATCAAAATCAAGAGGAATGAATCAAGATTGAATCAAAGCTGCAATATCTATGAATCTGGATCTCTTATGTAACTACTTGTCCCGTCATATATGAATATAATTCATATCATCGGCAAGCAATATTTTAATGATGGTCTGCAGAGACCTGGATGTTGCATGAGTTGGTGCTGATGGTGCATTGATTAGCACGATGTTGATAAAAAGAATCACATTTTTGAGGAATTCCTTTAAGTTACTGAAGTAGTTGAAATTATGATATATAGTCACCATGCTAGAGGTGTAATTGCCAAGATCTGCACAAGAGAACTTCAGAAATACCCTTTGGGTTTCAGTTCTGGAAACGACTTGAGGCTTGCTGCCAAAAATGACTCCTGGAAGATCATTTTTACATGGTCACTCTAGTTTAAAGCGCTATTAGCTGATTTGTTTTGACACATGGACACAGAGTGAAAAGTTGTGAAAACAAATTAACCTTACACCTTCAAGGGTGCTGCGGGCAAGCTGTTACCAGGAGCCACTGAGAAAATGTAGCTTCTTGCAATCCTTGGCGAAACACGGGGACAAAAGGTTGTGGAAAAAACAGTACACTGCAGTTACTTCTAATGCTGATTAGCACTGACTAGCTCCAGTAACAGTGGGCAGGGAGGGCTGATGAGTGAGAAAGCAGGTGTCGTGGGTGGATACCCCATTTGTGAAAATGGGATTATTTTCACACCTTTTTGGGTTTGGTAACACCCCCTGCAGTCACTGACATCTTTCCAGCTCTTATGTCATTGACGTATTGGGCCTTGATTAACTTGTACATTTGTTAATATTGAGGAACACACAGTGCAGGGGGGCAGCAGAACAACGGCTGTTACTTTGCGCTGTCCTTGGTGCTGAAACAAGTGTCGGCTAGGGACGCTTATTGACTGGTTGTGCACAATTTCATGGGATATAGCGCAATCACTGAAAATGGACAAACAAACACAGTTTTCTACACACACAAACACTGGTACACTGGCAGGCATTTTCATCTAGTGTGAAAGCAACACTGATACTGGCTTTAAATAGCTGTTTGACACTGTCCATGGTGCTGAAGTTAGTGTTGGATCAGGCCACCACACTGACTGATTGTCGACGATTAATAGAACGCTTTGCAATCACTAAATAAGCCAATAGGTTCTCACACACACACACACACACACACACACGGTTTCCTATAGTTCCTTTTATAGGACTAAGAGGACACACACACACGCACACTTATTTTCACTTACACTTGTACACACATTATTATGATGAATGGCCCCTGGAGTCGAGTATTTTTGACCTTCAAAGCCACAGCCGTAAAATGTGCATTGCCTGTAACCACACGTTTTCATCAGGTGTGAAAGCCAAACTGATAGTGGTATTCAGTCACTGTTATTTCAGTGCCATAAGAGAAGAATCAATATTGCAATGCTGGGATCAGAATTTGTGGGGACGATCACCAGTCCTGATCTTCGTAAACAGTTTTCTGTGAAGCAATGTAGCGATCAGTTGAAAAGGTTGATCATTTGATACTGATCACAACGTCTACCAAATAAACAAAGCCTTTCACAGTTTGATCTTTATTGGCCTTTCTTCAAAACTCTCTTACTAAATATTCACTGGTCTTAACTGGTATCCAATTGATTGGTGTCCTTCAAATCAAATATCATATTTAGTTTTATTAATCTGTATGCATCTATGAGTACGAATGAAATACATTCGCCCATCATTTTATGCCTTTAACTGATAACTTGTTTTCTACATCTACACTGTAATACTACCACAACAGGACTCTGCTACCTGTGGAACATACTGTAGCTCTGCTGTTTGCTAAAGAATAATATCACAATCTGGAAAAAGAACCCAGCCAGTGGATACTTATTTTAAGAATGTAACTCAACACTGATTTATCTGAAACCAACTTTGCCTGGTGTGCGTCTTCAATTTATCCACTCCAGTTTATTCCTTCAGAACCGCGTCTTTCTGACTCAGATCCAATATCTCAGCAGCCCTCTTCTTCCTGCCTGTTTACCCCATCCCTCCATCCGTGACAGCTCGCTCTGAAGCCCTGAATCAGTCAAACCAGGACCAGCACCATTGGACCGCTTCCCGGCACCAAGTGTCCTCAGAGCGTGTCAGAGCAGATTAATGCCTTGCTCGGGGACTGATCAGCTCCTGCTGCTCTTGAACCTGCCTCTTACTGTGGCATGGCTCAAATAGGCAGGTGATGCCATCCCTACAATGCATTGCCAAACGGCTTGTCTTGCCCGAGAAACCGTAATCCATACATTTAATCTTCCAGACAGTGTCACAGTGTGACGCTGTAGTGGAATTGGCTTTGGCGGTCTGTGGGTTGAAGAGAGCGGCGCGTGGGAGGTAATCAGGGTAAGTGGCTGTTTATGAAAAAGAAAAGGGGGCAGCCGCTAGGCGTGTGATTTAACGGCAATGCAACGTAAACATTGTCATTGCGTCCAAGCAATTGGTTTAATTCTTTCTCCGGCTGTCTTCAAGCTTTGCACTTACTCACTGTGCTCCAGTTTTTGCTGGTATTCTAGGATTGGAGTTGCTGTGAGTACCAAGAGTTCAGATGTAGATGAGTAAACAAGACAACGATCTGCTACAAAGCGTTAACAGGACAAGAGACATTCTGTTGAGAGTGGATTGGCATTAAAGTACTTCTAAACTTTTTAAGCTACTTCAGATTACTTATTCAACCATATCCAATCAGAGTAATGTGGCAGGAGGTCTCGTATATTAATATCACAAGTAGTTTGCTGTGTTCACATTAGGAGACGTGATCGACAGCTGTGCCACAAAGCTAAACCAATCTTGTCTTCAGATGGGAGTCACTGGTGTCGAATTCACAAAGGAACAAAACAAAGAATTCTGCAGCATTTTTTGTACCAAAACACATCTCAGTGAAACCTTTGTTTTCACCAAAGTGTCACGTTTAATGGATGTTCAATAATTCCCATTCAGTCAGAGTACATGCGGAACGATTTGCCGGATAAATGCTAAAATAAACAAGCAGTTTTTATGACTGTACAATGGCCTGAACGAACGGTGGACATAATGTTTTGATTTTAAATCAGATTCATCAATCACTAAACATAACTGGTAGTGATATGAGAAACATGATAAGTCTCAAATTTAAAAAGTTCCTGCAATAATACAATAATAGTAGGTCATCTATAATAATGCCCTACCTCCAGATGATGATGTCTTTTCAGACTCAATTACACATTAGCAGGACAATTTCTTCCTTTATCTATCACACTTCATCAAGTTGAGCTTTGCCGCATACTCTATCCTCCTCATTAGCAGTCAGCCCATCACTCACTAATAATGGCCTTTCAACACTCCCAATGACCAAAGTTACAGCAGGGGCAAATGAAATATTAACTTCCATGTTAACCCACGGGTCATGTTTCAACATTGTGGAATTAGATCAGATTTAGTCAAACATCGCCATAAATTCCATATGAAAGAGACAATAAAACAGCCAAAGTCAGGGAATAAAAAGAAAACCTGACCTTTTAAAGCATCGATCATTTCATTAAAAGTCTCATGACTCAGCAAAGATGAAAACCTATTAAGTGGTAAATCCCATGTGTAAGAAATACAACAAATAATAAAAAAAGCTGAATCATTAAATGGTGGTTTACTGCAGAGAAACGAGAAGGTAAGCCGGCGTGAGGAAATAAGCAAGGCCCGAGGCAAACATCCCGGTTTGTTAGCGTCCCCATTACCATAAATGGATGCTGACTGCCTGCAGTCAGGACCAATGCACTCTCTATAAAGGCTCATTTCTCTCAAATTTACTTTGCCGGCGGTGTGACGGACGGTCGCTAGTCTTGGAGGCCTAAATCGCTTCGCTTTCGCAGATCTCCTCGGGCATGGCCGCCACAGGCCAGAGGTGCACGCAGCGACAGAGGCATCCCCACCCCCAACCCACCTCCCGCTCTTGTCCTCTCCCATTACCCTCACAGATGCCACGGCAAATGGCTGGCTTGGGGGTTACAGACACAGGTCCCCCTGCTTTATATTCATGCCAGGGAAAGCGCAAGCCTTCTCCACCGTCCACGTGAGAAACATTTCCTCAGGTTGGCGTAATGATGATTTTAAAATGAAGAGAGAACTAGTCTCTCTCACACTCGCGCACTCAAACACGAGAGGCAAAATGTCCACATCTGCCAAGAAAGCACTTAAGCAAAAGTGGCGGGGTAAATGTGATACTACTTGGTGAGCACTTTGCATACATATTGCGTTTTGTTCTTAGGGGCCACAACCAATGTCAAACGGAGACTCGAGAATCAACAGCCATTACAGCGTCTCCTCACGTAAGCCGGCGTTTCATCGCACAGGTCTGTCCTCGCGGGGCCATCCTGGTGTAGTGCTGCTTAATCTGTGCCCTTGATTTATTTTATGACGTACAGTAAAACGTGCCGCCATCTTGTGCCAGCCCCGCCCAACTCCACTCATTATCTCTCTGACATAGGGCATATATTCTCCCGCAGCAGAGCCGCCTGATGCTCAATAATGCAAATGAGATGAGTTCTTTAATCAGGACACACAGTTGCATGGGTGGCAACAACACTATGTATGCAATAAAAAAAGTACACACACACACACACACACACATACAAACACACACACACACCAAGTTTGAAGGGCTTTCCGGATTTTTTATATACATTTTTCTCTAAATGTGAGGCTGACATCTGTATCTGCCTCTACGTGCTGAGGTAAATACCTCTAATTTGTAGCTATCTGTACAGTTGATTCTCAAAGGCTTCACAGACACATACATACGCACACAAACACGAGCACACATGCTCACCTTGTACTCCATTACGAGGTCGAGGCCCTGCACCTGCTCCACCAGGTGTGAAGGAAGACCCCGGTGATGCACTCTTAATGACTTGCCAGACGGAGAGGGCGCTCCATGCACCTGCATATTTTACATACAGCCATGCAAAGGCTGGCTCATCATGCATCTTCGTATATGTCAAGAGGGTACGCTTCCTTTCCCAGAGCAAGGCCAAATGAGTAAGGCCAAACTCACACTGCATACTGCATTGTGTGGAACCCAGCAATTGGAATTGGAGGCTTTATGGGAACTTAGTTCACTGTGTTGGTGCTGGAATCGGTTTGCAGAGTAAGACAAGTGGCAGCCAGAGCGAGACAGCAAGACTGGGACTGGAGTGCAACCCAAAAGTCAGGCTCAATTTAAGGCGCCAGAAAAGTCCTCTGCAACTGTCTCAGACAACAGATGCAAGAATCATCATATTAAAACGCACCTTTAATACTTCCAAGTTTTGCGGGTTTGTTACATTTTTGGGGTTGTTGTCTTTTGGCTGGAAGTTGCAGTTGGTATTATGATTCAAAAAAATACATTGCAAAACGTTAAAGAAGTTGTCTTTTTTTATTTTATTTTTTTTTCCTTTTACAATTTAACAGCGAAAACTCTGACAGTTGGGTACAAAGCCAAAGACGTGTATTGGGGCATTGGGTTGAAAGGGATGTTTAGTATTTACACCTCGACACAAGAGGCAGATACACAGGAAAACTTGGGAGACCTCTGCCTTTGTGGTAAAACTGACTGCTGTTAACCATAGAAACTGGTAAAAATAAATGAGTGAGAGGGGAGCCTATTTTCTGACAACTACCCCGGCCGCCCTGGTTGTGGCCTCCTAATCCCAAACCAAATCATTAGCAAGCATGCTAAGCTTTGTTTTTATCAAAACTCCTTCCAGTCATGAGTGTGAATAACAAATATGAACAGACGTTCTTCCTCTCTGAGACTCTACTTTGAACAAAGGAATGCTAAAAAGGGGAAGTTGGTGAGCAGTCACAGTGGGCAGAGATGTCAAACGCCGGCGAGATGTAAAAGTGATGAATTCCTCTAACATAGCTCTGGAAAACAACATCATTATCATCCAGTGTGATGGAGACGAGCCCACCAGGAAGGCTGCGTGCGCTAACGTGATTTAGCGCCGCCAGGTAAACACTCTTTTTCTAGGCAAGCCACAAATCTTAACGTGTTGATCCAAAAAAGCTGCGAGCGTGAATTTAGAGAACATTAACGTTCTCCTGCCCTATACCTCAGGTGCAGACCATGCCAAGAAATGAATAAAAAAAAAATGGCTCATATAGTTATTGGTTGTTTTCCTTCAGCTGTGGGCAGAGTGGCTGCACTCGCCTCACGCCAACATATCAGCCTGGCCTTCGTTTCGCTCACGCTGACTCTGCTGAATACTCCCTGACCTTCAGATCCTTTTTTTTTTTGACTTATTACTGAACAAAATTGGCTCCAGGCCTGAGACGCTGCCTCTCGTCTAAAAGACTGCAGCTGTACTAATACCAAGCAGAAAATCAATTCATGAATTAATTGTTGAGCATGTCTTGTAGATCAATCTTTGGCTATTATTGCAGCCAGGGGAAGCTGCAGAAAGTCTGTTTAATATCTGCCAGAGGCAAAGCCTTTTTAGGCTTTATTTAATATATAAAAAATAAATAAATCTCATTATGTGTTATAATCACACTTAAACAGTCTTTTTCTAGTCAAGCTTTTGGACTGTTAAGAGGATATTACATAGATCAATCACAGAACCTTTTTTGTTAACATGTGGGGGTTTTGACTCTGCATCCATCATTCCGGTTTCATCACCACATCTTGCTGCCAAATTAAGAACACACACACACACACACACACACACACACACACTATAAAGGAAGGAAAAACCTGTTATCTTTTAACTTGACCTGAAAGACTCCATACATGTAACTTTGAGTTTGAAGTCGGGGAAAAAAAAAATCATTAGTCATATAAAAAGAACTATCCTTAAAGTCTGGGTTAGATCACAATATAAAGAACAGAAAAACATGCAAAACTTGTAGCTAAAAAGTATTGTAATATGATTAACTTTAATGAAATGCCATTTATACTTCAGACCATATAAAAACAAGTCTATGGTTCGAAAAAACTGACGTAAAAACAAAACAAAAAAATGATTGTACTTCTCCAGAAAACAAAGTTTTGCTTGTTTTTAACTTCCTAATACCACCTGTACTGTTTTACCAGGCAGACTGGGCACTTGTCTGGTGGTCACTACCGTAGGAGAGGTACCAGTTCCCTCTGTGACATCTACATGAAGCAGGACCTTTACATTAAAGTCTGTTTTGCCAGAAGATCTTTCTAACGATGATGTCAATACAGCTGCCAGGAACATCTTTTGAATAAAGACCACCCACCCCCCACTTTTTTATTTTTGAGCCGTCATTTCCTTGATGCTACAGCCGTTCTAATCTACGTGTTTGCCCGAGGATTTGGCTGAAGAGGCTGACATATACTTCAATCGAGCACTTGGAGGAAAGCCATTAAAATCCGCTGCCCTGTTTTTGAGAGTGGTACGAGAGGGAACAAGACCCTGGCATTTCCGAGGCTTCTGATGTGGTTGTTTTGCCCAATCAAACTTTGCCGCCATGTTATGGAACAAGACCTTTTGTTCGTCAAAAACACAGGCAAAAGTCAAGCCGCGTTTGCGCCCGCCTCGGGGCAGAGGCATTAAATTCATGGAACAGACTTCCGGCCACGTCACTCCATCCGTCATTCACGGCTAGGTTAAAGAACACTTTCCTCCCTGCCACTTACTCCGCTCTCCCCGCCCAGACCTTTGACCTCCCTCTATCTGTATCACTGTTCGCTCCTCCACCCGTCTGACCTTCGCCGGCTCCTCAAACCACCGTCTCTCCATCTGCACCCCTCTGCCGCCGTCTTCAGCCCAGAGCTCATCTCTGGCGACAGCACCCGATTGACATTAATGACACCGCTGAACAGAAAGGTTAATTAAGACCAAGCGTTCCCTGCCCACGCCTCTTCACCATCTGCTGCACAGCGCCCGCACCGGGCAGAATCAGACACGGGGCCGCCGCGCTAATGAGACAAAGGCTGCACTGAGGAAATGTACTGTACATTCACTGGATTCCTCCCGTGAAAGCCCAGAGACGACGGACGGCCAAAAACTTTAAATGAACCTGGCAGTTAATTTATACTACACTTCCAGGCGGGAAAACCTTTTACTTTTTCGATTCTTTCTCCTCCCAAAATCAATTTGGCTTCCGTTATGAAGTCTAGACAAGTAAACTGGACAAAGTTTGTCACTGGAAAGTTAGACATCCATTTGTCAACAACAAATTTGCAACATTATCGTTTTCTACAAGAATGAGACATAATGGTACAACGACTTTGTTTTCATGTTTGCTTATTTTATATTTATATATTTATATTTAAAAAAAACTTGCACGTAGTAACTGAGTTAAGGAGAGACAATATTTGTTGTTGCGACTTTAAAGGTGACTGCCAGGCTACTCATGCTGTCCTACCGGCTTCATGGTGCACATTTTCAGGAAAGCAATACATAAACAAAAATAAATAACATGTTTTTTGTTTGTTTTTTTCTCACCTCTTTCCTCACCTCTTCTCCTTGATGGTAGGAGAAGAGGCAGAGTGAGGGGGAGAGCGAAGGATTAGACATGCAGAATGTGGCCGTCAAGGGCAGAGGAGGCGGAGACAGCTGGAGGCACCATATCTGGAAACGTGTGGCTCTGGAACCAAACAACACTGTTCCTAATGATGAAATGATAGAGTGAACACTTGTCAAAGATTACAGCCCACGTTTCCTCACCACCACCGAAAAAAAAAAAGAACAGAGAATTTATCTGTGCCTGCAGCGTGATAACCAAACATTTAAGCGACATAACAGAAGGGGTCACGCTGCTGCGGAGCGCCATCGTGAGGGAGCTGCAGTCGTAGGCTGGGCTGGGAGTTGCAGGTGACTTGAATATGCCTGCCTTTAAAGATTTACATTTTTCATAAATGAAACAGAGTGGATTTGGGTGTTTGGGCTTCCAGTGGTAACTGAATGCATATAGCCAAAAAAAAAAAAAAAAAAAAAATAAGAAAATCCATTGAGCATGCTGAGTTAAAGAATGGTGAAATGATCGTGGCTGAGAAGCATCACTTCATGCCTATTCTGCCATGATTTCACAATGTTTCTTATCTTGTCGCTGTCATTGCCGGAGGATTAAGTGACGTCTGACACCCCCTGCCAAGGCCTTTCACCCAACAAACCATTCACAAACAGAAAAGGCAATCAAGCAAATGCAGTTAGCATACAAAGAAGAACCTCATGCACAACTGTAGATGGACAAAAGACATTCAGGCAGCATGCTGCGTCTGTTGGATCCATCCAGGCTCTGAATGTTAATCCGCCGGATTTTCCGACTGCGCCCGTGTGCATTTTACAAAATGTGTTTTTGTAAAGCGCGTGCGCAACTTTAAATTGTGTCTTTATTTCTTAAACCGTCACAAATCTCACATCAGTCACATGCCCTCAAGTCCAAAATTTTACCGGTTTGGAAGAAAACTGAAATTTACCTCGGAAAGCTGTCCGTAGAATCAGAGCTAGCTTACCAGAGTTTATCTGAATCATAACAAGCATGCCAAGTGTGAACGTGCCACAAGGCACCATGTGGACAACATTTCTACACAAGAAGAAAAAAAATGGTTCCCAGGCGCAGAATCCCAATGTTGACTTTGTGCTATGACAACCCAATACGCTGCACTCAAACGCCGACACGCTTTGTCCAGATTTTCTCATTACGATAACAAACCATCGTCGCCTTGTGAAAACTCACTTTTTGCCTGAACAAAACTAATAGTCTCCCTCCTTCCCTCCTTCCCACCCTGCACATGGCAGCAGACATCTGACGCAAGGCAATTTCATGCGAGAGGAAGGGTGCATGTCCTCTGTTGGTTATCTGTAGGTGAAGTTGACATAAGTGATGAAAGAGCCTTTATAAATACATGAGGTTAGAGACACTGAGGAGAGGTACCACGCTGAAAATTCATGAGACACCCATCCTGCAATCACAAATGTTTTCCCTGCCCATTCATCCTGCATGGATGCTGTCGGATTGCAGAACGGCTTTTATTCCGGAGCTTGTGCACTTTGTACACTGACGCAGGCGCGTCCGCACACGTGCATGTTATTGCTGCCACTCCAAAGAGCTTTTCAGCAGATTTGACTGTTGCCAGGCACCGTGGTCATTAGGGCGTCTAAGACACCAAGCATTCCGGCCGATTAAAGCTCAGCCGTAACTGTCAGAGCCATTAATATTCCGTCCGCAGCGCACTCTCCGAGTGTCGTGTTGGCTTTAAGTCAATGTCTTACCTTGAGAAGCTCAGAATTGATTCACAAATCATCTGCACATCTGCCTTTGCAAAATACAAATGTGAGGCCTTAGCATTCAGGCTTCTTCCTCTGTTTCGACTCCTTCCCCCGAACTCCTGGGAAAAAAAAGAGATGAAAGCCGGATGACTTAAGAGACGGACATGACCTTTAGGCTTGTCTAACGACAGAGCCCGCTTATCATAAAACACGGGAAATCGATAGCGAGGGTTTATCTAACAGCCGCAAGTCACCCGACAGATTTGCCCTGCTCTTGAAAGTCTTTTTTAGCTCAACGCAAATCAGGACTCACACTTTTGCCCGACTAATAGCTAGAAAACACCTGATCCTCACTGACTCACTCAAAAGTATTTTAATCTTCTAAAGGCCCAACCCTGTGCATTTGTTGTTACCATGCACTTATGCACCCCATCGAACATCTCTTGTAGGGAAAGTAATAACTTTAACTGCTGATTTAGTACCTGCAAATACGCATGATTCTTTTTGACTGATTGTGCGATTCGTTCGATCACAGCTCAGCCCCCTAGCAGGGAGGAAAAAGGTGAGACCAGAAACCAGAGCTGTTGTCTCAGGAGCCTTCTCGTACGCACTCCAGCACGCAGCCTTTAAAGTCAAACCCTGAATTATCAGAGGCATCAACAAGGATATTGACTTCTGAAAGCAACCCAATAAACATTATTCCACAGGACTAACGCAAGAATCATTTTGTTAGTGAGCAGCTTTATTGCAATGGTCCAATTAGATTTTTCATTAAAAGAGAAATGTGGTAATCTCCAAAATAATAAAAATGGAAAAAAAAAAAAAAAAAAAAAAATCAAGATTAGAAAAAATGCAGGAGAAAATTAGATATGGATCTATTACTGTGCTCAGCGCATCGCATCACTCCATGAATCTGAACAAATGTTCGCAACAGTCAAGCAGGGAAAAAAATGCTTGTCATCTCACATTAATTCACACCCTTTTAAAATTCACATTGCACGGGCAAGTCTGGCAGGGCGATGTCATTAGAGTACACTCCAAACACATCAGATGGAAAACTGACTATCATACAAACAAGCCTTTTCTAAATTGGGGGAATGAAGCGATGTCCTGCCATGGTTGTGCTCTCCGGGGGGTTAAGCACACATAAGCAGGCAAAGAGCCTTATTAGCGCAAATGTAAATAAACACAGACAGATGATGCGGTCGGAGACTCTGAGGCGGCCAGGGGCCTCGTGTCATGCAAATATCTGCTTTGGCAAGGCGAGTCGCAGCGTGTTAGTATCAAATTCATCGGTTGGGCACAGCACAGAGAATTTCTCACATGCCACCAACAATCCCACAGCGGGTGTGTTCTTCAAGGCAGATTACATGCTATGACCAAAGAATAAACTATTTGAAACTTCGATAAATAAAAGAAAAATACTACACTGCAACACATGTAATATGTTGAATATAGACTGTATGTCCGCGTAGCCTTTTGGCCCCATTTGTGACTAAAGATCCAACAGGACGAGTGGGAAAATGTGTCTGCCTGAGAAAATTTGAAAGTTCATTTGTTTTATTTATTTTTTTTCAATGGCCTAATAACTGCTGGTGACCAATAAAATGATCTGCTTTATTTCAGAGGTCACAGAGGAAAACAACAAGGTTTGAATTTTATAGCTTACACAAGTTGAAAAGGTGTTAGTCGGCTATGTTACTGTGTCGACTGAGTAAAGTACCGTACAGTTGCACAAGTAATCACTCTCAAAAGTTGACAATTGTAAGCAAATGCCTCCTCGTCCTTAATGTATTGAAAATAGTGTGGATTTACCCTCTAGGAAAGAAAGTCAGTATTGGATACATTGTCATTGGGCTTTTAAAGTTCTCGGTGTTCTCCTAATTTATTTCAACTTGCGTAGCGTCAAGACGTGTGTTCATGAGTTTTAAAAAATAGCCAACAAGTACAGATGCAGCCTGTCAGGAGATTCCAAGCACAGAGCAGTGGTGATGTAACCACCTCTCGGTTTGGAGTGAGTGGAGTTTATCAATCACACCAAATCTGTCTGCGTTGCTGTTCGGCTGCCAGTCGTGTTTCACTGCCATCTGACACAAACGCCACACAGCCATCTACAGTATTCGACATTCACACAGCAGATGCACCCTTACTGTACAATTGTCGCACAACCCTGCCACCTCCTATAACACTGTTAGATTGGGTGTGAACACAGCGTGAGTGACAACGTTGCAGATCGGAGGCTGTAGAAGAGTAGCAAAACTGGCTCAATTGAGCAGCGCCATCAGGAGCCATATGTGCAGACTCACAATAATTCACATTGAGTGTCAAAGTTGGTAAGACACAAAAAGGCAATCGCGTCCTCAATGTGAGAATAGAAAAAAAAAAAGTCCTACTTGAAATCTTGAAGTAGTGCTTTTCTGGTGAAGGCCACTTTTGCTCGAGTCTGCAAATATTGAGTGTCCCTTTCTCCTCTTTTTTTGTCATTTATTTGCCTTTTTGATCGTCCAGCACCATCCGGAAATGCTTTGTTTATGCCAGGCAACACAATAAGACATAAGTTGCGGCCTGCTGCTGGAACATAACTACAAATATAATTCAATACGCGCGCGCGCGCGCACACACACACACACACACACACACACACACACACACACACACACACACACACACACACACACACACACACACACACACACACACACACACACCTGTTGCTTAGGAGATGAGTCTCAAACAGAAGGGGTGTCGCAACAAGCAGGCCCAAATGCACACTCTGGGAGATGGAGAATGCTTTCATATTAAACCTATAATATAAAACATAAGAGTGTTTAATTTTGCAACCAAGCAGTGACTGTGCCAGTTGGCTGGCCAGGAGCATTTGCACCAAGAGGCTGACCAACGAGCTCTCAACGACTGCACAGAAGAGCCGTGTTTAAATAACGAGAGGCTTGATGGCAGACAGGTGTGCTGACCCACAACAATCAGGAAACCAGTAACAGGTGAGTCACTCCGGTCACAAGGAGCCAGTAATCTGCAGACACACACATACGCACAGAGAGAGAGAGAGAGAGAGAGAGAGAGAGAAATGTTTTCTATAACATTTTTTTCTGAAGAGCACAAACAGAGCAAATTGATTTTTTCTCTCTGCATTCTAAAAACATTGTTTTTAGTGACCTAAAATTGTGTTTCTGTGTGGACAAGGCCATAAATCACAGGAAAAAAAAAAAAAAAGTTCAAGTATGTGTCTTACAGTAAATCTATGACTCGAATCAAGGTTTCTAGTTTTGTTCATGGAGCTTTCTTGCGCTGACGATGGACACTGAACTTACACATGTCTGCAGAGCAAAGATTAAATTGGCTTACACAGATAAGAAAAAGCTGTAAGATTGTGAAACTTGAGGTGAACTTTGCAAGTACCTCTCTGGATGAAACAGGGACCAGGGCTTTGATTCTCTACTTTCCCTGCTCCAGAGGATCACACCAGTGAAACTCTGGTGGGTGGAGAAGACTTACTGCAAAGACGCTAAATCTGGCCGTGTTCCAAAGAAGAGGTGCAATGGGCTTTTTATTTTTTTAATCTTTTTTTTTGGAGGGGGGCCAGGGCGGGTAGTAGACTGTCAGAAAAACAGGGTGTAACACAAATACTGTCGGACCACGAGGTCGAGCCAGACTTTCAGCTCTGTTCCCGTCGCCTGATCAAAGGCAACCAGTCAGCTGATGGCTCAGCTGATTATTTTCTGCTCGCTCATTAGCGGCCGTTAGACGGTGTGCACTGTTTCAGCTGAAACAGTTATTTTGTTGAGAAACAACACCATGTTTACAGATTTTATGTCTTCAGTCTATTTCACGAGCGTTAATTCAAAGGGGGCGGGGGGAGAGGGGGTTGGCAATCACACCAACTTCTCAGCATCTCAGACTTGAAAGGCAGACATGGCCTACATCTGAGAGGTTTTTCTTTTTTGTGAGGAGACACAATAATCAAAACCAACATTTTTCTGTACCTGGAACTATCAACGATTGAGCATTGATCCACACTACTTGCTGCTTTTATGGGAATGGGGCTAAACGAGGGTTTGTATGAATTCCTCCTGCCATCGTAAACTGAGCAAAACTTATTTTTTATTAAAACAGCCCATAAAATACATTTTAAATCTTACTGTCTCCATACAGTTATTCTGTCAAGAAGCCAATCACATACTGTTAAAGTGCCATATTCCTAGAAAACAGTGCGATGGAGCAGCTGTCTGGGAGTGATTTCTCCTCATTAAATTAAAGCCCAGAAAGATTGCCTCTTCCTATTTTTTTAATTGAGTAGAAAATCATGCGTTGAGGACTAATTTTGAAGCAGTGAGCTGGCTGTCAGGCTCAGCCCTCAGGGAACACTTGTGAGCAAAGAGACATATGGGGAAAGGCGGCGGCAGTTTGTTCTCCGTCTGCAGTGGGTGTTTCTCCTGTCAACCGGCGTTATTACACATCAGGAGGCGGCTTACTGTATGTACTGCAGGTGCGGTGTAATACCTGCAGCTCTTGGACGCCTTACACCAGGATTAAAAGTTGTTTTGATTAGTAAGCTCTGGCGAACCCTCGGGGATAATATTCTGCAGATGCCCTTTGCTTCCTTTTCAAGATTAGTATTTGAGTGACTTGCAGAATATCTAACGCACTGCTGTGATTTTTTTTTTAATTATTTTTTTTTAAAGGCCTCCAGGGGACCGACCCCACCCACCTCCACGCTGCACTTTGCTGAATCTAATATGCATGGCCTGTCATTTCCCGCGGGACTCTGATTATCTGCATTCACCGTCAGCTTTTTACCACATTATGGTTTATTGTGCATTAAGGGAGTTATGGCAGGGCTTCTAAAGCCGACAGCATTCTGGTTTCATAGTGAGGAAGTCCCATGCCAAGCATGCAAAGGCATCAGTGTCTGTGTAAAAGTCATTTTAAACAAGAATAATGTTTCGATAAAAAAAAAAAAAAAAGTTTTGTTTTTGGTTCATAAGCAAGTCAGCAAAGCATTTTGCTGTAAATTGGGCATTTTGGGGTTTCTTAACATTTCGCCTTAAAATGAAAATACTAAAAGTTTATGGACTCAGTTCTGCGCAGACGACATCTTTGCTCATTTTAGAAATGCGGCTCATGATCATACTTTTGAAAGCAGCGTGAGCTCTCGCCACATGAAGAATCTATGATCAGGTCCTTGTTCGTCTTACCGTGTGACAACAGTCACATTGTTTGACATTGCGCATGTGTATCTCTGATAGCGCACCCATATGACCCACTGGCTCGGACACTGGTACCCTAAAGTGCACCGCAGCCTCTAGTCTGAAGCATGTGGTGCACTTTACAGCGCATCTGCATCTTGGGCCCATTTTATTTCTTGCTTCCAGTGTGTTTGAATGAAGTGTGAACACACCAGCATGAACCCTGCTACCTGCCTCCCCCCACCCCTCTCGCCCATGCCCCACCCCACTCATTTCCCCTCACCGACCGCCTTGTATGATATAATGTGTTTACGTTCCAGATGTTGGAAATATGGAGCTCAGAGGAGCGTTTGTTTTGTTTTGTTTTGTGCTAAACTCAGCTGTGTTTATCGCCCTTCCCCATACGAGCGTCGGGAGGCCACATCTGCCGCAACTCATGCCACAATAAGGTGACAGGTGCCCGTTAACATTTTGCGTTCTTATTTTGATAGCTGCGGCCGCGCTTACAATCTATTTATTACAATAGTAAAGGCTCTTTATGCGGGGCGGCTTTGGGGGAACAAGCCAAATTGCTGCCGGTTGCAGCTGTTATTGGATGCTATGAAGTGGCATTATGTGCTTTAGTGCTGTTTATGGCTTTAGCCCGTGTAATTAGCACTGCTGCAGCCTCAAACTGTGCGACTGCACTCGTAAACTCCCTTGTGTTCATCCATGGGTATTACCAGTTTTAGTAAAATATATGCTTTTTCTCCTCGGCATTCGAGTGCCCTTGTGCTTTGTGTGCTCTGCACTCCAGAGCATTTCTGTCTCTCTTTCCTAAAACTGTCCTCTGTAGCAATTCAACTGGGCGCTAAAATGGAGCCTTTAAGTTGTGTGTTCAGTCCAGGTTTCTTTTTAAAGTGCGCTCCCAAAGAGGCCCAGCGAACCATCTGCTGTTTGGTTAGACTCTGACCTCCTTGCCTCTGAAGTAAAATCGCACCACCCAAGCACATCCGTCCATACGCTCCGCCTGATGGTTAATCTCTGAGTGTTACAGTCATATGCCTCTTGAAGAAACAGGAGCCCCTGGCAAATACCCACGAGGGCCTGGATTGGCTGGATGCACTGTCCCACTGCCATTTGCAGGACACAACGTGTGATAATTACACTGTCTTGGCTCCTGCAATGTGACAATCCTGGTGGCTGCACATCGAGCACCTCCAGGGCATTTGTTCGATCTAACCATGTTTGAAAAGTTTCAGGATTTTGTTTCCGTTGCATGAAACCTCTTGAGGCAGCACAGACATCACCTGTCGCTGTGCTCTGTCACTGGCTGCCAAACCTGGACTCCAGGAGCCGACAGTCGTGCTTATGTGCTGCAGCCACACTGAAAAAGAATTCATTTAGGCGACACGGTGGCGCAGTGGTTAGCGCTGCCGCCTCACAGCAAGAAGGTCGTGGGTTCGATTCCGGGCCTGGGACCTTTCTGTGTGGAGTTTGCATGTTCTCCCTGTGTCTGCGTGGGTTCTCTCCGCGTTCTCCGGCTTCCTCCCACAGTCCAAAAACATGCATGTGAGGTCAATTGAACGCTCTAAATTGTCCGTAGGTGTGCATGTGAGTGTGAATGGTCGTTTGTCTCTATGTGGCCCTGCGATGAACTGGCGACTTGTCCAGGGTGTCACCCTGCCTTCGCCCTAAGACAGCTGGGATAGGCTCCAGCAGACCCCCGTGACCCTGAGCTCGGGACTAAGCGGGTATGGAAAATGAATGAATGAATGAATTCATTTAAGGGCGTTTTAATGACATTATCAAAGACAGCAGCATTTTGGTGTTAGCGATCCCACAACATGTGGCTCAGCCGTGGTGATGTGGCCTGATACAGTATATGGATGGACCCAGAAGGAAGCATTTCCAAACTTTCTCGCAACCATTGATCTAATTGATTTAAAAAAAGGAGTGTGGTGGCTGGGCCAATATTCATGTAAAGGGAATCCACCAAAAAATGTAAATTTCACCTATTGACAGCTCACCACTATGTAATTGGAAACTTGGAAGCTATTATGTTGGCAATCAACAAAATTCCAATACTATAGAGTCCACAATGCCAATGACCTTAAATATGAAAACGCAAACAGAGACACAAAACTAACACACGTGTGTGTACACACACGCACGCGCACACACACACACACACACACACACACACACACATTGAAAATGCACATGCCAATTCACTGAGTGACCAGCACATGAAGTAACTAAACCGGATATTCAGCTTTGACTTGTGTCTCGTCTTATTATGTCGACTGAGAGTGGCAGCAGTGTCTTGTCTGCTCCTATTTATAGAATCCTCCAGAAGACAGAAAACTAGCTTTTATAAATAATATATGACTGACAGGTGTCCACAGATTGACCTCAGAGTATTTTTGTTACTCTTGATTTAGGTTTCAACATTTCTTGACAGATGTACTCTTTACCCTCCGAAACCAGGGCATTCATCTGACCCTGCTCCCATTTTAAAGGGATAGTTCAACATTTTGTGCTTATAGTCATATGAGTAGGAATTATAAAATAATCTGACAATTATATGACTGCATATATATGTACTGTATATATATATATATATATATATATATATATATATATATATATATATATATATATATATAAATATATATATATATATATATGTATATATATATATATATATATGTATATAGCTAAAACATATTTAATTCCTACAATACATTGGTTTGAAAATCAAAGAGGAAAGTATGTATTTTTAGCAAATACTAAGCTGACTAGCACTGGCCACAGTTTGAAGCAGCTGCTTTCCGCCCTGGTGTTTGTAGCTTTTGCATCAGGAAAGGAAGTTAAAATTAAAATTAGGACTGACTGAAAATGCTGTTTGTTGGAGGGTGGCGAGGCGGATGAGCTCGGATTCAGCATTGAAATGCAAGAAATGCAGCTGGTGCGTGAAGCGAGGCGGTTTCACATTTAAATTGAACAGTGCTGAACAGTGCAGTACAGTACTGACTTTATTTTTTGTAATCCTTTCTTCACTTTACTTCAACAAAGGAGAAAAACAACCAGATAGAGTTTGTGCAGACTTAAAAAAAACAAAAAAAAAAACAGAGCAACTTGCAAAGGACAGTTTCACTCTCACTGGTGTGATTAAAGAAGTGTTTGGAAGATGTGTGTGTGTGTGTGTGTGTGTGTGTGTGTGTGTGTGTGTGTGTGTGTGTGTGTGTGTGTGTGTGTGTGCGCGTGTGTGTGTGTGTGTGTTTGTGTCTGTGTGTGTGTGTTTGTGTGTGCAATTACGGTGTTCTTGTATTTTCAAACTTGACGGAGCAATACTTTAAAGTTTGCAACAAAGATGGACTTCTTCACGTGTCTTTTTACTTCCGTCTGCAATAAAGGCCTGACAAGGTAAACAGAGCCAAGCATTGACTGGCAGGCAGTTCCGTTGGTGCTCTTGCGATGTGAGAAGGAGGTTGTCATTGTAATCTGTATCAAACTCGAGTTTATTGGATCAGCAATCTCTCTCTTTGGCCACGTGTATCATACAATAAATGTGTTTTAAAGTGCTGATGTGAAGGCACACAAACTAGATATAACCTTGAATAAAACTGAGTAATAAAAGTAGACAATGTCATCTACAAAAATATTAGAACACTTGACACAACAGCTGATGACAACTTGCAATAATTGCAAAACAAACAAAAAAATAAGTTGAGTTTATAAATGAAGTCTGTCTGTTCCAGAACTCCTCCAGGAAGGGGGGGGGGGGGGGTATATATGAAACAATCCTCCAATGTGAGGCGCAGACCTAATAATTCACCCAACGAGCAGTGACAAAAATCAAAAATATTGAAGTGAAAACCTCAAGAGTGAGGCGGAGACACAATGTTCACAGTGCTCTCAGTCATAGATGGCAGTAACCACTTGCTTCAGTAGGAAATATCTTGGAGGGAAAGTGACGTCTTGCCTGGGATTCGCTGTGTGTCCAGCGATGGCTCACTCACTAAAGAACGGCAAAGCGCCGCAACATGCAGAGGCGCCAAGAGCTAAATGATGTGAAATGAACGTCCCTGTTCAAGATGCCAAGGCGTAGAGTCAGTAGCAGCCTTCGTGGTACGAAGCTGGACATGATGCTCCCTCCATCTGTGTGATAGAGGGTGAATGCCAATTCCTCCCTTCACCCTCAATTTTAACCCTCAGTCTCGCCAAGTGCGAGTGCTGTCCCCAATCTCAAATTGTCCAGTTGAGGCACAAGAGCGAGGGCTGCATCGCCCTCAGTTTCAAGATCTTCCACATCCACACTTGGCAGTGAGTGCTGTGACAAAATGCCTATTTCCCTTGTAAATGCAGATCTATGGAAACCAGTGAATTATCTTAGTTTAATGGTATTCACAAACTTCTACTGCTGAGTCCATCTGCGTCAGTGAATCTCACATAGTGCTGACATGAAACTATGTCAGTAGCACAGAGAAGTATTAATTCCTCCACTGTTACACTGTGCAACTCTTCATACGAGGCAAGTTGAGAATTTGCAGGGACGGACGCAGCTTTAGGACAGCGACTCTGTCGTGTGCGGCAGTTCATGAGCTTTTGTCTGAATGGGTCAACTGGCTGAGCTTTGTGCTCTGGATGCTTTGTGTCCAAGTGGCATACCAAGTAGGTTGGCTGACTACAAACTCTCAGAATTAGGAACTTTACAGTAAGACACACAACACACTGCGTTCTCTCCTCACTACCCTCCTTTGTCCAGGTGAAGCCAAAAACAAGACGTGCTTCGCCAAATGCTCCTGTCTTTGCTGTGGAAGCAGATTGCTTTGGAAACAAAGTCAAGTTTGGTGACGATTCATCTTCTGTTTGGTGCTCAGGCAGTAGTCCAGTCAAAAATGTGTTCATGTTTTGTGAGCAAATGTTATTTCTCTCGTTTGCAGCGTTATAGTTATGGTTAAGATACAGCCGATGTGATGTTTCTTTGGACATACAGGCATACATCCTCTCCCATGGCCGTACAGTCTATCTGGTTACATTAATGGTTACAGCTGGTGTTTCACCCTAACTACAGGCTGTGTTATGCTGTGATTTTCAGCTGAATCTCAAAAAGATGCACAAAGCCCACAATCAACATAACCAGCAGAGAGCATTGTTGCTGGTTCTGCTGTTAGAAAAGACAGTGTTTTTATACATCAACAGTAATGGATGAAAGAAAATGAAAAAAACAAAACAAAAAAATGTAGTTGTGATGGTGATGTTCAAGTCACAAGGGGTCAAGGCAGGACAATGTCAAAGTTTTGATATTCTGCAGATCAAAAATCCTGTTCTTCCAAATGTTGTCTTCCAGGAATAATTGTTCCAAGGCTTTCATTTTCATGGCTATTTATTAACAAAAACTATCATATGCTGTTCCCAACAGCTGTAATTGAATCTTAAGATCTTAAGATGCCACAATCTCTGAATCTGAATGAATGGAACCAGAGACCACGATTCTAACCAGGACTCGCTGGCTGTGATCTAAAGCCCATGTCCTATTGTTTTTTGATTTTTTGATTTTTTTTTGTTCCACTTTAGTTATCACTTGCTACATGAAGTCACACGAACAGTAAGAGGCATCTCAGTCCATTGGTGATAAAGCAGATTGAAGACGGTAATTCAGGGATGTAGAGATCACATCTGCTCCATGCATCTTCACGTTCTGTCTTAAAAACGGGGGTGGGGGGGGTCTAATCTGAGGGGCACAATCACGTCTTTAAGGGAAGACAGCCTATTTGTATTCAGGCTTCAACAGTGTCTTCTCATGTGTGACTGAGCGCAAGTAAGCGGAGGAGAGAGAAAGCAAGTGGGGAGGAGGGCAGCGAGAGGGAGGGCGAGGAAGGATGAATCTAATGCGTTGCAGCAGAGAACTGTGACAGACCGGGCGTTGATTTTAGCTGAGACTGCTCCTGTAGCAGGAGGGAGGCGGCGGCAGCAGCGGGACCAGCACTGCTCCCCAACCACCACAGCTGGAGAGGAAGGGAACAAAAAGAGGTGAAGACACAAGGGAGCGCGTCACACCTCCTGCTCTGCCGGCAAGACGCTCCCTGGGATACTATTTTGGCTTTTCCAGCTCGGCTTGGCAGCAGATCACTTCTTTTTTTCTCTTCTCTCTGATAGTCCTTTGTCTCGAATTAAAAGAGGTCTTAGCACCGAGGTAACGCGTGGGGCGAATGATGACAAGCGACGGTCCCCCCACAGGTCAGACGTCAGTAGCGGCAGGGGACTCGAGAGGCGACACGAGCGTGCAGATCTCCGGAGTCGTCCTCTGAGAGCTGCCCGGGTTTGTGTCACGGCTCCGTCTCAGCCCGCGGAGAGAAGTCGGAGCCGCTCAGGTTAACAAGTGCTTGTGAGAGCCATTTGGCCGACATGATATCTGTTCCTGGTGGGTAATGTTCGGCTGAAAAAAACACAAAAGTCTGATAAGAAAAATTAAGAGTGCTTGAAGTGAAAACATCTGAGGAAGAGGAAACCAGAGACACTGTGGGACAACTCATGTCTTTGTGAATTTTACTCTGTGAAAGGATACCTTGGACCAGGATGTGAAACCGGCTGGTGAGTAGTCAAAGTTCTCAACTTCTGTTACAGGTTACTGTGTTGTTTTGACTGCAAAGAAAGTGAGACCTCCTTAAAATTGACATATTTAAAGACCAACTTACAACGTTTGAATGCTTAGGAATCAATCTCTGAATGATGAGGAAAAAGGGAACACTGGAAGGCAATATTCTTTAAAAGAAAGTGAAGGTTTCAAGAGGCAGCCTTTTCCCTTGTAGTAGAACTAAGAAGGACCAGCATCCGTCTTAGCTTGGAAATATGTAATTGTCCATTGAAATGATATTTTTCCCATCTGTTATGGCACTACTACTGCCTAAGGCTGGTCAGAAGCAAGAAAGAAATTGCTTTTATTGTGTTGCCACTGACTGTCGCGCATCATCAAGCACAAGTATGAATGTGACCAAGAAACACTCGTTTTACATCTCAGTTATTCGAGACTAGTGTATCAGTTCCTGGGTCATACTCCACACATTGTGTCTTTGTGACACAGAGGAGTCGGTCTGTGATTGTTTTTCTTTTTTTCTTAGCAGAAGACTTCTAGCTTCAGATAACAACACTGCTTGAGATTCCTTGGCCTCGGCTTCCCAACCTGTTTACCTGATGATTTTGAACTTGTGCACGGTCACAATGACAACATCATGGTTATTGATCCAAAATGAAGCTTTGCCAGTAATCAAATCTACAAAAATCTTCAATTTTATGAGCAAATTGTGTCAACTTAGTGGTGCAGTAGTTCAAGTGTATCCTCACACCATCACAATGAAAAAAGCTAACTGCCAACTCCGAATTTGCCATTGGTGTGAGTGCGATACGTTGTCTTTTGTTGGAATTCTGACTTGTCCAGGGCACTACCTGCTGTATTACAGGAGAAACGGTGAAAGGTGATGGATAGGTGGATGGATTGTGAGGAAAACAATATGATACAGACCACAGATGGGTGAGAAAATAAAGCTTGGCAGTCACACCGTGTCCCAATTGTTTGCAGATTTCTTATACTTTTTATTTTCCACATGCTTCAAAGGCAGAGTGACCTGATCCCAACTCAGCAGATGTGGGACAAAGACCACATTAGTATGGGACAGTGTGGTACAATGCGCGATATCAATGCACTGATGTAGCCCTTGGGTCATTAGTTTGAGCAGTCGGGAGCAGCAACAACTAGACACATCAAACAAAGAAGAAGCATTAGTTGCTTTTCCCTATGTGACGTTTTATTTCGTACAACAACCTTCATTCCCGGGATAAATGTAGCGGTAAACTTGGCAACATATTGCTGCCTCTTCTTGGCACATGGTGGTCATTTTGGTGCGTCCTTTTGGAAAAAAAGAAAGAAAAAGTAAGAAATGGAATTAGAATGCAGGTTACCAATTTAAAAGGTCAGAACTTTACTGGTGTAATGGAGTGATAGTGAAACTGCTCAGGTTATGGTTCAACACCGTTAGCAACCTTCACAGCAGTTCCTTGTCAAACAACCACTCCCAGATTGACATTGCTGCCCTATCAATCAAGTGCACTGCTTTGGTTTCAGATTGCTGTGTTTGTCTTTTAAAGATCCAGCGTTTGGCTCGATTTTTATCTTGGCAAAAGCTTAGCATACAGCCCATAAATTCAGTAATAACAGTGTATGCTTTCAGAAAAAATAAATTTATTTGGTTTTCCTACCCTTCAGGTACTCATATATATAAGAACATACATTGAGATAGGGTCTTGCTCCTCATCAGCTGCAATCGTGTGCGACCATTTTGAAAGGAAGCCTGGTATTTTAGGCAGCCCGCCTGACAGGGCCCTAAATATGGAATGTGCCGTCAGGTGGGCTACCTTAAATACCGGGCATCCCTTAAAACTTGACACACTGGACCTTTAAGGTTCCCAATTGCTTGATTCTGTCTGAAAACGCCCACATTTCCAGACCTGTTGTTGCCAAAGTGGATATGAAAGCACAGCAAAACGCTCATGCGAGAGCAGAAATGTGGAAGGCACCCTGGTTACTTAACAGGCCCTCAATTGAAGAGCTCTGGCTACATTTTTCCCTCTTTCCCCACTTTGCATAAAAGCTAGTATATAATTAACGTCATTGCATGTCCGTGTCAATCACCGACACCGTCTGCACCGTCTGCACCGTCTGCTTCTGTCTTGTCTAACTTCCCGAGGTAGCAGCTGTAATTACATATTACTCTTAATTGCGAACTAGGAGACGCGCTGAGGATGAAGAGTGGCTTGCAAGACGGCCTTCTTCTTACTGTCCAGGGTACTGATGGTGGGTGGTTTCTGTTTACTGCAATCAAGGTCTTAGAACCCAGAGGCCTGCAGAGATACGTCAGAGCGCTGTGCACACATTTCAATTACAGCATCAACCATTTGTCTGCACTCAGCGGCCCTGGAGACGGCGGACAAGCTCGGCTTTGCCGACAAAGTGAACCGCTACGAGGTACGCGCGCCGAACCCTCGATGCCACTTGTGATTCTTGAGGCAGTGACGTGATGATGAAAGGCGGGTAATTGCCACTGATTAAGATATTAGGAAATGCATTCACCCATGCATAATGGAATTATATGCATCATCAAAATCAGAGCAAACATACTTCAATTAGTCCAATTGATGAAGTCCTTCCACCAAGATGGAAATGTCGCCAAGTGTGTATCGAATCCGATCCATTTACTCACAATTTGTCAGCGAAAAAACATTGTTGCACGTAGTTGCAGTAAGCAACATTGAGTCGGCCCTGAAATGAACTCATGGATGACTCTAGTGCGGTACTGTGAAGTAACAAAAGTGTTATTAAACACCAGTAGACAATGGCAAGTTGCATAATACCGATGCTCTTTTCTTTCTTGCAACACCCAATGTCAACGAAAACCAGCATCCCAATGAAAAAAAAAACAACAACAACAAAACAGAGCATGCCAGCATGAAACAATGGACTGTCAGCCATTCTTTAGAAGCTTAATCCAGCACAAATCCCTCAGAAAAAAAACAAAACGCTAGCAAGCATATGTGCAATATATTATTGAGCAAGGAAAACAGTAGGAAGAGCATCGAAATCAGGCAGCCGGTCTCTGGAGTGTATACAGCAGCTGGCTTTTACCTACATCTACTGATGTGTCGTCATGGTGAAACACAACAACTACAAGGCAGGCACAAGGGAAGCTCTCGATCAAATACTCTTTGTGAAAACATGGAGGATCACAAGTCTTTTCCCCCTCTCTTGTACATCAAACTTTATCAAAGTCCTTTTGGAAAACATTTCCTCAATGTGTAAAACATTCAGTAAAATTTAAACAGATTTATTCCCTAGTTTTTAAATTTTTCATCTCTGGGTTTCATTTAGTTGGAGGAGCTGACTGAGTCGTTTCTCTTGACGTTTCACAACTATGAAATTGGTCTTTTTGTCCAAAAAGTCCCTCTGTGTACTCATACAATTTATAGTGTCAGTGTTAGCGTTGCCAATCATATAGATGTGATAAGCAGGTTTGTTTTAGGAAAACTAGTGTAGACTCGATCAGTATCAGCCTCAGGGAGTTGAATTCTATCCTGAATTCCCATACTGACGTGGCCATATTTGGCAAGATTCTTTGAGACGAAGGTTAAAGGCTTTTGGTATCTCACTGCAGGACTTAAAGTGGCCCCGTCTTGCAACAGTACTATGTCAATGGGCTTACTGACACAGTGCAATGCCTCTCAGGGTGCAGGTATCACAGGCTTTAAAGGAGCTGGAGACGGAACTTGCACAAGAAAGGGGTGCACCTTCATCCTCTTTTCTATTTCATTGCTAGTGGCATTTGTCTTGTCACCTGAGCATTAATAATGTGGAACAGGTGCACAGAGGTTTGGGGACCTTGAGGCTTTAATTTTCTGACTTGGGAATTACAAAAAAAAACCTTCAAAATGACATGGTGTAATCTTTTTATGCTAGCCTTTTCTTTGGGATTTCAGCTTAATTTCTACTTCACTTACTTCAAGAATTTCTTCAGAGAAGATAAAGGGTTCAACTGAACTTGTCAGTGATTGCGAAACATTTACTCACTTGTCCTCCCTAATGTGGGCAAGGCTGACGAAATGTCTCTTCAAAATGCATCTATTGCACCTGCTGCCATCTGGAGAAGATATTTCAGAGCCAGGCGTGTCAGCGTAGGTCAGGTCTCATCTAATGAGCGTTTCATCAGAATTGTACCAAGACGACGGAGTTTAACCTCGACTCGAATCAATGTCACACTGCAGGTTGAGAGTGACTGAACTTGAAATATCTGAGTTACGAAAGTTCTGGAGACAAAAACAAGAATGCACTAACTAAAGGGACCAGGCCCCATTGTTAGTGTGGCTCACATTGTTGCCACAAGCTTGCAAAAATCTCTGATTCTCCAAAATAGTCTAAGGAAGCCTTAGGTACGATAAGGAAGGCAAAACGTTTCCCTTTGCAGACTGCATCAGAGAGGGAGATTGAAGGTTGGCTCTATTATTGGTAATCCACTCACACAGGCAACCCAGGCACAAAATTGAAGCAAGATTTGGTAACGTAGACACACACGTTTGTTCTTTTAAGCACAATGTTCTGTTTGTGGGTAGACTTCAGTTTGTGCAAATGCTTTTTTAGCAATGAGACTAACCAACCTAAATGGGTGCCTTACAGTGGCCGCTATTTTTCGACTATGAACTCATTTACTGATGTTTGCATAGAGTTCCTGCATAGTGCACTCTAAAATGATCAACACTGGAGCAAATGAGAACATTCTGTTCATTTCCCAGAAGGCATTATTCATTTTATTTATTTATTTATTTTTTAGCTTGGTATGTGACCATAAAATAACCCAAACATGTAATTCTAAATCATCTCAAATGAAGGGTCTTCCCCAGGAGAACAACGTCCTGGTACTCGCGGCATACTAAAAAACCTCTGCTGCAGAATAATTACAGAGTTCAGCTCTCACTGTATGAGCAAGACATCCAGGAAGGCAGAGGAATAAGATTTAAGTTGTCACAATTAAAAAGAATATCGGCTGCTGGTGTGCCTGCAGTGTGTGCTGGTTTGTGTTTATGTCCAAGATACAGATAAGATAAAGAATTATAGCAATGTTTGGTTACCTCTGGGGCTTGTTATTTCCCAAGATCCCCTCAGTAGGAAAATTATTTACAAAGATGTGTTCTTCATATTGAATACGTTGCATTAAATTTGAATTGCTGATTGCAACTGATGCATTGGGTTTCCACGGTTGTATCTCAGCATTGTGGCGCAGAGCAGGTAAGATGGGCAGAAGTCGCTAAGCGGAAGATGGTAGGAGGAATATATTACCAACAAATTAAGTGAGTTCAGACTTTGATGAGGTCAGTCGCATTAATGATCCACGTTATATTCTCTCGGATTTAAAGCAGCAGACATTTTCCTGGAATACCCCTATAGAAAAATTTATGCATTTGTAAAACATTACGTTCTCAAAGTCCCCTGATGTTATTTATACATGTCAGAGTGAATTGAACTACATATATATTTAAATTCACATATTTCTACAAATTGCGTTTTTTGTTTCCTTTATATGGTTTGAAATTTTATCACAATTACATGTTATTTTTTGGGTTGCATCTCCTTTATTTATCATAATGCATATGTGCAATTACTGCTTGGTGAAAAGTAAAAATAACAAGGAAAAACTGAATCTGTACAAGCCAGTCCAATTATATTGTGTCACTGTCTGATGAGAAAACAAATAGCCAGTTAGAATGTAGGAAACTCTCATCTTTTGGCAAAGCTGTAGAAAAACAGAGCCAATTGGAGTGTTGAAAATGGCATTGAAAAGACTTGTGTTTTGTTTTACATGATGTGCATCACAGTGTTTATTTCCATCCATTAGTAAACAGATGAACCAAGGGGAGCAGCAGTTCCTCAAAACATAACAAAAATACCCAGAAATAATGTTAATGTTTCCCAATAATGTCAGAAAGTAGCCTAGTGCATTTTTAAGTGTGGTCAAATTGCCAGCAGGCCAGCAGCCACCTGTAAGCATTGTAATATATTGTAAGGGGGCTCAGAAAGTCATTCATTTCTCAGCAGAGGGCCTCTAACAGCTTGAAACATATGGACGGAAAATAGCAAACCAGTGTTGTTGGCAATTCAGCCGCGATTCTAAGGAACACCTGTTTTGCTTGCTGGCAAGGCGACTTGGGGTCCCGCTGAAAAGCAGCAGGCTAATGAAGGTCTTTTCAGCTTAATTGTTTGGGATATAAATAGTCGGGGGGGTGGAGCAAAGACAAGACGTGTTTTCTTTTCCACCCTGGGTGCAGCCGAGTGTCTGGAGCTTTTAGTTTGTCTTTGGGTTAAAGGGTAGACAAGGACAAGATGGAATCGTTAGGTGTGACAAAATGAACCAATGTGACGTTTCACTTTTCTAATAAGGTGCATGCAAAGAGGGAGGGTTAACCAACACTTAGTGCGTAGGTATCGGAGTTGAAGTGACACTGCAGCAGATAAAATTGCATTTTATTCCGGAGACGATGTGCAGCTATTTGAGTCTGTTTGCGGTCATTCTTATCAGCAGTCAAAATTATTGGCGGACTGCTGTCTCCTTGTCGGCCCAGCCACTCTCCTGCACACCCAGCTCGTCCAGCACGATGATTGCAGGATGTGATTTGTTTTGGGGGGAGGAAGGGGTGTAAATGCGTAACGCATTGGTAATTTCAACATTTTGGCCAATTTCAATAAAGAAAAAGGCAAAGACGCACCAAAATAGATAAGTTCATGTATAAAATGGTGAGAGCTGAGGAGGACTGTCTGGTTGTCAGTACAGCACCATTTGAAGCATTGCGTGTGCAGCATGTGGCTCACTGTCCAGGGGTCACCTTCGTCAATGCCGTTCCAATGAGTTTGGCTGGCAGTGCTTTTCAGGTCAACTCCTTTGGAGGGTGATGCAAAGGCGCAAAACTTTCACAAGAGTCTTTAAGTTTTACAGCGCGGAGGAGGAAAGAAGCGAGTGGAGAGTGCAGGAAGACTGGAATGGATTTGTTTTCCCCCTTTCCTCTCGAAGCACTATTGGACAGCCGCCTGTGGTGATTCGCTTAATCAAATAATGGCGGCACTCGCCGATAATTAACTGCAATGAAAGTAGGCAGGAATCAAAAAAGCCTAATCCAGAGATTTCTGTGCACGTACGGCGGAAAAGACACGCAGGAATACACACGTGCACGCACACCCATACCCACACACACACACCCACACACAGACACACACTCATGCTAAAGGGGAGGTTGTCGTGACAGGGGCTGAGTATGAAGTGAATACTAATGCTATCTTGCTTGCGTCTGAGCACTGGAGTGAGGCTCTAGTGTGTCCTACAGCATCAAGAAGTGCCACTATTATTATAATATATGCAGGATCCACTGTTGAACTGCAGCCAGTTGCAGATGAGTCGACGGGAACTTCCACTGATGTCACACTTTAGCGCGCCACGCTATCACTGCGCTCATCACGGTCCTGATGGACGTGTCGCTCATTTTTCCATCAGGGAACGACCTCGTTTTGCTTGAAGTGACACTGTGTACTTTCTCTTCCTAAAAGTGACACTTTCAAACCAGCTTTTAGACTTCACTGACTTGTAACAGGAAGACTAGCAACACTTCTCATCGACACAGCGCCCCTAGCTGTCCCTGTAAAGAATTATATAACTTTGTTCCCTTGCTTGGCTTCAATCCTCTTCTTATCTTCCTCCTCTTCTCCAGCACTGTTTTGTTTGGCAACTCGGTCTCACAGTATAAGATGCAGGACCCAAATGCAGATAACTAAAGATTGCTATTTTTTTTTTTTTTTTTTTACCCAAAAAACTTTAAATGAGAATCTCAAGAAAAAAGAAAAAAAAGACTTAAAAATCCTAACAGGAACGTGCATTGCAGCCAAACAAAGTTTTGTAGCACTGACATTGTTTATGAAGAAAAACTACATTGCTTTTTTTGTATTCAGCGTACAAGTAATATGTTTAAACCTCTGTTTCATCTCTTCCTAGAAACAGAATTATTGGAAATAATGCTGCCTGTGACTTTGAGATTTACTTTATGGATATGAAAACTTGAAAAAAAAAAGTGTGCACACATTTTTACTGGTAACTTAAGGCAACTGAAAAAAAACTGCAAAAAAAAAAATGGCATTGCGGAATTAACTTTAAAAAAATGCTAAAAGCAAAACCAAACATGAAAATGAATCAGCAGACAAAAACTCCTCTCCTGTAACTATTGGAACGATTACACCTGCTGAAATATGAAACAGACTGAAGAGCGAGACTTAAGAATACTTTGCCTCCTCGTGCTGATTTGTGTCAGAGCTGACCCTGAACATTTTCCGACAATCTTTTTCTCAGGCTTTTGGCATTGTATTATGCATGCGTTTTAAACATGCAGGGCTGTCTGTGAAGCCAGCCTGCGTTCACTTTGATGTTGCCTCTCCTTCGCTGCCTCTGGATGAAAGCATTATCTTGTAGGTGCTGATTCCAGACTGACTGTCAACAGAGCCAGCTTTCACTTCTGCTTCCTTTTTTTCATATTCGAAAATGAGTCATCCGCCGCAAGTGAAAATGATCTGGGATATTTAAGACCGACAGAATAACCCAAAACATTATTCCTGAGGAACTCGAAGCACAATTTGTTCCAGTTTTGTTTATATCATCATACATACAACATTGGAACAGGAGGAAAAATAAAACTAAATTCTTCCAAGATTTTGTATTGTGAAATTCACAACAAAGAGGTGGCTCTCTGCCGTGTATTTTCTTTTTTGTCTCATATTCACCATCACAGTAAAAGTATGTGTGCATGTGAATGTTTTCTGTGTGTGTGAATTGGCTGTTAGCACGTTAAGAGTAGCTGGCAGGGAGTGGGAGTTGGCCTTAGAACTAAAGAAAAGCAGAGCGATCTCAGCCTCCACTTCAAGCTATCGTGTCAAACGAGGAGTTGGAAAACTCTCTCTCGCAATGAACAGGAAGCTAAATGTTTCACGCCTCCGTGTGGGTGATTAGAAGACAGGAGGAAATTGTACATTTCTGTCACCTGTGGAGGAGGATGTGATGTCATGTGATCAAAAGGCCTCCGTAAACTGAAAACTACTGCAAGCAAACCATGACCGGAGGGACAGAAATATACTGATGCTGTTAGACTGGATTCTTCCTGTAGTTTCAATTATTGTGATGCTTTAAAAACTGTGTTTTGTTGAATGCCTTAAAAAAAGGAAAAATCTTCTATTTATTGTGAACCGCCACAAGGTGAAAATTTCAGAGTCCAAAAAAAATGATACAAACTATTTGCAACAACATGGCTAATGTGTATGATTATAGGGTCAGTTAATATGCCAGTTATTTTTCTTTCTTGTAAGGATCCCATGACCAACTGCAACTACAACTCAATTTAAAAATGTTGACAAACCATGATAGTGAAAAAGCGATTTAATAAATGGATATTTTCTATTCCAATGTATCCTCATACATCAACTTCACAGAAATTTGGTACGCTCACTCTCAGTGGGATATAGCCTATTTCAGAAACACAGCTAATGCACAAAATGTTGAATGAACCAGGTTTTGCCAAATTAACTCTGATGTGGAAAACATTCATGTAAGCTGTATGATGAGCTGCAACAAGAGGGGAAACACTGCCATTAGCAGGAACACAATTCGGTGAATGGACAGTATTCCCTGAAATCCTCTCTCCATTGCCTGTTGGTTTTGTTTCCCTGCTGCCTCCGGTAGCCACGTAGTGCTGCCTAATTAAAAGAAGAGATTGTGAAACTAAGCCAACTATTCAACTTCTCGCTCCAATAACTGGAGCGGAAGATGATGAGCTCACGAGATGAGGGCTGCAATCACACTTTACTCTAAGGCAATATTGATAAACTCTTGGGTCTACACATCGCCAGAGGATTGTAATGGGAGTGAGATCTGAAGTTTGTGTATTCTCTCTGCTTGCAAAATTTCAAAGTAAAAGCAATGCTGGAAAAATAAAACTGGATTTTTCACCATCTTAACAAATAAGTTTGATGTTGACTTCTGCAGGTCTGATGTTATCAAGCAGAGCACTCAGTAACCGCAGTCCGTACATGCAGCCAAAGATCTTAGAGGTTTTTTGTTTTTTTTCCTCAGAGAAGAAAAAAAATAGACTGAAAAATGAAATATGTGCTGCTGGTAGCAGATCTGCTTTTGCAAGCTTTATTTGAACAAAATTAAATATTCGGACGACACCTAACAAGAAGAATGCTGCATGTCAAACTCAAGTGATGCTTTCCTTCTGGCCTCAGGGGCCCTTGGAGGCTCTGGGAATGAGAGATAATCGTCTGCAATCTATAAAGTGTGTTGCGTGTCGAGTTTTTGTTTGTTCAATCTATATATAGCGCAAAGTGCAGCTCAATCATCAACTATGCTTTTCACATGTGAAGCGCAAATTCAGCCACTTTTTCCTTCAACATCTATGTCATATGTTTTATTCATGCAGTTTTGTGCGCTACATGCATGTTTTATGTCGTCGTCACACTAATGCGAAGGTGAAGGTTGGAGTTTAGTTTTGAGGATTATTGCTTGAATTTTTGACATCTTGGTACAGAATTAATTTACAGTTACATAGAGTCCAGTCAAGAACGACGGCACAGGAACACTGTGTCTGCTGTGCACTGCCAAGAAGCCTCATTACCTTTTTTCCCCTGGTAATGTTGGACTCAGCCATTTCCTGTGTGTTTATTTGGAAATTTTGCGGACTGATGTTATCGTTGTGCCTTCTTCCCCTCCTGATAAAAGTGATCACTTGTGTGGATGGTAATACTCTGCCTCTGATGCATCGTTGCTAAGGTGGATTTCCATAAAACCTTTTAATGTGCATTTCGAACAATATTGCATTAGACAATGTGTGGAAACAGCATAATTCAGAACTCGAATTCCTAATGAAGTTTGCAGGCTGTTTGTGGTGGTTTTAGTCTTTTTTTGAATCAGCGCTAATGTGCAGTCAGTAATAACTCATGAGATGATGCAAAACTGAAGTGTACCAACAATATGCCTGGAATTTGAAAAAAGAGAAGTTGTGATACTGAAAGGACGTGCAGGCTCAGTGAGCGTCGAGGGATGAATGAGCCCTCTGATTCTTTTGTGACGTTAAACAAAACAATCAGTGCTTTGCCAATAAAACAGTGTACTCGACAAAACACTTGCGCAATGCTTTTAAACTTAAAGGAAATAGGGAAAAAACAGCAGGGGGCAAGGGGGCCCATTGATTGCATGCAACAAACAAGAAGCCAAATAACGCTGCTCAAATCACAGAAGCTTAGTTTGAGCCTTTCTGCTGCACAGTCAAATCGAACCGTGACGAGGACCATGGACAGTTCCCTCATTGTAACCATAACACGCCCACACTGAGGAGACAGTCATGCAGCTCGGGTGATATAGCTGGTGTGCTCAATAAAAGCCCATAATGCTAACGGTTGGTGGCTCCGTCTGAGCGCTGAACCATCAACTCAGCCACTCATGCATATCCTGATCTGACCTCCACACTCTGGAGATGAACCAGCCAGGACAAAGTGTAGCTGTACTTTTGGGAATTCTTCTCATCAGTTTCTCGTACTTTTTTTTTTTCCGATGCTGTGTGCCACGTTGCGCAATGCTCTTAACTCCAGATATACGTGTGAATTACCCTTGGATTCTACCTGTGCATGAGTGTGCGTGTGTTCAAATGAATTGCCAATCTGCATAATTACTGCCCCAGTGATTCAATGTAGCGCTAAACAATGTTCTGTTCTTACTCTTTGCATGAGGCTTATTATTCTGACCACGAGGCTCAATGCACAATGTCAACTCAGGCAGCTGTGACTGATCTTTAATTTCTTTTTTTTTCCCTTTTCCAAAAACAAGAATAAAATTAATTTATCTCTTCATGAGCGCAATAGAAATGCATCCTCCCTCTCTGCCTACCGCTGTGCCTGTGTACGTGTGGGTGTGCGTGTCAGTGTTTGGGGAGACATGTTCATGTCTGGAACAGACAGACATGAGCAGTGGACCAGTGGGTGATGTTTGGGAAAGGCAGCAGCAATATAGAGCCGGTTGAAATGTCAGCAACAGGCAGCAACACAATACTCCCACATTTCAGCACCGGTCCCACTGGGCAATGTAATAAGGCTGCGACATTTAAAAAACAATGCCAGAGAATATCAAGCAACCGAGATGGTCAGATCTAACGTGGAGCTGTGGTCACACTTGTTCTTTCGGCGTACAAAATGTCGCAATATGATGGGAGTTTAATTATTGCTGTTATTAGAAATCTCCCAACCAAAGAAAGAAACGTTTCAGGCCGGCTGTGTGAGCGTCCGCCGTGGGGTTTTTGTTCTCCTGTCAACCAGACTGAAGACACACAAAAGCACCATCAAGAATGAAGAATGTTCACATGACAGTGATAAATGGCTTGTTTATGACTGCGTACGCCCCCCGATGCCACTGAAAGCCGCGGCTCATGTGGCTCGTAATTGTTTTAACTGCAGCTAATTATGTCTAGAATATTGATGGAAAAAAGGCTGTTTTATAAACAAGAGAAGGTGGCCTTGCAGCAACATGTCAGCGAGCCTACAGTAGAGGGTAGCTCACGGTGTATTTACCATTAGCCTCCTTGTATGAGAAAGCCGCATGCACACACGGCAGGAAGGGATAATTGCAGGTCTTTCATTTTCTTTCAGAATTGGAACCTTTAAAGACTGGACTCAATGCTTGATGGGAATCAAAATCACTCTGTTTAACACAAATGTTTAAGACCCAAGATTTACCCAAATGGTTCTGTTTGATTGAGCAAGTTCTTAATGATACTGATCACACATATTGCCGGTGTGTTTGCGACTTAAACTTGACTTAATTATGAGATTCAATTTGTGCCTCCAGTCTTGACTAACTTTCATTCTTTTTACATACTGTTCATCATTCAACGGATAAAAATAAACAGGTAGCGAGGTAGCATGTTATTACAGCAACACATATTTATAAGCTAGAGCGAGAAAAAAGTGGCCAGCATATCAAAAAACGAACGTGTGATAAAACCTGAGGTCAACACAGTTTTGTTTTTTTTATCTGCCAAAACAAACATTATTGATGATTTACAAAATGCCTCAAGGCTTTTCACATCATGTGCAACAGACGTAGAAAAACCCAGTTGTTGTCTGTAAGCACACCTTTCCGTGTTTATTATCAGCTACTCGTGATACAGCAAGAGGGCTACTGTACCCTCACACTGTAGCACTGAATCGCACCCCCTCCTCCCGGCTGCTTCCCCCTTTTCAACATCCCCCGTTGTCCCCACTTGACAGAGGGGCTTGACAGATAGATGGCAAAAGATGCACAATCATTGCGCACTATGGACTGGGATGGAGTGCACCCATTATTCTAAAGCAAAGCTGTCTGCCGGGGCAAGGCCTGTGCGCCACATGGTGCCGTGATAGATGGGGACCATTAATCAAGGCGGGACGGGGGCGCCGAGATTGATGTGGAGAAATTCAAATGCTCATGCAGCATTTGGAAGATTAAGGCTGTGTGGGCAAGGTTAGGAGACTTGCTTCCTGTTGTGGAGGGGAAAACAGGTGAGGTGATGGCGGTGATGGTGGAGACACTGCCCAGCAGGAAAATGGGAAGGGCCGACTGGGGAAACTCAGCCATGTTGCACCGCTGATTCTCCTGTGCTTCTTTTCCCTGATGGTTCCCTCCCCACATCTTTTATAGTGATGAAAGATGCCATACATTTATCACTGTCACAAGGACTTACATATATACAAGGACATACATATATATATATATATATATATATATGTGTATATATATATATATACACATATATGTATATGTATATATATAGTGAGTGTTAATCAACTTCATGTGTGACTATCATGAGCAACAGTGAGGTAACGTGATCACTGATAGGGGTTTATTACGCAATAACATCTGTCTCTTTGTCCATTAAATTCCTCACACACTCCCGCCTACAGCAGCAATCAATCATTTGACAAAAACTATTGATGTTTATAATAATTGTGCTGCTTTTGTTCGCGAGGGGAAAAAAATACTCACAATCAAGTATTTAACTGAGTGCAATAAGTGGAATTCTGGCCGTTGTTGCATAGTTGTGTATTGTTGTTAACGTTATTTAATTCAATTAAAAAAAAAAAATACTTTATTTTTCTCTGAAGATCAATTAAAAATAACAATGTGACTCTTTGTGACTGTTTGTGTTATCAATTATTACTTGAGACAATTAAATCAGCCACACTGCAATAACAGTATATGAATGACAAATTATCATGAGAGCCCACACATCACAGAACCCCACTCAACACTCAAATCTTGTTTTTTGGATTTACCGTTATCAGAGTCCTCGATTTCGCAGTATTAAATCAACATAGTTTGATCCAATAGCTTCAAATCAAATGCTTAAATAAAGTGAGGCAATGGAGACAGAGGCAATTGATTGAAACTTAACCAGTGAAAGAACAGGATGATAGAGGAAAATGTTTCAAAATAAGGACTAAACTACAGGCTGAAAACAATAACAGGGCGGGTAACAACCCCTGTGGGAAAAAAAGAAAAAAAGATCATACAGGAACACAGGAAATAACACTCTTAAGTCTGGGAAAAGTGACATATTATTTCACATTGTATACCTTGGCGAGCAAAAAATAGACACGGGCAATAAAACACTGACCCATTGGTGTTTTGCAGTGGCCTTTCCACGAAAGCCAGGCTGCTGAAGGATGGCAGCGTTCATCTCACTTCCCGTGTCTGACAGCGCATCTGCTAAATTACGTTTCGCTCGCTGAGGTCTCGGCGCTCATGTGACTCGATGGGTCAGTCCCCTCGGGTTGCGCTTTTAAAGTACGGGAGGCGTAAGCTGCAGCGACGCAACGCTCCGCAAACATGTCGTCGCGCTAACACACCGCTGGTTGCTTGAGCGTTGCGCGCGCTGACACGCCGGCTGGTGAGGCAACCTTCTGTGCTCTTTCTTTAGGCGCACTGAGCAACACTGACAGTACCTGCAGCGGTTCAGATTGCAGAAAATGTAGTACTACTAAATTGAAGGGTCCCCCTCCCCAGTCTGCCGTGCTATTTTTAGCACGTCATTATATAAGACATGATGTACTGCTTTTGGACTGACCTACTCACTGATGCACACATACTTTATTCTGCATTAAAGGTGTAGTGTGTAAAATGTTTAAGGAAGCCCACCCGACAGCGCGTTTCGTATTTAGGGCCACTGTCAGGTGGGCTTCCTTTGAAAATGACCACACAAGATGGCAGCTAACTAGGAGCAACACCCTTATTGCTCCATGTTTATTCTTATGTGTATGAGAACTGTTCTAAGGGGAGGAAAATCTAATTTCTTTTATTGTACTGTGAGTAGCCCTTAGCGTAGCGACTTGTCCAGGGTGTCACCCTGCCTTTGCCCTAAGACAGCTGGGAGAGGCTCCAGCAGACCCCTGTGACCCTGAATAGGAATAAGCGGGTATAGAAGATGAATGAATGAATGAATACTGTGAGTATACATTTTCATTAATGTATTTATGGGAAGTATATTAAGCTCTTACCAATATAAAAATCATACATTGAACCAAATTTTAAACACTGGACCTTTATATGTGGGTAAAAAAGCATTTATTTTGTGACAAATTTGAAAAACATGAAAGAACGAAAAGAAATGAAGGATAAACAATCAACAGCTGTAGGATCAACTGACTTAGTTCCTGGAGGTCACGCAGATTTGTGTTTCCAGCCTGGAAGACGACCAGAGATCTGACAGCACGAGCCGTCCTGTGTGTTACTGTATCGTCGCATTCACATTCGAAGCACAACAATTTTCCCGCGGCTCCCGTGCGCCGTGTGAGCCGCATGTGTGCCTGTCACAATTGACGGGACTGGATGGCATGGGTCACGGAAACAACAAATCAAGGAGTGGAGGGGGGATGAGAGGGAAAGACAAGGCAGGGGAGGGGAGGGGAGCGGAGGGGGACTCGGATACCAATAAATTCTGAAGAAGCCTTCAAGAGAGTTCAAACCTAGAAATGTTCCTTACGTCGATAACAGTTGCTAACACAAAAAAAAACCAAAAAACAGTGGAAACAATCATCAGACGGGCTTCTAATTGTCTCTGCTGTTTTGCATGTTGGCACTGAGACGCTCGTTATCACAGTTTGCCCTGTGGATCATGGGTGGAGTAATCATAGAGACTCGCTTAATGCAGGTTGACCCGCCTCTGTTGCACAGAATATCGGATTAGAATCATTCTGGGGATTTTTGTGTGTTTTTTCTCATGCTGAGATAATAGCTGGCAATTAAATGCAAAGAAGGGATGGGAGCATCATGTCAGGGAAACGTGCTCATGTCAGACTTACTCTTGTTGATGGCAAATCACTATTGAGAGGTAATTAGCTTTTTTTTTTTAACAACAATTAGTAACTACCGATAGTGAGACATGCCGTGTAGCCAGCGTGGCTCCTCTTTCCATTAAAGTGAGAGCAAAAACCTCCACCCCCATCCATTATACAGTGAAAAAGAAAAGTATCTGCTTCATGTAAGGGGGCGGGGCAGAGGGTGTTAATGTACCCCGAGAAACGTACAGTGTGATTTTCATCTGGACATGCTGTGGATGTGAAGCATTAATACAGTCGAAGCAATAAAGAAGATGATGATAAGGAGGCAGCTTGTGAATATGATTCAAACCCAGAACACGGCCGTGTACTGGCTTAGGGAAGTCGTCCTGTGTTGACAGACAATGAAATATATCCGCATTTCAGAAAAGTATATCAGAAAAGCGAGAGGGTGGAAGGGGAAGAAAAAAAACCTTCATCATTTTTATATTGTTCCCGTGACAAGAAGGACCTTCAGCGTCTCGAAACCCATCCACAAACACATCAATGCTGGCTACCGTCCCTCCAAGGATGACTTAAGCCATTAGAGGGAAGCAAAGCAGAGGGAAAGATACAAAAAGGCAGACAGACGGAAAAGGTTATGAAGTAGAAGAAGCCACCGGGTCTGAGGGATGTTTCCAGGAGGAGAGTGCAAACCGAGGTAAAAACATTTGTCTCTCACAGGAACAAGCCTGAGGAGAAACACAGACAGAACTATAGTGAATAATCTATGTATGTATGTAGTTATACATATACATAAATATATATATATATATATAGGCTATATATGTAGGCTTAGAAGAAATAAAAGAACATTATTACCATTATTATTATTATTATTATTATTATTATTATTATTATTATTATTACTGGAGTAGTAGTAGTAATAATAGTGGTATTGTTAGTTTGGGCGTCCAACTTTTATTGACGAAGTTTAAGCCAATTATTTGATTATGGGACTACAGCCACTTCATGCGAACACAGGAAATCCTTGAAAAGTAGTGACTACAGTAATCTAGTAGAGTACAGTATTTTTCTTCCAATATATTTTCTCTTTTCCCTTTTCTTTTCTTTCACAGAGACGACTGTGGCTCAGTGGTAGAGCGGGTTGTCCAGTGACCGAAAGGTTGACGGTTCAAATCCCGCTCCATCCTAGTCTGCCATTGTGTCCTTGGGCAAGACACTTAACCCTGAATTGCTGCCAGTGGGGCTAGGTAGCGCCTTGCATGGCAGCAGCCAGTATGAATGTGTGTGTGAATGGGTGAATGTGAGGCCTTTACAAAGCGCTGTGGGATACCTTTAATACAAATGGAGAAAGTTATTTTTTCCCAAAGATAATTTTTTCAATCAAAAAGCCGATAAAGAGAAGAGGTGTAACGGCTGCATGACTTGCAATCAGCAGACCGTTTTACGATAAGCCGGCGTATGCTGCAACTACTGAAGTGAGGATCAATGTACTTTTCCTTTATTTTTGCTTACCTTCATCAAACAACTGCAACTCGTTTGATGCTGCCGCCTTTCCGCTCTCTCCGGCTATACCGCATCTTTTCTGTCCCACCGTCATGGGCCCATGTTAGCTGAGCACAAACAACACTGCTTCGCAATGAGAAATGACACATAGAGGATAGGAACAGCAGAAGACACCTCGGAGAACGTTGACCCCCTCCCCTTGCCCTCCTTGCTCCCTCACTCCATTTCAGGGAGAGCAAGTGGACTGCCAAAGGCAGGGAGCAACCAAAAATTGCTTCTCTTGAATTCAGCTCTATGCCTTTATTGCTTCCTGTAATTGCTTCTCTGAGCAGTAACAGGTCTCCTTCTTCTTCCTTTAAACTGGTCAAAGAGTGTGTACTGCAAGGATGGTGCCAGTCGCACCTGACTCATGAGTCCAGTTTGGGAAATAGGGTGATGTTGAATGTCAGCAACATTGGCGTTGGGTGTGAAAACTGCACTTCAATAATATGAAAGTCTTGGTGGAGATAAAGCATCAGCTGTGAGTGTGTGTAGAGTGTGAATAATGCAAGTCAGTGTCTCTGAAATGTTTGCAGAATAAGTGGTGGTGGAAAATGAATGGGTGGATGAATATATTTGATTACTGTCTGCTAACGTTGGCAGGGGAAACAGCACTACGCTGCTGGAATAGCCAATACCATCGGGCTATGTCTTTTATTTTTCTGAGTTCTGCTAGAAGTGTTGATCTCCTGCTCTGCACTTCTTACATCTTCTTTTAGGGTGAATTCCAATTCCTCCCTTAACCCTCAATCTCAACCCTCAATCTCAAAAATGCATGCTTCTGCGAAGTGCAAGTGCTGTCCCGATTCTCAGAACGTCAAGTTGAGGGACGAGTTTAAGGGCTGTATCGCCCTCAATATTGAGATTCTCCGGCACCACCCTTGGCAGTAAGGGCTACCCAGAAGGCATTGCGTATTGTAAAAGCGAGCTACAAATGGAAGTATTTTCTTAGTTAATAAAGATATAAATATTACGAAACCATTGTATTGTCTTAGTTTAAGACTTTTTTATGGATTATTGACATCGTTGTTGCGTAACATTTTTTTTTTTTTTTTTTACTTTACGAGGTTTGTCAACCGGACCGGCGGTCCCGGCTTCACATTACTTGTATACCTCGTTGTGTAGCGACGGAGGACTTCTTCCTTTTTCGCCGTCTTTTTCTTTTTCTCCTTCTTCTTCATCGTTGTCGTCTCCTTGGCAGACTGGACGTTGCTTTGGCGTAAGGCCGCCCCCCACAGTCTGAAGACGTAACCGCACTTAAGGGGTGTCCCATTTCTAAGCCCTTACACTTATTTTTGAGGGCCAAGATTGAGGGCCAAAGATTGAGGGTTAAGGGCGAGGGTTGAGATTGAGGAGTTAAGGGAGGAATTTGAATTGGCCCTTATACCTTCACTCGTGGCCTTGCCATGGCTGTAGCAGTTTGGGTTAGGGCGAACCCGAATGATCATAGGTGCTGTATGTGTTCGCTATTGCCCAAATCTCAAAAGTCAGTTTTCAGACTTCGTTTGAATCTAATAGTGGGCTGGTGAGACATGAGAGTGAAAGTTATTTGAATGTTCTAAATTACTGCTTCGCATAATACATTTTAATTGGACAGAGAAAAGTAAACGTTTCCCTTTTGAGAATTTTGCTTTTTTTTCCACAATGACATCGATCATTGTCCCATTTTAATCCACTTTAGCTGGAGCGGGTGGAATTTTGTGTGTGCATATGCATTTTCGCACACTGTCGATGACTGACTCAGGGACTCAAAAAGCAGATTTGTATCGATGAGTGACTCATTTAAACCTGACTCGGTAAAATTGTTTCTCATCACTGTTTTGCAAAATGAACAGTGATATAGGTGACCATGTCATGATCTGACATGGCCCTAGGAAAAAAATTAATACACATGTTGTTGTTGTTGTTTTTTTTATTGTTAAGGTTCACTTTTCTTTCTGGAATACCTCTGCGTACCATCAGAGGGCGCTCGCCAGCCGGCGGGGATGCACGTACTGCAGTTTAAGAACCAAGCCTTTACATGATCTGCAGATTTCACACTTTCACTTCATTTTGCCTCGTGTGTTTGAAAAAGAAGAGGACTGCACTTTCTGTGCCGCTCCAGAACTCAGCGTCGCGAGCTGCTGATCTGGTGCACGTGCACCACGGCGCCACTTTGTTATCAGCGCCTGTGAGGGGTGCACATGCGGCGCGATGACGGGGCAAAGCGCTAATACACTTTGGTTTATGGGTTTACTCTCCGTTGGGAGCAACGGTGATGTGTGTGCTGACGGCATGGGAGATGAAAAGGGAAAGCATGTACTGTGGCATATGTAAAAGAGCTCATTTAAAGGGGAAATAGTGGTAAGCCCTCCAAGGCCGGCTTCAGCCTCGTCTCCAGGTGTTCAATAAGAGGTTTTGTAGAACACACCGATATCCCTGGATTAGGGATTAATGTCACTACAGTGGATTTGCAGTGCTTGCTTGTGACGGAGGTGGCAGCAGGGGTCCATATGGGGTCAGAGGAGATTTAAACAAAAATAGGACAGGTGGCTTTGGAAGTGAAGGATGTTTTTATCGACACTGTGAATTAGGGGGACATTTATTTTCCGTTGTCTAATATTGTACAATAAATTATATAATTATAACATAAATGATAACATATCCACGTATATAGGTATAAGAATACATTCATCAGCACATATTCACATGTATAAACACATAAACCTGAGCCTAAGCCACTCCTTCCCGTGTCAATTAAGCATACAAATTCCCACCAGCCTGATTGCAGTGATTAAGAAATCCTCTGCTTTTTAGAAAGCAGACACATACGAATTTACATTGCAATTTACACATCCTTGAGTCATGATTAAAATAACACTGAGACAATTAAGTGCATACATTAAGTTTAGCCTGAAGCTCTTCCAAGGAATATGCTTATTTTAGCTCTGTCACTGAGACATGCAGAGGAAAAACAAAACAAAACACAGATCCGGGAGATAATGTTGTTGCTGCTGCTGCTGCTATGGTGCCATGATCCCAACCTGCGCATCCACTTTAAATTAGATCAGTAATTTATTGTGTGTCAATTAAATTAATAATTCCGACCTTTAATTACAGTCCTCTAAATTTATAGGCTATGGTGTTTTTTTTTTCCTTCCCAAGGCACCTTCATCAAAAGCACTTAGTATTAAATCCTGTGTTTCCCTGCTTAGCAACAAAATTAATGGGGGTGGGAGACAAGCGTTTTAAAGGGCATTTAGTCATCTTTGCAACATAGGATTATCGATTTATTCATTAGTTCATAAATGCATGATGAGTCCACCGGATAATGTATTGTATATTTTTAGAAACTCTCGAAAACACATTTGATGTTTATCACCGCAGCGCTAAAAACAACATGCTGGCATCAGTGGGACGTGGACGATGCACATTATTGGAAATCAAGCAAGTGTACAAAGCACTGAGCGTTAAAAAAAAAAAAAAATAGACATTGCCACTGCCTTACATCACTGCATTGGGTCTGTTTTCATGTTTGTCAATGTATGAAAATGTATGTTTGTGCTTGTGAATGTCAGTTAAAGCAACATGACTTCTCTTGACTTCCACAAATTACCAAACAGGGTTGCCTGCAATTGCATTGGATTAATAATAATTAGAAAATACCAGTTTGGTTGCAAAATAAATGATTATGTTCTGTGTTTCATGTTCATTACAACGCTAGTTTCTTTTTGTTTGTGTCAGTCACATATTTTTCACCATGCTCATGTGTTGTATGTCGGTTATTGGGGATTAAAGTTGCATTCATGCTAAATCCTTTTTAAAATGTCCCAGCATTGCTCATAAATATCCATTGTGCCTCTCAAATAAACTAATAATAATAATAAAATGTTTGTGTGAGGTGTCGATCTAGACGTAGTGCGATAACTAGGGCAGAAAATACTGAAACGCAATCAAAGCTTGAAAGGAAGTCGCATCCTCTCTTGCAGTTGTCAGCGCTCCAGGCTGTGCAAGGTAACCTAGTTTTAATGTTTAAGCTGGGAAAATAAAATGAGATGCGTACAGTGTCTGCTATTTATTCTTATCACAGTTGCCTATCCGTGCATTTACATTCAAAACTCCCAGATGAAACGCACGCGTTAGCCAAGCCTTTACCCCCCAGACCCTTGCACCCCTCCCCCACCCAAACCTACTGCACACGGCACACACTAAGTGTAAAGCGGTAATTGCTTAATGTGGAGGAGCCGAGAGTTGAAAGTGTGTGTTACATTAAGCGAGGGCTTTCATCCGCTGACAAGTTTTGGCAGTGATGGAAAAGCTGTGTCTGTTCGCCTCTGTGTACACGCGCCCGTGTTTATTTTTAGCAGCCCGTAGTGCAATACTGCAAAAACCCCAAACAGTTTACTGCAGGTGATGTTTGCGCGGCGTACAAGCTGCACCTCTCCCAAATTCCACTCTCTGTTCCGACGCCTGCGAGCAGCAATCCTGCGAGCGGGCGGCCCTCCCTCTCGATCTCTGCACGCCTATCACTGTCGCTGTCACTCCCGTAGTCGCCTGTCACTTGCATTTTGCGTTCGAGAGCTGCTAATTTATTCATCTTTTCTTTGTCGCCAGGCGCACTGCATTTAATTTGGGATGAAAGAACGAGAGCAGGAGACACAATGTTCCCATACCGCCGTGGTTATGTAAAGCTAAATTTTTTTTTTTTTTCCTTTAATGTATGTGTGAAGATACGATGCCTCCTGGCTCTCGCAGGCTTTTTATCAGCAGTTTGCCAGCAATAAAGGGGAGAGGAAAAAAAAAACAAAACAGCTCTGCCCAGCCCGAATTGCAAAAGCCTTTGACAATAAGAGTAAATCACCGCAATGATCCGTCTGTCCGTCTACGTATCTAAAGATGATTACAACAGGAGGTTGTAGAAGGACTAACCGTGGACGGATGCTGTGTCATTTGTCAGTCTCTCCACATCGGCCATTAGCCTCAGTCACTGTATTGATCAGGGCAGCGCAATAGATTTGTTCTGCTTTCTATTTCACTACTATTAATCACAGTCAGTGCACACTTGTGTGTGTGTGTGTGTGTGTGTGTGTGAGAGTGAGAGAGAGAGAGAGAGAGAGAGAGATTGAAAGAGAGGTGTACTGTAGGCGTGCAGCGCCAAACAGTCCACAGATGTCGTACTTACTGTAAGTGGATTTTTGTCATGTTCACTTTCTAATTTGAGACTGCGTGAACTGAGGTTGGGAGCCAAACAGGCGAAGCAAAACTTCACAACTGAGCTCAAACTTGACAAACATCAGCAGAGATGTATGAAACGTATATCATATATCATATGATATTTTTTTCCTTTGTGGTGTTTCTGGTGCTTCATGCGTTAATCGTTCACATCTGGAAACAGCTCCACCCGGAAGGCTTAAGATGCTCCCACACAATCCCCAGGCACATTGTGAGACTGATGCAGCACCAGGCACCGGGCTGAGGCGTGATCAAGTATTTTTCATCAGGGAATAAATTATTATTATTTTTCTTTCTCTGGTGTCACGTTTTTGCACGCCACAGCGGGACATGCAGCACAGTCACCGTAAAACCGATTCCAATTATAACAACTGTTGCCTTAAACCCAAAGTGTCACAGATGTTGCGCACAGATGATATGTTTCATTTCTGATTGATGGACACGTTCACACTGGCTGCGTGTGCCTGAAACACGAATCACATTTCAGTGCTATGCCTACGACAAGCTTTAATATCCTTCTGTTTGGGAACAACGATGTCATTTCAGGTTTATGGTCCTGATCCAAAAGGTTGTTTGTGCAGCCTGATATGAAATCTGCCACATTCAAATGCACTGGCTAAAGATAGCTAACCCACGGCCAAGAGGGTCTTGGGAGTACTTTAGAACACTTGAGAATTCAATGCAAGCGGACACAGGGTTTTGCAAGGGGTGACGTATAAAGGCTGAACAAACCTTCATACCTGCTGTTGGAAGCCACTGTATGTTCGCGCACGGCTAACCTGAAGGCCAGACGTCTCCCTGCTAAGCACCGGAAGACGTGCATCAGAAGACTGCGTCGGAGAAGCGCACATGCCGCCGACAATAAACCAAGAGTGACGGTTTACACCCATCCAGGGCCTCTCGCGCTTCCTGGCATCCAAGGGATGATTTGGCAACCATCTCTGCATGTGTAACAGTCCCAGCAGCAGCAGTGCTGGATGAGCCCCCGAACCTGCATCTCACACACAAGCACATCATACGTCCACAGTGCCTTCATTATGACAACAGGCCACAGCTGCTGGAGCACCTGCTGCAGTCCAGACGTCGCAAAGTTATTGACACAGAAGGGATGTAGATATCCCTCCGCGTTTGTCGCGTTGCCACAGGTGATGGAGGCGGCTTTTGACACGACAAAGGTCGCAGTCACAAGAACAGTCTCACTGTTGCCACAGACTAATAAAAGGGAAACTCTGTGTTCTGAGCCTCTGGCACTCTTAGTGAACAGGTCCAAATGTCAATCCCAGACATTGAGCATAAAAAAAAAAAGGGTGTGTGAACTCTATTGTTGGGACGTCCAACATGTTATTTCTGGGGAAATACCTTAGTATCTAAGGCCACAGAGGAAAGTAATAAATAAGATAAACAAGCACTCAGTCTTTGGTGGAGCAGCTCTCATCGACGGCGTGCACCAAACTCAACAGATGCTTCGCAGTGTCATCAGAAATGCGTAAACACGCATAGAAACAGTTGCCATGGTATTATTCAAAGTAATATTATATGTTTATGTATGTGGCCTAAAGGCACACCTCATGCCCCGCCCACACACACACATACACACACACACACACACACACCGAACCTCTGCAGAGCAAACCAAGATGTTTGCACTTTAAACAGAATTTTTTCTCCTCTTGACTGTAAACCTAATGATTTCATGCATGCATATTTATATATTTCAGACACAGTAATGTTTTGATGGCTAAGGGGGAGCTCTCTCTCTCACACACACACACTCCCAGCATATTTGTACATGTGGCATATGTATGTGTGCATGCCAGTGTTAAGCAGCCGCGTGCGCAGCAGCTTTTTTCGCGGCGTAGTGAGCAGTGCATGTACGTGGTGTACTGTCAGCGACGCCTTGGATTTGATGTAACAGAAAATAAATTTCTCATGAGGACCCATGTAAATAAAAAAGAGGGTTGGAAAAAAGACTTTTGATGTCAATTAGATCAGAAGGTTGTGCATGAAAATCTACAGTTTGTGAAACACTAAGACCAACCTAACACAAACAACCGCATCATGTTCAAAGTCACTTAAATCTCCTATTCTTCCTCATTCTGACGCTCAGTTTGAACTTCAGTAAGTCGTCTTCACCGCAGCCATGGGCCTAAATGCACTGAGCTGCTGTAATGTGATTGGCTGATTGCGATCTTGTGCAGTCAAACAGGTGTCGCTCATAAAATAGCTGGTGAGTAAATGTACTTCGCCTCCTAACATGAGCATTACTCACGACTGGCAGGTGACAGATCATAAGCACTTAACATGTCACAGATGTGCATAGTTTATACACGCATGACCGACCAATTTTGACGAATAAATGAGTTGTTTTACATGTGATGGCTCAGACTATGAAAAGCTGTTCACAAGATTTGAGACAAGCGTTTGAAATATGTGAAATAGTATATGTTTGAAGTAAAGATGGCCAGTAACTTGATAAACCCAAATAAGCTCCGGAGCAAAAAAAGAAGAAGAAAGAAATCCAAAAATAATCTTTCATAATTTTCACTCATTCCTTATTGATTACAAAAATACAATTTTGTCCCATTTTGCCCCACATTTGCATCTCCTAATTAAATTCAAAAATCTAAATTCAGTAATCACCATAAAGTCACATCAACAGCAGTCAACATTAGATCATCATGTTCTTGTACGGGGTCAATAGGGAGGAACTGCAGCATTACATGAGGAGCGTCTCGAGGGTCTATGTTGCTGCAGAGTATTGGAATGAGCTTGTATGAGAGCATTAAGACAGTGGCGTGTTGCCCTGGAGGTGTGACAGGAGTACAAGGTGGAGATGGGACTGCATCAAGCATCAGCGCTGACAATCTTATTGTTGAGATGGACGGGCTGACAGACAAGGTTAGACAGGAATCGCCGTGGACTGTGATGTTTGCAGATGACCCTGTGAACTGTACTGAGAGCAGGGAGCAGCTGGAACAAAACCCACAGAGGTGGTGAGACAGAACTCTTGTGAGTGAATGAGGGGATCCGAGTGGAACGCTGACGTGACAGGGAGTGGAGATAAAGAAAGTGGAGGAGATTTCAAGTGCTGAGGGTCAACAGTCCAGCGTGTGTTCAAGAGTGGTCAGTCATGGAGCGTGTGCCAGCAGGTTGGAACGGGTAGACGGAAGTGTCAGGAGTGATGTGTGATAAAAGAATTAAAGGGAAAGTGTAGAAAACAGTGGTTGAAAACATGAGGCTGAGCTGGGAAGCAGCAGAGACTAGAAAGAAGAAGTTCTCATGAGCAGGATGGACAGGATCAGTGAGTACATCAGAGGGACAGTGCGTGTTTTGGAGATGAAGCCAGAGAGGCCTGATTGAGATGGTTTGGACATGTCCAGTGGAGGGACAGGGAATTTGTCAGTAGAGGGATTCAGAGGTTGGAACTGGCAGGCAGGAGGTCTGGAGGAAGAGCAGAAAGGAGATCAATGGATGGAGTCAAAGAGGACATGAAGTCAGTTTGTATGCAGAAGAGAGGGTTGGATGGAGGGAGATGAAGGGAAGAGCACTGGGAAGATTAGATTGTCATGCTCTGGTCTCTGGTTTGTTTTACTCCATATAGTCATATGGATGATTTGCAAGTTCCCTGGTAAGTTCCCAAAAACAAAGTGCATCTCTGCTGAAGAATACAAGTGAACGAATGTACACAGGATTGAACACACACTATTCAAATTAAGTCGCTGTGCTGCTCTTGCTTTCTGTCCCCCACTGAAGTGCTGAAGTTGTCATTATTAATGTCAGTTTTGTGCCTGCATCTCTTCCGTACTCATTATGGGCTGTCGGCTTGGCTCTTTAGGACTTACACTTATGGAGAGTGACAAAGATCTCACTGCTCAGTGGTTCTGACTGCCAACACATGCGTCACGAGCAGTTCACTCTTCCTGTCTCTCCGTTTAATCCCACCAGTGTGTGGAACCCACTGAAGTTACGATGATTAGAATGATTTTTGCAATAAGCGCATCCATTCACAGCTCTGGTTGATTTTACACGTCCTTGGAACTTTTCCCTGCCTGAATATTCTTGGAAAGCAGACTCACGTCAGATACGACTATTAAATATCACTCAGTCATTCATTGATCATTCAATTATTGAGTGATCATTTCAAAGCCCATTTAGAGATAATTGATGTTTGTAAAGTTGGAAATCTTTCAGTAATTGAATTAGGACCCAGGTCATCGCGTGCAGAAATTAAAGATCTTGTCCAATAAAATGTAAATGTTTTTTTTTAAAATACAACTTTAAAATGTCTTTAAAAAAGACCTTGATAACTTAATGTATATGTGAATATTGCAAAATAGCAGTCAATCTCATTATGAGTTTAGAAAAGATCCAGTTACACAACCATGTGTCAGTGTGGTGACTTTGTCTGCACCAAGCGAAGCTTTGTTTGCCAACCCCACCGTGCAACTGGCGATAAGTGCGTGTAGCTAAAAATAGTTGGATTAAATTTGCCGCCCGACATGTATGGAAGTTTCTTATCTGTTTCACCGTTTGCTTGTTTTTTTCTCTCAATATTTTGTCAAGAGAAACATTGTCAAACAAAGCGTGGAAGGCAGATCAAAGTCATTGCCACTTTCTCTTACGCCCGTGTGCAGAAAACAAAGTGTGATACCGTCTGTCCTTGATTGGAAAGCGTGACACACATTCCCTAGCTGTTGGGCTTCAGTTAATCTTGTGAAATAAGGAAAATATCTGCAATGTGGGATGTTTTTTTTTTTTTCCTCTTTCTGTTCTCACTATGTTCCTGTCACCACAGCAGTTTCATCACACTGCTTAGCAGAGAGACCCCAAAAAGCCAAAACATTAATTAGATCTTCTGTAGTTATTTCAAATTCAACGGATTCAAATCAACTCTTTGAGCTCAAACTTTGATAGAAAGCGATATCAAGTTTGTGAGTCCTGCTTTTCTATCAGAACAGGAAAAAAATTATGATTTGGAGCGAACATCAGTTTAATCGATTATTAGGGATCCTCGTTAGCTGGCAGCACAGAAACCAACCAGCCTTCCTGATGTCCACAAGGAGCAAGAAAATAAAAAATAATCATGTCACATCAAATGCAAAACACCAAATTATTGTTACAAATACAAATTATTTACAAATACAAACATAACACATCTGATGAGGAGATGTGATTAAATCTTATAACATTTTCAAAAATAAAAAACACTTATGTATGTCTGGAAACAAAACTGAACTGCCCCACATACAGCCATTTAAAATGTGAAATGAGATTTTGGTTTCTTTCTGAATAACTTCCAGTTTTATTTCAGTACAATAACAGATAATAACAGGGATAATATTTTTAGTTTAATTCTCTACGGATAAAAAAAATATATGTGATATGCCATTTGTTGTTTGGAGAGCCAGTTTTAGCTTTACCACACTCAAGTGCTATAATCATGCACAGTATTACAATAATCCAAATTAAAAAAAAAAAAAAATTCTGCTTTGATTGCATAAACATAAATAGTTCTCTCTATATGAATCAGTTAAAAATCAGATTTCATAGAAATGTCTTCCTCTGTCATCAAATTAGCCACGTGGCTCTTTTATCTTGGGCTGTAAACTTTTTGTTAATTTATTAATTTGTTTTTAAAGGATCACGCTCGTCGGCAATCTCCATGTGCTTTGATTTGATAAAGTTTAGGTTTTCTATCAAAATGAATGATATCAAAAACTTTACAAACAGTTTGGACAGAGCCAATTGAATTGGATCATAGATCAGGAACATTAGCGTGGATGTAATCAACACGTGTTCACTGTCTGCACTTGTTCTGCTGCGCTGAGTGACAATCTGATACAGAAGGAAATACCTTGTTCGTATTTGTATCCGACTGACCCAATCAGTTTATGTTTGAATCACCAGAGAAATAGATTTCAGAATTCCTGTCAGATCATTTATCCAACATATCACACAGATTATTGAGATATGGCTCATCAGTATGAGCAGGATGACACAGGCTTCAGACGAGCTGAATGAACTTGTACAAAAACAGCTTCAGCATTATCTCTCATGAAATCATAATGCGCTTTGGCTGGATAATGATTGTGAGCAGAAATGACCACTTCCCCTATAAACTGATTAATGTCTGTTCTAAAAATAGAGAAGCCCTCAATATTTACATCCGAATCAGTCAAAAGATCATCAGGATGTGTCTCAGAAATGGTCGGAATATTAATGAAATCACTTCAGCAGTGAATGGAGCAGGCCTCAGGCTGCTGTGTGGTGGCTGTCTGGACCTGAGAGCCTCTGTGTTCAATCCAAGCATCCGTTAAAAATCACTCTTACTGAAGCGCATCCGTGGCTCTTTCCCTGACAAAAGCTCCTGATAAGTCAGCATAGAAACAGTAGAAAAAACAACATTTAGTCATCCACTAGTTGTCATTTTTCAAACTTGGTGTGTTAGTTGGCATTCCAGTCACATGTTGAGGAGCTGAAATAGTCCGTTTTTCAGAATGGGACCCTTTTAACCTCTAACCTGTCAAGGGAAATAAAAAGCACAGGTTTGCCGTTTGCATGGCGGCGACTCATTCCTAAAGTGCTTCGGCCCCAAGAAGAAGGAGGCGGCTCTTGCTGGACTCTTGGTTGAGCCCCCCCAAAAATAAACAAACACATCACAACTCATTCATCAGTGCAATGTCGAGACCGATTCGATTACAGCAAAGCTTGTCCGCTGGAACTGAATGTAGCTCTTGGCCCCTGCCTGCACTTGAAGTCTATAGAGAATTGAGTTTGCTTTGGAGTGCGTCGACAGAGGGGGCAGCAGCGATCGGCACAGACCTGATCCGCCTTTTAAAAGTAGCACAAAAACTTTCCTCTGTAGTAAGTTAGTAGCACTGTCAGGCTGTGATCAAGTGAAAGTGAAAACATGCTGCTGTGTACCCCGGCTTGTTCACATGTTATAGAGAAACATTTCAATATCCATTCAGTTGCTTCTCCTCCAACATTTCCATTTGGGCCGTGGTGATGTTTTCTAATCCACTTCCTGCTGCACAATGTCAGACAATGGGGACACGTTACGGATGCCAGTGCTGCTTTTGACCATGACCTGTGATACTGCTCCCATACAACACAAGTTCCTTCATCATGCATCCTGCTATGCCGTGTTAAAGGAAAGAAAGAGAGGGGGAGAGAGTGAGTGAGAGAGAGAAAGGCTTTTCTAGTCTTTAAATGAATGGTTTAGTGCTTTTTTTCTATTTAAGTGCAGAAGTGTTACAAGAAGTTCGGTCACAAACAAAAGATGTATTTATTATATATATAAATTACAAGTGGAATAGGAGTTAATTTTAAGTTAACAAAATAATTTGACCAATAAGTAAATTTAAAAAAAAAATCACCCCTGTACATTTAGAATACAACAGATCCTTAGCTGCATCACTGCACTTGTAATGGTTTTGGATTTTGAGTCACTTTGAATCACTGAGTCAGTCACCTTAAAGTCTACAGAATTAAATTACACGCACGAGCTCCACCCTCACCCACTCAGACGGTTAAAAACTTCCTCAAGTGAATAATTGTGTAATAGCTCATTTTGTGAGCACAGCTAGGCAACCGAGTGATTCGTTCATCCGCAGCTCAGCCTCACAGCTGAGTTGAAACAACAAACCATAGCTGTCGCTTTTCCCACAGGGCTACAACAGAGGTGGCGTGTTCATGCAAATGCAGTTTCTTCTTTCCATTTTGCAAGTTAGCAGCAACAGGGACAAATCAGTGAACATGTTAATACAAACAAGCAAACATGACTCACAAGTCAGTAGCGTGCTTTCTTTGAGGCCACATCAATGTTTACAGGTTTTGTTGTACTTCACTATCCCTCCAAAAGTTGGGAAGCACACCTGGACTAGAAGAAATCTTTGTGTGGCATAACAGGAATGATTTAATGGTGACAATCACCTCTGCTGATCCACGCTTACCTTGAAACAAATCTCTCGCTCCTGATTACGGGAATGAAGATATTGGCAGCGACCGGCTCGAGCTCATTAACCACACGGCTGCAGGATTTTTTCCAACCGCTTCAATAAACATTTGCAGCAACAGGAATTTTATAGAGAAGGCGTGACCTCTTGTTTTGATTAACGACTTATGAAACCATCCTAGTTACATTATTGAGCCGTGTACCTGGTCTTATCCGTCAATTATTTTAATTAAGATGAGCGAGTAGACCTGCCAATTTCACATTCTGCAGGGTTCAGTCTGATACATGCAGATGGCGACTCTGCGTTGTGCGCATGTGTGCTTAAATCTAATTATAATTCATGGCGCTTGGCTCCCTGCGAAACACCTGGCGCGTTTTTTTGGTTTGTGTGGTTGAGAACAATGCACCGCACGTTTTCAACTCAAAATACAAATATCCGTTTGTAGCATTTTTATATATATTCTTTTTTTTTTTTTTTGTTCCTTCCGCTGTTTGAGGCCACGACCTGGGGGAACGCCGCCGCGTCTGCCGCTTCTGCGCAACCTCCTTGTTACGCCCTCAAACAGCGGAGGTGTGCGGCGGTATCTTTGACAGGGACGTCTCAGGCGTCAGGGAGGATTTTGGGACCCCGGCAAGAACGCGATGCCAGCTGCAGATTTACACGCCTCCACTGGCTCACTGCACATCATTAAAGCCAGAGGCTGCATGCAGTGGCTTCATCTCCGTCCCAGCCCACACAGGCGGCATCGGGGGGCCCCACACACTGATTTATCTTTAGCTGTCTTTGTGAGTGCCTTTTGCCTCTGCCGCGAGAGAGGGAGGGAGGGAGTGAGGGAGCGAGGGAGGATGAGGGAGAGATGGGAGCGAGACAAGATTTACGCATGTATGAGATGAAATTCATTTTTGGGGGGAGAAGGCATGAAACTCCTCCGACAGAGAAGAGCCAACCTTTTTGCTCGCCTCTCGAATCGCGCCGCCATGTCTTCCAAGCCGGAGTCGGTGATGGATGTTCATGCGCACGTTGTCTCCAAATAGACCTCAGTCACGCCATCCCCGCCAACCTCCGTCGCCGTCGTCATCCTCCCGCTTGTTCCTCGCAGCCCAAAGTGCTCCCTTCTGTGGCCCTTTCTAGTCATTTGTCACTATTTTAACTTGGTTTTTGAGCCGGGGTGTCACTCTCGCATTGAAGAGCAAATCTGACAGCAAATGAGCTATGAATAAGTAGGTCATTAGGATGGAAGCTCTTCGAGCAACGGTGAACCCCCCACACTCCATGCACACACACACACACACACACACACACACACACACACATACACTCTGCACTCTTCCCAGGAGCCGACGCATCGACATTTTATGTACTTCTATATCTCACACAGGCTCCTTCTTCTGCCAGGAAGCCTTTGGTGCTCTTCTTCTCTTATTTAAACACTGAAATTTGCTTTGACGTCGGTTGAAAATCCTGTACAAAGACGCGGTCAGTATATGAACCGTCCATCAGACAGCCGTTTCTCTTGAGTGACTGGTAATTCTGCCCAGATTTGAATCGTTTGTGATCAACACAGACTTGCTCAGAGGGTCCCATCATTCCCATCCACTATCATGCAGAAGAAATTCACCAACTGGACTCGCACCGCGCAGCGCTACAGGACAAGTCAGAATTCAATTTGCCCAAATCCACTTCTGAAATCACACCTGAAACCCGAATACGCGGTCGCTACCGACCCAGAAAAGACAGTAAGCCAGCGTTCGACTGCGTTCAGCAAATGCAGATGACAACTGTGTGCTCATTCAGTCATTCATTTCCTTTACCCGCTTCTCCTGCACTCACAGCGTTCCCCAGCTGTCAGAGGGCGAAGGCAGGGTTACACACTGGGTAAGTCTCCAGTTTCGCAGGCCCACTTAGCCAAGACGAACACAATTCACACTCACACACACCTCCGGACAATTTAGAGTCTGGTTCGCTTCTCATGCTTGTTTTTGCAGTGTGGGAGGAAGCCGGAGAACCCCGAGAGAACCCACACAGTCCCCAGGTCCAGGAATCATTGCTGTGTGTGACAGTGTTAACCACTGCTCATCTGTTCCCACGTGTCCCTGCACGCTGGCCCTAGATGCAATTGCCAGTGTTTTGTGACATATTCATCCGATTATTGGAAAAACAAAACAAAACATGGAAATAACGGCGTGCACAGTTTAACCTCCCGAAATTTGTGTTTGTCGAGAAAAAAAATATCTGTCATTTTTCTTTCCCGTTTGAAGCAGTCACCTGGGGGAACAGCGTGCTGCTGCTTCCCCGGAAACTCATTGTGATGCCCGAAACTTGATGCACGCAGGGGCACAGATGTAACTTTGACAGAGGAGCCTCAGATGTTGGTGAGGAAATGTAACATTTTTGGAATGGAGTTGCATCCGGCTGCAGAGCTTGCACACAGCACCTGGTGATAACAAAATCATCATAAATTCATTATATAGAACTTACGTTTGTGAAGTGGTGCACATAATCTTGTTTGCATGGGATAGCTGTTTTTTTAGGTTTCGTTGTTCAAGTGTAGCTGGCTGGAGCCTGATGATAGTTGTATTTTGCAAAACTGATATGTCAGAGCCATGTTGAACAATTCTGTTGGTTTTGTTTTTAATCACGGGTTCTGTGCCTTGATGAGTGCAGCAGAAGGCTGCCAGCGTCCGGGATTATCCAGCCTGATTTCTGTGCTGCAAAATCAAATTTGAGATTTTTACCACTCTGACTGGAGTTTAGTTGTGATCGAACGCTTCAACAACAACAACAACAACAACAACAACAACAGTGGTGGTGTCTCCAGGTCAGCAGCGCTCCCTGCTGCTTGTGAAGATGGCGGTGGCTCGTGTTCTGCCCTGAGCGCCCCCTCCCAGTGCTCTTCCTCGAGCCCGGAGTCATCATCGGGACTCTTTTTTTCACAAGCTATCAAACCCCCTGCAAGTGTACTGGGAGGCAGATTTTTTTTCACCTCTAAGTAGCGCTGGTAAATGTGCTTGCAGGTTCGCTGGGTTTGTCCACCTCTTCCCCCGGCGAGATGAGTGTTGCCCTATGTGTGCATCCTCCCGTGTGTGTGTGTGTGTGTGTGTGTGTGTGTGTGTACGTCCTCCCCTGTGTGTGCGTGTGCGTCCTCCCCTGTGTGTGCGTCCGCCCCTGTGCGATAGAGTCGAGTCCAAGCCGCTTTTCTCTTCAGAAGAAAACTTGGCCGTAATGAATGTGCCGATCAGAGGTTAGTGTGTCGCCTCCGCAGACGGAATGCCAACTCCTTCTCCCTGCAGCGCGTCGGGGGGGAAAAGCTGGGAAATTTCGTCTTGTAGAATGGTGCAGCTGGTCACAGCTGCAGTGAATGAATACATTGATGAGCGGCGATCCTCCTGACCTTTTCCTCAGCAGCACGACAGTCGCAGGCTGGGTGAGCCTCTAATTACTTAATTACTAATTTATTCCACAGAGTAAAGAGATTGAATTATCCTCAACATATCTCAATGGAAAATTTGTCAAATACTAACAATGGCGTGATCAGGACGTTTTTTTTTTGTTTTTTTTTTCTCATTTTGGATGCGTCCACAACATTTCACTGCAATTGCTCTCAAGTGCATCCTCCTCCTCCCCCACTTTAGCAGTGTCCAACATCACTCACTGCTCACTATCCAGTAGTTGCACCATTTTGTAGTGGTGTCCAACTTCTGAGCAAACATCATTATTCACTATGTAGTCCACCGAATGTATCCCACAATGCACTGTGAAAAGTAGTGGACAACCGATGGTCACTCGCTGGGGCTATATCCCAGCATGCACTACACTATTACTGCATAAAAAAGATGGACAAATTAATGTTTGCAGCATTTTTTTTGCTTTTAATTTGCATGGATCCAACAAGCATATAGTGAACATTCCACTAGATCGAACCCTCTGCATATGGAGTTGTTTGAATGTTTTCTTTCTTTATTACCAGTGCTTTATAATCATGTAGTTATTGTCCAATAATCATCTCCTGCTGTATTTTCCATTTTACTAGTTTCAATTTCAACTTTAAGTTTGTTCATGTTTTTTTTTGTTTTTTGTTTTTTTTACACGGTTCTTTGAAAAAACTTAATTTCAAATATGTGTTTAAATCTTGTCCAAAAATATTGTTGAAATGTTCTTCAAGTTAACAGTTACATTTATCGTTTCTGGCAGTATTAAAATTTAGACTAAAACAGAGTGAAGAAATCCAGCGGGATACAATCTCGTCCAGGGGATTTTGCCATAAATGATAACTGAAAAAAATATAATGTTGGTAGTTAGGGAGTCTAGCAGAAGAGTTGGCAGGAAATAGCTGAAAAACCTTTATATGCTAAAGACCTTTTCTTCCTCAATATCTAAGAAAATCCCAACAGCCAAGTTTTAGACTAATCTGCAAGACAAATTTCTTCTTCAATTACTTTAAATTCCTCATTTTTTCAGACCAGAATAAGATGTGACACTATGCTGATGGCTAATTTTGCGAAGTTCCAACTTTTAAATGGTATGCGACTCTGGGTTCTGCAAAACTTCAAAAAAAAGTTACATCTCAATGTTTCCGAGACAAGAAAAAGGCTTTTCCCCATTTTCTGCTCTCTGTGCAGTCGTGGTGCTTGGCCAATGCTTTTGGACGCCAGTGCATCCACATTTGGAGTCCTGTTCACAGCGCTGTACATGGATTTATAGATGGTAGCTAAGTTCCATCTGGACACCATCTAAAGCTTCCTGTCCCTGTGACATTTTATGGTTTCTTGATAAAAATCTGTCTCAAAGTCTTTTCAGACTCAGTCTGTTGAGCTTTTGCAAGTTTTGCCAAGAAATGTAGAGTGAGAGGGACTTTCATTGGATTTTCCACATTCACAGATGAAAGTCTGTGTTGTTGTTGACGTTTTGTTCCCTTTTAATCAACTTTGATTACTTCGTCCCTTACAGTTGGTTAACTCAAAGTACAAATTGGGGCTTAGCGACTTGATGGTTAATTGAAATTCATTGAAGCATTCGCCTGACATTTAGAGACGCCATCATAATGGTGTAATAATAAAAGAACATGTCAAAGAGTCCAGACTGGCCGCTGGCCAAGTGTCGGTGTGTTTCGTCGTAACTCCTAAACACGCAGTTGTTGGAAAACCAGTCAACACGTACATTTGGTGTGGAGCAGGAGTCCAGTATGTGGATTGCTTTTCATTTCTATTCTGTGGCGCTTCTAAATACTCTACAGCACTTAATTGTAGTAGCATTTTGGCAACCAGTGCTGACAATCGAAAGGGAAAAAAAGATAGTGGCTGTTCTCAATGGCTGAACAAGTCAATAGTCTTGAGTGCATGTCACCCTGATTTCTGCCAATTCCCAGCCAGAGCGCCATTAGTCCGGCACCAGTTTCACAGGGAAACTCTTGTTTGTGCTTCGCCATCGCAAATGTTTTTCCAATCGCTCAACCGTTTTCTCATTTATTTCTTCTTTTTTTTTTTTTTGTAAGACATTCATAAATATTTGATGATGGTTTAGTGCTGGAACCAATCTGGCAAACTATCTGAAACCAAACCAGTAATATGAAGCATGTTTTTGTTTTTCTTCACAGCACACACACTTTATTGGAAAAAAAAAAAAAAAAAAAAAAAAGCCATTAAGTCCTAGTTGCACATTGCACTGAAAAAGCTCCCTCAATGAAGACTTCACAGTTTCACATGTAGACATTCAATTTTTTTTTAAAGCAGAATGTTGCAAAACAACCGCACAGTTATATTTTTGATTGTGAGAGCTTTAAAATGCATTACACCGTTAGAGCAAGAATGTTGTGCAAAGCATTCATTTCTTCGCCGAAGGTGGCACGAGTGTTACTAATGACATGGTTAGAAAGTCTGTAAAAAACATGAAAACAGGACTTTAAAAATTATTGATGAAGATTAAAAAAATAGAAAAGTAGCAAAGACAAAATGTACCAAATGTGACTTTTAGAAGTGTGTTGCCTTATGCACAAATTTTCAGAAAATAACTGCGCTCGTACAAGGGGGTTTAAAAAGGGCTGGTGAAAAACAAAGATTGAAACCCACAGTTCTCCAGTCCAAAGCCTGAATAAAGGTTGTGTCCAGGCTGCACAGCAAGCAGGTGTTTGGGCATTTATCAGGCTGGAGTCTTGCCACATCAATTCTCTTTGAAAAGCCAGATAACAATGTGCAGTATAGAAACGTTTGATGTCGAAATGGGCCAATAGATGCGCAGCGAGCGACTCAGAGGAAGAGCCTTTAAATTTGCATGCCCTCCTGGAGATTAGCTTTAAGATCTCCAACAATCTGGGATTATCCAGCGCCCAAGATGGTGTGGATCGCTGCAAGTAGACTGCTTTGTAAATTTTTTACATTGTCACGCTTTAATTATACATCGCGATGCGTTTGCCCCGGCGTGTCTCTTTAACCGAGTGTCAGCGGCGCCCCACACTTGTGACAATTAGTGATAAAAGCATTTGACGCGCTGATCGCGCAGTGTTGCTTCGATAAAGAGCCTCCTCCGTTCCGTCTTTGTTTACAGACTTGGTGGAGAGCGGGCGGCGTGAAAACAATAGCGCGTTAGCCTGATTTTCCAACTGCAAGTCGGCGGTGATCGCTTTGCCATCGATGCTGGAGTGTGCTGCGACTTTTGTGTGCTGCAGGAAAGCGTTGACGGGGGAATTAAAAACCTTTCGATGGGTCGTGATCCTCTCGCCCCAGCAGAGGCTGAGGCCAAACGCAGGCGGCCCAGCTGCTCTTGATGCAAAAGGACGGCGGCGGCCCCCTTGCACACCGGCGATACGACGGGTCCGCACGTGTGAAAAAAGGCGGCGACCGACTCCTGAACGCACAGCTACGCCGAGGTGTCATTTGTCACACTTGCCACTGCTCACATCTCCATATCTGCGTCTGCAGCCGAGGGAGCAAACTCCCACATAGAAAAAACCCTTATTGCAAGAGACATATGTGCACACACGAGAGGATGCAGGTGAGTGCGGCGCACGGCGGCATGTGTGCATGAATGTGATTGGAGGCTCTGGCAGCTACAGCTGGCTCGGCGCTGCCACCCCCCCCCACACGGCCCACCACTTGGACAGACCCCTTCAGCATTAATTAACGTGGCCATTAATCAGGCCGGCGCAGATATCGGCGTAATCTCCCCACAATGCAGTCCTCCGGAGGGGTGGGAGGGGACTCTGCCTTAATTAGATCTGATTGGACGCCAGTATGACGGTTCTCAAAGAACATCTTAAGGTAATAATTAGGGGACGGATCAAGTGGTCCTCTGTGGCATTGATCCGAGGGTGTAGGTTGCTGCGCCGCTCGGCGGGCGGCCTCCCCGCAGCGCGCTTTTAAAAGGCACACCGCGGAACCGCGGAACAAAGAGCTCCTACTCTATGGCAAAAATAAAAATGGCCTCTGCCATTTTTATTTTCTCATTAAAAGCGTGCATGCGTGCACACTGGCAGATGTGTGATTCTCTGGCTTGTATGGAAAAGACATACGATCAAGTGGGAAAGATTAACAGCAGTGGCCTTTCCACTGATGGATACTGTCGCCATGATCAACTGTTCTATTTATTGGACTCTGTTCCCAAACTGAATGAGCTGTTTTGCTAAATGCAACAAATCTTTTTTTTTCTTTTCCTTTTTCTTTTTTGGAAAATGTTTTTTGAGATGTAATTTCCTCAATGTTAGACTGATATGATGCTCTTGTCCAATCCTAGCTGACCTGCAAGAATAGTTCCTATTACCCCCAGTTGCCAGTATTTGCTGGAATCCTTCCTCAGTGTTTATGCAGGATTTGTTCTGGTAGCCACAGAGCTATGATGATGTAGCTATGATGCCTAAGACACAGAGCTAAGACGCACAAAAGAAGACACAACCATTCATTGAAGTTCAGACGTGATGTGAGGCCGTTTTACCTCACTGCACTGAATCCAATTTTCCTGGTTCAGGAACATTGCAAATAGAATTGCATATTTGTGTGTTACTGTTGAGTTTAGAGAGCATTCTGGTAAATGCTTGTATTGAGAAAAACACAGAAGCAGAAAATCATTTCAGTCTCACAGTTTCTGGCAGAAGTTCTGTCATCCGTACAGCAGGTTCAAAGTTCTCTGCAGTTGTTGAGTTTACACAGGAATAAAAGTGTGTGTGTGTGTGTGTGTGTGTGTGTGTGTGTGTATGTGTTCGCGCGCGCGTGCTTCTTATTATAGATGGCTAGATTAGATTTCCTTCAGTTAAGGCCTTCACATATTATTCACGTGAATTTATGAATTTGCATGTACATCTTTTTTTTTTCTACCAACTCGTGTTTACATAATGAGTCCCTCAACACTGGACACAAAATACTACAGAGCAAACAGCCAACTTAACACTTATTTTCTGAGTGACCTTGATTTTTTTTTTTTTTTAATACTTTGCCCAGCAACTAACTTCAACAACGAATCAAGTTGCGTGGAAAGATGGTACATCATGAGTCTGCACAATACAGTGACAACAATATAGGAACTCTCACCACCTTGACATGAGACACATGCAGCTCTGTTAGCAGGACAGTGTGTTGCTGCGCTGGCCGCTGGCTAATCTTCTGCACTACACAGCTCATAAATTCCTCAATATGATGTTTTATATTGATGCTGCACTGTTGACATTCCAGGAATTATTTGACTTTCTACCCTCGGTGTCTTTGCTCCTTTTTTATGTGTCACACTCCTGAACAAAACAATAAAACTTCATCTGATGGAACCAAAATCTCCTCATTTTTGGGGGTGATGAGCCGAAGTCCAAACTCATCACCACTGGATCTTGTTGAATCCATCACTTCATGAATGAACTCACTTGTCACGGCACAAAATCGTCTTTGTGGGGCTTTGCATATTTGCGTCATTGGCAGTTTGAATAATGTGTCACGTCTACAATGGCCTGAAGGAGAAGGAAATAAAACCTGGGAAAATGACAGCTTTCATTTCCTCTAAATTCTTCCTCCATTAGACTCTGCTGTCCATTGTCTGTGTTTTTTCCCCTCCGCTTCTTAAAGAGTGGCGACACCTGCTGCAGCAGACTGATTGAACAAGTCAACCAACACTTTGCATAACACACGGAACCCCCCCCCCCCGGCCCCGCTGCCCTACCGCTGCCTCCCCATCTTCTAGAAGGTGACAGCCGGCTCAAGCCACTCGGCTCCCCTTCTCTATGCCCTGCGTGTCACGACAGACAATAGTGAAGTCATCTGAGAACCTCTCTAGTTGGCAGAATTCGGTGTTAAATCCGAAGTTGGAGCTCCGCGGAACAAACAACGGTAGTGACAAGGTCATTACAAAGGCTGCGGCAGTCACATTCGGCTCGTCTGATGGAGAGATGTGCAGGTCAGCAGCTGTGAGCTGGGAGGTTTACTGCTCCACGCTCTGCTGCAGGTCCTGCAGTGTCTCAGGCTTTTCCCAGCAAAACTTCAACTCAAGCATCTTGGGTCTTTAACTTAAAGTAAACAAACACTTTTAGTTATACTTATTTATCATTTCAAGACAGATCCATGTGTGAAGTCCTTGTGTATAATTATATGTGCGATCTGAAAATGAAATTAGCAGTTCATATTAAAAATAAAGGCAGCAAACCTGTCTTCAAGTCAAGAGTGAGATGTTTATTCATTTATGGCCCCATACCTCTAGAAGCTTTCATACCTCGCACCTATTTTCAGAACTTTACTGTTTCATCCCACAATCCAGTGACAAACAGAACTTCCTTTACACGATCTTTACATTTTCAGAGAACAGCAAATTTAGCCCGCTGTGTACAGCCAGCAGTACAAATATCAAGCGCCCAGTGAAGACTGATGACACAGTAATTGATATCTAGCTTGAGTTTGCCCATGCAATAGTCAAAGGGGTGGAGCCTGCTCCTCAGCTTTCCATCATCATCTTCCGTCATCAGACATCACACAAGTTCTGCTCGCGTCCTTATGCAGATTACAAAGAACACAACGCTGTTTACATCTGTTTTACCTGGCGGCAAAGCACAATGAAAAAAAGTGTTTCCCCTAAAGTGTGGTGCTGCTTTCTGAGATTTTTGTGTCACCGGGATAAATTGTGCGTGTAAGAGCAGTGTGCACACACGGCATCAGCGATGTTGGTGATGTCAAGAGAGAAATTGCTTTTCTGAGACCCCTGCTGCACTTCAAGGGTTTTGCTCAGGGCTTATGTGACGTCTGTTTTAAGAGGCTTGTCTTATGTTTGCCTAAAAATCAGGAAGATGTTCCCGTTTTATACAATATCACCCCCACCACCCACCCGGCTCCGCTACATACACACCGATCCCCATTACACCCCCGATTACCAAGCAAACTGAGATGTTTGTGCATTGAATGTATACTTTTCTCCTCTTGACTTCTTGACTATAAACCTGGTTTTAAAATTATATCTCAGAGACTCTAATGTTTGTAGGCATGAATGTGGAATCTTTAGTTAAAAAGGAGGGGGGGGGGGCAGGAGCTTTCTCATATGCTCAGCATGCTTTATACATGTGGCATTTATATATATATATATATATATATATATATATATATATATATATATGTATATATAACTACTGCTACTACTACTGCCTGAAATAGGTGGCAGTAGTATTTCTAAGTTGTCCTCCTGCTGCAGCTGAAGATGAAGATTCTGTGCATGTCCACCCACTGTTTTTTTGTTTGTTTGTTTTTTAATAACCTGAGGATTTCTGCTGCCTTCAGGAGCGACGATAAGAAAATACATCTAAGACAAGAAAAAGTCATTCTTACTACCAAAGTTCAATACCTTTTGGTCAATATATCAGTTCAGCAATTTAGTTTTCTAACTTTTCATCCAGCGCGGCAGGACTGCGGACAGCTAAAGTCTCCGTTTTAAGCTCTCTCTTAATCATTTAGTGTCCCAGGACCAGTCTGGGTCTTTTGAGAAGAAAGAGGCTGGAGTTATAGCCAGGGTTTAGTTCGGACAAAAAACAAAAGAGACAAGTTTGGAGACAATAAAGGCTGCAGCAGGGCGGCCTTATATCAGCAGTTTTATCAGGAAAAAAGAGTTATATCAAAGACTTTGGAAAGTGATTACCTGCTTTTTGTTGGCTCGCCGTATAGGCCAGTGAATGTCACATGTTGCCCCTTAGACCAACAGGAAGCCTCTCATTAATACCAACTGACTCCACAATCAGATTTGTTCATTCTAAATAAACACTATGTAGTTTTTTCCCTTACTTAAAAAAAATAAAAAAAATAAAAAATAACTGAATTATGAATGATTGTACCATCATCACCATCAACACAGAGTACTTCATTAGTAGGTATGGCTATGTAACTAGTCTTTGAGAGTTGAGCTAGTTGAGTTAGCAGAGAACTGGAGATATGTTCAAGAAACACAGAACGAAGTCCAGTTTCCTGCAACTCAACTCTGAAAGACTGCAATGACGTGTACGACTGATATCCTCTCACAGACACTAGAACATGCAATTAATTCTTGTCCCGACCGGACAGACGTGTTCTTGCAAGGTGATGGGAAGGTGAGCAATGTTAGCCAGAAATACAGTATCAGTAGCACAGGGGCCATTCTTGATTGATAGTTGATTAATTGATTCTTCAATCTCTCTGAATCTTAAAAATCATCTTGACATTTTCCTGCAGTGCAGCTCGAACGGAAGACAAAACATTTCCCCATCGCCTTTAACGTTCGGTAATGGTTTCCTCTTACGACACTGGCTGTCTGGGACACATCAATTACATCTGCTTGGCAAATGTTCAATTTGCATGAGTATATATATACACGAGTATATCTAAAATACCAAGGCACTTAATTACCCCTTTAAGAAATCATTTTTATTTTGTTTTCCTTTTTATCTTAATCTGTCAATCTGCTGAAAAAGCAAGTCTGTCTGGAGTCCGTAACTAGCAGATTTCTGAAACAAACACAGAGCGTATTTAAAAAAAAATGCAAAGGTTAAACACCAACTGCATCATTAAGTAATTATAAGGCGGAATGAAAGACATTTGCCGAAGTTTTTTAGATGACGACAGCTGTTTTTTTTTTTTTTTTACTTTTCTATAAAGTTAATGTTATTAAGTTTAAAAGTGCTGAAGTTCACATTTATTACTGTGTTCTCAGTACCCACAATTGAAACCCGTTCCAACTTTCACAATAAAGCATAATACTTCATGATGTTTTACTGTGAGAAACACTGCTGGTTTTTTGTTTTGTTTTTTGTTTTTTTTTACATCAGTGGATGTATTGAATCAGAAACAGGGAAAGACCTGTAGTACGTGAAATAATTTACACACTTCTTTAAGAGATTTCGAGATCAAACAGCACACCAACAATAATTTCTAACACTCCAGGTTGGTATAGACGTGCATCACAGCACAGCAACACGCTGTTAACAGTGTGTTGCTGTGCTCGATGGTTGAACTGTATTTTAGTTTTACGGTGGCTGAGGTTCATGGCGTTTTTAGATTGGCTGTCGGAGTTTGGTTCTGATGTTACATTACCTGAATGAAATCATCAGTGGGAGTGACCTCCAGCATGAGATTAGCAGCGGCAGCTCAGACACACCAATGCGGATACCTTGGTGTGTGTAATGTGATAATCTGTCATGTCATCAGTCAGTGTCTGAAATATTGTCTTCTCCAAGGGGCGAGGATTAAAACTCAAGCACCGTTTATCCAGCTTAATTTTCTCAGCAGAAGCAGCATGATTTAAATTGTTTTAAATCCATACATTTTGTTCATGATCTGAGCTCCTCTCCCCTTGACGAACATCCAAAAGAATCCATTTGCACTGAGAGAACATCCCTTTTAGTAACATGTGAAAAGTGTTCCAAGGGACACCATTGCAATTTATTATGTTTCTCAGAGAAGGCAGACGAGATACAATTCTGACGAGTCATCTCAATAAAAACTACAAAACCTGCAATTTTTCGTTTCAGTCACATTTTACAGATTATTTTGAATATATTCTAAACAGAAAGAGCCTCCACATTGATTTATATGCTAAAACTAGCCACGTATAAACTTGTAATGTTAGCTGTTAAATACATTTGTCAATATAAAATCATTAGAAAAGAACACATATGCTTCAGTGATTTTTTTTTAACATATGTAGTAATATAAGAAAAAGCACATTTTTCACCAAACAAAAGAATGAGCAAACTATCTTCTTTTTTTCAGATTGAGGATTTGAATCCAAAGCCACCGGTAACAATGCAGTGCCCTCCATCCAGGAGAAGACTGAATCCAAAACCACTGAGGTCTGGAAATAGTGTTTGTTAGAGGGGCTCCATGAAGGATCCTGGGCCTTCACTTCCAGGCAAGTCCAATAGAACCTCAATATATTTGGGGTTTCACTTTAAGTAACAACTGCGCCCAAACTGCTTTGGCACACAAAGTTGTTCATATTGAAACAGAATCAACTCAGAAATTCCAAATGTATCCATGAGAAGAAAAAACAGGAATGAAGCCAATTATACATAATAATGGTTGATTTGTAGCAGATTTTCTCGGTATTAGGAACGAGAGACTCAAGGCAAAAACAACTACGTTAGTATTAGCGTACCATGATGGGGCTCTAATAATTGGAGGTAGTTACTTGCTGTTGAATTTTGAAGATACTTGTTCCAATTATGTCTTTGCTCAGGTAACAGTAATGGGTGTATTGTTAGAGGACAATTTACCTCCTACCGTTGCAAATTTCAATCAAAAAACAAAAAAACAAACATCCATCCAAACAAAGAACAAAAAAAGGCAGACAATGACACACACGGTACTGGGAGTCTCATTTCACAACAGCAATGAAAAGATGATTCACCCAGGAATAGAATTTCACCCATTTCACAACAATTATTGTACTTTGCAAGGAGAGGGAATTTCCGCTAATGGAAACTGTAGCCACTGATAATTAAAGAAAACCCAAGAAATGGAAAACAGCAGTTGCGGAAAACGTAGTGCGTCTTTTGCACACAGAAGTCACAAACACGGCGAGAAAGGTTTTGTGTGTGAGTCGTGAGGAAGAGGAAGCAGAGAAGCAAAGACCTCACAGTTCTTTTCTTTTCTCTGGGTTTGAGAGTCCAATTCATTTGACAAGCTGTGGGGACATAACGCTTGGACTACATCAGTGGAATCACCATTAATTGGTCTGATTTATTTTTCCTTTGTAGTAATCTCTCTCCCAAATTATCTCCAAGCTTCGCGGTCAGGCTTTGTGCATCAATAGATCTGATTTGCTAGCTCAGGAGCTAAATGACTTCCAGTCTTGCCGATAAGAAATGGTGAAATGTAACAGCATTCAATTTACTTTTTTTCATTGCTTTCTGTTTCCGGGCGCAGTTTTACCTCTAAGCCAATAAGTAGCTCTCGCCACATCTGAATCAAGCCTAAAAACTTTGGCTTTTGTTGTAATTACTAAATCCCAATGGACTTGATTTTTCTTAAGCACCAGTTACTAAATCAATAACTGTCAAATAAATAAATCTGTCAAAACAAAAGTTATTGGACTGATTCAATCTTGGACTATTCCCTCTTAAAAGAAACAACTTTTTTTTTTTTTTTTTTTGACTCAGACTCATATTTTCAAACAATTCCTCTTACAATCATCAAATTAATATTGAATGTTTTCATGTTTACCCTTTAAAATGAGTCTGCAGATCACAGCAGTCGAGTCATAACATCTGAATGCTGCTCCCAGCTTCTTTATTTCTGTAAAATGGAGAACGAGACTGAGTGAGATTTTGTTTTTGTTTTTTCATCTGGATTCCTCTATTTACTTCTTGAAGAGACTACTCTCATTTTAAAGGTAATTGTCAGGGAAAAAAGAAGTGACTAATGCGGACACGTTTAAGGTATCCTAAACATAAAGGTCACACCAAGGTCATAAGAGTCACTCCATGAATGTATAGGGTTTCTGCGATGTGTCTAATGTGATGTTGACGTCAGACTCGTCGCTTGTCCGCAGTAAACTTTGCATTTCCCTTCTAATTTGAATCTTTCGCACGTGCCTTGCTTTTGCTGCTTTGTTCTTCCAGATGTCAGCATGTGACGTCATACCCATTGTGGCCACTAGCTTTTGCTAAGTTACCGCCAGGGAGGCTGTTGATCTTATTTGTCTTTTTTTTTTTTTTTTCTTAAACAGTAGTCTCAATCGATTTCCAGAGTGAATGTAACAATGTCAAAGTGATCAGCTGGGGACAACAGAGTGTGCTGGTCGCGCGCCGTGGCTCAGCTAGTGCTCACAGAGGGAGTAATTATCCAAAAAAGTGTTGTGGTGACTCTGTTACTGGATGAAGTTCACAGTCGTGTCATACATCCTGCAGGGTATCCGCGACCAAACAGTGCACCGGCTCACTAACTCCTCGGCCAAGTGCGTCTGACACGTGGGACACAATGAGTCGCTGTTAGCTTCGGCACTGGAGACTCCAACTCATCTAGTTCTGAACATCAGTCAACAACAAATGATTTGTAGTTCCTTTTTGTGTGAACCCTTTTACGATCACGGCCAAGCTTCAAGGTTTTGGCCACAGAGTGGTTTTGAAAAAGGGTTGGTTGGTCTTGATGAGAGTCAGACTGGCTCCACGCTGTCTAGATTTCTGATAGCGGCCGAGCGCCGGTGCACATAGCAAGAGTGAATCAACACGGGGAGAGATGGAGGCAGGAGATGGAGGAACGCCTGCAAGTCTGGTACCTTTAGCACAAAGAGAAAACTTTTGATAAAACAGGAATCCGTCAGTGTAACCCAGGCACACACACACACACACACACACACACACAGCCCTCTCTTCATCTTTATTAAAAGCCAATTAACTTGAGGAAACACTACACTGTCTTCCAAAGCTTTAATGATAAAGTTGTGAGGATGAGTGAGGATTGGAACAAATGTCCTCAATATGTTGCTTACCGGCATCTGCTGATTCTTGTAATGCCATGTTTACAGGAACACACTTCCTGGTGCAAAATGTTGCTGTCGCGACACGTTTGCAGGCGGCCACGACATCACTTCATCAGCTGCGACAGGCAAATAGGGCCACTTCTTCCAGCCATATCAATTTAGATTAAATATGTCAGAATCCAAATGAGGTGGCCGTCAAAATACCAATGAGCAAGCACTGACTTGGCAAACAAACAAAAAATATTACTAACTCATGTTCATGGTCAGCAAAATGCCACGCTGCTCCTCCTTCACCTCCTCGCAGCTTTTGCTTGCCTGAACCCAGACGTGCAGACAGAGGTTTATCCATTATGCTGTCAGCCTGGAAAGTTAGTGTCTGGCAATAAAATGGAGCCAATGTGCATGATAGAGGTGTGTGTAAAGGATCACGTGATGTGACGCAGGTCAACATCTAGCGCTGACCATGACACTTGTGGTCTGCTCTTGACTACATGGAGCAAAGCAATGGCGTTAAAACAATTTTCTCTTTTGTCCATGTTTTCTTCTTTTTTCCCCTCTAAAAGTTATGTCTGGCATTCATAATGGATTCAACGTTGACTTAATGACAATGCTCTTGATATATCTAGATATTGTATCTTAAGTTATTGTTTCGATCTAATGTGATTGCTGCAAGTCTTCCATCTGCAGCTGCTCCAAGAATCAGTTTTTTTTTTTCATGCAACTCTAAAATTTATGCTCCTGTTTGCCCGCTGACAGATGCAAAAGGAGTGTGAACAAGGCGAGGCGAGAGGCATTCCACAAAACAACTTGAGGATGAAACTTTGCCATTAAAACAAATCCTTCTCCAAAACATGTTATCTCAGGCATCCGCGGAGGATAGAGATAGTCAAGAACACAAAGTACTCAAACCACAGAAGTGTGGATCAGAGCCATCAAAACTATGCAATTAGGGCGGAAGCGACATCCTCCTGCTTCCCCTCACAAATATCTTTTCATCATAGACAAGTGGAGAGGCTGAAGGTTCCTATGAAGTAGCATTATGATTATTACATGGGACGTAATCGCTGCAGCATCGTGCAGTCAGAGGATAAACATGAAGACGACTGTGGTGATGCTTTCATTGTACTGAATGCTGTGGTTGTTGCTATTCAGAAAGAAACCCCTACGGTACAGTCACGGCCAGTTTGGAGTTTTGCAGATTATTTTGAGTCAGTGTGCCATCCTTGACAAGATCAAAATAATAAATATATTGTAATAATATATTGTATGGCCTTTATGTCTGGAACATAAAGCATAGTTCAATATAAAAAGATTTTGTATTCATCATTTTTTGTATTGCATAGTTTTGATCTCTTTCTTGCAGTTATCTATCTCTCTATCTATCTATCTGTCTATCTATTGTGCTCTAAGTAAACACCTGTGTTCATGTGTTGGCCACTGGCAACAGAGCTTGAAACAATTCAATTTTTACCTGAGAGCGCCTGAGGTTTGTCTATGTTGTTGTGGCTGCAGTCCGAGACACAGAATGAGTCAGACTCAACTACAAGGACTTTGCAAGGCCACTTTCCCGGTGGCAGAACCTCGGGACATAAGTAACCTAACTCCCCTCCAGGGGCTATGTGGACCGGAAGGTGCGACAGGTGGGGGAGATGGTGATATAAAGCATTCAGCTTTTTTCCATTTACTACATATTCTTAAATGGATTTTGAGCATTATTTAGAATGTACTTATGATCCCATATCTGTCCCTGCACTCGTCTAGTACCAAAGTGTTTTACGCTGTTCCAAAACACATACTTTCAATATAAATAATTGATATTTTGAGTGCACATAGGGGAATAAGTGTTTACATTTTTGTGGAACTCAAAAGAAATGTGTGAATTCCAAGAAAAAGCAATGCAGGCTTGTCACCCGCTGAGCGTCCCCTGATGAACTTCTTTTCTTGCTTGTTTCAAAGTGTGTGCATACCATAAATACATTTCTCATTGGATCCAAGTGTACTCAGACATGTGGCTGTGCTAAGATAGGTGCTTAGGTGCCAAAGTGCTGCGTACCTGGAAGAAAGAAATTCTAATGCTGTTGAATTACAGCCACCAAGAGCAGTAATATGGAAAATAAAAGAACCTTCATTATTTCAAAGATCAACCATTAATAACTCTAAACCAGAAGTGAGCAAAATCTCTGAAACTGCAGACGCTGTAGAGCCTGTTGCCAGGTGGTTGCTTAACAGTTTCTTATTTTTAATTCACATTTAATAATGCAAATGGTGTCTCGGGAAGCATGCTTGCAAGTGTAAATGATTTGGAAAATTCACTTTAACAAACACAGAGGTTAAAAAACAAAAAAAAACAAAACAAAAAGAGAACTTAATGATGCTGTCTGAGGGGATTTGGAAGTGGCTGTATGTATTATCAGTAAAAATAAATAAATAAATAAATAAAAATTAGGTTATTACACCATATTCCTGCCAAGCCCTGGAGAAAAAATAAAACAATACACAATTCAACCACGTCACATCAGCATCTGCATGCAAACATAATTTAATTTGCATTCATCGCGAATACTCTCAACAGCAAGCACTTCATGTGGGCTCCCCTTCACCACACTTATTCCACACATAGTCTGTGGTGGCAATGGAAATGAGAGAAGAAGAGGCTTGATATATGTAAATTGGAACTATGGAAACCAGGAGTCGCATTGGTTTTAAAGTGCATTTGTTAATGTAAAGGGTGCAGTGCAGAGAAGAAACCTCAGGAGATTTTGTCGATGTTTTACCTTCCCGGGGCCACCAACCTGTATGCACTGGTGAAGATAAGGGTGCACTGTAGATTGAATGTATGGAATTATTTTATCATTCGCCTCTTTTTAAACCACCTGCATCAGTGGCCTGGCTTCCCGAGGGCCGTAGTTTTAATTTTCTGCCCTGCTCCATCTTAACCACAATTGTGATACAAAAGATTGTGGCTTCATCCGACCTTGACAAGAAAATCTGCCCTTGGAAGCGACCGGCGGATGATTCCTCTCCCAGCTCATCACTCGCAAGAAGCAGCAGTGCTCTTCTACAGACGCAATGCAGGACAAGAGCTGATTCTCAAATTATGCTTCACCCTCGTGCATCCGTGAAGGTCACAGGTGCACAACCTTGGCAGCGTCCAACGCCCGCTGAGACGTGCGATGACTTTTGCGTCACAGCAAACACTGGTCTACTGTAACCATATGCCACCACCTGACCTGCTGCTGCAGGAAACACAAGATCTGACATCCACGAGTTATGTTCAGCATAAGCTCCTTTATACACGTTAAAGAACTATGACTTGAACGTCTTTGATACAGAGTATTCATTTTTTTGGTTTGTTTTAGTACAATTTGACCTTTCTAGCTTATTCTAACTCCTTCAGTATCCTTTTAGTATTTAGCAGTCGTGAACTCACCCACTCTTTGATTTTCCATGATTTGCTAAATGCAGCTATGCGGGAGCCCTGTTCTCTTCCACACAGCCTCTGAAGTTACGGCAGTAATGATTATTACGAATGAGACTCAACCTTTGTATTTGTAATGCAGCCCATTGATTTTCTCTTGCAACAAAAGCCCCGCAAAAGGTGAAAGCAAAGTATCTGGGATTACTGATTAGGCCAACTCAGACCCGGAGCTCCACTGCTACTGTCAGTTTTCCTTCCCCGCTCCATCCTTTGATTCCTGTCCGTCGGCCAGCAGACTGGACAGAAGGTCAGAGAGCTGATCTGTGCCAAAACTCTGAGGATTTTATCTACCCCTCCTCCCCTCTTTCTGCCACTATCCCTCTCATGTGTGTACATTCTGGACCTCCTAATGAGAATATCTTGCTCCCAGATACCATCTGCTCTGCTTGCACTCTTTATGAGAAAATAAAGAACATGTGACATTACTCCAATGAGACTGATTAATCAAAGTCCTGGGGTTGTTGCCCTTTAGAGAAATTAGAAATGTGTCACAGTTGGTTCAGTGGGTTTCCCTGTGTTTCAAACTGAAATGCAAATGTATGTGGCATATGAATATGGGAATTTGCATTTTAGAATCAGAGAAACAACCAATATTTAAGCAATCTAACAAGAAGTCCAAAAAAGACATGAAAAACCCACTGTGAAACAACAAACAAGTAAAAGCACAGACATAAGAAGAACATTTCTGTAGGAAGTGTAATATGTTGCGCGCTATTTTGGTGTTTAAGGGACCAAGCAACATATACAGGAAGTTCCATTTCTGGCCTGGGGTTCCGTCAACATGGTCATGCTATAAACATGAGGAGCTTTGCTATCCAGTGAATCATGCATACTCCACACACACCACCCACATTCATATACTATTCTATATAGTCCTCTTCCACCTTGCTACAATGGAGATACGCCTCAGGCAATACAAATCTTAGAAATAAAAATCCTTAAATTGTGGAATGGATGGACAATGGATATATTGTTTAATCCTCGGTTCCACAAAGTCAAAGATTAGCAAAGACAACTTGTTTCTTCTTGCAGCTGGCGCCTGTTCCTGCAGTATCAGGCCAACACTTCCTCAGTCACTGTCAAGATGGACATCTCTGTTTACTCAGTGCGCACCAGTGTTTTTCCAATTAAACCCAGTCTTGTCTGTGGGCATGAACATCTTCTCCTTCCCAAATGAGAGATGACAGCCGGGAGTGCTGCCCTCACTGGCCAATCAAAGGAGGGCTCCAGAATGCTTCACAGTGATCACAGGACAAAAACCCTCAAGCTGCCCCCTTAACTAACAAGGAGCTTGAGAAAGACGAAGCTGTCTTAATAACTTTAAATTAATAGTGAGCAGTTGTAGCCTTAAGTGAACAATAGAATTAAATGTTTCAGTTTCCACGCAATCTTTCTTCCTGGAACCCACTGAACCTTAGACTCCCGAAAAAGGTATTTGGCTTTCTTTGGCCTGCATCAAGAAGCAGTTTCTTCACAAAGAAAGAAACAATCCTCATGCAACACATGTACAAAATACAAGAACTTGTTTTCAGTATGAAGCGAATAACTAACCATGACTGTGAGCCCCATTTATCTCCTGCACAGGCTGATCAGTAGCTATTCCGCGTACCATTCAGGAATTATTGGCAACTTGTTCCATATGTTTAATATAGACACTATCTATTATTATTTTTTTTTTTTCCTGATGCACAGACATTCTTTTGTGTTTCTTCCTCCACTGGTCAAATTTGATTGTGTGTAATAGTGAGTTCTTCTGTTTGTGGAGTCGTCACTGTCCACCACTTTACTGATGTGTGCAGTCTTGTGTTTTGACACAAATAAACTAGCGTGCGACTCCATTATACTGTTAAACAAGAATGTGGTTTAAGTCACGTTCTTTTAAAACCCCGTGCCACCAGCGTTACCAGCTCAAGTCAGTCCCTAGTCAGTCTTCCAAAGGTCTTCCAGGCAGAAGCCGTGAACACTTTTCCCTGTTGATGAATATGCTGTCAAGGATTGAGTTGTAATTCCTTAGGGTTTGCAGTGTTTTAATGTAATTCATTCAAATCAATTAAAAAAAATAATAAAAATGTTATCCAATGCATTTTTTAATTTGTAACTTAGTAACCACATTGAAGAGTAAAACCCAATAGTGGAATGTGCTGGGTAAGCGTCACATTACCCAGGAGGAAAGGGTAAGCCCATACACCAGCGATATTTCCCCAGTCCCTGCTTTTTTATGTTCTTACTGTTGCCTTTGAAAATGTCTATTTATTGTCCAAAAACTACAGATTTGATATGAACGATAGCAATTCCCCTGCAGGAACAGCGGGGCGTTTGCCAGTTCTCCGGCATAACTTCTGTCATGGCCAGAAGACCGTCCAAAATCTCATGAAATGTTGTTGTTGTGGTTGTGTATAATGGAAAGCAGAGAGGCAGTTTTCACTCTGCATACTGTTGTGACAGCCTGGTATGCCCTCAGTTATGTCCTGCTTAACTAAATTCACGATGCACCCAAGCAATTGACAAGAATCACAGCTGCTGTGCTGCATCTGCCAGTGTGCCCAAGACACGCACTGGGTACGATCACATCAGTGAGCTTCACAAGTTTGAATGAAGAGTGCGAACAAATCAAGGACACAAGGAGGAGGCTCCACTATAGTTGGGGAAAATGTGTCTTTGTCTTTTTATGTGACCCTGTGATGAACTTGTCCAGGGTGTAACCCCATCTTTGCCCGATGACAGTGAGGCTCCTTCAGGTTTCTGCAAAAAATCTGAGTGCAATGTAAGTGTAAGTATCTCAGTAGCTTTCTATCATGATGTGGGAAAAAGTAATATGTATCATATATAAATACAGATGATCATGAATATTGATATTTCAATATGAGAACTCATCCTAAAACTGGTATCAAATTTATTGAAATTTTAGAGTGGATTCAAACAACCTGAGCAGCCTCTCCAACAACAGGTGTGAACACATTTCCATCGGGAGGACATGTTGCATGACAGTCATGGAAAATAAATCGCAAGTTCCACTTTCACAGGGGTACCACACTTGACTGTTTTCTTTTCCCCTTTTCTCTGAAAAATAGCAATATAAAAGAAATGAAATGAAATTCCAAACAACTCAAAAACAGTTTGTTCTGAGCCTAATTTAATTGTAATTAATGTCATATTATATTCATAAATTATATTTCAGCATATTATTTAAATTCTTCATACCAAAACTAGATCTTGCCATCAGCAAAAATCATGCTATTTGTTCCCAGTGTGGAGAGTAAATCTGCATTAGCTGAGCCTGCGCAACACACTGGAAACACAAACGTTATTAACTCAAAAGGCCAATATTGTAATGGAAATTTGCACGTCATGAAGGCACGGGAGAATGAATGAAGAGCGGCTTGCTGCCCTTGTTTGATTCAGTGAGGAGGAGTGTGTGACCTTCTCTGAAGCTTGTGTGACTTGTGACGCCTATCATGTTGCATTTCTCATTTTCTCCTCCATAATGTATTTAACATGTGTTCACACATGTTCTTATTTTAAGAGCCTATTAGTAAATCGTGGCAGATAGAAAAATTAAATGGGAAGTATACTGTATTTCCATGAAAATGGACTGAAGAAAATAACTGAAATTGGATGAAATGTGAAGATTTATATTGCAACTTAAACTAATATAAAGATTAAAGACACTGGTTGTCAAGATGGCGAGGCAGATGTAAGTAAAGAGGAATAGGAATAGAGGGATACAAAATAGTGTATGTCTATGGCATCCTGCCACCTTGTTCATTTTCTTCTGAACACATTAAGTTTCACAAATATTGTTTTCCAATATTCTCAGCAGATGCTGGCAGACTCAGACAGAACAACCTCCAAGTGAAATCTTGAACAGAAACAACTTGTTCAAATTCTGTTTGGTATGAGACAAACCACCAGATTGGTGGCAGCTGTTCTACAGACTGTGACCAAATGAAATACAAAGAAATTGCTGAATAACGGGGGCATTTCACTCATTTTCACTTTTGTAAATACAACAATGTACTGCAACGAGAGAAAATCAACCCTGCAAGTCAGGATACTGAAAGGTGTGCCGTGATTAATGGCAAGAGTGTGAGTGATGACCTCACATCGCATTTGCAGCAGATAACCTAGACTTGCTCAGTATTTGTGCACTGGCAGCCAAAGATCTGAGATACTGTATTACACTGTATTTTTTTTTTTTTTTTTTTCAATTTCTGCAAGTACTTCCTTCCCTTGGAGGAAGTCCTGCAGCACGTGCTTCTTCTGACCTTTTACGCTGCACCATTCAGTGACCCATAATGGTCACTGATGCTTAAAGGCTTCCTGTTTGTAGCTCCTCAACATGCTGACAGCACCTGGACAGTTAGACATGCTGAATACAGTGTTGGGGTCAGAGATGATGGACAGATTCTTGGAAGGAAATCTATTTTTTTTTTTTTTTTTTTTTTTCAGTCTTTGGGGCAGGACTGTACCGGGAGACCCGGCTCCATCTGATTCTGTTTGCTTGGAAACCTGGGGAAAATATTTTGAGGATGGTTGCCAGCTATTCAAACCCAGTTCTACTGCCACACCGGAGCAACATTGTTTTATTTTTTGTAGCTTATCATTTTAATAAAGATACACTCCCCAGCATCAGCTACAAACAGTAAATCAGCCAATTGCATGGCAGCAACGTAAAGTATTGTGGAATGTAGACGTAGTTGAAGACAACTTGCTGAAGGTCAAGTTTACAGATAGATAGTTATAGATAGTTCCAAAAAAAATGTCAAGTGAGCAGCAGCTACATGGAGGAAAATGCCCTGCTGGTGTTAGAGACCAAAGAAAGGCAACAGTAACTCAAATAACCAGTGGTTACAGCCAAGCTCTGCAGAACAGAATCTCTGAGCGCACGACAAATCCAACTTCGAAGCAGTTTATGGATACTTATCTTCTGAAAAGCACATTATGAATGTTTTGGGTTTCCGAAGAATATCGGCATTAGTCAAAGTTCATCACAAGAACATTCCCCCACTCCACTGTCCCCCGTGTGTGTGTGTGTGTGTGTGTGTGGTGTGCGTGTGTGTGTATCTTACATGTAGTCGCAGTTGAAGACGGAAGCTTTCCTGTAGAGTTTGTCGGTCCACCTTTTTCCATGTAGATGTCGTTCCAAACAAAGAAAAGCGAGAGCTCCCCTGCTGTCAGAGGTCCCCAGTGCTACAGTTCGATGTCGCTCAATACAAAAAAAATCCCCTTCAAAGTGATTTTGTGAATAAAGGCTCTAAATGAATGTTTGTATTATTGTTTTTTACCTCCTCACTATCTAAATCTTTAAGCCCACACCCAGGAAATGAAGGATGATAGTCCCGTTGGTAATATACACAAGTATGTGTGTGTGTGTGTGTGCTTAAAGTTTAAGTTTTAAACAAAACTGCATCAGATTACCAAAGTGTCCCCACTGTCAGCAGCCAAATGGAAAAACAACAGGCATCTTTGCTTTGTTTTGTTTTATTCCCCCAGTCTTATTCAATGAACAAGAACTTTCCTATATGCTGACATGCAGGGTGCAGTTGGATGGACAAGTTGCAACACGGCCTGCAAGAGACATTTGATCGTTTGTGAACTCTGTTACTTCTTCAAGCATTCTGGCAGCTTTATTTATCCACAAGACCTTCACTCCAGCACAAGAATAACACTCCTGTGAGGATAAAGTGAGTCTCCACGTTCATGAGAGTCCATTTCCCCCTACAAACAAGTAGGGGGCCTTGCTTAAAAGTAATTCAATTTCTTTGAAGGATTTTCAGCCGGTGTAATTTTCTAGATCACCACGGAGCACACAGCTGCATTATGTCTTGCTGTTACTTTTCATGTGTTTTATTTTTTATTTCAGGTTGTTGGAAACCAAATGTACAAACATAACATAATCAGCACGCCTCACTCGTGTCAGATCACAAAGTGAATGGATTGAAGGACAAAGAAATGGATCCTCAGGGAGATGGATTTCAGGATATGAGCAGGGACATAAATAAATGACAGCGGCTATTAGGCTTGAGTAATACGCCTCTGCTGCTGGGTCTCTGTTCGCTGCTCTGTTGGGTAAACTGTAGGGTTCCCTTTCAGTGGCAGTTCAATGCACACTTTTACCTTTGAATACCTTCATATGTTTTCTATTTTTTCTGATTTCTCTGAAACTCTGCTCCATTTGTGCTCAGAGCATGACAATGCCTCCGTCTTACAGCAATGATTGCTGCCATGATCGAAAAGAAATTCCAGACGAGTCATATAGGTGACACAGTTACCATTGCCTGAGAGCAATTCGTACCACCCTACCTGATTGAGTAAGTGCATCTCATAGATCTGACACGCACAGGTTTCAGGCTTACATGGTAAAATGTTATAAGTCTTGTGGATAAGGCTACTTTGTGTAGTTGTGTCATACTGTGTAAAATGTATAGAAATGATTGATTAGAATATATTGAAATAAGCCTTGACACTGCTGCCGCCTCATTGCATTTTGTGCCATGCAATGCTTTTGTCCCATTTGCACGTTTTTCTACCACAAAAGCCACACCATCCCTTTGTTACTATGACCAGTGAGAGTTGTTGCAACCGTGGGGGGTGAGAGCCAGGCTGCAAAATGCATGTTTAACGCGCAGCGCTCTGCGTGTAGCAGATTTCTCTCCTTGTCTCTGTGCCACCGTGTAATTATAGAAGAATTTGGGGCTATTGATTTTTCCTACCGGTCCACTCCGGAGGTTTTCTTTTCTGTAGAGTCTTTCGCCAAACCAAAACCACAGAGTCTTTGGTAGTGTGCAGGTGAGCCGCTGTCACTCAATGATGCGTTTCCCAAGGGGGGTGTTTGCGAGGCAGGGATGAACAAGGAACCAATGGAAACACAGCAAAAAAGGCAGAAACCAAGAAAGGACAAGACAACACATAATGTTGCAATTTGATGGTCATATCAGGCAAGAAACATATATATATATACATATATGTATACATATATATATGTATATATATATATATATATGTATATATATATATATATATATATATATATATATATATATATATATATATATATATATATTATTTATATATATATTAAAAAAATAAAAATGAAAAATAGTCTTTTCCCATAGGAATACAGTCTGGCTCTGGCCTGTAAATGTGTGGTAGTTTGTCAGGAAGAACTTTGTGCTGGTGACTGTCACTGTCAGTCCTGGAGGAGCTGGAAGCTCAGTGTCACACCAGACATTGCACCTGTGACTCTTCACTGCTTCTCCCACTGGGCTTTGACTCCCACACATGCCCTTTCATGACTCAACCTTTAAACCTCCCCAAGTCATCTGCAAATATATGAGAAATGCAACCTTCGTAAAGGCCTGACCCTCTTTTTGTAAAATCACAGCGTCAAGACTCTGACACTTTTGCTGAACTGACACAATTTCTGTGACAGTTTCTCTGTCCTGTAATTGGCCTGATGGTCAGTTTCTTTGTCTTAGTGGGGAAGGTTTGAACATGAATGATAAGAAGAAGATATTGTTCAGTCATCAGCAGCACTTACAGTGATGCACTGTGGGTGAGAGCTGCCAGTGTGTCTGATGAGGCACACTGTGGTGTGTTCTTTTTTTTTAAACTGTATTTTTTCATATTGTAATTATTTCCCCTAAATTTATAAGAAGAGGATTTGCTGGACATCAATATTAGTACTACGAACATGAAGGTCAGATTTTATCACCTACTTCTTTTTCCCATTAACCTTTGGCAAGGGAACTTTAGTGCTGATGTGACCAAAGATATAAATTAACGCAAAAGCAGATTTTTTTCTTTTTAATATTAACTCAGCCTGAGTCACACCTCACACTTGCTTTTATAAAACGTTACCACTTCATTGTTGTTCATAAAAAAATGTGACACTGTCCCAAAGTCAACAAACATTTTTTAATTGTGTTCCCCAAACCTTGGTGTTGCCTCCCATCCTGGATGAAACTGGGCCTTCTTTAAAGTCACCAGATTGCTTCCTTCCAGAAGGACTTAATTGAATTCCATTTACATTTCTTTGATGTTTTCTTTTTTCTTTCTTTTTCAGGAAAAATATTGAATTTGCATATAATGCAGTTGCTGCAGGCAGCATTATAGCCCTGATTAGATGGTTCAGATGATTAAACAAATGTACTGTATTGCATATAAATATGAGGAAAAACATCTAAATATATAATGTTCTATAAAAAAGAAAAGGTCCACCGCAGTAACATCAGACCCTTATGAAATCAGTGAGAGTGCATTGCCTGACTGAATGCTGAGGCCACGACAGCTGTATTATTATTGCAGGCTGTTGGAAGCTGGTCAAAGAGGGCCACAGGGCCTTTGTTGCAAAAATGATTCAGTTGGTGACTTGGCAAGTCTGACCTCATTGCTTTGCTTTTATATAAAAAAGCAAAAGAAAAAAGCAAAAAAGCCAGAGGGCCACGGCTGTGGGGAAACAACTTATAATATTAAAGACTGGCAAGAGAATTAATTGTGTTTTTCATGTGTCGAATTGCCTTGTATCTTATGTTCTTCCTTTTTTTAAAAACAGGATATCATAAGAGTGAACTAATATTTTTGTGCTGAATTAATCTGTCAGGCAACCCACTTCCAAAACCATGAAGTTGCCCATTTTCCAGCTTTGGCTAAGGTGCCTTTTCTACACCTGCTGTTTGAGTGGCTGAAGATTTTAGAATGGCGAAGAATCGGGTCACCATCGTGTGTGATCTTGGCAAAACATTCAAGAAGAAGTTGAATGAAAAGCAATACTAGCAATTTGTCTGTTGCATTTTCGTTGATGACACTTGCTTGGCTTGGCCTTTCTTCTTTTAAATGGAATTTCATGTTTTGAATGATGACTTTAGTTTTGTTTTCCTCCGAATGTAGTCATTCACTTGTGAAATCCAGCTCACTGCTTGTTAAAGAGGGCAAACATCTGTTTAAATTAGAGTCAGGCATTCAGCAGACAACAGACACACGCATCCCATTACCAAATGGCATTTGTTGCACAGATAACTTCTGCTTAGCCACTCATCTGTTCAGATTAGAGTTTGTGCCAACATGAGTTATCAAAACTTTATTTCTTTTTTTAAGCAAAAGAACACGGATCTTTTTTGTGGCAATGTAATTTCCTTCCTATGGAGCTGTTTCAAAAGAGAATGCAGTCATTGAAGTTTAGGAAGTGGGTTTTCTTTGCTGCTCATGCCGTCTGCATTTCAACTGCCTGTCTCCTCTGCTGTGTTAATCTATGTTTAAAGTCATTAGAGAGCTGTTACAGGTTTATGTTTTTTTATGTATAATTTATGAAATATGTAAAGTCAAATGCCTTTTTTTGTTTGTTTTTACACAGTTTCACCATATCGACCAAATTATTTTGACAGGTGTGCTTTATATGATCAAATAACCAAACTGATATAACTGATGTAACAGTTGGTTAGTATTATTCAAAATGTATGACATGTTTATTGAGCATAAAGAAGGAATGCATGTGGGCTGAGGCCTGGCCATCAGTTACAGCATGCAACGCCACATAATCAAATTTATCAACAAGGATGAAAATAATATAAGACTCACGTCCAACTTTCTTGCTGCCTTTAAATTGTAGAAAGTTATTTGGTGGGAAGTGAAAGAGGCTGTTTCTTCCCTTCTGACAGCAAAAGGGAGGTGGATGGTGTGGCAAATTCCTGGCTAAAAAGGCTTGGAGAAAGAAAAAAAAAGATTAGCAGTGTGTCTGCGGGCTTTCACAGAATCCTGCGCACACAAGAGTAGCCTGAGCTCAGCCACTTAGATTAAATACAGAAAAGAGACTAGCCTTAATTAGGAGGTTTTGTTGTTCATTATAGAACGCTGAGGCCTATTAATTAAGTAAAACTCAAGACACCGAGATGAAGCTCATTTATTTTAGGGTGAGGGTTTTTTCCCCCCACCTCATTCTGTCTGATTTTCTCCTCGGAAGGATTTTTTTTTTTTTTTTTTTTTTTTGTTTTGGCACAAAACTCAAATCCACTAATTTCTTATTCAAGCCAACTGCCAAATTCAATGGACACCAAGACACAAGTTGCAATATGTCCTATAGTTTCCTGGCAATTAATCAGTGACAGCGTAAATGTGCCCGAACACAAGTTGAAGTGAGTGCACTGAGTTCTACTGTGCTGCATAATGTGACTGACTGCTCACTGATTTTATTGCTAAATCGCATCAAACAGAAGTTTGTGACATCAGAAACTTCGAAGGATCATCACTTTCTCCTTCTTTCTGCCGGTTCCTCAACAATTGTTTTTGTGGCAGAGGCCACATTTTTGCAATCTGGCTCCACAAGGATGTATTTCGCTCACTTCTTCTAAACTATACATGGCCTGTGTCATCAGAGTATTTACACTAAGTGCTGAGACTGAGCTGCTGGCAGCAGCAGATGGTGAATTTTCTGCACAATTAATTGGCAGAGATCAAGTGTTTATAACAAATACAAATATCTATTTAAACAATAATGAAATTGTATTACTCTATTATTAGTATTATTTGATTTGGGATTTTTTTTTGTTAGTTTTTATATATATATTATTACTGTTCTTTCTGGCTCAACGGAGCTGCTTCAGCAGAGCTGCAGTGTACAGAATAATAAAGCACACCTGAAGGCAAATGTATACAAACTGTCCACACCAGCTGCAGAAATAACCTTGAGTTCATCAGAGTTCATCACAGTGACTGGATTTGGTGCGAGTGGTTTGATATTGCAGAACTTTAAAAGTTTAGATGTTTTGTTTTTGTTTTCTAGAGGAAGGACTGACTGCAGGGGTATCTCGTACTGATTGTGCTGTTCATTACTGATACGTTACATAACACTAACTACTACATAACTCCCCTCAGTTGCTGCCCTGGACTGCATTGCCTCTTCCAACAGGCTTGCAGAGCAGACAACAGGAAGTTTGCTGCCTCAGCTGACATTTCTTTAAAGGGAGGGTTTATCCAAAACAGATATTGCCATTGGTCATTCATCACTTTGTTGATAAAGGTTGTGGTGACATTTTCCATTCCGTGTAACCGTTGAGAAGTTGCAAGAATATGAAATAATTCCACCCAATGGATGCGCAACATGGCATGGACATAACAGATTGGGCACTCGTCCTGCAGCGTTTTCTTATTTCTCATGTACTGTTAATGTTTGAAATAACTGTCTTAAAAAAAAAAAAAAAAAACTTGTTAAGTTAGCAAAGTGTGTGTCTATCTGTCTTTTGTCTTATTACAATAGTGTCCAAGGCAACATTGGGTTTTTACGGGGTGGACTCATCTCCATCCATGCCACAGCAGAGTGGATATGTAGATTAGGAAATGTTGCCTACATCAGTCCGAGGTGAGAAGGGAATGGCTGGAAGATCATTGATTGAACTATCAGTTCACTTTGTTTGGAAACCTGCTTTTCAGAGTTATTCCTCTGCATCCCACGTCTGCTGGACCAAACCCAAATTCTGTCTTCGTCCAACTTCTGCCCCTGCATCTGGATATTTTAACGAGGCCAGTGGCCAAATGAAGAAATACATCTACCAATTTCAACACAATTCAAAATGAAAAATCTTAACCTCTGACAAAAATTTTGATTATCTTATTTTATTTTTTAATATTTTATGTAATGTTTCATTGTCATCAGTTCTCCTCCCATTGCAAAATCTGCAAAGCCTAACTTGCTTGACTAACACAGCTTATTAAGAAAAGCGCTGTAGCTTGTCCTCAGTCTGCAATATGTTGGGAGTTGCACGGTGACGCTGCAAAACATTAGCAGCAACGAAGTGCCAGGAACATGGTCTTTATGGCGCAACCAGCCATCTGTTGTGCTAATTTGATAGCCAATATGTTTTTGATGCAGATTGACCCAGTCACTTAGTGTGCGCCATCAGATTTGTCAGATTTATTGCAATAGTTAAAAAGGTTAAAAGGTAATAATGATGGGGTGACCATTTAGTGAGCACAGAGACAATGAATCACTTCAAAGTTCATCCACTGCTGGTAATGGTCTCATTTTTATTATTATTTTTTGCATGCTTTGACACATCTGGCTCCGTATTCTATTCCTCATTTTGCTAATCTCTTTAAAGTAGTGTTTGCTCTCCCATTACACATGGACACAATCTGCTCTTATGAACGCCATTATTTGCCACTCATTGATTCCTATTGTCCATAGTTAAGCAGAGTGTTAAAGGAGCTTTCTTGCAAAAAGGTGATTAAGGGAAGCAAGAGTGAATCCAAGGGTGTTAAATTGTTTCTAATCCTTCAAGATTATACCTTGGAGAGAATAAATAAAGCTCTTCATTAATTTTCAATTTTCTTTTCCATCTATCTATCTATCTATCTATCTATCTATCTGTCTATGTATAATGCAAACCCCTTAGATTAAAGTTTAACTAAAGCATCATGTATTGTTTTAAGAGAACTCAAATATGTTTTGTTTTTTTCTAAATAAATCCTTAATCTATGGATTATAAACTAATAGCATTACTATTATTGGTCGTTAAAGTGTGATATTCCACTGTTTTGTCTTTTTTTTTTTTTTTTTTTTTTTTTTTTTGTCCTCTCTCTGTGGACCTTGCCTAGTTTCCCAGGCCTGGAGACATAATGTTAACTAAGTCCTTGTCCAAACCACTCACCTCCACACTGCTTTGCCTGTCACCAAACTGGCCTGCAGTGTTCCGAGCGGCGGTGTCTGTTCCCTCTTTTGGTTCTAGTTGTGTTTGGGCCATATGAGTTGTATTTAAGCCAATGTGATGGCTGGGATTAATAGCAACATTTTAACGGTTCTTCTTGGATTGTACTGCACATCTCTAGTGAAGGTCCTAATTCACAGCACTTTGTAAAATTGTATGTTATTATTATTATTTGTGCAAATGTTGCTTTATGTTACTTGTGCCTATGTGCAGATTTGTTATCTCAGCCTATAAAGGCATTGTTGTCTTACCTATGTTCCCACTTAATGTCCCTCATTTATCAAACCAACATGGAAAACACGCAACAGGCTTTGGCATTTAAATAATACTTAATTAGTACTATGGGGCCAAAAGTGTGCCAGGTAAATATCCCCAACATTATTACAACATTACCAGCAGAATGAATGATTGGTGCATGACTACATGAAGTGGTGTTTTTTTCTGTTCTCAACAGAAAATGCAGTTAAATCAGGTCAGTCAGGTTCTTCATACTCGCAGACGACTCAGTGTTGTTCTGTTGTCTTCACTTGTTTTAGTGTCACTTTCCAGGTCAGGGGTGCACTGCTTCTTTGCTGTGTTTTGAACCGCAATGCCATCAAATCGAGGCGCATTGCGGCATCAACCAGGGTATTTAAATGGAAATTGTTTTCAGCTACCACATTTATCAACACAGCTAATTTATTTACCCTGGAATGGGTCCGATTCGCTCGTTCCGGGAATCACTCAGTGATTTTGACAAAGGATGATTTCTACACCTTTCCCCACGGTTTCTATGCCAACGTGCTTTTTGCCAGCAGACGCGAAAACCTCGACTATAAAAGGTGCCCGTTCCGATAATGTTTGTCATTGATTATGTGGCCGCTCTCTCTGTTTTGCTCTGTTTATCTGCCCTGTGGCGCGCAGGATGTAAAGGGATGGCCCACTCGATCCCCGATGTGTCTGGGCAGAGCGGCGACGGCACGGAGGATTAGAGCGAGAGTGAGAGGGGATCGGCTGTCACATCCAGATGCTGCAAATCTGCTCCCTGCTTCACATGTGAATAGGTACGCTATTGTCTGGAGCGCTGCTTGTTCGGCACGAACAGAGCCACCGCCAAGGAGATAAACAAGCTGAAAGTGAGGTTACACCGAGTCTAAACCTGCTATGATACAGGATTACAAGGTTTATGTCGCGCTCAGGGCTTTATCCTCCGATTCTTAGTCAAGATCTTCTCGTTGGCAAACTTGGGAAACCTCAGATAGCTGTTTCTTGACTCACAATTCCACCAGGATGTGGGGGGTTTATAAGACATGTTTTTAAAGCTGAGCCGGCGGCAGAACGAGACGTTAACTGGCATGGAGATCCACGGATAGGGCACCTGCAGTTTTCCATGCAAATCATATATCTTATATTGCTTTGTATTTGAGAGAAAACACGCAATGCCGAGGAGGAAATGTTTTCGTTTATTGGCACAAAACATTTCTGCAAAAGAGTTAACACATTTTGGAGAGGTTTTACTCGTAATAACAAAATAAGGTAGTCATTTGTACGTATGAAGTGCGCTGGAGATCGCTCTCATCCGCTATTTGTTTCTGAAGCGTTTCACTGAGCAAATAGGAAAAAACAATAAATTACGCACGAGCTTCATTCAGCATTTTGTCACAGAGACATTGAGAGCATTTACACACAAAAAACAAGATGAGTTACTGAGGAAAGTCATTTAATTATATACATATTTTATGTTATATATTTCAGGCCGTGGCATTAGAATCTCTTAAGAGCTCAGTACTTTAATTTATATGCACAAAGGCAGGACAACATTTGAAAGTCTTTCTGTACCATATGTGTTTTATTAAGGTGTTGAATGTACAGCTGTTGGCATATGCTCAAATCCTTTAGCTTAGACCAAGTGACGTTGTTTTCTGTTGTATGGAACCAGGACTAATTGAAATTCACAACAAACAATTCAAATCAAAGTCAGGCTTGGCGGGGGTGCACTGCCTGCATGGATGAGGCTCCTCCTCTATGGAAGTACGCTTGAATGGATCGTCAATATCTGCGCTATGAGTTCCTTCATAGAGTCAGTTGAGATAAATAGGCCTTTAGAAGTAAGTATCCCCTGCTTTATAACAAAAGTACTACACCGGCCGTGATACCTATCAGCTGGTTCATCCTGTCTCGTCAGTACACTGAAAATGCCTTCAGCTACAGCCAGTGACTAAACCAGCCATTTACTCCTCCTGCCTTTATATTGTGCAGTTGAAGCAGCTTAAGCTGCGTTATTAGGGTGAAGCACGCTTTGAAAATTTCAATTTACTGCAGATCCATTGGTGATTTAAGGACCTAAGCCAAAAGTGGCACAGAATGGAAACTGAGAATTCATTCTTCAAACACAAGCCCTGTGGGCAAAAAACGAATTGTTGGATGAGAAGTACAGTTAGAGATTAGTGTGGATCAAAGTGGAGATTAAACGGGCTGGCAAACACACTGATGCACCTAATTACCAAGTCCATGAAATTTGATGAATTTGCTTTGAATCTGCGCGACACCGCCACACTGAGGTGTTTGTGCAACGGCTCCCGTTGAATCCGCGAGCTAAACTAATTCCGCAGCCGAAATATGCGGCTGCACCGCGCATGGCGGCGGGTAAAGGGGTGGGAGAGGGGAGGGATGTCAAGCATTACTCAGAGACAGGCGGACTACGCACCACAACCCGGGGTGGCGCGAAGACGGATGAAGCAGAATGGAAGCGAGCGGTGTGTGACACCGCCTTGCTTTCTCCACCCTGCACCACGCAAGATGCACCTGACTACATTATTTCAGCTGCCTCGCAGGAAATCAGCAGTGATGTCTCAGAGCCTCCAAAACAACATTATGAATAATTAATGCTCAAGATCTCAAAAAAATCACACTGCGCATTATTAATGTATTTGGAGCATCCTTTAAACTCAGTCTGTGAAACAGGTAGGCCAAGGAGCATTATAGTGAAGAGCATGAGAAGAAAGGGGATGTTTTTGAAAGGGAGAAAAAGATACTCCGTATTTTCCAAAATAGCAAACGGAAGATGGAAAATATATTTTAATGCGGGGGGAATTTCTCCTCAGCAGGTCCCACTTGACTCTTGAAGATCAGAGCAAGAAGCTGAGATTGCAAATTTTATGTATATCCCACGTAGCATTGCATTGCTGTCACCAAACAATTATATGGCATGAAGCTTAGGTGCTTTTAAGTCCTTATGACTGGATAAACCTACATGTCTGTATGTATTTTCCTTTTGATCTCTGCATGAGACCTACATGACTCTGCACAGCATGCTTATTACATTATCTAATTGCATCCCGACACATGTATAATTCAGGCCCTGACAACATAATACTCTCAGCATGTGGAAGGAGATCTGTGCGCTGTAAGCCATCTCTGAATGGCACTTTACAGCTTTTCCCCTTCTCTTGTCAAAACCAGGAAAGCTTTTTAGTTATTTATTTTCCGCTCTATCCCTCAAAGCCGACTTCACAGAAGCGTCATCATTTAAGGCCCAGTGTGTAACAGTTTCAGGGAATGTGATCACTTATTCCAAATTCCAGATAAACAAATGTAGAGATGTGGACTGAGACAAGTCCACTTGTAAGGAAGCGGATTGTGCCACTATGTTTTCGCAGTAGCACAGAATGTTGGTCTGTTTTGGGTTTTAGTCCTTTTTATCCTTTACAAGCAACTGGTAAAGGAAAGACTTGCGATCACAGGGACGTCCGGTAAAAGACATTGGCATGAACATTGTTTGGAATTGGCTTTCTGTGGATTAGAGCTACTATTACTTGCTACTTACTAAGAGTATCCTCAGACCAAATCCATCACTGAAATGAAAGTCGGATTGGTTGTGTGGTGATTGCGTGGGTGTCATATCACGGAGACACATGATTGGCGGCAGATGGGTGATGTGAATTGTAGAGTGAGTCGGGCTCAACTTCCGTTGGTGGACTAGGCTGGCGTGTCTGCAAGCTCAATGACTAAAATTTGGATAATAACACTGTATTGCTACCTCTATCTATGATTACAAGGGACAATTCCCGCTGTGTTGTCTCAGCGGCACTGAGGAGAATTCAGACGGACTTACAGCTAGAAAGTAAAACTGCTTTTAAGCTCGAAGGCTATACTTTAGGTATGGGCAAAATCTATATTTGACAGATGTGTTTCTCATCAGCAAGAGATTAAAAAATAATAATCATACATAAATCATGGTTACCCACACTAAAGATGGAGGCATGTGTCCACCAGACTCCCGGATGGATAAAAAGTAAAAGCTTTGAAACACAACCACTCTGGCTGTCAAGGCGGACCATGACACAAATTATGAAAGAGCAACATTCATAAACGAGCGCTCAAGAGTGACCTGGCAGTCGCACTCAAGTCAACCGCAGAGGCTTTATGTTTGGAAATGTTGCTATTTAGAAGAGCAAAAGTGGGCATGCATGTTAATCGGCTGCATTGGAGCCAGAGTCAGGGCAACGTGTGAGGCCATCGGAGAGGAAGGAGAGAGGGAGCGAGTGACTCATTTAATATCGCCACTTTTTGTCTGGGGAAGGAGCAAGTGGCGCTCTTTGCCAACGCATGGCGTACAAAGTGACAGGCAGGACGACGGTTCTGAAGACGGATGAATGATTTCCGAGGGAAATGAGATTGGGTTTTGCCAGTGAGACGGACGGGTCCCTGCTTTTGGCCTTCAAATGTTTTCTCACATGCGCTCTCACATGTTCAGCGAGGGCGTCGAGGATGAGCTGCGTTTCTACTTCGGCATCCGCAAAACTTACCCCCACCGCACCCCGCCCCGCCCCCGCTCCTCTGTGGTGGCTGTGTAATATGAGTGAGTTTGGCATAAAATGCCGTGTACAGCGGGTTGCCTGGGATAAGTGCTTTCCTGAGAAATAATCCTGTGGAAGACCTGAAGACTCCTGTGTCAGCCGTCATATGGGGAGGATGGCGGTGGGAGGAGGGAGGGGGGGCCGCATTTCATAATTCATAACACAGAGCCAGCATTTATAAGTGCTGAAGTGTGATAGATAGAAAGACTGTTATATTAAACTGCTGCCTGGTCTGTCAGAGTTGTCACAATAACCCCCCCTGCCCCCCTCGCTCCTTTTCCCCCACTTCCTGCATGCAGACTGCTCCTCCTCCCGTCAAGCTGAATCTATTATAACCGCCATGGATACACTTGGATATATATTTATACAAACGCGCACGCATACGCGTTTTGCGTCCGCGCACCTTGTATAAACACAGCAGTGAGGCTGTCATGGGCAAAAGCAATCTCTGCGACACTCAGCTTTCGGGGCCACCAGGCTGGCGCGACCAACCGGTAGGGGGCAGTCGTATGCCATTTGCAGAGGAGACACATGGTCGCTCTCTCTCTCTCTCTCTCTCTCTCTCTCGCTCTCTCTCTCGTCCGTCCAGTCTCCCTGTATTTTCAAACGTCTCATTTTCTCTTTCTCAGGCGCGCACAAGTCCAAATAGATGCGCAACAGCAATACCCCCCCCCCCCCAGCCCCCCTTAATATTATTTTTGTTGTTGCTTCCTAATAAACTGACCTGAAAGGGAGAAGGAAGCGGGTGTGGGAGTGTGGAATCAATGATGTTCCGTCCCCAGCGTGGATCCACCGTGCGCTCTCAGCTGTGAAGACGCTGTTGAGGCGCTGAGCGGAGACAAATGTGGAGGCTCTGGAGATGCGGGCTGCATCTTTGCCGTTTCCTGCGGCTGGCCGGCCACCGACACTGACTGGCGGAAAACTTGGAAGAGAGGAGCCTGTCAGTGGAAGGCAACCCACATGATCCCCCCCCCCACACTGTCTCGTTCGCGCTCATCAGTTCGCCGTCGTTTTCTCTTGGCCATACGGTGACGCCAAGCGCGCACAGGTGCCGTAAAGCGCGTCGGTTGTATGCGTCCCGCGTGTTGCGCGTCTTGGAGGGAGGTGATTCTCTCTTCTTCTTCTTCTTTTTTTTTTTTTTTTTTCCTTTTTTTGATCGCTCTTGAAGCTGCTCGACGAACCGTCGGTCGGCAGGAAGGAGAAAGGGGACGGAGCTCGGAGCGATCAGCCCCTCGGTGGATGTTAACCTCCAGCCAGTGTCTTCGTCCCCGCACACCAGCAGACAAGACGAGGCGACGAGCACGCGGATTGCAGAGATGGAGCGAGGGCGCAGAAGTGGCGGGCGCCTCTGGTGAACTCTGAATGCTCGGCTTGGAAATGATCACAGAAGAATCAGCCTTTAGAGCGAAATCTCATCGTGTTCTTCGACACAGCACTCGACGTCTGACTTGAAGGATACCTGGTGGATTTTTTTTTTTTTTTTTTTTTTTTTTATTATTCTATTTTTGTTTTGGTCTTTGCTTCGTCCACAAACAACAAAACACGTCGTTTGTGCCTCTAAAATGGAAAGCAGAAAAGAGAGAAATCCAGCGCGACAACTTTCATTAATTCTGCCATCAGAAGGATTTACCGGCTAGCTCGCTCCGCGGTGTACTGATGGGCAGGAAGAAACGAGGCTCTTCGAATGCGCACCGGGCTGTGGGTTGAAATCTTATCACATCCAGAGAGGGTCGACGGTGGTTTTGAAGTGACGTGAACTTGAAGGGGGAAAAGTTGTCACTGTGAGTGGCAGACAGTGAGACTTTGAGTGTCTGGATCGTGGTTTGGCTTCCAGTCTCACGACGGGCTTTTCATCTCAGCACAGAAAGTGACCACGCGGGGCTCCTCGTTGGACTGCGAGCTGTTGCGTGTTTCACACATATTCGCTCCACATCCAAGCAAAAAGAGCATCGCCCGTTCTTCTTTTAGGTGGGTGTCATTTTTGTTCTTGTATAATACTGGGAGACTAGTTTTATCAATGGAACTGGTGGGCGCCAGCGTGTTCTGCGCGTCCTGAGGGGGGGGGGCGGCAGGGGGGGGAGAAGAAAAGCGGGGCAACGACAGAGGAAATGTCTGGAGCATCGTCGCCGTGAGACCGCCGCGTGGATTACACCGCACGAGCCTTCTTGAACATTGGCACCACGATGTGTCAGACGGGACCAGATCTCCGCGGATTGCGTGAGCGGGACTGAGAATTTGCCGATGTGTGTTTCGATGCAGTTCTCTTTTGGGGACGGAACGGAAGAGGACGAGTTCCCCGTCCGCGGCAGAGATCATGTAGAGACCCCCTGGCGTCATTGAACAAGTAAGTTCTTGCTGTTTGTGGTTGAAGAAAAGAATGACAGATGGCTTGGTCGTCCCTAGGTGCACCTCTCTGCCTCGTCCCCGTCCAAATGTGGTGCCCCGTTTAGATGGCAGCGGTGATATGAAGTGGTGTGAATGGAGGGGACCCCCCACCCCCTCCTCCACCACACACACACACACACACACACACACACACACACACACACACACACACACACACACTGTTGCGCTGGTCTCTAACTGAAAAATCTCAATCTCAATCTCAATCTCAATCCATGCGGTGATTTGGCAAATATTTGGGGGGGAGGTGGAGTGGGAGGTGCGCGCTCGCGCTTCGCCGTGCCTGGCGTTACGCTTGCGCGCGCCCTTGGGTTTGAGTGCGCGAGCACGGTGCCTCCGGATGTCTTTAACAGTGACAGGGGAAGACTTTAAATCAAATGAACGGCGGAGGGAAGGGGGCGAGAGATGAGGCGGGTGGTGGTCTGAGTGGAAATGCAGAGCAGCCATTCATCCATCCATCCATCCATTCGTCCTCCACTCTTTCAAACCGACGTCCGCTCTGAAAATCTCCCTGATCTAACCTGACTTTGCTGCTTTAACCTCCTAGAAACGCAGTGTGCTCACATGAAATATGTAGCAGCGGCATTTAAAATTCGGATGGGGTTCTATGCGTCGACTGTGCGCCTGTGTAAAAAGCGCCAGACAGTGGTCTGTTTCTTCTCCGTGGGCTTCACAGAAGGCGCCTCTGTGGTGGCCTGGGAGGGAGCTGTCCCTCTTACGTGGTGCTGAAATTAAAACATGCCGTCTTCTCTCTGTGGCCCTGCTCAGCTGGTGAGAGCATGAGTCCGCCCCGCCGGATCGAATCCATTCGCAGTATATGCAAAGATACAACGGATGACATTTTAAAGGTTTATGACTGTTGCATTTATTGCTCACACCGGAATCTGGCAGCGCTCCTTGTCGCTTTCTTCCTACGTCGACTCATCTGCCACCTGCATTGAGACCTAAGAATATATTTTTAGGCTTATCCTTCACATATCCCAAAAAAAATGTGTCACCTGTGCTGTTGTGAACGACGTTTGTCACGTTACTGTAAACTGTCGGTCGTTAATAGAGGTGGCTGTCACTTTGCAGACAAATACTAAATCACATCTACATGCAGAAGTAAGTAAGAAACAAGGTGAATTTGTCCACTAGAAGAAAAGCCCTCCTCTTGATGGAGTGACAACGCCCCGGGGAGACAGCAGATTTTCTGTTTGTGTCCAGTTTGAGGCGGTTTGACATGATAAGTCTTCTCAGCATTGGGGCTGTTTGTTGGCGACCGGTGCTGAGTGATTCCTAGTAGTAGGTTGAAGCACGCTCCTCACTCTCAGTCAACACCTCTCAGATATTTTCTTTTTCATTTCTCTCTCAGTCAATGTTGGACTTGAAAACATTTTTTCCTGTTGAATCTGAACCCCCTGCTGTGCCCCTATTACAGTCTTAAAAGAGGACGGAAACAACATCAGGGCAGGTGCAGGAAAAGGAGCCGTTCTGCTGTTTTGTCACAAACCTGCCTTAAGCTGAAAATGCTGCGTCCACTAAAAAGTGCTCTGCATTTTCCCTGCATTGTCTTGTAATTTAACATAATATTAATAATAATTTTAATACAATTTACTTGAAGCTACTTCGCCAAATTGACGCACATTCGAGAAGAGAAAGGGCTCCTTTAAGCAGTGGACTGTACACACATGATTCCACCTGCTCTGCCACGAGTATTATCATTCCTCCTCAGCCTGTGACTTATGTCAGTACAGACCCAGGCTGCACTATGCGCCCCGTCATAAAATGTTCATTTCCCAAGATCGGATTAATCTCTGTAAAACCCAGCTTAGGACACCATTAGCTTTTATGTCTTTCACTGTTTGAGACTTGTATCAATAATAGAGCCGCCCATGCTTCACCCCCCACCCCCCACCCGCACCTCCTTTCTTCTCTCAATATATTCCCTGGGTATATAACCTCAGGGGATTTTAACAATGAGAAAGGGAAGAGGGACGGTGATCTGTTATCTGCTCCCTAGCCTGTTCTATTGGAGGGCAGCTGTGCAATACAGGGGGTCTACTGCGGTGCAGGCCCGCAGCTAAAAGCCCTAATCTCCGAGATAAAGGAAGCCTTTATATTAGGATGAGTTGGACATCTCCCCAATTATGGATTGCGGATAACCAACTCAAAGCGCAAATCAATATATGTCAGCACTAATTTATAACGAGCACGCGTTTGGGCGTGATTCCGCCTCAGAATTTCCTGCGCCTTCCAATCAGTGTCTTCATACGAGCCTGCAGGCGAAACACGAGCGCTGGTCGCCGTGAACATTATCTCCTGACCGATTCAAATCTGTTGGACGTTTACCAGGTCGAAACACTGCATGACTCAAAGATAATGTATACATACTTTGAGTCACGTCGAGCCGTCATGCTATGCACGCTCAGAGTTAGTCAGCGGTCGGGGGGACTGTGTGTGAGTTAAGGGCAGGGGTCCAGTGTTAGCTTCAACCGGGGAGATGCAGAGTCAATCCTGGCTGGCCATTGCATAAAGATCCACCGAGGAAAAAAAAAGAGAGAGCCGGCGACTTGAAAGGCGCTCACGGAGACTGACGCCGACTTATGCGGTCACTGGACATTGTGTTGCATGGAGGCGGTGACGAGAACGCGACTTGTGTCTCTCAAAGTGCGGCCTGCTGGTGTTTGACCCACACGCTGCTGGGGGAAGAGAGTGTCACGGTCAGATTGTTTGGCTGTAAAAAAATCAAAGCGCCACTATTTGTCAGAGCCAGTTTGCGTCGCGCGGCGCGTTACTCACGTTTTAATAACGCAATCTGGCCGGCCGCAGCAGATGCGAGCAAACAAACGCGCACGCGCTCTGGCAGGCAGGCGTGAGCTGCGTGTCCGCGGACGCCCCTCTCATTAGTCATCCTCTCCTCCAGCGTGTCTGGCCCGGCGCTCCGTCCGGGGGGGTGGGCTGTGGTGGTGGTGGGGGGGAGGAACAGCTGAGCAGGGGGACGGCTGCGGCACATTCCGTCAGTCGATGGATTAATCAATCGGAGTTCCAACTCAGCCCATCCATCTCGGGGAATAATCTGGGAGACATCATGAAAGTGCCAGTCTGTCACTCCGGAGGCCGCAGAGCGTCGCGCTCTTCTCCACCCTCCACCCCCACCCCCTGCCACTTTTATCCAGGCAACAGTAGTGAATTAAGAGGAGGCAGAGCGTGGATGTGTCGTGTGTGGCAACACTCTGAGGCACTTGCTTGTGTGTGTGTGTGTGTGTGTGTGTGTGTGTGTGTTTTTGACTGCTTTGTAAAAACAACAGCTGCTTGAGATATTTTTTTTAGCTCCTGTGACTCAAGGCTAAACAAGAGTTCTTCCAACTCTGCCGCTATCTCGTTTCCTCGCTTCCAACCCGAAAAAAGCAAAAAAAAAAAAAAAGATTCGACTAAGCGCACTGACCTGGATTCAAAGCGCATCGTTACTCACCACTTGCCTTGCATCACCCACCTTGCCAGTCGAGACGATGGTGTCTTTTAGACCCCGTAATCCCGGCCGCCCTCTTTGCCGCCTGTGTTTCTTTTTTTGACCTCACTGTAATGTCACTCGGTGCTAAAACGAGAGTGAGGGCGCCCGAGGAATGACTGACACTGCGGCTGCGCTGCTGCGGCTGCGCTGCTGCGGCTGCAGCTGTGCTAATGGCAGTTTGCATGAGAAGAGTGCCGAGCTCTTTCTCAGCATCACACACACACACACACAAACAGAAACAGATACTGTTCATATACATGCTGTTGCCAGCTTTGGTGCATATGAGGCCACTCGGGTGCGTTAGTTTGAGTGACGCTGATGTGCCCAACGACATCAGTCCCTGCAGCTAAATTGAAAGGGCGCAAAAGCCAAGGTTTGTGCATATGCTGTCCTGAATCATTGTTCAGCCCTCTCAGCTTTCCAGCTACTTTATTAAAGTCATTAAATTAAAGTAATTTAAGAGCAAAAAAGCTGAAGAGCAGAATAGACAGATAGTCTTTCCCTTTGGAGTAATGCCTTCTTGGTCTTTTGTAGTTGACTTTACAAGTGTGAGCTCAGTAGTCTCGTTACTTCAAACACCCATAGTTGAAAACATCTGAACTGGAAAGAGACCCTTCAAACAGCTTCTTCTAGTGGTTGTGAAGCAGTAATCAGACCAGCACATCAGCCAGGCTGATTATGAGCTGCTAGTTAAGGCAGAAAGTTGGCAAATTGGAAACCAGCTGCAGGTGTCAGAATCAGAAGAAACGTTCAAACTTCAATGCAGCCAACAGGGGTGATGACTTACAGGAAAAGGCTGCTATTGTGTGAACCACACTGGTATTTTCCTCATTCCGGAAGGGTTAATTGACTGTTAACACCACTACTGTCACTACACTGAAGAGGAAGAACTGTTCTCTTTTTCACCTGCAAAGGAAGAGAAAATGTACTGTAGTTGTAATAGATATCTGACCTGTTGGTTGATGGGCTATTTTCACAAACAAGCCAGTTATTTACTGTCATTTATAACAAATCACAGAGTTGTTTTTTTTTTTTTTTTTGCGTCAGGCTATTTGCTACAGGCTGTTTGCACCTTCTCTCCAACAAAACAGAAATTGGATTTCATCAAGGTATGATGGATTTTCTAGTGGATTTACGTTGACTGAAGAGAGAAAGGTCATCTATATTAGTTACTTTAAATAAACATTGACTATAATTGTCCCATATAATAGCAATGTTAAGATTTTTATTTTTCATGACTCCAGTCGGGCAAACAAAGAAAACTCTAATTTTTTAAAAATCAATCTAACAAACAAACACATTTTTTTAAAGCATATTTATACTTTTGTTACCAAGTTCAAATTAGCAGGAATATAAAACAAAACGGAGGTGCCCATAAGGTGATCTAAGTTGAGGGGATGGAGAAAAGCTCAGCCTGGGGGTGTCGTCTCTAACCTTGGAGAGGCATCACTTTCCTTTGTGAAATCAGAAGTGTCCAGAAGTGCTGTTTAACTTGTGCTTTCTGATAAGTGTGGTCAACAAAAGTAGTAAAATCTACTTTTCTTGTGTCTGGCGAGTTCAGCTACAGGCCAGAAACAGACATCGCTGTTATTAAACATTTATGAAACAAAAGCCTGCATAAAACTGGACATTAAAAAATAACAAAGCTGCAAATCTTTCTGCTAACTAGCTTTTCTTTTTCTTTCAATATCCAAGAATGGTTGACCAAGCCAGGATGTCATTGTAGCTCTGGCACTGGAGAAAAGGGAACTGCTTTTGCAGAATTAAAATATACTGAAATAATTATGAATGCTCCTGAATTACAATAAAACACCTCCCCCATCAAGTAGAACTCCAGATTCCAAGAAAAGATTTGGCCTTGACACTAATTATCTTTAGAGACAATGCCCTCTGGAATGTGTTCGTTAAAATCCCAGTACTCACAAAGCATTCAACGTTGAGTAAAGAGGGAAAAAAAGAAAACACAGGTTAAAAAAAATATGGGGGGGAAACGAGTACATGACTATGTAGTTTAAAGCCTCCAAAAGCAGCAGCGTGAGGAGGTCCAGGGGTGCAGAGGGAGCGCCTGTGATCTGGACATCTGGCCAGAGCTCCGCCGGCTGTCTTCCAGATCTGCCTTTTAACTCATAAAGCCAATCAGGCTGGCAGCCACCGTGGCCCAGCTTGGCTTCGTAGCAGGAGCCTCTGCTCATCAGTCAAAGCTGCACAATACAGCACAGCGTGAGCGCTCCCCAGGTCGCACTCACACATTTGCTGCCGTAGAGCTGCGCCATGGTTGCACTGTAGATCATCGTCAGATAAGGGAAAAAAAAAAGGAGGGGCGGGGGGGAGGAGGCGTTTATGCACTGCAAATTGAACCATCGCGTTCCGATGCACACAGTATAGACGGCAACAAGAATTTCACATAATAAAACCAAAGGAGCACAAAATGCAATTAAGACGAAAAACCGCCGACCGTTTACAGTGGGCAAAAAAATATATTTAAACAATGTTACAGTAACAGAAAAGTGACCACAAATTAATTAGCAGTGACAGTCACCACCAGCACTGTGCATGTGGTGTGCAAATCCAGTGTGACTGGAGAAACAAAAAGCACCGACTCTAAATGCAACACAACAGCACAGCAACACAGCAACACAGCTCGGCTCGTGCCCTCGCATTTAATGCATGTGCTTCTCTATGCGCCCCTGCATCTCTTTGTCCCGTGCGTGTGCGTCTTCTCTCGCCTTCCACTCACCTACCCGCCCTCCGACTCACTCACTCACTCTCTCACTCACCCTGCGAGTGTCTGACCTTAATGTGTCACTCATCCTGGCACCTGCATGTCGACGAAGCCTTGCCCCACTATGATAGCTCTGATCTGACAAGGAAAAACTTCCGCTTGATTTAATCCAAGCCTCCTCGGTGGAGTTTGCTGGGGCACCAGTCTGTTTCGAGCGCTCAGGTCAGGGCCCTGTGACAGGGTTGGGGGGCGGGAGTGGGGGTAGGAGGTGTCTGTCAGTCTGCAGACGTGCGAGAAAGAGAAAGACAGAGAGAGAGAGAGAGAGAGAGCAAGAGAGCTGGGAGAGAAGTTAGTTGTGATCAGAGAGCTGATGGACAGAGGGAGCTCGTGCACGACTCGGTGATGGCTCGTCTCCCTCGCACACATAGCACATTAATCCGGAGCAGGTGCCCATCTCATGCAGTTCAAAGACGCTTGCGCTCGATTCTGGAAAATAAATAGCTAAATAAATAAAGGAATGAATAAATAAATAAATAAATAAAACGCAGCTCATCGCTGAAATGGAAAGTGGCGTTTTCTTTCGTGGCTTAATGGCTTTTTGCGAGGTCTCGCGGCTCGTGGCGAGGCTTCAGCAGGGATCGTTATCAGTGAAAAGTGGGAAATATAAATAAATAAACCTTGCACATACGGAGCAGCTATTTCTGGAATGCCCCCAAACAGTGGCAAACATTAATCCGCATGTCAGCAGGTAGTATTTGCTGTGGATGGAATTTCTAATCGATGCATACGGCGCATTGGAGAGCAGAGAAGGCGGCCTGTGTCTGTGCGTGTGTGTGTGTGTGCACACATTCCCAACCCACATCCCCCCGGTGGCTGTCCTCCTGCAGCCCCGTGCCAGACTCCTCAGCGTTTGGCTGCGCTCCCTCCGTCACTGAGCAGAGGAAACAGTCACACAACATTTAACGTCTTGTCATTTTTCATTTCCTTTAAGTAGAAAAAGATGTGAAAACGCAGCTTATAGGCGGCATAATGGCAGATGCGCTCACGCACGTGGCTGCACGGCCACGGAGGCACATGCTAGAGTTGGCGAGGGCAAAGAGGGACAGTGTTAACGTTCGATCCACTCACACTGTCGGAATTAGGAGAATAAGAAGAAGCACCTTGTTCGCGAAGACTCAGACCAGTGAGGTCAGGTTGGAAAGATATGGATTGGAATTTTAAAATTTAAATCCTCTCCACCGCCAGTCAGAGGTCACCAGCGTGATGAATCAACACCTTTTGCTGCCATCGATGAGAGGAGACCATGTTGGACAAACACGTTTGCTCGCAGAGTCGGCAGGCAGCGATTCCCAGCAGGGAGATTCCCTGCTCTCTCCCCGGCACGTTCCCCAATTGATTGTGCCAGTGTTGGCTGATAGGAAGCCAGACTGGGATGGGGATCGTGCTCCAGCCTCGATTGTCGCACTGACTTGAGAGAGCTTCCCAGCTGTTCAGAGCACAGCGGCATCCCGTGGACGTCGCTGCCGCTCGATGCTGAATAACGAGGGAGATTTCATCATTCTCATCCGCGGCGGCAATTTTCCATCTGCGCGGCCTGAAAGTCTGGTGACTATGTCAGTGGTGTCTAAATGCTGTGGGTTGAAAAATAGCTGCAGTGTGCTCTGATTTCTGTGAATTGGCATGATGATGTTGAAGATGTCGTTGTAAAGGTTTACACTTGCCTCTCCTGTCTCCGTGTCTTGGTCATGTAACCTCTGCGTTCATCCTCTGAATGAGCGTTAGTGAGTCAAAGCGGTTCTGAATCTGGCCTGCCGCCGCCTTGTTTGTTTTGTTTTCGTATTTTGTTCTTCCTCTCTCTTCTCGTATCTTTTGTACTTTGTCACAGAAATGTTAAAAGGTTGGTCATCACTGCTATGGATTTATTGAAACGTACTGTTTATAAATGCCCTCATAAATCTTTGCCCATGACGATCAAAAAACGAACCAACAGAATTTCAAAAAAACAACAAAGAACAGCAACAGTGACCTCACACAAAAAAAAACAAAAAAAGCAGTTGGCAACCACTGCTGCACGTCTGTGTGATTTTGATGCGTCTCCGCTCTGAATTCTGTCACGGTGATATAACGATTATGTTCAGCGGTGGGGGAACGTTCCCGAGCTTCGTGTTGACGGCTAATTGGGCTCAAGTGTAATGAATGTGTCACATTAATGACCCAGATTCGGCTCATTGTAATATTCATGAGCTGTGAGTAATGTCCCTGCTCCCCACCCTTCCACCCCACCCCACCCTCCAAGGTATAGCGGAGGTGTGTCAGTTTGCGGAGTGTTTACGTGAGAGTGTGAAGACGTGGGCGGTTTTTGGGAATAAAGGGCGAGCGCCGCAGCAGCAGCAGCAGCAGCAGCAGCAGCAGCAGCAGCAGCAGCAGCAGCAGCAGCAGCTCCTTGACGGTTCGCCCTGTTGTTTTCCTGGAATGCGAAACTGGAACTTTTCCAGTTTTCCCTCCACCCGCTGCCGCTGATTTGAAGAAACGCTGCTTTTTCTTTAAAACGTGCGTCTCCATCTGCAGGTGTGTTTTCTTGGGGCGATGCCTCACTCCTCATCACCTTATGCTTGAAACTGAGACGGGCCAAAACAGATTCCAAACCAGGCGGCACCTGTCAGGTCACCCGTCCCGAAAACATGTCCGGAATGATTTTTTGCTCTTTTCAGAAGCCTTTGGGAAACGTGTGTTTCTTTACGGGCAGCATGGACAGGTTAAAGGGGTCTTTGGTGGCTGATGAAACAGGTGGGACCCCCGCAGTCGCTGGCAGGCAGTCCTTCCTCTTCCTCACACCACCACGCCACGCATCGTGTCCACATAATGGAAGCGTAAAAGAAGAAGCAGCCTCTTTTTTTTTTTCTATTCATTAGCTTCATCTCGATGTGAAGCCCTAAAAGGTCCTATCGTGTCCTGGCCTCGTCGTATTGCTCGTCCTGCTGCTCTAAGGCACAATTACGCCGCCGTGCGATTCCCCTTTTTTCTTTTGCGGCGCTTGAATTGGACTGCAGAGTTTTGGTAGTTAAAAGAGGTCACATGAATGTGAGGTGTCCCTGGCGGCTAAAAGGAAAAAAAAAGGGGGGGACTAAACGGCTCAGGCACCGAGGCAGAGCAGGAACAAGTTCTTCCCTTTGTAGTGGAGGGACAGAATCACAATGGGCGCCGACGTGTTGACTGATAAGACGGACAAGGTCTTTCCAAGGACGCAGTGAGAGTCACGTCCACACGCAGTCAGGAGGTTTGAGTTAAGGAACGCACGTGCCGCGCACACTTATCGCTCAGCCAATTAGTAACCAATCCACCACAAGCGTCGCCCCCTTCTGGACGTACTGCACGACTCCTCTCTCGTGGGAATTATTTTGGTTTTATGTATTTTTTTATTTATTTTTTATTTAAGACAGACCTTAAAGGCCAATTATGTTTCCTTGTATGGAGGAAAATTCTGCAAAGTAAAAAAAAAAAAGTAAAATAGAAAAAAAAGTAAAAACTAAACAAAAATATAGAAGCGTCTGTCTGCGAGTGATAAATTAGGTTTTAATGAAGAGTGAAAGTGTTTTCCGTCGAAGAGTCGGCCACGGTGTCAGATCCAGCGTGGTGGCTCTGGTGCAGTGATAAGGCATTCATTACCGCCAGTTAAGAATGGCAGCTATCAATCTGTAAATGAGCTGTATAAGTCATATAAATTACACCGCGAGTGCGGGAAGTGGCCCCATAAATGTCAAAAATGGAAATAGACTTCAATGGATGGCTGGGCAAACGGGAAGTGCCGAGGAGGGTTTTATTTTTATTAATTATTTATTTTCCCTCCCCGTCCCCGACCGCAGAGCCATGATTCCCCCATCTGCACCATCCGGACATGACAATGGAGGATTTTGTCATTGTCCAGGCGAAAAGAGACTCACTCAGTTGGGGGGAGTTGGAGGGGGGGGGGGGGTGGGGGGGGGGGTCTGGTGTTTCTCGCGGTGGCGATTTAGAACGGAATCTTCACAATAATGTTCTGCCGTTTCGGTACCAATTTGTTCCAACATCAAAGGACCGGCCACATTGTGATCACAGCCTGTGTAAAGTGGAGCCTAATCCCAATTAACTGATGGAGGAACGCTGGAACATGATGACACGGACTGCGGCGTTCTGTTTGCTCCGTTTTGATCAGCGACACACATTTGTAAAGTGCACCACCCACCACTTCACTCACACACACACACACATGCAAGCGCACACACACACACACATGCATGCACACACAGGCTCTTTAGTCATTTATTCTTTAATAGAAATGTTATTTTTTATTTGTACATTAGCACAATTACCTTTGCTCGAGCGTCAGGAAACTAATTATAATATTAATCCACCATGATAACGTTGCTTGTGATTTTTTCCCTGTGATAACTCTGCAGCAAACATGACCTTTAAACAGGAGTTGAAACATCTCCGTATTATACTGGTGCGTGTTAACTTAAGATGGCGAATTTTAAAGGTACGTCTGATGTTACTGAAACTTTGAAAATCTGTTTTTACATCACAGTCGTATAGTTGAAACAGAGACCACTGCTTGGTTCCAGGCAGACAAGACATTCAAAGGCCCAGTCTGTGCGTTTCAGCAGCTTCTAATGTTTAAATGTGTTTTGCAAACAGTGTTTATGCAACTTGATCGCACATCACACATCAAGGTGAATGAAAACACCAAAAACAACCACTGTTCTCGATACAAAGTGGGGCGGTATGGCTGCCTACTTACAAGTGGAGCTTGTAATTTATTCAAGATCTTATTATTACCCAATTATTACAAGACAAATTTACTTACAATTATGCCAATTGATGGCTTCAAATGCTGAACATCAGGTCATTGGGCGTCGCATCCTTCAGGTCAGCATCAATTGATGTTAGGCAGAGAATAGCCCATTGTGTGAAACAAGTAATCATTCACTGCTGAGGAGAGAAAAAAATGTCTCGGCACCGTGAAATTAATCAAACAGAATTAAATCGAACAACTTGGCCGGAGCTCAAGCAATTATGAGCAAAGAGTGCGGGGGGGAATAAAAAACAGATTTAAGCATGAGGATGCGTTAATTACGTCTGGGGGTTCAACGCACCCCAATTCACCTGTGTCGAAACAGGTCAGCACATTGTGTTCTGTGCGCTGAACAAAATGCACAAGGGGAGCTCGACTGTGCAGCACCACCGTGCTCATCTGTTTTATTTGAGTGTGGAAATGTGAGGTCCATTTGGTCACCCAACCCTAACCCTAGCCCTAACCCCAATCCTAACCCTAGCCCAAACCCTAGCCCTAACCCCAATCCTAACCCTAGCCCAAACCCCAATCCTAACCCTAGCCCAAACCCCAATCCTAACCCTAGCCCTAACTCTAGCCCTAACCCCAATCCTAACCCTAGCCCTAAACCCTAGCCCGATCAAGGAAGAGCAGCTCTCTCTCTTTTTTTTTTAGTGACTGTCGCTCTTCCAGCTTTGTTTGACAAGGTTCAAGCTTCACGGCGTAAGCGAAGCAAGTTATGTGACCGCACTTTGACATGCCTTGTGGGAACTCTTCTTTCTGCAGTGCTGCTGAGGTCTGATGTTGCTTGCCGTGTGTTAAGCTCAGTGCCCAGGGGTGGGACAGGATTTAAAGGCTTTGCACAACATATGCTCTACATGTATATACAGCCCATGTGTGCGTGTGTGTGTGTGTGTGTTGCAGGATATTATACTCAACATAAGTTTGAAGGGTTTAACTAGAGAGATGCCATATCAAGGAAAATATACATGACTATCTATACCTGTCATTTCCCCATTAGCGGAGGTGAAACGCAAAAGAATAATGTTTTTTTTTTGAGCAGTCAATTATCCTTTGACATTCAATATTGTCAGACTCATTTGCACTATGTTTGTATTTATGTTAGCCTCGGATTAATAGTGAAGCATTTTATGTAGGGTGCACGTTTGAAGGCGGCACAGGCTAATTCCTGCAGCCACTCCATGAAATGAGATTTGACAGTGTCAGTCCTGTTTGATCAATTCCAGGTCCCACACAGTTCTTAAAGTGCTTGCCCTTTCTTTTTTTTTCCAATCACAGTTGCAAGTTCTTTTTTACAAGCGAACCTGTTGTTGTCGTCCAATGATGCAGGTTGTGGTAGAACAATGACAAAAGTGTATTGAAGCCAACACTTCACTATTGTCGAATGATATTTCTGGCACTCGACAAAGACTGTTTTCCTCCGGTTCATTTTCATTCCGCTAAGAGCTTTTGAAAGGCTCTAATTCTAATTGCAAAGTTAGAAAGTGAGAACAATGATTCTTAGCTGCCAATGTTATGATCAAAACTCTTGACACTCGCCGGGAAAATGTAATTTTCGAGAGAAACGCGGAAGGGAAAAAAACTAAATAAAAGGGAAAAATTTCACCTCATGGAAAGGTTGCTGTGGTTCCGGATGTTTTCCAGGATGTCTGACTTATAATTTGAAGCTGTGAAGCAGCTCCAGAACAACCCCAACCAACCTGTGTTGTCAGTGATATTGATCGAATGTGTGTTACTCTGAGCAAACAAAGCAGATGATGCACTTCTCAGCTCTTACATCTGACGGAAATTACATCCATTTCGTACGGGCACCGCGTTCGGTTTGCCACTTTTGCACAGAAATAAAAGTTTGGAGAAATCGACCAAGGCTGAGAATACCCATGTCTTTTGCGACGTGTTTGTGTTGCCGTCGGGCAAAGCGCCGCTGGAGGACGAGGAGCGGCTATAAATACGGCGACGCATCGCAGAGGAGGCCATGTGTGCTCAGCTGTCTTCTCCTCGTGGAAGCGGAAGTTTGAGAGAGATTGATTCCCGGTGTATCGCACCGCTCCTTCTCCTCTCCTTTCCATTTCCTTTTCTGCTGATGTGTGTTATTTCAAAGGGTGTTCCTGTTAATGTGTTTAGCCTCCAGCCCCCCCCCCCCCCCCCGCGCCCCAGCCCCCCACCCCGCACTCATTTTCTCAAACTCCTCCATTCTGCAGGCTTTGTTAAACACAAAAGCGCCTATCTTGCTCTCCCATCTCCACTTCGCCTGCTCCACATTTTCCCTTTCACCAACCTCAATGTGCTTTATGCAAAATAATTGGTTTAGGGAACTGTTTATCCACATGCTTCTGCGTTCCCCGGCTCATTCCATCGTGAAACCTGCGAGTGTTCAATCACCCAGACCTTTCAGGGGTTGTTGGTGGTGGTGGTGTTGGTGGGGGCTGGGGGGGGGGGTGACAATACCTCGGCTGGTTTCAGCGGCGGCGCTTTCTCGGTAATGGGGGTAGCTAAAGATGGCTGGCTGCCGGGGCACGGCACAAACGAGGCAGAGCTCCTGCGGAAAGCGAGCAGCAAAGCACATCAGTGCTATTGTTAACACGTAGCGGGACATTCTTGCTGATGGCTCTATATGAGCCAGTGGGCTTGGTGGGTATTGTGTGTGTCGGATGCAAGACCCTGGCCCACCCCTGCTGCTGCCTGCACTGCCGTGTCACTGTCGGGCAAAAAAGCAAAAAAAAAAAAAATGAAAAAAGCAGCGCGGTCAATCCGCGTCCAATCACTTGAGTCCCGGCACGCTGGCGGTCACCCGGCGCTGGATTATGTCTCCCTCCGGAATCAGGAGGCGTCACTCCTCCCGGTGCGCTGCCCTCAGCCGGCAAGCTCACGGAGAACGGAAAAAAGAAACTCCAGGAGTGAGTCATCAACGCAAAGATAGTGTAGGGGTGCAGAAACACAAGGGAAGTGAAGACGGAACAAAGGGTCGGATTCTTTTTTTTGTTTTTGTTTTTTCTAGAGTGCAGAGGCAGAGACGGTTCGAAAAAGTTGAAGTGAAGTTTGCTGCGTAAATGTCAAATTCCAATCGGATGAATAACGTAGGAGGGGAGACAGCAGCAGCAGCAGCAGCAGCAGCAGCAGCAGCAGCAGCATGATGTGCCCATAATACTCTCACTGCAAACCTGTTTTGCCTGCAAACATCATGTGTACCGACACGCTGCCTCTCTCTCTCTCTCTCTCTCTCTCTCTCTCTCACACACACACACACACACACCCACACACACACACACACACACTTCGGTGCCTGTGACTGTGAGTGCAGCGCAGGATTAATTAGCAGACAGATTGCTAAAACGCCAGCGAACACGGTTTGATGTGCAGACGTAAAGAGCAGACTCTCGGGGGAGGGGAAAGGGGGGTGGGTGTGGAGGGGGGGGATGCTCCTCGTCCTCTCCCACTCGTCGCACTCGCCCATCTTTTTTTTTCCTTCCTCCCTTTCTATATTAGGCACTTCTGGGTTAATCATTCCTAGAGGACAACAGCACCTTATTGCTGCTGCGGCTGAAAGATAAAAAAAAAAAATGAGGGGAAAAAAGGAGGGACGCCGTGTCACGCGGCTGAGCAGCACAGTCTTGTTCTCGCGCTCCCACTTCCAGTGATTACAGACACTTTAAAGGATAAGCACAGATCTTAAAGCGGCGCCGTCTCCGCCGCCGCGCACTTCAAAAGAGGTGAGGAGTGTTAACGCCATCTCGCAGAACCTCCCCACCCCCCCTCCTCTACCCTTCCCCCACCACCACCTTCTCATTTTTTCTCCCACCCATACGATTTACTTGACCTTATTCCTCATTTATTCTCGTATTTGCCTGTCCTTTCGCTCCGATGCCACCAGAGGGTTTTCTAATCTTCGTCTTCCTATGAGGCATTCCTTCAGATCTCCTCGCATCCTCTGTGCTGTGGCGCGGGGCGGGGCGGGAGGCAGGAGCGCTAATTTATTTGTTTGCATATGGCTGCTGCTGCTCGGTGGTGGAGGGATAACACCTCGAGTGGCTCGGAGGTTTCACGACAGCCTCCCAGAGGACGCAATGCTCACAAAAAAGAGAAAAAAAAAAATGAATTAGAGAAGAATAAACAAAACACCGCGCGCAGAGGAAAGAGAAACACGGTCAAGTCAACACACACCGGCGCCTCGTTCTCCGCTCTTTGAACGTGCGGTTATCTGAGTGCGGCACGAGTCGGAACCTTGTGATGTCCTCGCGTGAGGCCGACGGTTGCCAGTTAACGTTCCGTCTGCTGCGAGTCCAAATTAGTCTCGCACGGCGACTTTCTTAATCAATGCGGCTGCAAAGTGGGATGTGAGGCGACTGCTAACGTATCTCTCTCTCTCTCTCTCTCTCTCAGACACACACACACACACACTCACACACACACACACACACACACACACACACACACACACACACACACACAGGCACACACACTCCTGGGGTCTAAAGTTAAATGTCTGCCAGCTGAGCGTGTCCCTCAGTCGGGCTTTTGTTCGTCTCCAGCTGAAGCTGTGTAATTTGTCCGCCAGTAATTTTGTCAGGAATGATGGTTCGGGTGCCAGTTCGTTTTTAGTTTTTAGTTTTTTTTTCACAAATCCTACATAAAAATGCCAGCTATTATCATCTTTTTCTACATTTTCACTGTCACAGCAGTGTGCATGTTCTGTATTTTAAGAGAAACCTAAAGCTGATTTGGAATTGAAACCTCTGTGTTAAACGTTGTGCATTCGTTCCTTCTGGGAGGGTCCTCAGCCGTGCAGCATGCACCACCGCTTGCAGTCAAATTCCCAGACGACGCCTTGTCCCAGGCGTGGATGGTCGTCCCTGTTGTAAACAGCTTGTAGCTTGGAGCAGCGAGCGCTCCACGTTAATCTACAGCAGGGAACGTGTCCGGGTTCAAAACCCAATGTGGCGCTCTGTCTCATGAAGCCAAATGTGAAGCAAAGCTGCATCACAATGGTTCTGATGATTTTTTTTTTTTGTTTAGCTTTGTTGTTGTTTTTTTTTCTTTGATTTCACGCCGGACATTTGCCCCGGGGGCTTTATTGCATTTCGGCGAAGCCGCAGCGGCCGAGAGGCTGGTGGGTCGGCAGGGTGAACGGCAGGCATGTGGCAGGGGGAAATGTACTTGTACGGTTCATTTCCTCCCTCTTCCTCTCTCTCTTCCTCTCCCTCCTTCCCTCCCTGACTCATTCCCAAAATGGAGCTGGAGTATGGCGTCTTGGTCAGGGAGCCCCGGTATTGTGTGAGATCATTCGCGCTCTTGTTCTATTATTAAATCCTGGTTATGTAAACCGCCAGGAGACGACACCGACGAATAATGATTCACCATAATTCAATTGTATAACAGGCCTACTTCGACGGGGAAAGCAGAGGTGGTGTGTGCATGCCTGCCTGTGACGGAGTCTGCGCCGCATTGGTTGATTCATTTCCCGCTCAATTAAATCATTTCTTCGGAGACAATGGCTTTCAGCAGCGGCGCGCCTGTTTTCTAACATAATCCATGTGTCTATGATGAATAATGGCTCTTTCTCAATCGACGCGTGTCCCTCTGAACAAAACGGACGTGACCTCCACAAATGTACTAATCGATTGGATCAGAAGCCCATCCAGCCGAGTGTTTCAGAATCTGCTGCACACATTCTGGAAAGTAAATGACATATGATGAGATAAATCTTGTTTATAATTTTGAGGGAGGGAAAAAATACATCTTGACCTGTTAGATTTCGCTTCTATTAGCTGTCACTTCAGCTGTGTTTAGTTTAATTTGATTGATGCTGCCAATTTGCATACGCTGGAGATAAAACGGGGGATGTGAAACTGCGGCTCTTTAAAAATGCCAAAATGCGTTATTGATGTCAGGGGTCAGAGGTCAGAATGGGTCGACCGGTTGAAGACCTTAGGAGGGCAACAGTAACTCTGGATGTAACTAAACTCTGCAAAACAGTATCTTATCGCTCAACGCCTCCAACCTTGAGCGTGAACAGCTCCTTTAGCTACTTCAGACTTGCAAGGTACGGAAGTCGTTACACACACACCACTTAACCAAGGTGGTGTGTGTATATTTACAGCTGACAGGAGAAACTGGCAGCGTTCCACAAATTCAGGTACTTAGAAGATTTCACAGATTGACCTTCTTCTGAACAAGTGGCTGCTTTTTTCTTATCACCAAAAAATACGTTGCAAGCAGGCAGTTTAGGGTTGACTAGTGATCGATTTGGAGTCGACACAAAAAGATATTATCATAGATTTATTCACAGGTTACAGTTTTTGACAAAATAACACAGGTAACTGCTCCTCCAGAGTCTCCTCCTCCGTAGCAAAGGAAGGACTTTTGTTGGTTAGCTGTCACGAGGACAGAGGTTAAGGCAACTCGGCTGCACTGAAGAACTAACTTTTTTTTTTGCAGTAAGTGAATAAAACCTTCAGTTCGGTGGCTTGCGCTCAAATTTCTGAGACATCATCAGATCTGGTGTGCTAGAGTCAAACAGGTCAACATCAGAAATAGTAGACAGAAATTGGAGCAGCAATCTCACAACTCAAAGAAGCGGGAGGGCTGGGGCGTGGGTGCGGGGGGTGGTGGGGTGGGGGTAGGGGTTGGGTGAGAAACACAAGGGCGAGGGATAATTAAACTGTTGTTGAGATAAAAAAAGCTGGACTCGAACCTTGTCTACACAACTTGCTGACAATTTGCCCAGTGCATTGATAAAATGTAAGAGCTATGAACGTAAGAATCTAATTTAGATCAGACAAGTTGATTCGTGCAATCGCTCTCCTGACGCCTTGCTAATTACATTTTACAAACAATACAACAAATCAACAAGGCTTTGAGAAAAAAAAAAATGTGGCCTCATATATTATTTTATTTTTGATGATGTCTGTGGAGGGATCTGCAGTCCGGAAAATCAACTGTCCCCTTGTGTCGTTCTGGCTGTTCTGCTGTTGTTGACGACCGGCGTCGGCCGCCATCAATGAATTCCATGAATTTCATGAATATTCCCAAAACTACTCACATGTCATCCGCGCACAAAATCGATATTCACACGATGAGGCTGCATGCAAAGTACAGCAGTGCAAGCTTATCTGCTGACCTGTATGACAAGACTCACGACCTCCTTTATCTTCTCATCTCACACCCTCTCTAATTCTTTCCGCCTTCTCCTCTGCTTGATGTCCTTGATATCCTCAAGTGCTCCCTAATGATGGAGCCCAACGATTTTAATCACGCGGTATCTAGATTAAAATTGCGAGTGCCTTGCAAATCTCGCGCTATCTCCTGCTGAAACCATGAATGCGCCTGGAATCCTGGAACTCCTTGTTTCTGCGGATGCGTGTGCTGTTTGACGGTCGTAAAAATTGCTCTCAGGATGATCACCGTAAACGCGAGTGGGCTGGAGACACGGCCTTTGTTCCTCACACAGTCTCCAAGTTGAAGATGTGTCAGAGGTCGATTATCAATGAGAGGTTGCTCTTCGCATTCCGGTCAGAAGTCGCTCATATTTTCCAGCGCAGGTCGGAATTTATGCGGATTGCTAATGCTAAACAGAGGGGTGAGACAGTGAAGTAAAGGCACTCGCCTTTTACACAGGTCACGTCAGGCTGTCCCATCTGACCTGGCAGTCCTCCCAGAAAAGAAATAGAGGGGAATCACAGCTGCTGTCTCACCCCACCTCCCCCCTCACCCCTGTGGAGCTGCAGAGGTGGGGTGAGGCAGTTTTAGTTATCATGTTTAATTTGTTTTCGACACAGTCGCTTGTGTTCACAGTTGAGCTGTCAAAGAGGTTTGATCTTATTTTTAATTTTCCACTATAACATAGCATTGTGTGCGAGCCGAGTGAGGAAAGAGGGTGGGGAGGGCGGGGGTGGGGGCTCAACCCCCTTTTTTTGCAATGTACATACCATCACTTCATTTCCTGTTGGTACGTTCAAGGGTTTAGGCGTGATTGTGTTGACTGATGTTTGTCTATTCATCTGAAAAAGTGCTATCATTGGTGAGGACATGTGAAAAGGCCTTTGGCCATCAGATAGTAGCCCCCTTTTTTCACTGCCTTTACAATTGCGGCCTGTTAGTCTGTATCTGTATGAAAATCACGCTAGTAGTGAAAGCTGTGTATTATTAATTATTCAATGCTGACATTGGCTTAATATATGTATAGTATTACCTACAAATGAAACATCAACCTTTTTTTTTCCAATTTAATTTTCATCACAGTTTCTAACACGATGGTTTTTAGTTACTCTTTGAACACAAAGGTTTGTTGTCAGTATTAATTGAAACAAGCAAAAAATCGCCATGAAAGCAAATTACACAATTGAAACAAAATATGTGAAAACAACAGCGCAGACTTAGACAAACGAGTCTTGAGATAAAAAAAATGAACAAAATAAATATCGGCACAAGTTTAACATAACTAAACATTTCTGTCTTGATGCTTCGGTGTTTGTTATCCATGAGTCGGCTTAAATGCGCGCATGTCTTTTCCACCAGGCAAAATGCTAAATTTACACACATTAGAAGTGACTGTGGTGCTGCCTCCCCTGTCCAGTTTAAAAATTTGCAGCCTCACACTTAAGAGCCTACTAGCTACCTACTGGCTACCACTGACATCGACTGAGCGTCGACCCAACCACCACCTGCCATAAACTGATGAAGGGAAACTTCCACTCGATCCCAAGAAGCTGAAGCTCAAACGATCTGTCCCAATCACATATGTGCTGCTAATAAAACTTTGAGTAAATTCTCAGCAGCCTACTTTCATAAAGTGATTTGCTCTAGACATGGAAGCCGTGCTGGAACCATACACCAGTTAAATAATGGACCAGTCTGAAAGTGGCAAGGCTGACGCAGAGATCTCCTCCTCTCTCCTGACAGCGTGCTGAGAGTGACGATTCGAAACGAGTCTGCGTCAGCAGCCTCTGACGCCGCCATGGAGGTTTCGATGAATTTCTGGCTCCTGCAGGCAGCTGAGGCCGACTGTCAGGGCTGCTGGAGTAGTCTTAGAAGTCATTTGCTTTGCATCTTTAATGCAAAAAGTCAATCATCAGGAGGCTCATCGCGTAAACATCTTAAACTTTACGATGAGTATCATCATTATTCATTTATATTTTATGGATTAAATAACATACTATCCTACTCCCCAGATGCACACATTTAGACATGTTGTTTGTGATGGTGAACATAAAATAACCCTAGCCTCCTGCAAGTTTACCAACAGCCAGCAAAAACATGACCGTTATCGGCGTAGCGTATGATTCTCCAGACTCCCAGGTCACAAGACAAAAAGTCCATGGACCTTTGCATACTTTTGATCAAATCATAAAACAGGTTAGGGTTAGTTGTACAAAAAAACTGTGATTTTTTTTTTTTTTTTTTTTTTGTATTAGAAAATAGATATGACAGTGAAGGTCTTTCAGTCGGAGTATCAAAAAAATGACCACAGTAAGTTTAGTGAGTTTTTATTGAGGGTTACTTATGAAAATTAAAGTAAAAGTTTCTGTCTTCTTGCAGGCACATCTCTCTGCAGCATGACGCAAACATATTGCTCCTCACATCTTCTTTTAAATGTATCACAAAACCAAAAAAACATGAAGCAGCATCTTAGCGTCACATTTCTCAGCGTAAATGAAGAAGGTAAAGAAAAAGGCCTTTGTTGCAGTAAAATTGCATAATCTTCTCATGAAAAAACAGCCTGGTAAGACCAAAGAATTTGTCTCAGCATCCCCAGACGGCACATATGCATTGTGAGAGGACACAGTGAACTGGAGTGCTGTGAGCAATGACCCATGCCTCGGTTCTGCTTTGGTGATTAAAGTTCATTGCTTCCCCTTTGCATTTCCCTTTTTTTAATTTATAGCGTAATTTAATTCAGCGCGGGGGTGACAAAAAAATAAAGTGCACTTTAGAGTCTAACTGATGCTGGTTCCTCCTTTAGTCCTGCCTCCTCAGCACTCTTCCTCCCCAACCAATGTATTAACTAGGTAGGGGGATGGCACAAAGAGGGGAGGGAGAGAGGGAGGACAGGGTGAGGCAAATGGAAGAGGAACAAAATAAGGAGGTTACTGCAAGAGGGGGTGTACAAATTTGATTTCTTCTGTCCATTGTTAGCCGGCGGCTCTGAGTGTGAGCAGTGACGCCGTGGTCCATTTTCCTGTTGCCGTTGTGAGGGAGATTAGCGCAGGCTAAGCTTGTTTCTATTTGAGGAATAATGAAGAATCTGTCCCCGTACAACACTTCCCCTTCAGTCCAACAGCACTTCCTCCCTTCGCCACTCTCTATTCATTCCGGCATCGTATAGAGAAAACGAAAAGCAAACTTTAGAAATAATTTACTTTTAAATGGCAAAACAAACATTTGTGTCTTAATTTCTGGTGTTGAGTGTTTTGATGAGAATTAATGAGCTACATAAAGCAGTCGTGGCATCATAGGACGGTGTTAAATTTCTACCAGAATAAGCAGAGGTTAAAAAAAAACAAAAAACAGAACAGCACAACTTTCATTCCATAAAACAAAGCAAACAAATACAAAAGTCTAAAACTACCAACCAATTAATCACTCAAACTTGCGAATCACAGGGAATTGTTTTGGAATTATGCCGCTGCCACAAAAGGTCTAATGTGAATTTCTTTGCTCTGTGGAAATGCACTAATAGACATGCACCCATTCATGACTCATTTTTAATGCTGCACTCTCCTGTTAAGTTGGTTTAGATTGTTCCATGACAACCATAACACTACAAAAAAAAAAAAAAAAGTCATAAAAGAAACACCAGGGCTACCGCACGCTCTCCTGATGAGCATTCCTTACCTTTGTTGCTCAGGAGCGCTGCACCACACTGCAGAAACGGCAACATCTTAATTATGCACTTGCTAAAAAAAAAAAAAAAAAAAAAAAGACCCGAAAAGACACCGGGTCCCTGGATCGTTCCCCTCAAGGTGTCCGAAGACTGAAGGATTACTTCACAGGGCTCTGAAAGTACGAGCCCGGCGCATACTTTTTCACCTCGTCCTTATTTTTAGCATCCTGACTTTTCGCAGCTACAGGGGCCGGGGGAACCTCCCAAATGGCCATCCAGATGTGAAGATGCATTTGACACCTTTAGTCATTAAAAGAACAAGGGAGCAGGAAGGCACTCTTTCATGGGCTCCCATGACAACACAATAATGCCTGCACCAGGCCACGGAGAGGCAGCCTCGCAAAAGCTCACGCAGCTCTGCTCCTCTACATCCCAATAATTCAATCTGGCCCTGGCGGAGTTGAAGGTGTCAGCCAAACACATTCACACCGCTGCCTCACGCGAAACAGCGCGATGCGGCGATGAAAAGAAAACACCAGAGGGGATGGAGAGCAGGGATAGAGGGGGTGGGGGACCTGTGGCTCTTTTTTTAATGACTCCAGAGTGTGATGGGAATGTCGTTAATGAGGAGGGCTGGGATAAGACGCCATGCTTCCCACGTGGGGACAAGACAAGGCATGGGGGGAGGAGCCTGACCCACGCCGTCAGCTTGACGCATTTTGCAGCCGGGTGGGAAAAAAAAAATAGAGGGAGCTGCGCGGGGCGCTGCAGACGGCGGGAGTGTGGGATGAATCGAGGGTGACTGCGAGGCAGGCAGAGATGGCATTCAGAATGAGGCGTTCTTCTCTTTTTTTTCCCCCAGTGCTCTCCTCCCTGCCTCGCCGCCCCCCGCACTCCCACTTCTCCTGGGGAGACGGTGGCGCCGCGGCTCTCTCTAGTGAAGATCAGAAAGGTAGGAGATGGAAAGTGAATGGGAGTGGGGAGAAAGAGGGAGAAGTGAGAGACAGTAGCCCCGGGAGCCGCATCTCCAGTCGGTAATTCCACAGGGACTCTCCCCCGCCGCTCCTCGCTTTCCATCCCAGAGATGAAAAATAAATAGCCTCTTCAGACAAGCTCCTGCTCCTGGGAGACAGAGGCAGAGGTTTCCCAAGAGCAGTGTTCACTTTCTATGCAGTTATCTGCCTGTCTCCCCCTCTTTAAACTGAATTCTTGCTTCACACGCTGCCGTCACGTCTGCTACCGTCAATATGTACCATGCGTGTCCGCCGAGCATTTACATTGGCCCGGGAGCGAGCATGACTCGCCTGCTGTATGCCGACGACGTAACTTATTTTTCAGGCACAACTCGCTTGCTGTATGCTGACGACTTAACATTTAGTTTTCTCAAATTTTTTTCACCTTCTGCCATCTTCCCCATGTTTGTTCCTCACTGATCTGCATGATCAATCAGATCCCAGGCTAATACATTGATCGCCCGCCGTCCCTTGTGAGAGCCGTCTCCAGTCCGCCAAGCCCGCACTTTAACCAACCTTTTGTCGGGACTCGGAGCGCAACAGTGCTCTGTAGACTGAAAGAGTAATATTTACTTATCTCCTCAAGTGCGGGAGCCTCGACCTGGCAGAGCTCTGCGGCCAGTCGTGCCAGGCGCCCGGGCCACTCTGGGAAGGGCTGCGAGGCTGATGGCTCTCGTCGGGAGTGGGGACTCGTGGCCGATTGTGCGTGACAATTGCTCCCCTGCAATCTGATGCTTCCCAGGGCTCTTGAGCCCGAAGGAGGAATGTAGGAAGTGATTTCACCCCTGCACGTCTCGCTTCCACTGTCCACTTTGCACTCGTCAGCGCACAACCCATCTTAGATTGTTCGTGGTAGCGCGGGTCACAGCCTCTGCTTGCGGGACATCCGGCTGTGTTTATAAACATGTTGAAGTGTAAACAGGATGAATGTGTACGCGTGAGTCATCTCCAGTCTCAGAGGGCGCGCTGTGAGATATATTCTCGTGAGTTTGCTCTTCCTGTCTTCCGCTGCCTGCTTAGCATAGCAATCTTCATTATTATCTGGCCTTCGCATTACCTCTGTCCCCTGGCAGCAAGCGTGGAGGCATTTCTTTTCTTAACTCTGCTATCAACGCCAGCTCCTGGTACCTGTAATGAGTAGCTTCCTTTTCAGTGCAGATATCTTACAGTAACTGGTAGGCATTGTTGGGCTCTACAGGGATGAGTTTCACTCCCTTCACTCACTTGCATGCTTCAGTGCTTCAGCCTGATTGCATGTCGTCTGCTCCCTCCCCTTCAGGAAGGTGTGTCTCAGTGTGCGTAAACAAACACGAATACATTAAGAGGTCATCAAGCCGGCTTCTGCGCTTGGTTAGCATGTCTGAGACAAAGGGAAAAAAATTAGGCTAATACGTTTAGTTTGCCCCCTACCTTAAAGTGGAACTACACAACACATCGTTATATCAGGCGGTTGTGGTTGTGAAGCCATATTTACATGTTAGCATATGCAGCTTTTCCATCCATCCATCCATCCATCCATCTCCAATTATCCTGCACATAAGTTTCCAGGGGTGCTGGAGCCTATTACAGATGTCTCAGGGTGAAAGCGGGGTTACACAATGGACAAGTCAGCAGTTTATCGCAGCTTCACAAAGAGACAAACAACCGTTCGCCTGCAGAAATATTGTGTTGCTCGTTAGCCTGATCTTGTCTTTGGAAGGTGAGAAGAAGCTCGAGTACCAGGAGAGAACCAACGGAGAAAGAAAGAGGACACACAAACTCAGCACATAAATGGCCAATGCGGGAATTGAACCCACAACCGACTTGCACTGTTATGACAATGCTAACATTCATTAACACAACCAGAATGGTTGCTTCTCTTGTCAGGGCAACCAGCTGCACAACATTAATGGTACATCAAGCATGACACGGATACGTGTGAGAGAGGCAGTAGACTAAGCGAGTCATGAGCCTGAGTTTTAACAAACCTTTCAACAGAGATGCACACCAGTCATTAAACAAACCAGAAAAAAAAAAAAAAAACTCAAGTCGATGCACCTCAGTGGATACACTTTGGTTTGTCCGCTTTTCTGAGCAAATCTTTACACTCATGGAAACACATTGATAGAGGTTGCCACAGTAGCTTGGGGAATACACAGTAAAAAAAAAAAAACAACTTGTAATGACACTCATTACTTGTCTTCAATCAAGTATCGAAGCTGAGATGAGGTTGAGAACATCAGTTAAGTCCTCTTTTGTTTTGCATATTTGAGTGCAAGAGGCATTTACTGTGAGCAAGACTGGGAGGCTCATCGCAAATGTCAGAATTAATTTTCTGTGCTCCATAAAAATCCGTGCCATGTTTGACCTGGCTCTAACGACATGCAAGAGGCGAAGAAGGGTCACAAAAATCAACTTGAATCATCCTCCGGGGACTGAGAACGTTCAGCATACGTGTCACGACAATCCCTCTTGTCTGAACTCGTCAATATCTCATTGGTCCTGGGTGAACGTTGCTGTGTAACGCTAACAGCGCAGAAATGAAACCGAGGGTTTGTTTGATGTGCCGACACAACTAGCTGTTAAATATCTTATGCCCTTTAATCTGCGCGCGCGCGCGCTCGCAGCCGGCACTCAAAATGATCCAGATTGTTGGGAGTTTTCTTTCATGGTTCAGTCAGATGCAGGCATTTCATCACAAAGCGGCTCAACTTGACGGCGCTGGGAAGTCACGTCCTGCTTCGATTGTTACACAAATTGAATCCAACTATTTAATTCCAAGAGGAAGGGAGGAAAAAATGACTAAAAGCAGAAGAAAGCGCAGAAGGAGAAAATGAGAGGATTTCTACCCACTTTGTCAATTTGGCATGTTCTTCCCGATGTCGCTAACTGCTACAGCCTCTGATTTCCGTCACGGGGACCGAGTCACCCTGTGACCAGAAAAAAAAAAAAAGAAAAAAAAAATATATATATATATATGGTGGAGAAATTTCAATTCCGCTGGACCCCTTGCCCTCTCTCCCTTTCTTTGATTACATATTCCTTCCCTTGCCTTTAACATCTCAACACACCTCCAACTCAACTTTTTTTTTTTTTTTTTAAATCAGTATTCTTTGTTCTCTCGCTCTGGGGCTTCATCTCTCAGCCTCACAGCACAGCCTCTCCCCTCCTTCGCTTCATGTCTGCCGCTCTCCGTCGTTTTCTTCCTGTTTGTGAATTACCGGGAATTACGCGCTTTTGGTGGAGAAAAGAACAAAAAAAGAAAACACGGACAGACATAGCTTCCTGTGTGTACTCTTCCAGGCATCGTTGATTTGCTTTACATATGCTCATTGTTTGAGTCTGGCATCCCTCCTGGTAGCATGGCATCGTTTCTCATGCATTTTTTCCCCCCTTCACAGGCTTTTCTCCACCCTTTCATATGGAAGCTCACTGTTTCCAAGCTCTCTCGCGTTGGTAATGTACTCCGCTCTCTCAGGGCCGAAACGTGCAGCCTGTAACTTTCATCTCCTTTTTTTCTCTTTCTCCAACTACCTGTTTCTTTTTTCTTCAATCCCCAGACCGTATTTCCCCCTTCATCCTTACTGGAACGTCGACACGACGCTCCTCACTCGCCTCCCTCTGAATATTCAGCGTCGCCCTAAATGTCCTCATCGCCGTTTCATCCATAATGACAGGGTCTTCGTCGTGGAAACAGATCTCACGGCTCTCTTCGACGCTCAGCAGTCTTCGTCGGGGCCAAACCAATTACCTAGCCGATCTCAAGCAACCGACAGCTGGTGTCTGTATTGATAAAATCCCAGAGACAAGACAGTGACCATGAATTCATTTCACACGCGGACAAATAGAAGACACATTTTCTTGTCAAACATAATTAATCAGCGGCGCTGGTGTCGCCAAATTCCACTTCAATGCAAAGCACATGGCTTCAGATGACTCTTCACTACCTTTCCCCCACCGCCCGTCCTCCCTTTTTTTCCTTATATTCCTCCGCAGCCACAATCTGTCAGTGCTTCTCTCCTACCGCAGCACGTATTCCATCCCTCCCCTTTTGCTCGAACTCTCTTTGGACTCCAAATGCTAATTCAGTCAGGCACTTAATCAGACATATTAATTCCATATCTCCCCTGATTGTGCTAATTCCACTCTGCAACGAGTTTCTCTGCGACGTCCCTTTGGTACAGCAGCATCAAAAGCAAGACAAAAAGAAAAAGAAAAAAAAAGGGCATCGCTGACCGAGGTCTGCAAATAGCTTTTGTTTTAATAGACTTTGTCTAACGCTCAGAATGGGTTACGTGTAGACGATGGTTTGCAACAGAGGTGGCCTGCGTTGTGTTCCGTCTTTCTGCATAAGCCTGCAGCCATTTCATTTCCACGGCACTTGTACATAGCCATGTTCTGTGTCTGCCTGACGAGTGGTACATGTGGTCAACCATGTGAAAATAATCATGCGCCAGTTTGCCAATTACAGAGCAGAAAATCTATCAACAGTAGCCGCTGCCCCCCAATGTCTTTGGCCAAATGACCCTTTATTGCAATATACTGCCCGCCAGTAGAGAGAGTCTGGTTGTCAGTGGTGGTAAATATTAGATATAAATTTGTTATACAGTGCAGGCGCATGCATGGGTGCTCACAGCACACGCACACACACGGACATACACACACACACACACACACACACACACACGCACACACACACACATGCACGCAGACACACACTTTACTAGAACACAAAGACCAAACAGAATACGGCTGGAAAGCCTATAAGCTCTCATTTTGTCTTCTGACAACTGGTGTACATTACTGCATTAATTAGAATCGTATTACCATGATGCTACAGAGATTTATACACATACTAATTTAATTAATCACATAATAGGGGAAATTACAAAAAAAAAAATAATGCATTCTTTGTTCCACATAATTGTGCTCTATCTGAAAGCCCACTTTAAAGTCTGCTAATGTGTTTTTATCTCGTCTGCATCGTCTCCCAAGGACTGCCTCAAAATAGAAGCTCCAGCCTGGGAATCGTTTCGAGCTTAGCCTCACATCAGAAACAATACCTTTTCTGTCCCTCTGTCCTTCTACTCTTTTTCTTTACTGTTCGGTCACCTGGAGGTTTGGCCCGCTGGGGTCTCCTTACCCGACACAGATGGATTTACCATTAGATAATGACAAATGGCGAATGCGGCCGAGCTGATTTCAGCACTTACTGCTCCTTTGGGAGCCAGCACTCAACAAGCTGCTCACCACACTGACCAGCCTCCCCCACACCCAAGAAATTAATTGAATGAGGATGCTGTGCAGCAAATTGATTCATCCTGACGTGCATTTCTGGTCATTTCCAGCGGGTGATGTAGTGTGACCTGCAGGTCAAAATATGCTGCCGTCAGGAGCAGGAGGTACTGACATTAGTCTCTTTTTGTTGGACTGCTGGTCTGGTCAGGGGTGGACTTTATTTCTGCAAGCTCGTTGGAGGACACAGGCGGACAAATAATGACCAAGTATGTCCTTGATTTGCTGCAGACCTCTGAAGGTGCAAGTGGACATTTCAATGGGCTGAAGTTGTGATGGCCAGCGGCTGCTGTGTAGTTCCTTATCTCAGGTGTATAAAGTAGATTTAAAACCACAAGCATTGTCACACTCCAGCTCTAAAGGAAGACTTTGGCCACAGAGGCGGGGAAGTCTGAGCTTCTCAGGCAGTTTTCGACATGTTATGAGGCAATGGGTCCAAGGCACCTTGACACAAGATCCACCTCACCAAAGGAAGACAGAGCAGCAGCTACCTAACTAGTCTTAACAATTTACTGGTTCAGTTTGCCAAACAGTCAACTTGTTGGTCATGTTGTTGTGAAAGACGTGACAACGTACGGCCATAATTTTCAGAAAGAGTTGCTTATTCTCCCAATGAGTTGCTAAATTTTGAGTGTAGCATTTCCTTTCATTTTTTAATAGGCAGAACCACAATATTTTATACGTTCTGAAACATTGATTCCAGACCCATTTTACAAAATGGAATGAGCAGTGTTTCGTTGGCGGTTGTTGTGCCTCTTTTGTGTCTAAGACTGTCACATGCAATATTGATGTTGATGACGATAACAACGATAATGATGATCACAAGGGAAAAGCTTGTATCCATCATCACTATCTGTTGCTCTAATCTGTCATTTTTAGCGAGACGTCGTCCTGCGGAGCCCTCTCCTCTCTGCAGTACAAAACACAATGCAATTTGTCACCGGCTGTTTTGTAAAATATGCTATCGCGACAATCTATGCATTTTTTGTGCCTATACCACCATCTTCTTAGTTACTGTGTTTAAAGCTCAACACTGCTTACTTATCCATTTGTATGATATCCCATTGACTTTAAACACGTCTCTGAAGGCAAAAAAAAAAAGCAGAATTTTGGATCTTCCTTTATTTTTTTCCTTTCAAAAATGAATTAACTCCATTTTAAAAGAGCCCTGTGCATAATAAACTTGTAATAACAAGGAATACATATTTATTCCTTACAAAATGTTGCAGGCTCCGAGACAGACAGGGATTACATAACCAGACTTGTTGGGTTTTATCAGGCCTGCGGGGACCACTGAAACACTGTGTTAACAAGCCTACAATGTTAGATTCAGATTTGATTTTGTGACCTCAGTCTCAAAACAATAAACAAACAAAAAAGTACTTGTCTAAGATTTGTTTATTTATGCAAAATAAATAAAGCATAAACCTCTGGATAACTGCCAGTTTTCATTGTGTGTTCATTTCATATGATATATCATTCAGTTAAAACAAGCATAGGCCATTATGTCAGCACTGCAGATGGCAATGTTCTGTTTTCACTGTTCATACAACCATTTCAGTTGGTCGCCTACTTTTTAACTGGCGACGTGCACATATTGTTAGCACTGCATAGAAAAATACAGAAACAGACCAGAGACTAAGACTGCAAACATGAATGCAGAGGTCATGATAGGCCCACACCACTATGTTCCTTTTTGATCAAACACACACTCAATTGAACTCACAGTCCCTGCACCGCACTAATGGATGGAGAGCGGGATGGAGAGCTTTATCTCAGTTTGCTTTTGTACCCCATAATTTATTCAGCTGGGTCTGTCCTCTGTGCAGCATGGAAGCGTGTGTGTGTGTGTGTGTGTGTGTGTGTGTGTGTGTGTGTGTGTGTGTTTTTGCGGCTTTATGGCTTTGACTGTCCCCTTGTCCCTGCGGAACGAGCACTTCCGTCATACAGTGGCATACAGTAAAGCTGCTCTTGTTAGATAGAGGTTCTCAAAGGCACTAAAACATCCGCATCAGCACAGAGTGCTGAGGAAGTGGTGGAAGGGAAAACTAACGAGATGACTCAGTGATTATTTAGAAACAGTAAAGAGAATTTTGAATTAGATGTACTCCATCCGGATGGGGGTGGGGCTTAGAGATTGCAATTTCTGTGGCTGAGTGATGTCATCATTTTTCCCAAATGCCTTTCACACCCGCTGTACTCTCCTGAACCCATGGAACCGCAGAGGCCTCTAAGTGAATCACTGCTAATCTTTTAGATAAGGTTAAATATATATTTTAAGCTCTGCATCTTGTACTTTCAGGGGCAACTCAACTCCTGATTGGAAGTTAACATGAGGACCACAGCCATTGGAGCCTGTGCGGTGTGATCTGAATTGGCAGGTAAGGATCAGAGTAAAGAGCCAGATTTGCAGGAAATATACTGTGTGGATTTAGAGCTTTTCTGAAGAAACCTCTCACACAAATATGTGCGCTCCATCTAAACACTGGCGCCGTGACTTATTATGTCATGCCTCCACCCAATCAAATTTGACCATTTTAGAAAGGGCGAAAGAAAGAATGTACTGTGAAAATCTCCACGCGGAAGCTGTCTTTTTCTCACTCTATTTTCTCCCGAGAATGGACCTTTTCAGCAAAAAATAAATCATCCTCATTATCGCCGCAGACCGAGGCTGGTACACCTCTTAAAGTGTGCGAACACAGCATAGACCAAAGGTGTCCAATTCTGCTAGATTAGATAGAATAAATCAGCAAGGTGTTTCTCTGTCTCCGGCGCCATGTACGCCACAATTAGCCTCCCGTCTCCTGCATTAGAGAAAACCTCAATGAGGTGGAGGAAAAAAAATGTCCAAGTGAATTATCTGCGCACAGTTTCTATCTCCTTTTACAATTACTTAAAGCATTCTGTCATGAGCTGAGCTGGCGAATACATTCCCCAGGTATTAGGATGAGTCATTGAAAACTCTTAAAGTGAAAATTTCATACTTTCAGGACCACCTTGCAAATGTACATGATTGTTTTGCTCAATAGATAATGACCAGACAATTTGTCATGCTGCTCTGAATGCTTAGCAGCACCATCTTTAAGGAGTTTAAAAGCCTTATGTTGGAACAAGATTTGCTCCAGAGGGTGAACCAGGCTTGCCGTCTTGCTGAGCAAACATCCACACCACGGCTTCCAGAAGACAGCTCGCCATACTGTGAGCTTTGGATACAAGCTTAGTTTAATTGCAGAGCTGCAGAGCTGAAAAAAAGGAAGAGGATTCTCCTTATCTCACGCCAGAACACTGACAAGTATAGTAGCACTGTCACAAGATGTTAATGTCCTTTTTTTAACCTGGAGTTGGCCCTGTTGGAAAAAAGTGATAGCTTTGCATAATTAGCATGGACTTAGCTTGGAAATTGAACTGAAATTTAGATGGCGAAAAATAGAAAATGTTGTGCAGAGTGGTGCAGTCTTAAAACACACAGAAATGATTAGAAATGTAAAATTTAAATAAGAAAAAAAAAAAACAAGAAACACTCATCAATTAATAAATGAACATACATAACCCGTCACTGCATTAGGTTATTTAAGGCACATAGCTTTTCAGCCAGTGATATGACAGGAACTCAATGTACAGTATTTTGACAGATGTGGCAAAGTTCAAGGTCAACCTCAGTTCAAGAATGTGATAGATTGGTGACTTTGAAGGGAGCGTCTTTGTTGGCATAGTGTTTCTCAAATTGCCGATCTGCTGGGACTTTGACACGCAATCATCTCTAGAGTTTCTAGAGAAAGGCTCAAACAAGAGAGGTGAGCAGCAGCGGCAGCTCGATGAGTCAGAGGAACATGGCCAGAGTGGTTCACAGGTGGACAAAATCCAGACCTTACTCAAGTAGCCACTTATCACAACACAGGTGTAGAACAAAAGCATCTCTGAACGTAGAACTCAGAAGTGGCTCTCACTTCTGCCAGCTTGAGAAAGAAAATTCAGGCTACAACTCACAAAGGCTGACTGGGATTAGACAAGAGAGGATCAGAGATGTGCTAACTGGCCTAATGAGTCTTCATCTGGGCTGTGAAAGTCGATGTCAGATGTAGATTTTGGTGCAAACGGCATGGAACCATGGATCCCTCCTGCCTTGTATTTGCTGGTGGTGTTGTGATGTGAAGGATATTTATATCTCAGCGCACTTTGGGCCTCCTTGTCGCAGCTGAGCATCATTAAAACGCTACAGCCTAGCTGAGTGTTGTTGCTGGCCGTGGCCATCTCTCTCTGAACACAGTGTACCAAGAGTGAATTCTACTTAAGCTAAGTCCAATCATCTCAAACCGAGTGAGCTCACTGGACACTAAATGGCCTCCAACAGAGAACAGATTGCTGATGTGCTGGGATGGGAAGTGAGTCTCATGGATGTGCAGCTGACAAATCTGCAGAGTGATACTGAATATGGACCAAAATATCTGAAGAATGTTTGTTGCACCTCGTTGAATGTGTATGAAACGTCGTCCAGATGGTTTACTGCTGCAATTCATGCCTCTTTCTTTGACTCTATGATGTCACCGTTGTTGACTGACCGCTATGTATCGGGCCATATATCAGGATAATATCAGCTTGTTACTCCTCCTGCCACAGCTGCACTATTCCAGGCACTGTCTTGCCTTTCCGCTGGAACAGTGTGTTCCCTCGTATTAATTTGCCAGATCATCTTTCATGGCAGAGCTCGAGTGACCTCTTTAAAAAGCAAATTAGCATTTGGCTTATTTTAAATGACTTCACATGAATGGCTGCTTTTTGTGATTCGCTTCGTTCTGGGCTTTCTTTTCACGCGGCGTTGCTTTAATTCCATCTTTGCCTTTACAGGCACCCCGGTGGGCCGGGGGGACGGGTGTCTGGGCGGAAGTTAGCGTTAGTGATGTGTGCAGTGGAATTAATTTGGGTGCCCTTCTTCTTATTAAGCGGGCCCGTGGACATATCTGCTCTCAAGTGCATCGACTCACACATTCTTCTTTAGTACCTTGTTTTTATTGTCACAGAACTATAACATCAGCAACAGCCGCCCACTCACTGAGGTTCTCTGTGTTTGCTGCACACGGCGCCGCTCTTCCCCGCTTTGCTCTCGCCGTGTTCTTGTGTTAAATGAGCATTGCTCTTGTCATCCTCCGATCTGTGCGACTGTCAGCTCACTCAGCAGTAGGTGGTGCGGGGGTCACAAAGACACTTAGGCAAATGGCAGGCGAGATTTCTAGACATAGTATTTCTCTCTCCGCATAATTTGCTTAACATTCACTTGAAAATAACAATCCATGAAGCAGTCACCTCAGTGGAATTCACAAAGTCCGGAAAATTTGTCTCACAGCAGATTAATCACACAGTCTGTTTCTTTTCATTTGCTGCAACATAAAACAGTTATTACAACCACAACCAAGATGATTTCATAAAATGCACAAAAAAAATAAAATAAAACTGAGAGCATCTCGTCATTGTCTTTCACTGAAATTATGAATAAGTCATTTGGTTTTAACACTATGCCTCAAATGTGACTTTATATTCACAAAAATCTCCAGATTTCAGCAGGAAATTGATGAAATATGGGACATTTCATCATTGTGTGATGACACCTAAGCAGCCAGGGTTGCTCCTCCTTTCATGTTACTGCTAAATCCAACATGTGTCATTTTGCTCCGTATTCAGCTTTGTTTCTTTCCGTCAAAGAGCGAAGCCTTTTTGGAAAGCTGGCCTTCGGTGCTATAGTGACACATCAATCAAGGAGACCTTATGAACGTGTGTCCTCGAACATGTCACACTAAACAGATGTTAAAAACCGAGGTGTTTGCAGAACAAGGCACCTCTCGTTTGAAATGACATTCTCTTCTGCTTGTTTATCTCGCTCTTTTATTGCAGCGGAATAATTTACTTCCGCGTTACCATTAAAGCGTCACAAATATTGATTTGGCTAATTAGGCCTCGACTGGACAGCAGCACTTGAAATGAGGTACTATTATTAAAATGCATCCAATTATTTACTCAGGGAATGACTCAATTCAAATATGCCTTTGTTATCTTGAAATTGCATTATTTTTGCAGACGACAACACTTTTTTTTTTTTTTTAACCTGGATCGCAAACAGCGGCTAATCTTGCTGTTCTTTAAAGCTCGCCCTAAAACTCTCCAGGTGCCTGGATGTCCAGGTCCACATTCTCAGGATGACCCCTTCACAGCTCAGTGAGGCTCAAAGTGATGCATGCTCACCCTGACCTGCACCACACACTCCAGCTGCAACTGTATGACGTCCAGGCCTCGTCCATCCATTTTCCGTCCTCAGCCTCCTTCTCAAGTGTTCTTGGGTTGAGGAACCATTCCATCCACTCCTCCTGTCACGTGCGAGCCTCCCACCGCCAACGCGCCGTGCTCAGTGTGGAACGCGAAGTCTGTCACGTACGCGGCTTGTGAAGCAAAGTGTTTTGCACATGTTCAAGGCTCCACATGCACATTCTCACGGACTCGCGCCTCCTGGTGGAAATCTGGTCGCCCAAACACTGAGCATTGAGGGAAGTTTAAAATCGAAATACGTCCCGTTGCAAGTCCTCGCTGTGGCCGTCGGCCGTTCGATGTGTTGCCGCATCTCTTCCCCCTCCCACCTGCACGCTATTTGATTTGTGTGTCAACATCTGTACCGCTGGCACATGTGTGTGTCTGTCCTTGGGTGCGCGCACCAAATGTACGTCTCTGTATGTATCCTTGCATGTATTCTTCAAGGCCATGGGCCATAAACAAGCCCCTGGTCAGGCACTTCTGTCCAAAGAGGCCAATTGAAATTACTGCGGCTCATTTATCAGGAAAATGTGTCCCCCTGGGGGTCATCCTCTGACTGAGGGGGAGGCCAATTGCTCTCTCGCTCTCTCTCGCCCTCTCTCTCTCTCTGGCTTTATGTGTAAAGCTGTCCCACACTAAAAATGAGAAGCTGAGCCCTGCAGGGTGAATACATACCACCTCGGCCGTGCTCTGGTATCATGTCACGCTGTAAGATACCAAAATGTTGACTCACCAGTAAACAACCTACTGTTGTATCAAAAAATAGAGCAGCATGCATCATTGCGTGCAGCCATACACCGCAAGCCCCTTTTTTCCAGTTCGACAAGTATGTCGAGAGAAGCAAGGAAAGTGAAAAGTTGGGTCTATACTCACATATCGATGCTTATGAAACCAGACAATGGCAAAATAACTGTCACGACTAACTCACACAATAGGCCCATTAACAATTCCATTTCTCCTAAAGAGAGGCTGTCGTCAAAGACAGGTGATGTTGTGAGCGAAAAAGGAAGAGACTTAAGAAACATACTGCTGATCCTCGTCAAAGGAATTATTTTTCAATGTTCCATTGCCACTCAGGATGAAAGAATACCAAATATAATTTGTGCTGAAGCGTTATTGTGTAGCTAGAATCTGAAACACAATTTTCCTAACCTAACCCGTGTGAACCGTCTGTAAAATCAGCTCTTTTGGTAATGGTATTGGCAGGACTACCTTTGGGTTTTTTTGGAATGAAAATCAAAACTGACAAACCAAAACTCCTCGGTACAGCTAAATACAAAACATTGATAAATAAATAAAATACTTGCAGCAGGCATCCTCAGTGTTGTTCCTCATCTCATCAATTACTGAAAGCTCTTAACAGCACAAGACAACTTCCCTGAGGCCATTCTCCGTTATATTGTTGCAGTTCTATTGACTTGCAAACTGAGGGAAGAGCCGTTGCAGGTGTGACCTTCTGGCCAAATTCATTTCTACTCCTATGGTTTTTGACTCATTAAACCTAAACACATCTGTTGAGGCATTTCTAATTAAACACAGTTACGTAAATGAACACATTTGGAAACAGTGTAATTTTTAGGCAGAGAACATGAAATTAACAACAAGCCTGCTTTGAAATATCCACAACCTAAATCTTAATGATTTCTATTTCAAAGTCAGTGTTTCATTGGTTTATTGAGATTGTAGTCAACTATTTCCAAAGCTTTTCAGGTCAGAAACTGTTGGTTAATGTAGGATTGGAATTTTATGTCAGGTTTGCTGGAAGAAAGGAGAGAACTGTCACTAGAATGAAGCTAAGGGACCATTCTTTGTCACATATTTAAATCCTTAAGGAGCATTTTAGAGTCCCGAGGTCAATACTTCTTAGAATCTTGGTCAGGGTTGCCAGATGCTGTGGAAAACACCCTCTTGCCTGTGATCATTTTTAATATATTGAATTTTCTCCACCAGTCTCTTCACTTCAGAGTGCCGACAAGGTCTTTGAGCTTCATTTTACCATTCAGAATGCCAATGTCCTTCCACAGTGAGAGGAGACATTTCTTAACAGATGCAAGGCAATAAATGATCATTCTTCGCAGACGCACTGTGAAGTGAATTTTTGTCAAGATGTGTCAAAAATGATAATATGTGGCTCTCGTTCAGTAGGTAAATTGATCATCACAAAAACACTTTTCTGCTGCTGCCTTTGGAATTAGCTGCTTAACTTCAATATGGTCTTACAATAATAATGTATATAGATATATATAATATAATAGAAAGCTTTGTTTCCATCCATTTTCGACAAAGTAGAAAGCGGGTTGTGCTGTTCAGAACAGCTGTTTGAAAAGTTATTTGATGATCAGCATGCAAAGTTGTTCCCAAAGACATGACAACCTGCTCAGATGGGAACATTCTGAAGAGCTTTTAAAGACCCTTTGGTAACATGATCGCAGTTGGGATCCAGGTTTAATATGAAGGGTGAGAACAAAAGGAAACAGCACCTGGCCGAGAAACTCTGAAGTGCACTGACACATGTCAAGGCAGCAGCCTGGATTCATGTTAAAGGAGGAAATGCTGGTTTCATTGTCATTATGCTAATGCACAACAAAATGCAAGATCAGTTAGTCCTGAGGGTTAGGGTATGGGTTGTTCTCCAACTTTGGACCAAACTGACTGAAGTACCTTGAGATGTTTTTTTCTTTTGTTTTTTTTATGAAGGAGGTCCACAGGAAACCACTTATAGAGGAGGGAAATCCACAGGTAACTGCGGTTAAAATAATTTCCCAATGCTGTGGCTCATGAATTTTTTTTTTGTTTGTTTAAACTGCTAAAATCCTGGCAATTGAGAAAATAATAGTTTATATGTGAAAAGAAAGCCATAGCTCAGCGTCAAGTAGAGGGCTTAAATATGTTATAAGGCCATTTAATGTGCTTTCAGCAGTTTGTGGCATTTGAAAATGTATGGAAACAGGATTGTTCAAAGCAATTTCCTCAGAAGTGCAACATCATGGGTGTAGAATTAACTCCAGCTTGGTGTGTAGAAAAGTTTATTTGTAAAATGATATGCAAAATAAATTAGCTCACGGGATTCTCATGTGTGTTGGCTCCATAACACCGTCTTTTTTGCAATTCTATGTCTGTGTGCATTAGTTTTTGTTTTTTTTTTTTTTTATTTTAACCTATATGTAATATCAAAGTTGTAACTGTGAATGTGATTTATACTATACTATATTTATTTATACCAATTTACCTTCAGATATATGCTGAATATTTGCAATTTATGGGCATATGGCCAAACATACAATGAAAGCCCTCGTCTGCAAGAAAATACTAAAAATTCAAGTTAAGGGACCACTCTTTGTTGCAGATTCAAATCCTCGTAGAGCATTTTCAAGCCTTGAGGTCAACATTTCTAGACGTCGGAGTTAGGGTTGCCAGATATTGTGGAAAACGCCATCCTTAATGGTTCTTACAACTTCCAGTCAATTGCTGTTGGTCATGTTTTGTTATTATACTTTTGTTACACAATAAGTGTTTTAAATGGGTCATTTTGGGCTTGTGAACCTTAATATCACATAAGCGCTGTTGTCCTTTTTGATGAAGCCTGCATATTTTGCAATTGTTCATCGGCAGAGGCAAAGGCAAATGTAGCATAAATGTAATCTTCTGCATTCAATCTTGGCATACGTTTATGCAAATGAGCACATCAGGTTTCCCAGACACTGCAATCTAATTTGTAACAAGAGGGTGTGACTTTTTTAGTCTGCACTGTAGATTTGAAAGGCAAGGTTAATTTTCTGGGGAAAAAAAAATGTGACACTTTCATTGCTAATCTAATTCATTTTACCATCTTGATATGGATGAGGCAGACAAGCTGCGAATGGAAGAATGTCAGACTGAGAGCAAGGGAGCAGCTGTCAGTTTGTCTCACTTGGCCAATCAAAGTATTCAGCTTGTCTGTTACACTTGGCTGCTTTAAACAACAGAAAAAAAGATCTTTCTGTCCTCTTCCTTACTGAATGAATTGATGTTTTTTTTTTTGTTGTTGTTGTTTCTGTTTCCACAGGTTTAGACAATTTAGAATATACTAACTACAGTAGATTGATATATGTAAAAGGTGAGGATTTTGAGCTTTCTTTTCAGCATTTTCATTAAAGCACAATTACATTTAAAAAAATATATATACATCTAAAGAGACACCGAAGAGAAAGTGTAACTCTTTGGCCACTCTCAAGACCTTATACCAAATCAAACAGTTTTCATTCAAAGCTTATCGAGCTCTTTGTTGGAAATCACAAATGCAAAAACATGGCTAATTATTGTCAGCAGATAATATGCAGCGTGCTGAGCGAGTCCTGTGTAGGTGTTTGGTGATGCGCGAATGAGCTGTAGAGGTTATCTGCAGATGAAACACTAGCTTAATTATTTTGGACTTTATTTGTCTGCTGAAAATAGATTTACATATGCTGTATACGATGAAAGAGCTCGCCCTGCTTTCCGCTGCATTTTAATTGCTGGAGTCTTTCTAAAACCATTTGTTATTCTTTGTGTTATGGGCCATTACGTTGCAGGCTTTGAATGACTTGTGATGTATTGTCGAGTGCATCAAACAGTGTAAGACTAATTAACAAAGGGGTATGGAGTGCGAGGTTGAAATATCTTATGGCCTCATAGATTTAATTTATTTAACCAATTCAGTTGCCAGTGAAAACATTCTGTCCACACAGTTGAAACCCAAGTGTGAACTGGAATGTACTTTGAGAACTAATAAGCCTCTGAGACAAGAAAAAAGAAATACTGAAACACACATATTCCTTTCAGGACAACGCCAGTGGAGTCATATGAGTAACAATTTAGCTGTGTCCCAATTGTTGCACTTTATTGACTAAAACCAAGAAATGTGCGAAAATATACAATTGAATATTCCCTCAAAATAGACCAAATTTCATCTGACACCCACAAAGAAAACCATATTAGTAAAGTTGAAGAACTGTTGTAATGATGTTGGCATGCTGGCTCATGTTTTTATCTACTTGCTAGCAAATGTCAGCAAAAAATGTTAGTTTGCCATTAATGTTGTGGTGTGTTTTTGGTATAAATGTGCCTTCACATCTTTCTTTGCAAAGAAAAAAAAAGTTGTGGAATTAATATTATTATTATTATTATTATTGTTATTATTATTATTATTATTATGAATCCAACACACAAAAGTCCCTAACTGAGTCAAAGGAGTCCTCAATGTCCCGCTTGAATGGTAAAAAAATAAATAAAATAAATCACCATATCAGCAAAGAAAAAAGTGACAAAATGTGCACCATGCATGTGGTTGCCTTCCCTCCTTTTCGCTGCAATCCATAAAGGATTCTGGCATTATCAAGAAGTGACCTGATTTGATTTATATCTCATTATCTACACCTCTCTCTCCCTCTCTCTGCTTCATGCATGCACTCCCTCTCCCTCGTTCTCCATCTCTCTCTTCCCCCAAAAGTTAATAATCAGCGCGCGCTCAGGCATTAACTGAGTGCGGAGAGCCTAAGGCGAGTCTCTAGCCTCAATTCACTTTGCTCACCTTTCAAATGAAGCCGTGAATGTGTTTGTGGAGGATGAATGCAGGAAATGTTTGTTGATCTTGTAAAGGGTCGTCAATGAAAATCATCCCCTCAAAAGAAAAAAAAAAAAAGCAAGCAGGAGGCTTTAGCCCTGTTTGTGTTTCCTGTAGCTCCACTGCATCATACATTTTTTATAATGCAAAAACATGATACAGACTCCAGACCAACTGTACTCATGAAAAGAGCGTGAAGAAGGGCCCAGTGGAGAACTGCTGCACAACGCCACGTGCAAACCTTGTGATACTTCGTTCAGAGACGTTGACTCGCAATCAGCCTTGTGAAAAGATGGCAGGCAGTGACCATCGGTGATGGAGGTGAATGACAAACTAATTCAGAATTGTAGGATGGAGGAAGGTGCATTTCATACCAACTTGCAGTTAGATCAGTTAGAAAAGAAATAGAAATGTGTTCACATTGAATCAAATGGAATAAATAACCATCAACAACAACCAAAGCCATCTATAAAGGGGGATTTTTCATCATCCAATTTGACATTTGGGTAGTTTATGTCCTCTCTCGTCGTACTCAAAGTGCTGGCATTCTCATCAGCAGTCCTTATGATAGGAAAGCTTTGGGCTTTAGTAAAGCCTGGAAGGGGAGAAAAATAAGCAATGAGGGCACCTCACATTCTGAGACGCAAGCGAGTCCTTCAAGGCAACAATGGTGAACATCCACACAGAACCTGCGCAGCACATTTGTTCTTCACAAAGAGGCAGATTCTGTTTGGAAGGCCACAGCAGCGCACCACTTTCTCTGGACTTGCATTATCCATAATTAATTAGTCTTGATGCAACCAGCTGCAACAAATACTCAAGGCTTTGTTTGCCACGGAAGGACTCTTCGCTCCGGTTCACAACTTTTCCATTGAATAGTACATTTGGATTTTGTACCTTGAATAGTTGAACTCAACAAAAGCAACCCTCAGTAGAGAGCAGTAATTCAGAAACCTCATTGCCACAGTGACCTACTGCAGTAGTGTAGAATTAATAAATTGGTGCTTTTTGTGCAGTTTTGCCATCTTGTCGTTCACTGAAATGTTACAGGTCGTGGTCCACAGTTGTCGACAATCCTGCTGATCTGGGAAAGCACTGAAAATCTGAACACTGTCAATATATTGTGTATATTGTGCCAGCTTGTAAATCAGTTCAGTGTTTCCTACTGTATGCGTTATCTCTTATTTATGCCCTCTATTTATATGTTTGTGAGATTTGATCTGGGTGAAAAAAAAGGATGAGTAAGCAGAAGAAAGAGATAATAAAGTGGCTCCTCACCCAGCGCAGCGCTGTGGTGGAGTCTCCATAATGAAAGGAGTTTTTCATTATCCTATAGTGCAGCATATTTTCAGGTTATCATTGTTGGTCCAGTGTTCACGTTGAAAGACTATATATGACCGTCAGTGGTTACAGAATGATCGTCTATTTTCCAATCAAGATTTTATTTCTAATCATGACGATTAAAATGTCCTCCATATATTTATTTATTTATGTCACTTATTGTATATGTTGTAAATGTTAATCAATACTTCCAGCTCAGAATTCATACTGGCTGACAGAAACACTTCTGAACTTAATAAGGAGCAATTTACACCTAATCCAGCTATATACCTCGTATGCAAATGACATCAGTGCATCAGCAGTGGTTCATTTGTGGATGGAGAGCAGGAAGTGAGTTGTTGGTTTTTTTGGGGGTTTTTTTTGTATGGCAGAAGCAAGGAGGAAAAGTTCCATATAGCTCCTTTGGATGTCCTAGAGCACTGAACAATGCTAGTCTGGGCTCTTATATTAAATATCCAACATATGGAATGACTTTCTCTCTATATTTACCATTTCAAATAGCCACTTCTTTTAGCTGCCCTTTACTTCCTGCCTTTCATCTGGTCATGCCACTGACTGCAACAAGTTATTATCTTAGACTGGACTCGCAAAATCTTACTTTTCAACTTTGTGGGTTTGCATTAAAACACCATATGCAAGTATAAATAGCCATACAATTGCAATTTTGCAGTGCATCTAAAGAACCTTCCATCTAATCAAAAAAAGTTGCTATGTTGGCTTAAGAAATGGTGGTTTACATTTTCATTATTTCATTCTTCTGTCTTTGTTGTGTATTTCATTTTCAAAAAAGCATATAACTAATAATAAAATAATTAAAATAGCTGTTAATTATTTGTGAATGTTACCTTTTCTTCTTGCTTTTTCGCTAGTGTTTATATTTCCTTTAGTAGTACAACCACTAAACATTAGCTCTTGGGATTATCAGCATTAATGCGTAGGGAGCAACACACACTAAATCAAGTCAAAAAGCATAGATGCCGAGGTGTCACACCCTGCATACAGTAAATCAGTAATCGAAGAAAACACTTTTTATTTCCACACTTTTCCTTGGCTTTGTACAAAGAGTGCCACATAAACAAACAAACAAGAAAATACATGTTCTTGCTTGGCATCCCAGTCACATGCATGCCTTTGAGGAGCTGCGAGTTGTAATCAGACATTTTCAGACATCTCAACTCCACTGAAGGACTGGTGGGTGGCAAGCTTCCTTATTATTTATCTACCCTGAGTTTCAAATATAAATCATACAGCACAGCAGTCAGATCCGCTCCTTTCCTCTCCATTCTCCCCCCCCTGCTGCAACAACGTGCAACACTGGTAGTGGCTACATTGTTATTTTATGTGACTAACATTGGGGATGTAAGAAGGACTACCCAGTCACAACCATAAAAAACAACAGATAAGAGTCACTCCGCCAGGGTCAGAGATGTGTGTGCTTGGCCGAAGAACTTCAAAAACATCAAGCACACTTTGTCATTCTGCTTTGTCACTATTTATTATATGTACATGACTAATGCTTTTGAAGATGTACTGTACCTGTGCATTCATTTATCTAACACGTTGTCTCTGACTTATATTTGATTACAGTGAGCCTGAAGACTCTGTCAGATGAGTGGAAGACCAGCCAATGAAGTATGAATGTTAAACAAGATGACCTCCTCTCAGCAGCAACAGATGATGCGAGGTCCTAGGTGGAACCGCGCCTTGTCCGACCCTTTGTTCGTGCTGCTTCTGGCCCTCCAGCTGCTGGTGGTGGCAGGGCTGGTACGTGCCCAGACGTGCCCCTCCCTCTGCTCTTGCAGCAACCAGTTTAGCAAAGTCATCTGCACGCGACGAGGCCTGCGGGATGTCCCCGACGGCATCTCGACCAACACGCGCTACCTGAATCTGCAGGAGAATCTCATCCAGGTCATAAAGGTGGACAGCTTCAAACACCTGAGGCACCTGGAGATTCTGCAGCTGAGCAAAAATCACATACGCAAAATCGAGCTTGGGGCTTTCAACGGACTGGCCAGCCTCAATACCTTGGAGCTTTTTGATAATCGCCTCACCACAATCCCAAACGGGGCGTTTGAGTACCTGTCCAAGTTAAAGGAGCTCTGGCTGAGGAATAATCCCATAGAGAGCATTCCTTCTTATGCTTTTAACAGAGTGCCCTCATTACGGCGGTTGGACCTCGGGGAGCTCAAACGTCTCTCCTACATCTCGGAGGGAGCATTTGAAGGGCTGAGCAACTTGCGCTACTTAAATCTGGGGATGTGCAACCTAAAAGAAATCCCCAACCTCATTCCTCTGGTGAAGCTGGACGAACTGGAGATGTCGGGGAACCAACTGTCTGTCATCAAACCCGGCTCCTTTAAAGGGCTCATCCATCTGCAGAAGTTGTGGATGATGCACGCTCAGATCCAGACCATAGAGAGAAACTCGTTTGACGATCTGCAGTCGCTGGTGGAGCTCAACCTCGCCCACAACAACCTTACCCTCTTGCCTCATGATCTCTTCACGCCTTTGCATCATCTGGAGAGGGTGCACTTGCACCACAACCCGTGGAATTGTAACTGTGACATTCTCTGGCTAAGCTGGTGGCTGAAGGAGATGGTGCCGGCGAACACGTCCTGTTGTGCTCGCTGCAGCTCGCCATCGCACCACAAGGGGCGCTACATCGGCGAACTGGACCAGAACTACTTTCACTGTTATGCTCCTGTTATTGTGGAGCCTCCCACAGACCTAAATGTGACGGAGGGAAGCGCTGCAGAGTTGAAGTGCAGAGCCAGCTCCTTGACATCGGTAAGCTGGATTACACCCAACGGCTCCATAATGACGCACGGCGCGTACAAGGTCAGAATCTCGGTGCTGAACGACGGCACGCTTAACTTCACCAATGTTACCATGCAGGACACGGGCACCTACACGTGCATGGTCAGCAATTCTGCAGGTAACACGACGGCTTCGGCAACGCTCAACGTGTCCTCGACGGAGAACAGCAGCTTCAGCTACTTCACCACCGTGACGGTGGAGACCATTGAGACGCCACACAACGAGGGCTTCACCACCACGGTGCAGCATAAGATGGGCCCCACCCCCTCCGCCGGTACGTGGGAGTCCATCTCGCTCACGTCGACAACCACCACCACGGCGCGCATGCCGCTCACCACGCATGCCACGGAGAAGACGTACACGATCCCCGTCACGGAGCTCGGGGAGGGCTCCCTGAACGGCCTGGATGAGGTCATGAAGACCACCAAGATCATCATCGGCTGCTTCGTGGCCATCACGCTCATGGCGGCCGTCATGCTGATCATCTTCTACAAAATGCGCAAACAGCACCACCAGCAGAACCACCACGCGCCGACACGAACCATTGAGATCATCAATGTGGACGAGGACTGCGTGACCGGAGGCCCCGGCATGGAGGGCCACCTGACTCTGCCTCCGCTTGAGCATGAGCACCTCAACCACTATAACACATACAAGACTGCGTACAACCATGTCTCCACCATCAACTCCATACACAGCTCAGCACATGAACCTTTGCTAATCCGGGCCAGCTCAAAAGACAATGTACAAGAGACCCAAATCTAATATTTTGTTCTCCTTTTTTTTCTTTATTGAAATGAAAAAGAAATGGAATAACATGAATATACTACCGACAGGACACTACTGACAATTGCTTGTATAGACTCGATCAAAAACAGAGGTCAGGAAACACGGTCTGCTTGGCAAAAATCAGTGACTGGTTCTGTTTCTTCAGTTCCTTTGGGAAGTAGGGTATGTCTACTGTTTCAAAAAGTGTCTTTACAAAACAGAAGTTATTTATTTAAGAAAAAAAATTGTAGTTAAATTGAGAAAGAAAATGTATTCCGCAATTATTTTTTCAGCAGTTAAGTCACATTTTGTTGAAATTTTTTTCCCCTCCCTCTCATTCCGTGTGATTGAGTTTACTAATATGTGTTCAAACTCTGAGGATATCTGTCATAAAAACTCCTTCAGCAAATTGTTGTTCATTTTTAATGACCTGCAGTTGTTAGCTCAGCTGAGACAGTATCTTCATTCATATCAGAGGAATCTAGAGCACATTAGTGATTTTCTCCAGCTGTGGACTAAGTGATGAAATATTTTTTTGACCATGTGTGAGGGAGATGAAGTAAACACTTGTTCAATATTTTACAGTGAGTGACAGAACTGTCAGTGACTATATTTGACCATCTTTCACTGTTTGATTCCGTGTTTCACATACATATTAGGCACTCTTAGCTCATATCGTTATAGACTGAGGATCCTAAATGAGGGAACGATGTCCTGCGCTCTGCTGTTGTATGAGTTGAGGCACACTTTTTATTACTACTTTTTTATTATTGTTGTTTAACGGTGAAATAAACTTGCATTTGCTTTTGTGAACATAATGTATATGCAAAATATTGTTTCAATGCCTAATTTCCAATCAAAAAAAAAAAAAACTGTCACAGCAACCTGTTCTCATCCAAGGCCATTGTATACCAAAGTTTTACAATAGACCCTTTACACCTTTGTTTAACATATGGTTCCATTTGATGTCATGTCGAACAAATCTGGGCGCTAGAATGACTTTAGTTTCATTTATGTTACACAAAAACAAAACAAAACAAGAAAAAAAAAAAAAAACACTGACTAGGGTTCAGATTAGACTCCATCTCCAGTCTCCGGGAAAATGGGCTCATTATACGAAAAGCATTCTCATGATTTCATTAGCTTGAAAGCTGAGCGTCACAATGCAGGTGGCAGAAGACATAGCCAAACATTTTAAAGATGACAAATGTTGCGACAAAAAAGAAAGACAGAAAGTGAAGCCGGATTTCAACAGAGGCAATCATTTCCACGGCCTCACCTTAGCTTAAGCTGCTCTGTGCTGTTTCATATGTAGATCATCACTTTGAAGATGTCCTTTTCATGCTGGGACTCCTTCCTCCAAAGCTGCAGTGCGGCAGGACAGAGCGCTATCAGTGGCAGACTGCTAAAGAATGGGGCTAAACCTTCCATACAGCTGTCTGAGCACATCGGCTGTCATCTGTGTGCCACATTTTTTACATGGGCAGTGGCTGGCGGCCCCACATTTTCACCCTGCCACTGCCAACCGCTGGACTTGGCCCTGAACAGCGGGGCTTAAGCTGCGGGAGGCTTTCAAGGCAAATGTGTGAGATTGGGCACCAACCAGATGTTTGGGTTGCAGCACCTGCTTCGTCCCCCTCCCAACCGTACCAACATTTCCATTTTAATTGATGTGCCCCTAGGTTTTGGATGGACCCTGCTCTGTGGGCAGCAGTACCCTGGAAACCATTCAAAGCCCCCAATAGACCACCATAAAGAAATAAAAAGCGTAAAGGCAGAGCTTTAGCGAAACATTTGTCGGATCAAATTCTGAGGTATGTGACCTGCGTTGATTCCACTCAAAGGCAAAGAACACTTAGAATGTGCCTCTTCCGGGCTCATTGTTTTTGAGGCATTACTGGATGAAGGCTTACGTGAAGATGATCCTCATTACATCTGGACACGAAAAGCAAGAAGTCCCTGCTCCACTAACTTGACGGGTAAAGGAGATAGACACATTTGGTGGTTCCATTTGATTCCACAGCAAGTTTGAACTTCTTTAATCACACCAACCCAATATAAAGGATTAAAGAGCTTTGGGTTTGCTTAAACCCAAAGGTTAGAGGTTAGTTTCCCTAACCCTCAACTACATATCATTTCAAATAGGCAATAGTGCAAAGTATTTTGTCACAGCTCATATGGCCAAACATTTACATTGAGAGAAAAAAAACTTTTTTTTTTTATGAATTTCTGAGCTTCTGTCATTCTCTCCTGAGGATTTCTAAAGGTCGTACAGTTCTTTCTAAGAGGATATATACAGTTTGCATAATATATAGATATATTTTGTTGACATACATAAGATGGCCCAGTTGAATTCCTTTAAAGAAGAAAAAAAAAGGACGTGAATTGGGTTTGGCACAGTTATGAGCTCTTTCCGTGTACTAATGTGCAAAGGTAGTATATTTGAAAGAAAAGCTGAAGCATTATATGGGACAAAGAGACCCGTTTTTATTTTTCAGCTGTCCACCCGGTTTCTAATCCTTTGGAGCACAAACTCTTGGAGTGGAATATTAAAACAATATTAAATTAAATTAAATGAGTTAATTATCTAATGCCCCCCTCAGACAATACCATTATTACCTGGAGTCTTTGAATTATATGTGACAATTTAATTGCATATTTCCCCCTTATCGTAAGTGTCTGATAAATACAATCTCTGTAAATTGATTTTCATAGTTAACCTTTCACATAGATAATCTGGAAATACAAATCCCCTACAATACATTTACTTGCACTATTTGAGACATGTTTTGCTCTTCTTCAAATTAAGAACAACAAGAATTGTCATTTTGGAATTTCTGTTTTCTTTTTGATGCAAATGCAGAAGTCTAGTATTTACCCGGTATGAATACACAATTAATATGTCTAAATAGTTTGATAATCACATTCACTTTAGAGAGGCGACCTTAGTGACAAATATGATTTAATAATTCTGAGTATGATGTGTAATGATAGAATATGAACTAATATAAGAGCCCCACATAATATTGGCCCAAGCAGACAGAGCAAAGTGTTGACGCCCCCTTTTGAAATCAAATCATTTCCTTCTTTTGTGGAGTTTGGCACATTTGGGAACCATATCGAACTGGTTGTCTCATTTAGTCTGTGTTTGAATTTGCAGGTGTGGATCACATTTTCGTTCCGACCATGTAAGAAAGTGTAACCATCTTTCCGTTTTGCCTTAGTTGGAGGTAAATTGTCTGAAAATTTGACTCGTAAATTTGTTACATTTTCGTCAGACTGTCTCATGTATGTAAGATATCTAACAGCTTTTTTGGTCACTATTGTTTTTCGCATCCTTTTCTTTTGTTTCAGGAATTCTGACATTGAATGCTGTTCTAGTGGTAGATTTATATACGAAAAAAAGATCCATTTTGAAAATAAAGTATGAGAAAAAGAGAAGTTTTTAATATTTTGATTTTACATGTGCCAACAACCTGTTGTGAAAAAGAGAAACATGATGTAAACGAGTAAGAGACTGATTTTCATGTGAGCATTCTTTCATTACTTTTAAAAGATATGGAGATCGATTATAGAACAAGAGTTTGTAGTTCATACACAAAATATGGTTAAAATAAACTATTGCTGTTTTTCTGTAACGTCTGATTCTTGCTTTCCTCCACCGCTGTAACATTGCCACTGCTGATTTTCAGGGTTGGACACAAGCAAAGTGGAGAGCAAACCCCAAACCATATCCAGCTATTATTATTTGTTTCATCATTGTTTCTGCAAATGTATATTGATACAATTTAAATGGGCTGACTATGGTTGAATCCAAACCACTCTTGTGTATTATGAAAAAGGCATTCATATGAAATTACATTATTACAAAAGCTAATATATCTGAATATATTGCAATTAATCGAATAGAATGATTATTTAAAATGCATAGTTACAGTTCAGCCTTGATTAAGTCTGTTAAACTTCTTGTCCTGCCATCCACTTAATATATTGCCTTCACATGTTTCTTTTACTTTCTTCATTTGTCTTACTCTGTAAATGATTGTGTGTCGTGCTTCACCCACCTGACAGTCTACTTACTGATCATCTGCATATCAGCGTCACAGGAGGACCAATGTTTATGCTGCTGTGCTTTTTGACATCTTCACCTCGTCGTTATCTCAACCGCAGTTGCGGAAATTTCATTAATTAGTTTGTGATAAACTTGGGTACGGTTCAGGTTCAAACCCATGCAAACCCATTGAAAACAGGAAGTAAAAAAAGTTTATTTTTGTCACCTGCATTATTACTTATTTTTTCTTCCAGAATCTAACCTAGATACATTAAAATGTGTTTTTTTGTTTTTCTGAAAAACAAGTGAAATCCACGCAAGTCATTTTGTTGCAGGTCACCCACAGGACTCCAGTGCAGCGAGGTCTTCAGCCAGGGAGAGGTGAAGGCTCGGGTGCATCAACAGTTTTACACACAAAAAGCCTTGTTTCAGTACAGAGGTCGTATTTGTCATTCACATCAACCAAAGTGCAGGTGCCAGTCCCTCTTCTAATTTCTGTGGTTGCATATTTCAGTCTAATGCTATTAGAGGAGCAGAATACTTCTTGGTTAGATTAATGCGTTCTACCAGAAATGGTGATAAACCATCCTGTAAGCAGGTTTATGATCCTGAGCAGATCTTTGAACAACGACAAGCACGATGATTGCTCTTCTTAATTAATTCTCTCATCGTTAGTATTAACGTGTTATTGCCCCACTGTGTAATTAATCAGGAATCAGATTGTGATCATTTGGGCATGTCATAAACACACGGTAGCGAACAGCACACTAACATAAGAGCCGGTGGAAACTGAAGAGCGCTTAGAGCCTTGAAATTATCATGGGATTGAACAAATGAAGTACAATAAAGTCACTGTGATCCTCTGTTATACCGAAGGCATTATGGCGGTTATTTGTCTTCTCTAAAGCTCAAGTACGGTACGGATGGTTTAAAATGTCAGAGGGTTTTCATTTTCTCACCAGGAAGCTCTAACTAGATGCATTAATCAGCAGGGGCCTGCTCGTGCACAATCAGTCAATGTAGAGGCACAGGATAAGAAACCTGCCGTTATCAAACAGACAAGAGGCACACCGGGACGCTGCTCAGCATTAAATAAGAACCCACAGGGAAATGCAAGTGCTGCCACTGTTGGTCTCTTTTCATTTTTTGATGGTTTGGCTGGGACTGCGGACGGTGTCTTCAAAAACATGTGGAAGCAAAACCCACAGGAGGTTGTTTTACAGTCTGTGTGTGTGTGTGTGTTTTTGTTGGTCTGTCTGTCTGTCTGTCTGTGTGTGTGTGTGTGTGTGTGTGTGTGTGGGTGTGTGTGTGTGTGTGTGTGTGTGTTTGTGTGAGAGAGAGACAGTGTCTTGGTTGGCTGCCATCCCTTCCCTTAGCTCGTCTTCTTGCCGGAAACGTGTTTCTCCTCACTGATGGATCGCTGCAAAAAAGCAGCCATCAAGTGTTGAGCCACTGCTGGCGCCGACCCTGGCGCCTCCCTCCCTCTTCCAGCGCTGCGGAAGGTATCAGGCAGCCGCAGCAGACGGTGTTCAACAGCTGCCGCTGCCCTGCATTAGGTGCTAAGCGCTTTTCCTGTTGAGACAGCATTAGCGAGCGGATCGCATTCATCCATCTAAGTTTTAGCTTTGATGTGGGGCCCCCGCTCGGCGGGCTGTATGCTTTCAATCCTAATTTCATGAGGAATGGTGGCGTGATTGCAAGCTTAAGCAGTGGTCGCACAGAATGTACCACTGGGCCGCTCGCTCTGGCTCTCCCACGTTCCCACTTCCCGCCGGTGTTGTCAGGGAATGTGGATATGGATGGACTTGCATCTTTAGCAACGTTGCCTGCAGAAAAACAAGGAGCTTAGATGATGGTGTATGGGTCTCCAATGCGTCCTCACAGCCCAATGGAATACTAAGAAATAACCAAACCGTTTTAACTTGCACAAATAAAAAGGGATTTCTCCCTCACAACAGATTCTGACAAGAAGTGCAATTATTTGTGTGAATAATTAAAGGTTTCAATATAAAATCCTTGACTTTTAATCCTAGATGAGTGTTTGCTTTTGGTCGCTGTTTTCCTGATTCTGGGTTCAAATTCATGTTTGCCTTCAGTCATCTTTAATTGCAGAACAGTGCTTTTCTTCCAGAGGGCAAATGCTGATAATTGTGTGAGTGCTCGGAACCATTTTCAGCATTCACAGATTCCCGTTTGGATGCGTTCATGCTTTGTCACACAATTTCCATCCTGCCATCACAAAAACCTAAAGTGTGCAGTCTTCTCCTTGAGGACATATTGCGATTCACTGTATATTGCCAACTAGTCTGCTCTTTCAAGTATATGACAGGTTGGTTTTTATAACAGTTGCCTATTGAAAACATAGCCGTGGGCCTGTTCTACTGGCTCCTCACTAATGCACCATTAAACTCTTCATTTTCCTATTTATTCTGCTCCCCGGGCTAGGTTAAATTAATGGGTGCTTAATACCAGCACACTGTTTGGTGTGCTTGTGTTTTCTCTTATGTGAATATTTGAGGTGAGTGAGAAAAATAAGCAGACAAAGTGTGTCAGATGCTTCTCCTAATGCAATTTAGCTAATTATTTTTCTCTGTTCACATAATGGGCTCCTATTACCTGGTGGAGTTTTTAACATCCTGCTCCTATCGCCTAACAAGTCGTGACTTCGCACCAGATAAAAATGCTCATGAATAACGAGTAAACTTAATTTCTTGCTTGAACCGTTTAGTATATTAGAGCTCGATACATTCCATATGTTGCAGTCAGTCTAGCATGAAAAATGTTGTCACATGCGCAGCGGTGACTAAAGACGCAGTGCATTTCCATGAAAAAGGTCAAACAGATTGAGCGAACAATTTTCATCCCCTCATTGTTTTCCTATGAACCTTATTTCTGAAATATCATTTTGTTTTTGTTTGTGTTTGTTTGTTTTCTTCCTGCCTTCATGCTAGATTATACTTTTTACAAACTAACCTAAAACTACTAACATTTGATGATGGACTCTCATTCACAGCATCATCTGCCCAGGGATCCCAGGCACTTTAATAGCTGCCATATTCTTTTGGGAAGAACAATAAGTACCAAGTCATAAAAGTAAACAAATATTTTCATAAACATCATTATTGTGCATCAGGTCTTACACAATGCAGCAGCGCTGCAGAACTGCACTCACAACACATTGATTTCCTTGTTAACAACCTCCCCCTGGTCACAAAGGAAGAAAACAATCCTGTCACCTTTGTTCGTTCAGAGGCCTCTCCTGAACTTGAGGAGACGGCATTCTTCAGGAACACAATGGTACTTGGGAAACTCTCGGTCTGGAACCAGGTATGAAAATTCCTGACCATTAACGTTGACTTGGTCTTCATTGTATTTCTTTTTTTTCTTTTCATCACTCATTCCTATTCCAAACACCCCCCCAGCCATGAATCCAATGAACAACACAGCAATGTCTCCTCTCAGTTCCTGAACACCTGTCCTGGCTGTTTCATCACCAGAAACGTGGCTCATGACATAAATCTGGACTAGTTCTAGTCTAGTGTGTCGACTTAGCAGCTCATCCACCTTACAGCCTGCATAGCACAAAGTGTCTTGTATTCCAAAAGTCCAGCCACAGACTTTGTGCCAAAGGTCACGTCACCAAACTGGTTGGCAGACTCGTTCTGCGCACAGTGCTTGCTATCTGGCAGCTGTCTGGCAATAGGTCCTAATCTTTAAAAAGCTTCATTTTTTGGCATTTAACCAGTGAAACTGGCTGAAAATGGCTCGAATGTTTGCGTATGCGTAAGTGTTTGTGAAGTCTGATGGTGGATGCAGGATGGGCCTTTGTCTGCACCTGCCCTGACACTGACAGTGGCAGTCATTTTTATTTGATAGCAGTGACAAACAAGTGATTATATGATTGTATGTATGTCGCAGAAATAAATTAATCAATCAGGGCAAGGACGTTTTCAATCAGCTCTGATGAGATTAAAATACCGTTAGCTTGCTTGATATTCAGCTGGCAGTCGTAAATCATAAAACACATAAAAGCAGAGAGTGACAAGTTTTCAATCCCTTTCTGTCTGGATTGGTGAGTTGATGGGAGCTGCGAGGCAGTCGATTATACATCCGGCTATCGACAGTCCATCCTGGTTGGACTATATTAAATACTGTTAAGCTCCAAATATCTTGTGTTCCTTTGGAAAATTAACACTTCTTAGCTGACGCCAAAATAACAGCACATGTATATGTAGGAAGAAAGTCCTTTGTCCATTTCCATAGCAAGAGTTTCAAATGTTACCTTGCATGTTTTCATTTTTGGCAGCTCCTGAAGGTGTCTTAAAACATCGTCAATTTCAGATTTAGATATTCCATATGGCCCTCTTCTGCTCCTCTTACACTACATTGACCTGGTCATGAAGGTGGAGGATGGGGCTTCATCTGGGAAACGGACCTTAAAGACAAGTGTATTATAATAATAATAATAATAATAATAATAATAATAATAATAATAATAATAATTATTATTATTATTATTCTAATAATTATTATTGTTATTATTATGCGATTCTCAGTGTGTTATAGATATACCTCTAAGAAGTCCACATTAGAATCCTAATACAGAGTGTAAGTAAATTACCTACGGCTAGCATGTACACAAAGCGTTGAAATAATTGCTGGCTTTGGTCTGCGTGGGAGATTTGTTGGCGGTACTGTGGGCTGCTGCAGTGCTCTGTGTCTTGTGTTCCCGTGGAAACTGTGAAAGTGGGAACTGGTGAGCGGCTGAATCCATTCATCTGGTCGGGAACGAGTCACACAGAGAAATACTCCCGCGGCTCCCATTAATAATGATTTAGAAATTGTGTTTTTAAAAAATAGAACCTATATGTAAAACATTCCTTCCGGGAACACTAACAGAAAAAAAAAAAAAAAAAAAAACAACTCATACGTTTCACACTTCCACAATGAAGCCATGCTTTACCAGTAATGTCATTCAGCATCAATCAGAGAGTGTTGTGTTCTGATCCGAGACAGTCCGAGCTCAAACTGTTTCACGTTCAAAGGTGGACACACATCCAAAGCTGAACTCCCACTGTTAAGTACAGAGGTGGGCATTGTCTTCTCATCCCTGATTCTGTGGCGTTGACAACAAATCGTGACTGGAAAAAGGCAACAGAGACCTCACCATTGTATTGGCAGAATATTTGTTGGCTACATTCACCCTCAAGCAAAATTTTGAGGAATGTGTAGAATTAAAATGTAATGCATTAAAAAAAAATTCTTTGACTTAGTGCTTCTACTTATTACCTTGAAAGGCTTTAATAGAATTACTTTACTGCGCAGTGCATTTTCCTGTTTTTTTTTTTTCTTAACTGGATTTCCAATTTCAACTGTATGCTTGTGTTTGGCTTTCTGCCCACCGGCAAGCTGCTCCAGACAGCCGCTGACACCAAATTATGCTTTTCTTGCTTTCAAGGCAGAAAAATCACACAGAAATTTCAGGTCAGCTAGAAAAACTTCCACAGTTCTGCAAATTGAACATTCACAATAACATATATTTTAGGCTGAAAGAAAATTTCTCCCCTGTGCAGTAAAATGTGTCACATAATTCCTATGTCTGCACCAGCTTCAATCTGATCTTGATGGACAGCTCCTCTTTCTGGACCTTATGGCAATAAAGCCTAATGTGTGTCTCCCATCTGCTCAGCTGACAGGAGTTCCATGACATTTACAAGTTGATGTGATCAATACAGTGATCCACCTGGGAGCTGACATCTTTGGGTGGTATGGAAATTCACAGCTGCATGTCATCTGAGCAGCAATGAAAATCAATGTGCTGGTCCCATCTCAGGAGCTGAAATACCCCCACGTCACTAATTAAGTGAATAAAAGTCCGCACAAGGCGTCTTCTATGTCACGTGTTAGGGGTTACAGTGGATGATGTTGCAGGGGAGACAACTCAACGGCTAATACACTTTAAGAAAAAAAAGCCTCGTCTTGGAATGAAGTGACAGAATAATTCAAATGGTGAGCTGCTGCAGATATATCTACATTTCCCCTCAGCATGCAGAAGTTATTAAGCCAAGAATAATATCTGAGCAAAGGAAAGGGAGGGTGCACACAAAATGATCAAAATAATGCAACAGAACTTATCAGTTTCTCTCTGGTGGTGCTGTCTAAGTTTTACTGATTTTATATGAACAATAATAACTACAATTTGACTGTTTGATGTTTGTTTGCAGTGCTGAGACCATGCTATCCATAATGAATGAGCGCCACTGATCAATACTGTATGGATGAACAACCAATAGCAAATGAACTGCATTTACTAACGTTTGCTGCACAAAGCTGAATTCTTCGATGGATATCAATAATCTAACGTTCTATTTTTTCCCCACATATTCCTTCCCAAATTCCCCCAAAATACCTTTACCTAAAATATCAGTTTCATAAAATATCAATCGCTTCATGTCATCGAGGTCCAGATTGGTTTGCAGTTTATCGTGCTTATCAGTCTATCAAGCCATGAATTAGCCAGTGGTGAGGGCCAATAATACGACTGAAAATATGAATTTGCTAGTCACTCAAGCCTTAAGGTAATGTGCACTGGCAAATTATGACCATTTTTACTGCGATGAATTATTCAGAAGTCATGAATTTAGCTTAAGTAGTTCCCAATACGTGCACACAATGCTTCGGCACGATGATACATATTGAGTGACTTGATACTGCTGAAACTCCCTGCTCAGGCGCCGATGAGGTGCGACACAGGCAGGGGATTGTGCTGCCTCTATGGCCTGTGATGATGACTGACAAATGAGATGCTTAGATTTTTCAAAGAGTCATTGTTCTGCATCTGTGTGAAGTGGGTTCAGAGATTAAATACCAGGTACAACTGGGACAGCCGAAGAGAAAAGTGGATAAACCATATCAAAGACAAGCTTTTAATATCCCCATTTAAAAAAAGGACTGAAAGGCAGTTGGGGAGATGTGTTTCAACTGAACCCATTAGGATTCATTGGATCTATGACTGGGCAAAACTGAAAAGGAATAGATACTGTCTAGCTGTTTTAATATAGCTTAATATTCATTCTTTAATGTAAAAGCAGACGGTGAGGCCAGAAAGATCCGCCTCCATCCTCCTGGATTTTGAAGGAATTTGGACTAAGAATTGTAATACTGTAGAGTAAGGGTGATATTGCCATAACCTGGTCTGCTAAGCGGACCCATACATTGGTGGTACAGACCAAAACCACAAACCACAAGTGGTCTGTCACTGGACCGCCGACTACTGCTTACGACCGCATCACACCAATGGTGATATTCAGCAGAACTGCACTGACTCGCATGAAATATTGTGTTGTTACATCAAATTCTGTTTGTTTTGTAATACACTGTATAGACACCCAAAAATCACTCAATACATTTCTTTGTGTGTAAAAATTTGAATGCCTACTTTCAAACAAAGCTTTTTTTTTTTAACTTGGCAAATATGTTAGCACACATTTGAAGGTCAAGTCTTCAGAGGTTAAATCCTCCTAAGTGTGCTACCTCATTAATCTTTGGCCCCTTGCACGGCTAAAATGTATTTGGATGATGAATGTCCATGTGAGAGGCTTTTGCACCCAAAAGGATTGAACAGAAACTAAGGTAAGCCTCTTGCCCTTCCAAATACAAAAATATAATTAATTTCACGCTCAGCCACTTTATTACTCGCAACTGTTCAACTTGAGAGGGATGCCAATGCGTCACCCAATCATGAGGCAGCAGCTCAGTGTTGAACTGCTGATGTATAATATGAGTATTTGAAGAGAGATTACTTTGAAAATGGTTGTTGATTGTCAAACAAGTTGATTGGCTCATTAAAAAATCAAAAAAAAAAAAACAACTGTTTTTTACTTGGCAGACGTTGGACCCCTTTGTACCAATTAATTGTTCTCAAATCACCACAGACCCCCTGAGTGTTGCTGTTGACTGTGCCATCATTTGTGACCCAAGTGTACCTTCTCCTAGTGTCTCCTGCTGTTTCCTGCAGTATATGTCACAAGGCTCGAATCATCTCAAGCTGGTTTCTTCATTTAATTTTATTATCAATTTATTTAATCATGAGTTTTGATTCCATCATGTTGCAAAGAGACACTTTCACCTTTGGAGTTTGGCACTATTAGTGCTACTTAGATAAAATAAAAATAAAAATTCCATGTGCATTAAGCCAAAATCCCCATTTGATGGAAAATATAATTGAAAACAGCTTCATATTATTTGCACTTAAAGTTGGTGAGTTGTATTTTTCAAATCAGACCTGATGTCTGTCTTGTTTTATGGAAATGTTTCCCCTGATGTAGTGAACCTTCTCATGATCTGCTGTTGAAACCTCCATGACTGTTCCCAAACCAAGCAAGAGCTCATGGCTGATCAGTCTGGACAGGTGAGTTTTCCTCTGTGAGTCATTCATGGCAGTATTTTTTCTCTTTTTTATTCTTTCATTTCTACACTTCATTTTGATATTGCATGGAAATGGGAAGGGAGGCTCCTCAGCGACAACCAGTATACTCCGCTCAATGCCACACATACCTGCTCATCCTCTGAAACCTCTTGTACATGGTCTAATGTTTGTATTACAACAGGAGACCATATGGGCTGTGCCGAGCAGCCTTGCCAACAGAACAGGCAATGGAATAGAAAAAATCAGCCAGACCATTTGAGAGGAGATTTTGTGAGTTGGGGAGAAATTACCTGCTATACAACCTCACCGAGGCACAAGGACAAAGAAGCACTACAGAAAATCTGTACAGAGATTGGATGGGAACTGATTGGGAGATGGATGGCGAAGGACAGCTGGAAGAACATGTGAGGGCAGTGCTTGAAGCACACAACATCTTGGCAGTATGCGGTCAATGCGCGTCATGGCGTATATACCAATTTATTTTCGTATGTGAACGATTGAAAATGGACTATGACTGCACTCACCTGTTTGTTGAGGGAAGCTTCTGAGAATCCATATATGTGCTTCAAGAAGCCCAAGAATGAATGAATAAAGTAAAGAAAAAAAAGTCATTTGGGCAAGACGTGTCCCCCGAAGCACAGAAGCTCAAGTCTGCAGATGCAACTGCTCTGTGTTTAATTTCCAGGACCTACAGCCCCTAGCAAGTGTATTTCACTGCATGTGACTGATAATTACATGTTTGTATAAAAGATTGTACACCAGTGACTCAGGGTGGCGACTCTGGAGCAATGACTTTGGATAATGCATTTTTCAACTGACAACACAGAATACAGGTGTTGGTTAAGGATGTTGGCTTCAGGGCACAGGATGGATTGTGTTGAAGTTGGACTCGGCTCCTTATGGCTCAGAGTCCAGGGCACTGTCCAAGGAGAACTAATTAGGTGATGCATTCCATTTCATCAGGGCCTTGGGGACCATCCATCACACTCGGGGGACAAACAAAATATACCACTTTTATAAATGTAGTTCTGAAAAGCCTTTGGCTTAGTGCAGTTTATTCTCATTTCCGTATTAATTTATTTCTTCACAACTCTCCACGAGTGAGGACACAGCTCAACCTGATTAAGCTCCAGGGTGGGCCATTCGCTCCAGAAATCATCAGCCAGTTATCTGAGCAATGGAATTAAAGACATTACATCAGTGGATGTGGATGGATCGTCTTTAACACCTTGTCCAGATCTGTACCAAATATCGAGTTTTAGTCAAATTAAGAGCCTCACACATGGTTGAGAATTTCAAATCTTTTCCACGTGATTCCCAGATTCTCTCAGCTACCCTGTCTGTTGTGTTTGTCTGTATGCGTGTATTAACCTAAAATGGGATTTGCATGTTTTGAGAGGCAGCGATGATAAACCTGGATTACAGTGAGTTAAGCCTATTAATGTTGCAGGCTATAGATTTGTAATAAGATGGATGGGTTGATGTTCACCCTCAGTCTCTGACTGTGAGATTGTAAAGGCATCCTGAACAAGTCGCTCAAGGTGATTAGCAGTATAAACTGGGCATGAGGCAACACTGCAGTTCACTTCAGCTTGAGGAAGCAAGAAGGTATGAGGTCTGGGTGCTGGTGCTGCGCACACAGAGGCAGTTTTCCAAGACGACTGGAGAGTAAATCATACAGGCAGATATTTCTGAGTTTACGAAGTTTACTGAGTTTACTGTTTACTCTTCAAGTGAACCTTGCCTTTAAAAAGTTTTCACTATTGTACAACAGAACACACTAGTTTTCATTATCATTATTTCTCTGCAAACATGTAGGGGACTCATGTCTATCTCCACTAGGGGGAAAAAAAAACAGTTATTGGAAATCTAAGTAGTCCATCAATGAATAAATATGGTAGTACATTAGTGTTATTTTTCAAATGCCTGCTTGTTCTTACAATAGAGTCCAAATTCCTGATGCCCTGACTCACGTCGACATCTGTCTGGAAGCAAATAGATACATTAAAAACAAAAGGAAACCTTTTCCTGCCCCCTGTCTTGTTAGAGTGAAGGGCTTTGCCACTCAGATCCCCTGCTCCTTGTCTTCCAACCACCTCCAACAACCTCCGAAAGCGCACGAAGCAAACAGCACAATATGTACTGGGTTGTACTGGAGTGCATTTGTCTTCCTTGCTGTATTCTCCAAACGGCAAGATGTGGGATCTGTCGATATGCCTCCGACCGACTACAGCCCACGCGCTGCTGTCAAGATTAATGCGCAGGCATCATCTGAACAGGTGGATCCCAGATGGATGCATAGGGGCTATAAGATACTTTAGTCAGACCACAGATTCAGGCATTCTGTTTCCTGTCAGTGCTGCCGTCTCAGAGAAACCTCTGTGCAGGAAAACCATCTTCATCATTTAGCTTTTTTTTGTTGAAGTTTTATTTATCATTTTCTTTCACTAACCACCTTTTCATAACTGAAATACTTTAACAATTTTCACAACATAGGAAGCAAGTAAAGAATGTCAAAAATATCTCATTTGGGGGGCAGGGCTTCGTCAGATACATCCCATTATGATGGGTTACCTCTTCGAATGATTACTAACTTAAAAACAAGTGAAATAAACAATTATCTATGATTGCGTTAATGTTCGGGATAGGTAAGGTTGATCGTCTTAAATCTATTGTCTGTACTGTACTGATAGTTACCTGTTATGTTCAGCTTGATCGTTAAATCAGCACCTATTTAAAGCAAAGCAATTGGAAGGTAGACATTGGGTTACAGCTGATTTGAATATCCAGGCAGACAGTTTTACAACTTTATCAAATATCATAAAATTTGCAACGTCTCAGTGTCCCTGTTAGTTTATTCATTTCCCTGAGACACGCTGAGATTTCTCTCAGATCTGAAACAAGAAGGAAAATAAAGGAAATCATTTAGTTAAAGCACAAATGTTGATCCATCAAGTCATTATCCAGGAAGAGGGTAATATATTTTTTTTTACATTTATTATTTTGTTTGAGTCTTCTTGACTCCCTATTGTCCCTATTTTTTCACTCCCTTTCGAATGTCTTGCAATTTCCAGCCAGAATGAAAGGTTGGCGAGCCATTAAATTACTACTTTCTAGAGGTCCCTTCCTGTTTCTTTGTGTCACTCTCCTGCCATGACTGTCCTCCCTTGCCATTAGTGGGTTTCTGTGTTCTGTGTAGACAAGAATGTTATTAACAACATCAATTGCAATGCAACTCATGGCATCACTGAGCTGGTTCATTTTTCAGAGAAAACCCTCACCAGGGTTCTTGGAAATAGTGGGAAGAACCGTCATCACCAAGAGGTCGACAGCAGAATCAGATCTACCGATTACCGCCGAGGACAAACAGCTCACAAAGCAGTTGATGACGTTCAGAAAAAATGAAGAAAAAATAGGAACAACTGGCTGCTAAATGGACATTTCCGTCAATGTATTATTATTTTGTGGCTTTAGTGTATTGAAGCTATGGCTTCCATAGATGATCAGGTTTTACGGTTGTCAAACAGAGTTAATATGTTCAACTCTGTTCTATTCCACTCTGAGACCATTCAGCCATTGTGTTCTGTTCGCTTGTTCGGGACTGAGCCCCGGCGATTTTCGTTGTTGTTGTTTTTCTCACCAACCTTCAGGGAATTTACTTGCTGGAACTTCAGTCTGGGCATTATTCCCTTGAGCTCTAAGGCAGCTGAATGGATGCAGTATCCACTGAGATCTGCTTATTCAGCTGAGAGGAAATACATCCAAACTCAAAGCTTCATCTGGTTTGGCTTGGTGGCTTCTGGTGTAAAAAGAATCCATTTATTTTAAAATAAAAGAAAACTTTTCACATACATAGTCAATCATCTAAGTGTTAACAAAAGGAAAGAAAATAGATTCATAAATGTTGACCAATGGCATACACTTCAAAATGGCATTTATGGTTATTGTAACATTTTGTGACAAACAAAATACGTAAACATAAAGAATGTGACAATCTCACATCCTCAATCAGTAAGTAACAGAGCTGAAGGTGCTCCACTGCAAAAGCCCAGTCACCTAAATAAAGTCCTGCCTTTTCTTCTGACAGCGCTTTGGCACCTCCATGGCTCAGGTGGTGGAAGGTTTATGTCCCTGGTGAAAAGATGAACTTGCTGGGTCACAGCTCGGGTGTTTGATCCTCTGTGGGAGACAGCACACAAAAAGCAGCCTCTGTGTGGCTCCTTTTGAAAGTAACTGGGAGTGTGTGTCGAAGCTATCGACGATAACAAATGGTGTGTGCAGCAAAACATCTTCATCCCCGGAGAGCCAGAATGGCAGAGTTTGTCGTCCAAATTGGCAACAGGACATCAAGCGCACTTTAAACGCCCAACATTATGCCCATTTTAGATCTTCAGTGTTTAGTCGTCCCAGACCCCTGGTGAAGCCGCCTTGCTTGTATAATCATCCAAAAAATATATATTTTCAAAAAGAAAAACTGCTTGTTTAGCCCTCTGTTTACATCCTCCTGCAAAAAAAAAAAAATCCTCAATTAAAAAAAAACCGAATGCACTGGTTTTACCTACCACATGTTTAGACAAGAAGAAGAAAACCACAATATCAGCAGAAGGAACACTTGCTTGGTGGTGCTGCCACTAACCTGCCTTTGTGACATCACAAAGGGTTGATTCCAAGAAGAAAGAAGTGTTTACTCTGAAAGTGTAGCAAACAAGGTTGTTGTTGAAATTAAATTTGCAGAACATGGGCCATTACAATATTATAATCCTTCAGAAAACACACATACACACACACACACACACACACATACAAACCCTTATCTCAATGCACACATTTAAATTGGCCGTGACGGATGTTTTCTAAACTCTAAAAGTCAAAAATTATTTTTATCCTGGCATGCCAGAGGCAGCTTCAGGCTATACAGACTGTGTCCTCCAAAATTCTGACAAAGGAAGGCTAGGGAGTTGGACAGGCCTTGACAGCCCTGTATTGATTTATATTTAGAAATGTGAGTAATGTGAGCTTCAGAGGACACAGCCCCACAGCAGTCAGTCAGCTGCGAGTTTCTTGGATCGTGGACGACGGTGCAGAGATCATCCTTTTCTCACACGCTTCCGGACTCCTTCGTCCGCACTAACACTTGCCGGTGCACTTAGTTGGTCCACTGAGACCTTCTGAAATGGGAGCATCTGTTGATCCATGTCTCTTTCATCACTGGCCCCGGCTCCACTCTTGTTACGCAGCCGGCCGTGAGCGTGTTCACCGGCCGGTGAGATAATGTAATGCTGGACGGAGAAGTAAGAAATTGTCGGGTTGCCAGAAAAAGTTGAGTCAGAAGAGGATAAATTTAGCAGCACTTGCTCGTCCTCCTTCCTATATTGTCTCTTCTGCACACTGTGCAATCAGTCCTCCAAAGCACCACGATGTAAAGGGAAGACACCGCTGACATAGTTCATGTCTTGAGTTTTCAAGCTTGACTTGGAACATTCACTCAGATGAATCTGTGTCTGCACTGACATTTAAGATGACATTTCTCTTTTTCCACCCCATCTTTCTCTAGTGCAGTAACCAGAAGTAACCCAACATTGTCAATCCACACATATAACTTGTTGAGCCGTTTGTTGCCAATGTTCAATTGCAGCTTTTCGTCAGGCTTCTGACTGGGCTTACACTCAGAGATCATGCCGCCATTTCTTTGTTTGGGGTGCACTGTGTGACATTGTCTGGTAGCCTGCAAACATATAAAAAAAAATGTGTGAACAAGACTTCTGTAGTTAGTTTTTGTTCGCCCCCTCCATCCAGCGGGAAGCGAAATGAGAAATAAGACACCGTATGGAAAAACACAAAGTGGTGCCAGCTGAAAGACATCCTGCTAACCCTGCAAACAGGTCTTCATAGTCACATTAATTACCATGAGCGCATCAGTCATGTAATGGATTTGCCCCCTCCCTGCGTCAGAGAAATAACACTGTGGGTAATCCACTGATGTAACGATTAGTGTGTCACCCTGGACTTGAGAAGGTCAAACCTTGAACAATGTCTCTGCTTAAGTCTTTGACTACCTGGCACTTCCGTTAATCACTCGTATGAGTCATTTCCTCTTGATGTAGTTTTCAAATCAAGTTTTCCTTTATTTCCAGATTCCTACCAGCAACCTTTCTGTAATCCAAAAGAAAGAATGGCGGCTTCCACATTGAACGCAGCAGCAGCAGATCTGTGCCTTTAATGTACTGTACAGCTCCAGCCACGGTCACATATTTCATGAAACTACACTCTCTCTTTTCTTTCTCTTAATTGTTATGAGTCCGTGGCCTGTTGCCGTCTGCTCGATATGGCTGACCATCTGAGTGATTGGCCTATTTATTCCCCGGACGTGCATCGATTCCGCCCTGACACAACTGCAACCCCTCGTCTTGGAGCCCAACCTCGGACATATTCCTCTAATAGTGCTTTCTCATGTCACACTTCTGAATGGATGGGATCCATAATAGAAACATTCCTATGCTACTTGCTTTACCAGACGTCCCTCTCACATATGAATCCTCCCAACAGTACATTTAGCATCTGGTGTAACGCAATGAAAATGCTTGTTGACACAGTGTACCAGTGAATCTCAGACACACTTTGACCCCGGCTGTGAGATTTATGTACTCCGTCGCACTCTCCCCCAGTACATCACCACAACTTATGTCAGGCTGCCCCACCAGTCTGCAACCAGCGCAAGGCAGGGAGCTCCATTTCTATTTTTACCGGAGTCATCTGTACCACTTGCAATGCTGTAAAATCCACTCAGTGGCCACTTTATTAGGTACAACGCTCAGCTGCAACACAGATAGCTACCGGTAATCAGCCAAAACAACTTGCTGATGGTGAAAGCAGGCATCACAATGAGGATGGAAGGGAATTACGGAGAATTTGAAAGTTGTGAACATGGTAGTTGGTGCCAGACAGTCTGCAGTTTCCACAAACTGGTGATCTACTGAGGTTTACTAAAATTAACCTCAACGACTGCTCATAAAAATTTGTTGGTCATAATAGAACTCGAACACTGAAAGCAACAGATGTATTAAATGCACCTTGAAAAGTTAGGACTGGGCTCCGTGATTAACACAAAACCAAAAATGTGGTGTCAACGGAACTCCAGGTCTTTCTCTAAGATGTTCTCCAGTTGGCTCCTTTCTTCAAAATGTAAAGCACACTTTCATGCAGCGATCGGTACGCCGGATTCATGACTATATTATAGTTTGTCTTTAATCAATTTTCATCATTTATTTACCATTTGTCCCCTTCCAACGTTTACCTTTTAACTGAGCAATGCTTATAATCTGAAAAAATGTTTGGTCTTTGTTTATTAAAGGGATCTTTTATATGAAGAGGGGACAGATGGAACTGATATTCTATTTGCAGAGGTGCCATCTAATTCTGATAAAGCTGTCACCATTGCAGCACCTGGTCTATTTTTGTAGGGTTAGGTTTGCACTTGCAGTCGAAGGTAGGCAGGCGATTTGACTGCAAGACCAGATAAATATACTTGAACGGAACTCACCAAAATGGATGAAAAACATTTCAAATCTCAGTGTTGTAGCTGCATTACAAGGTTGTTTGCTGGGGTGAGCTCCAACGGAACAGCGCCCAGAAGCCTTTGACTGGTTCCCTGCAACAAATACATTAACCAAAGAAAGGATGATTAATGTTCAATGACAAGGCAGAGCAGTATTGTATTCACCCTCAGTGTGGCTTGAATTTTAATGAGGTCCCTCTGCACATACCTGCGTGGCATTATGTACTTTATTAGATTATGGGTTACGGCTATGAAGTGGAACATTACAGCAGATGAAGAAATGTGCCGCAGGTCACCTGACCAGTCATGACTTTAATTAAGTCCCATATATGGATTAATTATGAGTTAATATTAGTATATTTAGCTATGAATTTACATGTACATATCATTTTCAAAGCTTAAACTGGTGTTGAAAAGGTCTCGATCATTGTCATCCTCATTAGGTAATACGTTGGACACTGTTGCTGACATCTGACATGATCTGCTGCTACTGCTGCTGGTTAAAGGAAGAACACAAAGATGCACAGCTAACCTTTATAAATTTTATTCATGACGCTGGTTATATTCCTGCAAAGTTTGAATAAGGAAATAAATAAACAGACATACATATTAAACAAACCAGCAAGAAAGTCGCCTATATATGATACATTTGTGTTGCTGTTCTATCTTAATACCTATTTTAATGTTCTGTTTGAGCTTACAATGAAGCGTTTGAAATGACAAGTTGCACATCAAGCAGTGTGTCCTTGTTAAATCTGGCTGTGGGCTTTTTCTTCTTTTCCCTGTTGACAGCTTGAAATGTATTCAAGTCGCATGTCATCATAATGAATCTCATATCTAGACTTTGTGCAAGTCTCTTATAGATGTATGTTTTCTTTGAGATTTGCAAAACGAAAAACACATTTCATAACTGCACTCCAAAGAAATTTTACTTCATTAAGATAAAAATGAAATGTGAAAATTAAAGCAAAATGGACGGCAAAAAATATGAAAATGATGGCAAGTGACATATAAACTTGTGCTGTTACAAAAGATGATTCTGAAAGTTCCCTGATTTTTCTTTGTGCAAAACGCTGCTTGGGTCCTCACAAATTTTACTAATACGAAAAGAATCAATATTTGCAATTAAATACTTAGTTCACATTTGCTTTGGGATTTGCTTACAGCTTTTATCCAAACGAAGCTCACTAAAACAGTGACTGCTGATTTGATTTTCAGATATTTTTGTTTTCTCTAAAACATATTTTTATAGCAGCAAAATAAAAACAGTCATTATTTGGTACTTACCGTCAGGACCAACACTTTGTTCTTAGCCGTAAGAGGGAACAAATTGCTAAAGCACTTGAATCACTCTTTTTTTTTCTCCAATAGAAACTGTACTCATATTTCTAAAGACCACATTTTCCACTATTTGTGTCTTCTATCTTCATAATTTTCTTGGACCTTCTCGCTGCTTTCTCCAGGCTCTGTCAGCGCAACACCGGAGTGACTGCAGTGTCAATGAGACAATAATGTCATCGCTGCTGAACAGCATCTGTGATTGATTTTCTTGATCCCTCCTCATGTCTGGAATTAGACTACAACCTTGCAACTTTACATTATTTCCACTGTTCACCAGCTTTGAAGTCATGTGACAAATCTGTTATTCCTCTTAAAGACTTGTGGATTTAAAAAGAGTAGTGATAGAAAAACAATAAAAAAATAAACAAAACAAAACAAACTAAAGAACTACTAAATTATAACAACTAAACCGCTCCCTTGGACGTCTTTGGTTCGATTAGAACAATTAGCCGTGTGATGGGTGGCAGCAGTACACCGCCAGCTTATTGAAGGGATCTAAATTGGAGGGGCTTAATTGCTATAAATATTGCACGGTGGCAGCAGTTTGACACTTTGTTTCTTTCATCTGCGGCTTAAGGAAATGTCAAGTCTCTGGGTACGTCCACCACATGCTGGGTGGGTTTTAGTTGGATGCAAGTGTGATATACGGTGCTATTTATTGTGTGTGTTCATTTCAAAGCGACATATGTAAACGACAAATGTCAAGCTGTAATTTACTGCCCTGTTATTAATGTATTGTAACAAAGACTGAATACATTGAGTGACACAAGTAGCGGGGAAAGAGCGGAGGCAGAAGCAGCACAGCTATGCATGTGGCTGTCAGACTTGTTTGACTTTTTGTGAGGCTGGCGTGAGACACTGTGGAATATGCTCGGCGCAGTTCTGCATCTCAGAAAGATGCTATTTCTACCGTGTATGTGGGGGTAGAATAAAGCGAGATGACGGTGATTCACTGTAAAGAAAGTAGCTGGAAAGAGTCATAGCTTTAGGAAAGAGTCATAGCTTTCCACTAAAGCTATAACTGTGGCCAATCCAACACTCTGTCTTTCTAATTATTAAGACGATTTAAATACAGTTGACCATACATTAGTATTAGCAATGTGAGAGATTTATATTGGAATTTTTGGTGGAATATCTAAAAAGGATAAGTAAAATCAGAAAATGTGAAGAATTGCTTATTTGTGGGAAGAAATGCAAATAAAACTGAAAGACGTATGTAACAAAAGGAGCATCAAAGGATTTGGTTGGACGATAAAGAGCTCCCAGGTTTTTAAGGCAGAGCTAATAATTTTCAGCTAATAATTCACTGACGCTCACTCTTTCTCCCTCATTATTATTTTTTGGTATGTGAGTGTGCAATATATGTATATGTATATATATATATATATACACATAGGTATGTATGTGTATATATATATATAACTGTGAATCTCCACTAAGTCTCCACAGTTTGTTGTTAAAGTCATTAATTGATACCCTCAAACGTTTACCGGCTTTGCTTTCATGTCACCTTTTCTAAATAGGACATAACAAAAAGGATATATATGTATATATATATTTATAAACACCCACATACACATGCACACCCACACACACAAGACTTTCAGCAGGTTCCATACAAGAATTGTGTCTTGAATAATAATGATAATACATTTTATTTATAAGCACAGTGTACAGTTATTACACACTATGAACTAGGATGTCATATTGGATCGTTAATTGAATTATCAACTTTGGTTTTGAAATTGCTGTATTGCGTAAAGTGAAGCAAAAAACACACTCAAGTCAAACAGAAAACAAACGTTTCCATGGGTATGTACAATGCACAAAACCAAGCAGCTGTTTTTGAAACAAGGTATGAACCAAGACAACCTCCTCTAGCTGGTGTCACCAGGGTTGATTCAGTGCCCGCTCATGTGTCGTGACTTCTCTCCTCAGAAGAAAAGGAAATAAGAAAAGAAGACAAACCACCATCCACTTTGGTTGAAGTTAGGTGTGATAGCATCCTCAAGACTGCAAAACATGACCAACGAGAGAGATAAGACGGAATCCCAGCTGCACTTCGTCCTACTGAAACATTGTAAAGCATTTCCGTTCTTTATATATGATACTTGGATGCACCCAGGAAATTTTCCATCAAAGTCTGTTGTTATCATAGAAGGGATTGATATCTTCTTTTTTAATCCTGTTTCGTCCCAGCACCCACAACAGGCTCATTATTTTTGGCCAGAGCTACTGACACAAAGACTGGCTTTGGTGGAAAGACAAAGCGTCTCAGGGACAAATTGCACAATGAAAGGCATGTTTCCCAGTTCCCCGGGAAAGACCTTGAAGGAAAGGCTTTTCAGATGTAGACGTGGCAACCCCCTGTGTCGCACAGTGACAGCACCCATGACCCGTGACAGTCTGTGACATCTAGGTGTCTGGGATCTCTAGTTAGATCATTTCCATCTAGCCCGAGGTCCTGACTTGCAGCATTTTTTTTTTTTTGGCCCACCTTAATTTTCCAGTTGCCTTTACTGGCACGTCACTTTTGTGCAAAGCCTTCTATCCTTCCTTAAATCGCATACTAGTGTACAAATTAGAAGCTGTCACAACGAGAGAATAGGCTGATGAAACGCCGCCACATTGCAGTTTGTTGTGAAAGCAGCTCTAATTGGCTTCATTACTTCGTGAAATCTTTAGAGTCAAAATAATTCAGGATTGACTTTCTTGCAACAAAGACAGTAAGACCACTTGTATCAACTCCAGCTGGCCAAGTGTCGTCTCCTCAAATTTTGGTTGCACGTCAAGCACTTTCTCCTGATGCCTACTTGAAAGAAACACTTTAAACAACATTATCATTCTGGGGGGGAAAAAATAAAAATAAAAAAACAAACAGGCTAGGTTGCTTCTCACAGTGGCAAAGGCATCAAAGAAAGGCAACGTTATTGGAGGAGGAGACAGAGGCAAGAGGAAAGAGCAGCCAAGCAATGGATTGGACAGGCACCATCTACTACGAGGGTGCCAGGCAGGCGACCAAAGCTATACAATCCTATAACAGGCCAGTTGTGGCGCTCTGTCTGTGGTAGGGACGCTGTTCTCTGTGTTTAGAGTCAATGAATAAAAATATTTCTGATCCATCATTTTGGGACAGAAAGATGACATCATATTGCTTTAAGGTTAATTGTTTTTTCGGACGATTCATCTCCCGGATTAAACTCTTTTATGCCTGGAAGAAAAGAGTCTTATGAACTGCTACAATTCAAGGTGAATTGATGAGCTAAATATTGTTTGTTTATTTTTCAACAGAAAACAGATTGATATCAAAACGAAAGGTGGAATTCTCTGGGGACATTAATTCAGAAGCTTTCTCTTTGAAAGTCTGCGGCTTATAAACTAAAATAAATAAACACATAAAACTCAGAAACTTTCTGAGGCTCCTGATGGGAAATAAATAGCAATCATCACCATTTATACCCTGCCAATATGTCGGTTAAATAGGGCACAACTGCCTAGGGAGGCGACACTCTGCATCTTTGTGAATGAGAACAACTGCTTAGAGGGCTGATTCTATTTAAGACAAAAGGCCACAACAATGCAAAGCTGCTGCAATCCAGATGTCAAATCTGATCTAATGTCTTCAGAGCTAGAGCTGGCTTTGAATTTTAGATGGTGACTGATTTCCTTGTTTCCACGACAGCTACTAAGAACGCTGACAGGAGACCTACCCAGGGCCTCATTAGTTTGGTTCTACTGTTGAACACATCTGGCCTTGTGTTTGGTTGTTGTTTAAACTTAAAGGGTCCGACGCTGGTTCTGCAGCTGGAGTCTCAGTAAGTCTGGCTGTGGATCAGACAGGTCATTAATGAACACTAAGCTGAAAAGCAGAAGAAGAATAAGAAGAAGGACAAAAAGAGGCGTTTTTCTAAACTCTGACCACCTGAACATGAATTGTCAGAAACATGTGACCGTTATTGTGCTGCTTGACTGCAGTTTGTTTGCTTTTGCTGGTTGACACAGTCTCACTGAAGGAAATAATGCGCAACCTCAAAGATGTTAAAGGAACAAAAAGACAACTTAAACTGATTTTATGTGCCATATGTTTGGCTGCTGTTTTTATTGAGGTAGAAAAACAATCTATGACAATGGCAGAACAGGAGTGTTTTTATTTCACCCAGTAATATCTTGGTCTGGCTTGGCCTCTGCTTCAGTGCCGAACTCCTCAGGGAATTAGAACACCCCCAAGGCGCACTGCCTGTAATGAGGCGGTAGCCGCAGAGAAATACTATGAACCTGCCGAGTTGGCTCCAATAAAACACTCCAAAAGATCTTGGTCGGTGTAAACATGAGCGGGCAGAGGTTGACTGACCGTCACTTTCGCTAATGTCTGAGACAAAGGAAGGGCGGAGGGAAAGGAAAACATACTTATAATCCACATCATGATACTGTCAATTTGGCCTCTTTTTTAAAACTCATACCATGGATGGTTTCACTTTGACACCAAAATTGCGTTTTGAGGGAAAGTATTTTCACTTCGGTCAGTATCTCTTTTTTTGGAGCATTTTTCCGGGCTGACCATTCTCCACAAATCCTAGAAATGGTTGTAAGTGAAAAGCCCAGTTGAACGGCAATGTAATTATCTGGTGTGCAAAGGAAATAATAATAATCATCATCATCGTCATCATCACCTTTTGGTACTTGGTGACTAGTAACTTGTTTTATATTCAGCACTTGTCATGTTGTGAAGTATAAAAAAGAATAAGTAGAAATAGACTGTCTAAAAAGTTGCCAAAACCTGTTTCAATACCTCAGGTCTTTGCTGTCTGAGCCATAGAGCAGGCAGCGCTGCTGACGCTTTTTTTGTTGGCTGCTGTCTAAAAGAGGATTTGTTTGCTTTTAGCACTGTTTGGCACAAGTGGGCGTCAGGTTGATGGCTGTTCAGCACTTATGGGAGAATACAATGATGCTATGAAGGACAACATGATATCTTTTTTCTCAGGGCATGGAGTAAATGCAGGAGTTGCATTATCACTTGAAACATTGGTGAAAAGTATGTGCATGTTTTTTTTTTATTGATGTTTTTTATTATTACTTTGAAAATATAAAGACAATCTAGCCTTTGGCTTTGGTCAGAATGTGCCTTGGTCTGTCCACAATGGTTCGCAAGGCAAACGTTTAGGTCCCACAATTAGAGTATCAAATCAAAGTTTTTGACTCTTGAGTTTAAGTCATTAGGGGGCACACTAAGGGTGAATTCCAATTCCTCCCTTAACCCTCAATCTCAACCCTCAATCTCAAAAATGCGTGCTTCTGCGAAGTGCAAGTGCTGTCCCGATTCTCAGAACGTCAAGTTGAGGGAGGAGTTTAAGGGCTGTATCGCCCTCAATATTGAGATTCTCCAGCACCACCCTTGGGAGTAAGGGCTACCCAGAAGGCATTGCATATTTTCGCCAAGACATCTTCGAAAAATGGCAATGAAAAAAGCGAGCTACAAATGGAAGTATTTCCTTAGTTAATAAAGATATAAATATTAGGAAAACATTTTATTGTCTTATTTTAAGACTTTTTTTTTTTTTATGGATTATTGACATCATTGTTGAGTAACATTTATTTTTTTTACTTTACAATGTTTGTCAGCCGGACCAGCGGTCCCGGCTTCACGTTACTTGTGTACATCGTTGTGTAGCGACGGAGGACTTTTTAGTCGTCTTCTTCTTTTTCTCCTTCTTCTTCGTCGTCGTCGTCTTCTTGACAGACTGGACGAAGGCCGCCCCCCACAGTCTGAAGACGTGACTGCACTTAAGGGGTGTCCCATTTCTAAGTCACAAGATAGCCCTTACACTTATTTTTGAGGGCCACGATTGAGGGCCAAAGATTGAGGGTTAAGGGCGAGGGTTGAGATAGAGGATTAAGGGAGGAATTGGAATTGGCCCTAAAACTCTAGCATGAAACAGACTATGTTACAAATTGTACAGTTTTTAAAAATGTTACTGAAAAAAATATATCCAAGTAAAAGTGCAAGCAGCATTCAAGGGAGTGAGCCTGCTGTGGCCAGCCGACCCCTGCCAATGCCTGCAAGTCCGGTCCGACCATTGATGGCGCAGCCATTGACGTCATGAAATCCCTCAATAAGCTTTCCGCGCCGTGACTGTATGAGTCGGACGCCCCGATTAGACAAACAAGTGATTTGTTTTTGCGTTGCTAGAAAAGACACATGGATCTTGGTGGTTGCTTTCGTTTTTGCAGGTGGCACTGTAGAGCCCCAGGGTTCAATCCTTATGTTTGTGAAATGTTTCACCAGTCTGTTTTGAAGCATATTTAGTAGGTGAAATGTGCAGTGAAAGATGCTAATCATATGTGCACACGTCCTGCTTGTTTTCAGCGAAGGTTGTCATGTGTGAGTTGTATGCCTTAATTTGGATTTTCGTCCCATGTCTCTACGACCTTCCTAGTGTTAGTTTTACAATGTTTCTAGGGGGATTTTGACTTAAATTATCAAGGCTGTGTCTGTGTAAAACCTCAAGCCACCAACATTGACAGTTTTTGACTTTTTTAAAAAAGAGAAGATTTTAGCGAACATACGGAAATAGTGCTCTTCCAGTTTGTCAGAGGTCAAAGGTCAGAGCATACGAAATGTAGGGCTTGATGTAACAGACATGTGGGTTTTTGTCCATGTCTCTATGACCTCACTAAAATGAGGTTTGACCTTGCAAAAGCAGATGAAGAAAAAGAAACAATTTCCCTGATGACCTGCTGTGTTTCAGAGCTGGTCTTCTCTCTGGGGCTCAGCCCCTAACAATCGAATTAAGTTTTCCCAACTTAAAAAAGAAAAGAGAACAATGGATATAGTAAAAGTCTGATTAATGTAGCACTCCTGCCATACCTTATCATGCATTGCAATAATAGTATTAAACTGCACATTACATCAATGGTTATTAATGGTAATCTATGTTTTCTGAAAAAAAGGTGTTTTTTTTTCAATCAATGTAACTGCGTGCTTAAGAAGCAAAAAAAACAAACAAAAAAAAACAACATTTTGAATGTTTTTATATTGAACTCTAAAATTGTTTTCGGGAGATGAATGTGTCTCCAACAACCTTTCTTTTCTTTTTAAAGAAAAAAATGTCAGTGCACAGACACCGTCCTTGAGACGTCCATGTCATCTACAACACGTTTTGTAAATGTGAAGCTATTTTCAAACAGATATTGTTAAAGATTCTACACATCTAAAAATGATTGTGATACTTGTGATACTGAACGAGGCAGTGCGGCCACAATCTATCACTCTGTAGTCAAGTCAATGTCCTTTAGTATTGCTGCGAATAAAAAAAAAAACTCCACGGGTCCTCATCTGTTATATAGGTGTTTGTTATATTGGTGGTAAATGTGGTAAAATGTAAATCTTCCTCCTCTGAGACGCCTTGTTTCGTCAACAGTGATCAAACACCTACAGTGCGCTGCCACTGTGAGACAGGATTACTTCAAATATCAAACTTTGTCTGTCACAGAAGCTTTCATTTTGAGACTCTAAAAGCTAAGCCGTAGCTGTTTCATACAATCCCGAGGCAAATAGGCAAGGAGAGCCTAAGTGGCCCAGCAATCAAAGTGACGTTAATGGGACCTGATGCGCCTGGCTGGGACAACCAGTGCCTGTGATGCAGATTTATGTCAGAAAACACAGTTTTTATTTCAAAATCAGGTTTATTCACCAAGGAAGTCTTCACAGCATGACCTTGTCTGATGTTGAACTTTGCCAAACGCTGTTGATAGCAGCAGTGCAGAATTTACAGGTATAGTCCCGAGTCAGCCAACACAGCACAGGTTCAGCGATTAGAGGCTGGTTAACTCACAAACAACAAAACACTTCTTTGTTTTACTTATAGTTGTCAGCCTTAGACGATGGGGCACGGTTGCCATGAGCTGCTTCAGTGTCTGAGGAGGTCAGAGAATGCTTGCGTCTTGGTTGGGCTGATGGGAGAAATGTCATGGCCTTCCCAAAAACAAAAACAATGCTCCCTTGTTAATCTACAGCTACTTTGTTCAGTGTCGACTGTAAACTTCTATGTACATAGGATGAAAATCTGTTCTTTTTATCAATACAGTTTTGAATATATAAGCAGTATGTGTGTTTAATGCCACGCCAGTTTAGACAAACTACACTCCTGTGGTTATGTTATTATGTTGTTATTCATGTGTGCTCACGCAATGCGGACAGATATTTATAAATACAGTCCAAAGGTGTTAAAAACTGTCAAACAGCAGCAGGTGGGAACAGACTGACTGCTCTAGTATGTTTGAAGACAATTCAGAAACGCTGTAAATAGTTGCTTGACATTTTATTTGGTCGTCAAATTTATCACTCATCCCCTCGAAGTACTCCTTTATAAAACAAAACACCGCTACTGTCAACAACTTATTTTGTTTGTTTAGCTGCTATGTGAACAATGCAAGCAAACTCATAGTTACGTAGCAACAAAACATTTTTTTGATATGTTTTTCTTTTTCAAACATAGCCACCATTCATGGTAGACGGGTAGTCACTAAAAATGTGTTTTTTTTGCTCTAGATCTTGATCATGACGATTGCAAATCCAATTTTTCCAAATTGCGAATCCAGGACGGGAACAACATTTGCATGACTTCTGTATTGTTATCATAGTGGGCTTTGTTGATGTACTGATATTTTACTGTGACTCAGTGATGTGGTTCTAACTTTGCTCATAGCCGGTGGAAAAGAAAACAGGTTTTTAGGAGGAGTGCTGAACCAACGATGCATTGGTTCTCGCACCAGCACCGAACTGGCAGCTGGCTCTGCTTGGTGGAAAACGGGTATCAGAGATCTTGTGCTGACGCTGCCGACGAGGACAGGGCAATTACAAACGCTGCTGCAAAATGCTGGTCCTTCATGTTCTCCACCACACACCTTCTCTACTTTTCCATTTCCTCCTCGCCGAGGTGTTACAGGACTGCCGCAGCTGCATGTGAATTGGAAGCCCTGTGAACAGATGGAGGCAGTTTCAGGTTATTAGCGGAGCACAAAAGGCTAATTGAGCCTGATGCCTGATGAAAATAAAATAGAATGCGGGGATGAAAGAAAAAAAAAAAAAAAAAAAAAAAAAAGGCTTGCTCAGTGATATGAAAAATGCAAAGGCGAATGCGTTCAGTGCATGTACACTATAGGAAATCTTTAGGCCTGTAATTTGTTCATTTTCATGGCTGGTTTAGCACTTTTAAGAGAAGGTTATGATTTTAATGGAACCGTGTTTTGGTCCAAACTGCAAACAGTTATTGACAAGTTATGTGGATTTGGAAAGTTTTTTTTTTCCATTTCTCAAATGCAGAAACTATGTGCTGCAATACGTTTATAATAGTTTAAATGAATAATAGATAAACTATAATTCTTTCTTTATCTGATAATAAACCACTCAGGAACTAATCTTGGTAAACCTGATTGAGGTCACCACTCTTAAAATCAGAATACTCATTTGAACATTTAATGGTTAATTTGTTAAGTCAGCTTGAATGTGTTCAAGAAAAAACAGAAAACCTATGAAAAAAGACTGTAAAATTCATTCTCACACAATATTATATAATGTTACCCACATTTTTCACTTTAAGTCTTTTTTTTTTTACACCAGTTCCATGAGTACGGGTATTTAGGCCCACTAGTAGTGATTGTATTTTATGCTTTTCCTCCCCTAATTTATAGTGGATTAAAATTGAAATCCTGTCTTCCAAAGTATATAAGCTGCAGCCTATTGTCAGTTTTCTGTTCATTTTGCTAATCCCTGGTTGACAGCTTCTGCTTTGCAAAGACCCTCTGTGTTGGTCTCCCTCGCTCTCTCCCACTCTCTCTCTCTCGCTCTCTCTCTCGCAAGAGTGTCCACACATTTCATTCTCACAAATTGCAGCTAATTTTCCTGCAGAACAGAGCAAAGATATAAAATGACAATAATAGTCATAAAGGTCCAAGTGCATTACTCACTTAGATTGACATTCATGTATGCTAAGACCTGAATATACCACCTCAAATTCCTTGAAAACCCAGTCAAGAGTAAGTCGGAGGTGGAGATGGTGGACATTTCTTACTAATTATTGCAAGGAATGTGAATCCGCATGTCATTGCCTCTCTGCAGATAAACCCTGTCGAGGGGGAAGGTCCCTGCCACTGGTCGGGGAGGCTGAGAGCGGTGCGGCACGCTGACTGTGGGTTTCCGCTGCAATTTGAACCGAGTCTGATAGAAGTCTTTAACCTTGACCCGAGCTTCACATCATCTAATCATGCGCGACTGGTCTCTTGGGCTGGCTCGCCCATCAGTCTGCCGGCGCATTCGCGTGACACACAACCAATTTCAATGTGCAGCGAGCGCGCCCATAAACAGCGACGTGGCAAAGATGGACAAATTGAGCAAACAAAACAAAATGAAACAGAAGAAGAAATAAATGAAACACTGTTTAAAAGGAGAAAGTTGTGTTTTACGAACCGGGCAACAAAAGGATCGGTGCATCAGTAGTTTTGCCATTATCCACTGCTGTGTTTTACTACTGTGCAAAATCCATCATTCCCACACGCGCGCGAGTTCACAGTGGCGCGTGAGAGGAGCAACGTGTGAGGGCTGAATGGCTGATAGTGGGAGTGAGAGAGCCGGGGCTGCGCTGTGTGAAAGACAGTGTAATTAAAAAAAAGGCAGCCAGTTTGATGGAAAGAGAAGACAGTTTAAGTTCACCCAGAAAGACACTGGGATTCTCACGACTGAATGGTCCCGGAAACAAAGGCTGCAGTTACTCAGAGCAACAAGAAGCAATTCCAATCAAGCGGCAGCACTTCTGCAAGTTTGAAACAGCTGCAAAGTGGCAATAATACTGCAAATTACTTGATTTTTTTTTGTTGTTGTTTTTTAACTACAGGGTCATTTGCTGTCAGTGAAGGTAAATAAAAAGGAGGCGGTGTTGCTGTTTTTTCTCCACTAATACAGTGAGCCGTGTTTGGAACACTGCAATGAACAGTGACACTGCAAGAGGATTGCAATTCTAAATGAATCAAGAGTCTTTTTACTGACTTGTGAGGCAAGAGCTCCCATCTCATCTGTTAACTTGTCTCCTGACTCGACCCTGCCGCCAGCAACTGCAGAGAGAGGCCTGGCAGCATTATCTACCGGTCAAACTCAGTTTGACGTTTCTCTGTCACCTTTACTATTATGTATATATAAATGTGTACTATCCACAACACAATTTTATATACTTATAACTTTCTCACTCACCTCAGTCATCACAGCATCCTCTTACGAGCACTCCTTTGCACTCTCACAAGTACAATCTGCTCTGCCTCACACTCGACACTAAAACATTCTCGCAGTCCCCTGTAAGAGGGTGTCTAGTGTTTCTGAACCAATACAATGGCGTCATTTGTCCGACCCAGGACAAATACATCTCCAGAGAGCCTCTCCTGCATCTCTCTCTCTTTCATTCGCTCACAAGTTTATAGATGCCATTGTTTTTGTGTGCTGTCGTAATATCTGGGAGATACATTTGTAGCTGACCGTTGATTGATGACAAACTTTTCTTCGAGCTCCAGGTCAGGATGAGCACATTAGCGCAGGTGCTTTTTTCAGCAAAATGTTATCATTTTAACAAAAATGCTATCCTGAAAAAGTTCTCCCTCTCTGGTGTATCCGTCCACACGGATCACCCTCTGGCAAAGACACAAGCGCTTGCCAGGTATTGTGAAGGTGTGCAGCGACATTGCAGGCATAACCTTGAATGACCACAATGACCCGCACAAAGGTCGGGCCCCTGAGGAAGAGCGAGATCAGTCTTGGCAGATCTGAGTCGTCCCTTGTGGGGTGAATCCATGCTGCTCCCGTCAGAGCTCAGATACAATCTGCCACCATGTAGAACTAACAGGTTTAAGGGTCATTCATTCCTGCCGCTCCCAACCTTGGAAATATCTCTTTTGGGCTCAACTTGGAACGTTTTTTTGTTTAATTTTTAATTCTAAGGATTCACACGTTTATGTCAATTGTTGATCTGCTTTTCACTGTGAACTTAACTGATCCTAACCTTGTTGATGTTGTGCCCTCAACGCTGTACCACAACACAAAGCCACCAGCATGTACAAGGCTTTGACATTAGGAAAGACCTGTGAGTTTTTGTGCTTTGGTCTGCTTTACACAAATGGTTTTTGAAGACAAAACAGCACAATGAAAATGTGCAAATTCATATTGAACTAAACATCTACACTGGACTTTGACTGTTCCAAAACTTCATTCAGTCTAAGCGCTTTATTTGAATAAATTTCGCTGGTTGTTCAAAGCCGTTCATGGCCACGCTTTCAGGGGAAAAAAAAGCCATTAACTAATGTTTTCGTTTGTTACTCGTGGGAGGCAAAATGTGAAAGCAAAGGACCATTTCTAAAACTTGGTAAACCCATTTTGAATTAAGCACCAAATCCTCCTGCTCAGTAAAAAGCGCAGCCATTAGCAGTTCTGGCATATAATGGCAAAATTTTAAGACCTTTTGTTTCTGTTTTGTATTCCTTAAAAACTGTATTTCATCTTACCTGATATATTTAAACTTTTTCCCAGCCAAGAGGTAAAACAATACAGGCATAAGGAAGCCAGTCTTTGATGTTATGTGAAGGAAGATGGACATGGACATAAAGTTAAATAAATAAACATTTTTAGGACCTTAGAGGGCAGAAAGAAAGTTTTTATGACATTGATTACAAAAACTTCTGCCCACGATAATTATTATATTGCCAAGTAATCTTCAATTTCTATAGATTTGACCAGAATATTGACTGGACAGAACCATCACCTGAAATGCAGAAATCAATATGATATATATGATATGATGATATATATGAAATATGGATCTCCTGCTTTGGAAAAGGAATTTCAGATTTAGACATTTGTGTTTAATGTTTGGCATCATGTAAACAGCTACACCGGCAGAAAGCACTTCCTACTGTGTGTCTCTGTGTGTGCGTGCTGTTGGAAGTGTGGGTCCATGGTTTTCCCAGATGACACCATGCACTGACCCGAAGGGCCTCTCTCTAATACTCACACAGACAAAGACAATTATAATATAAAGCAGGCAGGTTTCTAGCAGGAATAAATATGTGCATTCCTTAAACCCTTTCCTGAATTATAAATGGATTATGGTAATGAAGTATAGATTTGCAATAAACCAACTCACCCTTAGTAGGAGTCATGGAAGGGCTAAAAACATGCTATCGAGTTCGTAGAAATAAAATCAGTGTGTAAGTAACTTCCTCTTTCTGCATTTCATTAAAATGTAATTAAATCTTTTATACGGTGACGTCTCTTAACCTGCTGGTACACAAGCGACCGTTGACGTGTAATCACATTCTGTCATGCACTATTAGCACAGTGGTGGGTGTGTAACAGTTTTGGCAGTATCACACACCCATTTACAAGCCTCTACATGCAAAGTATAAACAAGAAGAATAAATTGGAGTTTCCCAACCATGTTTAATAAACAATTTATCTTGATTCATTTATCTTGAAGAAGCACCAACACAAACTGAAATGTGAGTCTGCTGCAGTAAATTAGAGAACTAGGTGATGAATGTTTTAAAGGCCAAGTAAGAAATGTTGCTGTTCAAGCTGCCAGGAAAGGACATTTTAGAGCGCTTAGAAAATAATGTGATGCACAGAAATGTATTCTTTTTACAGTTGAGTGAAGTGCACTTTTGTTCCCTCCCCCCACCTCAGAATTGCGTGTTTCAAACAAAGCCACAAAGACAAAGCTTTAGTTTTGGAAAGTGCAGTGAATTTCACCGCTCCTCCTCTTGGCCACTCCTTGGCAGCACTCCCGTTTAAAGTCTTGCTTTTTTCTTTTTCTTTTTTTTTTGAAAGATACTCGCCTCCTTTCTACTTCATTCTGCAAGTCTCTGCTGTAAAATAGGAATGGGAAGCTGAATATATCTCTGCACTTTTGTTGCAGGCTTTGCTTCCTCTCAAAGAAGACGCTGGCTGAATGCAGTGTCTAGAATAGGATTATCTTCAATACTACGTTGCGTATTCCTCTCCCATTAGCGCTGGGGGGAAATGAGTAGCATTCCTTGGATGCATGCAACATTTATTGAGGCAGAAAGGATCAGGGAGTGGGGCCTGAGTTTGTCAAAACTATACTTAAAATTTATCAAGCGGCAGACGCGGCGCCGCCTTAAATCAAAACACAGCCTACGTGACGAAACGTAACAACTTAGCCCGATGATTTATGCATCAGCCAAAGTAAATTATGAATTATCTACACATTTTCAACAATCTGCTTGTGTCAACCTGTCTGGCACCAAAGTTAATGCACAGTATAGAGGGAACTGTATTATAGATAAGCTTTCAATATTGTATAAGAACTCTCAGTGGAGATTCTCTGTGCCATTAATCTTTGTTCACTGTCACCGTCTCCTGCTCCATTGTGCTTCAGCTGCTCTCAATGGAGATGCACAGTGTGATACACACGTTTGTCATGAAGAAAAGTGCCATCCATCCACTTTGTTGGATTCCATCAATTCAAGATTTGCTTAGGAAAATGTAGAAAGTCAAACATTTGCACTATGTATATATAATGTGTATTTACTGTACATCTGTATTTAATGCACTGCCAAGCACTCTGCATTTCGTTGCTCTGTACTTGTGACGTGTGCAAAGACAATAAAGTCGAATCTAATGGAATCACTGCCCAGTTTTTCTGCAAACCAATAACGAGTTTTCACAATTTACTGACCTGGAACAGGGAGAATGTGACTCGCGCTGTTAAGGCAGCTCCCCCAGTTGGTCTGGTGTAAGACTATATAACTAGTGCCTGTCTAGAGTGGACAGGTTTGTTCTCGTGAGCGGTCACATCGTTTATATATAGTCCTTCACCAGTGTGGCAGGGCACGTCGTGTTAGCTGCAGTTGTGATATTCTCCCTGTTATAAGTCAATGAAATGAATGTTTTCACACAGATTTTTCTTGAAACTAGAGCGAATAAAAGAAGTAAAGGATGGAATTACCACTTTGTGAGGACAAAATAGCAAAGAAATAAAATTCTCACTTTGGGAACTGTAACGATTTTTCACTCTACATATATTATGCATGAAATCTATTTATTGGCATAAATTGTTGATTTTCTCAGATTAAAAATGTATTTGCGACACTTGAGACAGCACATCTGATTATCATATGGTGGACTCATAACCTTTGTAGACATAATAATAGGATTACTGGTACGAGGGAATGTGACTGCCAATCAAAATCCATCATCATCACCACCACAGCAAAGCCCCGATGCCAATACTCCGCATGTCCTTTTTCTATGCTTTTGCGCTTTCATGTGCCAGCTCATTAACTTTGCAGAAACGTTGGTACAGCTCGGGTCATTTCCGCTGCTCCCCGGTGTGTCCCCGCGCCACTTGATCTGTGTGTCACCGATAGGTCTCCCCTCTGCTCATCAGCCCAGAAAACAGCTTGTGTCTGCACCTTTTTTCTTCCTCTCTCTCTCTCTCTCGCTCTCTCTCTCTCTCTCTCTCGCTCTCTTTCTCTCCCAGAGCTTGATGGCTGCAACATGAGCGAGCACCTACACAGCGGCGGCACAAGTGGCCGTTCAGCTTCAGTCACCTGGCTCGCGCACCGCTTGTTTGACAGATTGCGGAGGCCGAGCCCAACAAACCTGGCTGCTCTGTCCTGTTGGAGAGCAATGAAGACGAGTGTGCACGGGAACAATGGAATTTACAAAGCCATGCTAACATGCGAGCCACGCGAACAACTATTGCCGAGGGAGGCGGATATTTTTCTAACGGTGCTTCCCAAGGAGGCCTGATTAGAACTGGTTCTTTTCTTGAAGCTTCTCCTTACGTGTCGCCGTCCTGCTCAAACGCAGCTCACTCGGTTAATTTACCATTAATCCATTAATCTTAAAATTTGCTTCACTATAGGTGCCACCACAAGTTGCTTCCTTGGGGAAAAGAGGAACTGCTCAACGGTGCAATTGGAACGGAACTTCTTACACAGACGGATACGAGGTCAACTTCGCCAATCCAGACCCTGCATGTGAAACTCCTTCAAGTTGCACTTACTGCATCCCCATGTTCAAAAGCTTCTTTCAAAGCTGTGTTATCTATTTTTCTGCATGCCCAATGAAGGGAGCATTAAATCGCAGTATGCTTCACTGTTAAAAGTGCTGGATCTGTTGTCAGCATCTGCTCTTTCATCCCCAAATACATCCATTTGAACGTAACAAGTGCTGATAAAACGAGGTGCATCAACGTGTGATTTATCGTCTCCTTCATATAAAACTCCCATTGTTTAACAGGATATGCTTACCTATGTTTTCTGTCCCACCACTCTTACCCATGTCAGCATTTTGTTTACAGTGCTGCTGTACTGCAGGCTACATTTTACAAGCAACATGAGGTGATGATAAACCAAGGCCTGCCGCTTTGCTAATCACTTACAAAGCAGCATTTTTCTACCAAAGCACCTTCAGATCCTGTTATGGGTCAGTGCCATTTTTTGTTACATGTTTTAACGGATAAATAAATAATATTTTTGGCCAGAAAATGTGCATGCAAGAAATGCACTAAATGTGAATTTATTTATGTGTAACGTCTGTCAAGGTTCTCAGGTGACCAGGTCATCATGGTCTTGAAAGTTAAGTTAAGGCAACTGGACTGGAGATCTGAATTAAAGCAGTTACATAAATGATACAGATGAATTGGAATTACGGTCTTACGGAGAAAGAAAATCTTCTGTTGAGTTAAAAACAATGATGTTTGTATTTTTTGCACTTGCGCATCACCTGCAGGGAGTGAGAACAGATGGCTGAAACACATTGTGCCCCTGTCGCACTCAGAGAGGCACAAATCAAAACAAAACACTGTCATTCATAATGTATTAGTACTAATAAAAGATGGTGTTAAATTGTTGGAACAGCTGGGTACTGCACTACTAGACTTAGTTTCCAATTTGGCAATGAAGGGAAGTCTTATGGGTTTTTATTTTTTATTAAAAACAGCTTAACCATGTGCAGTGCCAAATCTGTGAATGCACAGACAATGGTATTCCAATGGTGAAGCTTCCACTGATCAAGATGTTTCGGCATCTCGTAGTTTAGTACTTTTTTTTTTCTTCTTCTGCCGTTGCTGTAATTGGGAGAGCCAGAGACATTTACAGTTGTGACATAATGACGTGGCTCTCCAACTGGCTGTGGCGGTGGAAAAGCAAGCCGGCTCTTGGATGGTTCACAAGTTGAACTGAATCTGAATTGGCGCCAAGACAAGCCACACGTTACCTCCAGGTTCCAGTTTGGTAGAAAAAGGCTTTGAGCGTTCTGTCCAGAGCTTAACAGGCTTGGATGTAAAATATACTCCCTCTGTGAGTAAGTCATTGTTTTTCACATGATGTTTATGACACAGAGATAGTCATCAAATGCGATGGATTCTCTGAGTGCATAAATTGAAGAGGCAATCTCATTCTTTGCTTATAAAATGAATAAATAAAACAAGATGAGGTACAGATAGCATAAACAGATGAATGGCTGTAGACAGCAATAGTGTATTACTATGTATATGTACGAAATACTAGATGATATCCAACCAGACCTAAACATAGAAACAGCAGTGTGGGCAGTTTGCTGACATGATACTCATTCAAGTTAATGTTATAACCCCATTCTGGCTATTCCCTGTGAGCAATTAGCCTAACAAGGATGACTTCTTTTTTTTTTTTTAAAGGATCAAGTGTAAGGCAATTAACAAACAGTTATTTAAGTATCAAGGACTAGTTAAGTGTGAGCTGACAACACTTTCCTTTTCAATGTTGAATTTCTTCACTGTAATCTGCACTACTGTGTGTGATTGTTTCGTGTCATGTTCTACTCCATGGACCCTCATTCAAGATAAATTCAAGTGGTCAATTAAGTGGGCTGAGTCCTGACAAACTGACTCGTTGATAGAGTTATTAAATATGACACATGAACAGCTGGACATGGTGGTGCTGTGCACTGGCTCTGATGTGACTCTTTGAGTCAATCTACTGCCACAAGAGCCAACAATGTCACATGAACCATAAAAAACCTCTAAAAAAAAAAAAAAAAAAAAAAAAGCTATCCAGTCACCACAGCAAGAGTTTACAGTTATTTCTGAACAATCTGTGTGCAGCAGCTAAAATTGGCTGAGTGATGCCTACTGCTGTAAATAAAGCGGCCAAGACACTGAATGTATTGCAATGAGTTTGTGAAAGAGATCTGGCGGCCATCTTCAAGAGGAACCGCCTGCATGATCTGATGATTCTCAAAACAAAAAGCCCGGGGAAAATGATGAACACAGCGTGGTTGAGCCTCTGTGACATGGACGACCAGAGAGAACGGGCTTCTGTCATCATAAAGCAGGTTACTGGCCTGCAGGAACATGATGGAGCCTAATTGAGACAGCATATATTAATACATAGTTGGATCTTGTTCGATTAAATTTGACAGCAAGTCAGTAACTCATTAATGATTCAGAGATAGCTTTCTGACGTTTTTTTTTTTTTTTTTTTTTTTTTCTCCCTGCAAAACTAAAAGAGACAGTTTGGGAATGAATTACATCAGCTGATATTATATTGTTTAATTGTTAGAAAAACGCTTTCGCTCTCATCACTTTTGTTGATGACAGGCTGAAACCTCCAGATGTAACACGTCAGCTACATCATTGTATATTCATATTTACTAAGAAATTAACGTTTGCGAGTGAAAGTGTGTGAAAAATGTCAAACTTGAATCTTTTCAGGAAACCCTAAGACAATAAGCCTCTTTTCCCTTTCAGAGTCCCTCTCCACTGAATACTGTATTCATCTTCCCATGTACAGCAAGTGCATGCAGTGCCCAGTACAATTACCAAACCATGACAGCTCATTTTAGCTTTGTCTGACTCCACACTTACCATTCCAAATGCATCCATTACCATAAAGATTGGTTTATTATCCGCTGCCCTGCTGTGGCACCTACTTTCAAAGTGGGATGCTGCCATTTTTGCCTTACGGTGCAGTAAGCCTTTGTTGTCAAGGATCCCCCTGTTTTGTTTTGGCTGTTTAATCTGTTCCGACTCTAATTTGTTAACAATTACAATACATTGCATATTCATTAAACACAGTAGCCGCGTAATGTGACTTTAACTTAAAAAATGACTTTACAGGACATTGAAAGTGAGTTTTGACTGACCTCTGCTCTGTCTTTGGCTGCTCAGCCACTGACAGATTGCCATTTCAGCACTCATGGTATGTGGTCTCTACGCTGCAATGAATATTACTGTCCTATTTCCTTCCGCGCTGTCGCCGTAAACCATCGATGTCCCTCCTCTAGGCGTGGTCCCCTGATCCCTGTCCTGACAAAGACCTGCCAAACCAGACCTACTTCTGATCCCGCAGGCTGACAAGCAATCCATCTTTACCTGCAGAGAAGCTTTTCTCCTTTTGTCATCAGCGCCCGCCCTCCATCAAGGAGAACTCAGATGGATATGCAAAATAATAACGGCAGGAACGATTGTGAATGTCAGGAATGCGTTTTGAGCTTGGCTGAAGTTGGAAGAATTTAAAAATAGCCAGGAGTTTCCATGCGATCGCCATATGGTTCCCTGAAAACAGGCAGCATGAACACTGGAAACAAAGACACATGATGTGTTTTCTTTACAATGAACTGGCAACGGTCCTGTTATTCCACTGAAGTGTATCTGTAATAATTTAATTTTGTACAGTATTCAGGGGCAAACCGTAAGGGCCTGAATGTTCACACACCACCATGGAGCCAATAAGCAGTGTCAGGTTTGCAGCACTAACAGGATTAAGCACCAAGACTTTATGTCTTTTACAGCTGCTGCCAGGCACAGGCCTGGAAATAATGGGATCAGTTTTGAAGCAGTTCATCATGGAGGAAACCACCCCTTCTTGCATTAACTCAGTGTGAAAGGCCCCACTGTATATAGTCACCCTGGAACATGCTCATAAATTGTAAACAAGCACTGACATCATAGACAGCTATGCATGGCAACATCCGATGTGTGAAGATTGATACTTAACACCTGCTTAGCAATTTCTCTAACGAGACTAACAGCAAGAGGGCGCTGAGGATTTGAGAAAGAAGGGCTGCAAGTCAATCAGCCATGCGTCGGTAATGGCATAGTTCATAGAGTCTTTATTATTTGGAACCCACTTCATATGAAAAACTCTTACTTGAAAGCCACTTCAAAAAACGGTTCCCGCAGAGCTGTTTGAAAACTAAAAGAAATATAGAAGCATTAAGTGCAGAGGGCAGTAATTTGTTGATAATAAGTACAACACTGTGAATCATTACCGTGCGCTTAGGGAAATAGATGAATAGGTGGATGGTATGCGCAGAGCAGCACCTCCTTTTTTAAGTGTAAATACGAGCATTTAATTAGCCAATAATGTTGTTGCTGTTAAATTATGAATGATTGATCTTCTCTGCTGGCAGCTTTCTTTTCAGTGAAAAGTCATTCCAGCTTGACACCAAGGTCACCGCAACCATTCACCGCATGCGATCTCTTCTGAAGTCAAGTTGAGCTCTCTCAAGACTTGGTTGTCTTAAAATGAGATCCGCATTAAGGCCAAGAGTTCAGAGGAACATTGCATTTTTGTCTTGTTCAGGCATAAAATTGAACCATAATTTACAAAGAATTTAAAATAATTTTCTTCAAGGGGGAAAGAAATAGAACCACTAAATGGCCCTACTTGAAATGTCAGCTAGAATGCTCACTTTTCATGTCTGAGTACTAGTAACTGTCTTCAAAATCCCTGAATCCCCGGAAAATAATAAGCCACCTAGCACCCCACCAACTTGTTCGATTAGCCGTCAAAATAAAAAGCCGATTCGCCCACTTTGAATGCGACAGGCAGGAGGTTCGTCCAATTACCTTTTGAGTTTGGTTCTTAAGGCCCTGCCTGTTTTCCAATTGTGTTCTTTGAGTTGTTGCCCGAATGAATGTGTCAATACATGTCTGTTAAAGGCATCTATTGGGTGGCACTCTAACTCTTGGTTATGTTGATTCAATAATGTAACCAGAGTCACAAACTTTGTATTTATAGTGGAGCAAATTCATTTTGATGAATCTCTCTTAGCTTTTAAGATAATTCTAACAATAAAAGATGACAAGGCAGCACGACAAACATATTGAAAATAAATCAAATCAAATATTGCCATGCGATTAAAATATGATTAATTGATATGTATTAATTACATAAGCCATAATTGATTCTTTTTTTTTTTTTAAACCAACTCCCACCACTAATATACATATATTGTGACAATGCCCATTGCACACACTGGTAGTCTGTATGTCATTGGAATTTTTTTTTTTTGAAGTTTGAGTGTCTTTCAATGGAATCCGCAGTGGTCAGTTGCTGATTTGAATACTAAATCAGCTGAAAAATACTGCAGTCTCTGATGGAGTACAAAGGAGCAGCTACAGTGAGATAGAAAATAAAGAGCCGCAGGCGACAGCAGGCTGCACGTCTCCAACTTCTCGCCCAGTTCACCAACACGTTTAACTGTCATTTGATGTTCGCAGGCATGTTGTCCATCGAAACAGATCAACGTTGCAAATGATTGACTGGCTACTTAATCAAAATGACAATAAAGGGTTCACAGAGCCATTTGTCTCTCATAACAAGAATCACCAGCACGTATAAAAATTAAACACATTGGGAAATATGCTGTGTGATTAAAAATACATCTGTGTTCCATTTACAGATTTTTCCAAAGGCAGCTCGAGAAACATCATTCTGAATCATACTCCCCTTATTCATAGATTCAGACTTTTCAAGGCCTCCACATAACAAAATGTGTCTTCCCATCTACACAGCTCTATACCATATAGTGGTGGAGTACATAGGGATTTTGTACCATGTCAGCAGTGATTCTCTACTCGTTCCATTTTGTGTTAGAGGCTAGATGTCATTAGAGACTTGGGATATGGTGGAATCGCAGCCAGACGGTCAAAGGTTAGCAAGGATAGAAGACGACACAGTAGGAGGATGTGTGCCTCTGCCGTGAGCAGGGCTGAAGGATTCCTGGGGATACTGCTCCCAAGAGACAGACAAGAAAACAGAAGGAATGAAAAATGCATGTATTTGGGAAGGTCACAGAGAACAACACAACCTGTACAGGTCAGAGCCTACCAAGAGAGTGCAATGACGTTCACACCATTCCGGCATTATAGTTATATTTTATACATAATGTTGTATGTAACTTCCCTGTGGCAGGCAGACAGAGTTGGAATACTGACACGGCCATCGAAGCTTGAGAATGTAAAAACAATGTTTAGGATTGGCTTTAAACGGTCACATACATCAGCATGTTCCCATGAGTTTGGAAGATGCATCAAGACTCCTATCAGGGATGTGGAAAAATTAGAAAATGCTTTTGTGCTCTGTCTTCTCTGTCTTCTTTGAAGACAGAGAAATGAAAGGCGAGACCACACTGCACAGAAAGACACTCGAGGGATAATTCACACAAGACCTCAGGACTTCTACTCACAGAAATGGCAATGCAGACTCTGGTGATGGGTAAAAAAAATAGATTTTGGATGACACCATATGAGCAGTGTGGGGATTTGCTATATGGTGTTCTATTGTTTTAACCATTGGTGCACATGGCACCTTCTGGAGTTCATTGGGTGAAATTATCTCAACTTCTAAAACCCCAGAACACTTGTGTGAATTTTGAAAATATCATCAGAGCCAGCGCCAAATTGATATTGGGTGTACAACCCCTTCAACACATTGGAAGTAATGGTGCATATCTGGGGCTTAGTCTGTTTTTGTTTGTTTGTTTTCCTTCATACCTGTGGCCTAGATTGGTGTGTAATTTGGCACCAACCTGGTCGTGGTCCGCCTCAGGTGCAGTCACTTGATATGGTAGTGGAATGCAAATAAGATACGATACTGTAAGATAACGGTCCATAGCAAAACATAAAGTGTAAAACCAATAAGCAAAACAGGGAAATCGAGCCAGCAGAAGCTTGCTGATGACACTGTTGTAGATGGGTGCCTGGTATTGGCCTTGAAATAGGAGCTTCGACAGAAAAGAAAGAGAAAAAAAACCTCACAGTGGGCCTCCATTACCATGGTGGTGGTACCTGAAAGCTTGTAAATCTCATTAGAGACCGTTCACTTTATTCCTGAAATAGAAATCCAGTGTTGGCACAGGTGGCACATAATCTCATGTAAGCACATGGTACACTACATTCAGGAAGGAGTTTGCCAAATACAACAAAATAAAAATAAAAATAGACTTTGAAGGGTTCAGCGCCAGGGGGAGGAAAGTGAATGATGCACGGTAAATATAGTATCGTTTTGAAAACGCATTAAATCAACGTATGGCTGATCAAATAATCAAGAGCACCAGGGCATGGTGTCACATTACTGTCCCCTTCATGAGACATTGGTTGATTTGGACTGTATGGCCTCACTATTTTGTTTAAGTTTCCTTTTCTTCTCCTCACAAAACAGACAAGACCTTCTAGCAGCCAATTCAGTGCAAGATCAAAATCCACAGCCAGACTGAAAGCATGGATAATACATCAAAAAGTTTGGCCTGACTTAATACATTGGCTGCATTTGTGTTTGTGTTACAGTTTGCAAGGTATAGGAGAATCATCAAACAAACAAACAAAACTGAAACTGATTGAGCTAAAGTCCTACACATTACGGAAAAAAAATTATTCCAACAAGTTGAGTGATTTGTCTGGTGTAGAGGCGATCAATATCACAAATTACCCGGTCCTCCAGACATCCTACTACACCATTAGTCAAATGAAGGTGTACAAGGGCGTTGAGGTTACAAGTATTTATCTATTAATTTATTTATTTCCTTGATTGCGTTGAACAGATGGCGCTTGGTTTTCCTCACTGGAAACCAAGACTGACCATTGGACCCCAAACTTGCAACTTGACGTCACTGACAGCACTAGGACAGCCTAAAGCAAATAGATAACAACAGTGAGAGCAGACTATGGTGACATTAGCAAGGATAAAAACATACACTAAAAACCTATTTATTGTTGCATGTAAAATACAAGCTGGCATCGTGGGGTGACATCATAGCCACCTTGGTCTGTACTACTACGTGTTTCACAAATTTTGCAACGTTAAGTTTCTTCATTAGCTTGTGAAATGTCTCTCCTTTCTGAGTTACAACTTTCGAAACTTGAAGTAACCTTTGTTTTTTTTCTGATTTAATCAAACGGTATATCCACAAGGACATGAAACATGGACGTTTTGATAGCTGGTTTAAATAGATGCGAAAGCTCTAGATTCTAAAATTCTCAGGTGGCTATTATTGCTTTTGTATGTGAAATCTTTCAACCCATCCACATTATAAAACAGAGGAGACTGCCGTGTATGTGAGAGTCCAGCTTTTTGAACACGCCACCTCTCTCTCGCTATCAGCAGGCGACCCCAGCTCCATTTGTTTGTAAGTGCTCTAAAAGGTCTGTCATGTTCACAGAAGGGGCAGGTTCACAAGGTTACATCGTAATGAGTGTCTTTGCCAGGCCCCCTTCTCCAATCTGATATGTCCCTGTCAGTGCTGTTAGGCAGCCAAATCATGCTATCGTTGTGTATTCAGGGCCCGGCCAGGCCCTTCATTAATACCACTCTTATCATGGTGCACGCCACTGTTTTCAACCAAGGCTTTGTTATCAGTGAGAACCATATCAAATGTCTGTCTGGGTGGGACGCACGGCAGAGGATTTGTTGCTCCGCTCACGCTGTCTTTTAGCTGTTGCCTCTTGGCCGGCTGAACACACCACAACCTTGACATTAATGATTCCATGAGCACAGTAATTGAGTGCCTTTCTCATTTCCTGGCAGCTGCAATACAAAGCAAACGTTAGAGAGAGAGAGAGAGAGAGAGAGAGAGAGAGAGAGAGAGAGAGAGAGAGAGAGAGACGCATACACAAAAGATATAGGGGTAGGGTGAGGTTGGGTGGTTGGTGGTGGGCAGGATAAGAGAGTGATTGAAAAAGGCAAAAGGGGCAAAAAAAAAAGGTAGGAGAAAGAGATATGACTGTGAGAGGGATAAGACAGAGAGGAGAGGAAATGGGGAGGGTTAGTGAAGTGAGGGCTGGGATGGGGGAAGGATCAGAGGCAGAGGACATAGAGGAAAGTGATTGCATTAGCTCATCATCCCGGCGGACCCAACTGCTCTGAGGTTGACATCCAGGGAGCTCCTCTTCCTTCAGCGCTCCCATGTCCCTGTGGCATTATCTCGTCACCATTGAGGGCCAGGCACTCAGCTCCACAAATCACATATATATTTTTATGAGTCAAGAAATAATGTAGGAAATGTCCTTTAATTTCAGCCACGGACTACATAAATTCATGGTGCCGCTCCAAAGTCTCCCCCTAAATCTGCTTTAATACTGTGGCAGCAGCTATTTTACCTGGAATTGCAATTTCGTTTCAACCAGGAACTTGGTGGCGGCAGTGGCGGCGGTTCACACTGTCACATCGTGCCGGTTCCCTCAGGCCACTCTGGCTTCCTCCAACTGCCCAGTGATAGAGCTTTGATGAACTGGCAACCCGTCCAGGGTGTAACCTGCCTCCCAACCAATGTCAGCAGGGACAGGCTCTGACCTTCTACACCCCTGCATAAGATGAGCGCCAGATAGTGACCGTCATCTCAACCTCACACTGCATGGTGTGTAGATGCTGACAGAAGGGAAAACCCAACGCTCTGAAGGCTTTAAAGGATGATTTGACTGTGAAGGTTCTCAGTAAAAGATGGTCTTTTCCCATGCATCTCTAGCCTGGTCATTAACAGGCTGGAGATGCATGTTATCTATAATTCAATAGTCATTTTGCAGTTTTTGTAAGATGAGACCTACATTGAGGCAAGTTTTTTTTTTGTTTGTTTAATTAGACTTATTTACTGCAACTGCTTTTTCTCCCACATGACCACAATTTACAGGAAATATGTTTCAAACTGTGGCATTAAACTTTGTCTTTACAAACAGCACCCATATTGATGAGTCAGCACCATCTTTTGTGCTTGTATAGGTGACACTCCTTATGCAGGCCATATACTTCAAAATCACCTCACCTTCCACTGCCACCATTAGCAAAGCTGGTCACATAATTATAAGACACACTGCAATAATACATTTTCTGGATGAATATGGCACTAAATTGAAAAAAGCTCACTCCTCTCACCTCATTAATTAGTATACTGCCAGAAAATGTATTATGTGGTTAATTCAATAATTTGTTAATCCAAAATGAAGGATGAAACATTGAAAGCAACCTTGAATACTTGATGAATGCTCTCATCAGAAAAGATCTGAATATATTATAGTGTCTTTAAGTGCCAGTTATGGGAGACTATATGGAGTTCACAAAGTTCACAAAAAAATATTGTCTTACAGACATACTCTATTACACCAGAAGAACGGGGTCAAATGTCAAATTTATATATATCAACCAATAAATGAAAGTATTTAATTGGAAGTACATCACGAGTTAACTTGTCAGGTTAATGCCGCTTATCTCTCTGTCATCCCCTCCATTTATCTTTCAATCTGTCTGATATCCTTACTCTTAATCAAGGACGTTTTGCATCCTATCAGTACAAAGGAAACTGAGGAAATTACAAATATACATTAAATCACTGGTAATAAAAGAAAAGACACATGGGTTAATTGTTTGAACCATGTGTTTGGTTGCTGGAGGAATGGAAAGAGAGAGAGAGAGATCGGCCTGGCCAAAGCAGGCGTGAGAGGCTGGAATAATGTCGGATGCAATGAATATGCAATGTGTTTGTGCAATTACAGTGCATTAATAAAGATGGATGTCCCCCTGCATGTAGATCTCCTAACCCTATGTAACATCCGAGATGTCTGTCTTCTGACAATGATTCATTTTGTCAGTTAGGCCATACAAATATATTCAGGGTGGATGGGGAGATTTCCCCCGGGACTGGACCACCTCCGCTGGGCCACCTTGCTCCCTTGCATCATCTGAGAGAAAAGTCCACATTGAAAAGAGCATGTCATGTATTGTGCCACAGAGAAGCAGGCTGGTTTAACGTGTATGTAAACCCTTCGGAAGGAAGAGGGAAAAGCAAACTCCAAATACTGAGTACAATTGAAACTACACCTCCATTGTGTGTTTGCATGTTGATTTCAAAGACAATTTTTGTGAGTCAACATCAACAAGCAGAAGTGGATGTGGCTTTATATTTGATCGATTTCAACAGTGACAAGCGGCCTGGGGATTTATGTCCATGTGTTATATAGATTCCCAAAGTGGCCTCGGTGTTAAAACTGTGTAAGTAAAAGCCACCCAATCATTTCTCACCAGGGAGGTGGCTGGGCAATTAAAGAGCCCATTCCCACCAAACCCCCAAAGCAACAAGTGTGTGACTCTGCACTGGCAACAAAGTTTGGCAAAAAGAAAAAAGAACGCTGGCAGAAGTCTCCTGGCTGCAGTGATTTTCTTTATAGTATGCAGTAAAGATTGTAATGCACATTCAACGCATAAAATCACCTTGTGCATCCATGCCAGTGCCCACAAACACAGCAGAAACCCAGATGTCTCATGGCTACTTTCACATTTTGAATCCATGCTTGTGTTTCACGCTGTCCTCCAGCCCTCCTTCCGTCTGAACTCTGACCCCAGAGCTGCTGCCTGCTTTCACGGCCGACTTTGAGAGCGATCGGCCCAATGACTTGAAAAAGCGATGTGTCACACAAAACGTACGCCGTGCGAGTGAACAAATAACGTGGAAATGGGTCAGTGATTGTGTGTGTTGGAGTGGCGAGTGGTGCGCCTCCATTGTCGGGCCTGACTCAGCCACCTGTCTGCAGGACAAGGCAGATGGGAGACATAAAGCGCTCCGTGCCTTGACAAGGTAGTCCGTCAAAGTTAGGGAGAACAGTCACAGGGGTAATGTTTTGACAAGGCATTAAATGTCTCCTTCACAGACGTCCTGCGTGACATTCCGCTAGATTGATGTAGAGATACAGATGGCTATATAACGCATGCCCATCGGGATTCTGTATTCTCTCGTCTTGACTTGTGTTATGCCTGAATTTACCCCACCTGGCTAATGATTAGCCAGCAGCCATGTAACCGAGCCATTTGAGCCTTATTAAAATTGCCTCAGCGTTACACCCCACATCTGTTTGCTTTTATTTCAGTCGAGATGTGCCGCCTGATGCTTATTATCTTTCGGATATATCTTTTTATTTAATTGAATAAGATTTTATTTAAAATTTGCACCCAATATTGGATTATTATACAACTGTGGGGGCTTTTTTAAAGCAGACTGGCATCTGGTGGGAGATTTTGTCTCTATTTGTTTTTCTACTGCTCATGGGCAGCAAACAAGCCTGTTAAGGTTTCGATATCTTAGTCCAGAAAGAGATAAATGCATCCTTTTTCACCACTGGCCATGCCTTAAGCTCACATTGGCCTTTTACCTTGTGACTCGTCTCTAATGATTGTGTTTTCTTTTAATTTAGTTTCTTTTTCCACCGATTAAATGAGTGATCATCACCTGAGGCGATGCCTGAAGTAACGAGTCACATTAGAGCGGGTGGATGAGTCTACATTTTGTTGGGATTCACAAACAAATTTGTTTCATGACAAACAGACTGGTTCTGAGTGTAGCTGAAGGCCGCTGTGAGTCTCATTTGCTGATCTTGATATCGAGCTGGTTATCTATACCTATTAACAAAGCTTCCATTAGTCAGCATTTGACTGGACCTTCAGAGGCTGCACTTAAGTTCTAAGTATGAACCCCACAAAACCTACAGACTCAACTGTACTCAACTCAAGATTAAAATGTCCTTATACCTGTATTAGGATTTCTGCACATCCTGACTCAGTGACTCTTTGCTGTGTGACTTGCATGAACTCGAGTCTGCTCAATGTCCTAAGTTTCCCATCATTAATCACTAAATTACCTGATTATGGCCTCGGATGAGTTGCACTCGTGCAGCTGTGTGCGCCAATGCCACAGATGTACAAAACACTTCGCTGGGGACTAGTTGTTGTCTGGGAAGACACAGTATGGAGGCAGTGGCCAGATGCAGAGGACATATTAGTTACACTAATAACAGACATTTCACTCTCTAATTGAAGGCTGGATTTTTGGTCACCTCGGAGTTGTTTTCCCACATGGCCGGCCACCACGGAAAAATAAACGAGCCACGTACTGACGGCCATTGAGCAACACTCTTCCAGAAACTCGTGAAGCAGAGAAACTAAAAAAACACCAAAACACTCACACATAATTGTTTGCGCAAGAAAAGAAACTTTTCTCTGCAGTTGTGGGAGGGGCATTGCCTCCAAACTCTTTCCACCAGTTTCACTTTTGCAGCGCTCTGCCAAACCGAGTCACCTCTCACCGGCTCCACACCTTGAAAAGGAGCCGTCTGCAACACAGCCCAGCAAATTGAATCTGCCAGTCAACTGAAGCGCCACACTTATCTAATCCGACCTGTAATACAGGGCCATGCTCTATTGCCTCTGCATAATACCCTCTCCTTGTTTGTAACCACAGCCCCCCAAGGCAGCGTCAAGCTTTTGTCATTTGACTTATTGCAAAGAAAGGCCGGTTCCACCCCGAGTCTTCTACTCCCTTCCCTCCCTATTTTTTCCCTTGTTTCCTACAGGGAAACAACACTAAAGTTCACATTACTCACATCATCATAAATGCTTACCATGTAAATGCACTCATAGCCAATCACAGTGAACACAAGGGGGGCAGGGAGTGGGTGGGGGGGGGTTCAAAGAGTCACTCAGAATTCATCCTGCTAGGGACCAGCGCTTTTCTGCTTAAGTCAGCAGGGGAAATGTTAATGCCGCTGTGAGAATTAATGGAAGTATTGGCTTACAAACATTTGGTGATACATTATTATGTCTCCAAGCTACCGGCCTCTCCTGGCTTGTTTTTCAGTTTCACAGGGCACAAGGGAGGTACTTCCTTCTTTAATTGGATACAGGATAAGCAAATAGCAGCCAAGATAAACTGAGCTCACTGAGCTCATCTGTTTGGCTGCTCACAAAAATAGATCATCTAAAAGTGAACACAGATTATATACATAAATATATATACATATATATATATATATATATATATATATATATATATATATATATATATATATATATACACACACACACACACACACATGTTATGTTATCATTTAAACAGAGATACACTCTTAATATCAAATTATTTGTGTTATTGGTCATGATCTGAAAGTTCTGCTGGAATATGGAATATGTTGCTTGTGTTATGTTGCTTTTGACACATTCAACAAAGGTCACATGTTGCTGCTGTGTTTATTTGTTTTAACTGTTGGAAGTGTTATGGTGTAGCTGTATTTCTGTCTGCATAAAGAGAATCACTTGCACAAGAGTTTTGTTCGAGATCCATCAAAATTCCTTCGCTAGTGATAGGACAAACGTTAATGAAAATTGAATGCAATACAGTGGTTGGGTTAATTGTTTGGCTCACTTCATATACTTGCACAAAAATGATTGTATAAAACATAACCACATTTCACAATAGTCAAATACCTGGCATCCCCTGACCACAATTCCACATTTTTGTTTTGGCATGGCATCAAATCCAGATTGACTAAAGTGCATCAGAGCTGCCAAACCGAATCAAACACAACACCATTTACCGTCAAAGTTGCAAAGGGGGCATTTTGCACCATGACTTGGAGGCAGCATTGATTGGTGGACAATGAGATGAATCTCCACTTGTCATTCTTTTGTTTAGGAAAGCGATACCGTCGGAGCATGCGGATATTGACGTTTGTGTCGCAACCACAGCAATCGATGCCGGAAGGTTAATCATGCCGAAATTCACATCCAATCTGCTTACTTGTCTCAAACCATCAAAATTAATAGAACCTCGGTGAAGTTCTTGTTCCCTTCAATGGCAGCCTCTGTTGTAGAGCTTCGTATTCGCTGAAGACAAGGAGCGATAGGAAGAGGTGGAGCAATTTTAATGGGGTCCTTTCATGGCCATTTCCATATTTTTAACAACTTCATTTTGGTCGTCGACTTTCAACAACAAACAAAGGTTTGATTAGAAAAAAAAAGAGGCCATACAAAAAAGTGCCGCTCCCTTCCCCCCTCACGTACCTGCATCCGTGGCTCTGACGAGATAAAACTCTTCAGGTTAACCCACATCAAATGTAAGTACAAATGTAAGTGTGAAATGTATCATTTAGTGTTCCTCATGAGCACAAAGCTGTCTACATTTGACTTTTCAAATATTTGGACTTCCATATATGAGGCAGTCAGATGTCTGTCATGTACTTTCACTTTCTTTTGAAGGCATGTGTGTGTTTGTGGGCGGTGGGTGACATCCAAACACTGTGTTCCACATATGTATTATGTATGACAGCGGCTGAGAATGCATACACAAAATGATTTATTCGGTCCGCCGCGTTCCTTGTTGAGCCCACAGCGGTGGGTGGCGATGAACAGGAGAGTGAGAGTCAAATTTCATCGCCCAAGGTTACAATCGCTCACATCCACTGTAACATTGTAGAGCAGAATCAAGCAAAACACTGAACAGCGACAGAGGCTTTCTCTGGAACTGTAATATTTATAAGAATAATGTTAAGTTCCTTTGGTTCAATGTCTGTGATATGGGCTATGCTATGTTTTTGAAAGAAAAGGTGGCTGATACTAATATATGCAGCTGGATGCACCTACATGCCAAATACCCTTTTTTTGTGCTCACAAACACATGTAAATTAAAGTTGGAAAAGGAGGAGCCATTGATATATTAATACCCTCACACTCTCGACATAAATGTGGCGTATTCCTTCCATACGGGCCACAAAATTGCTCATAAAGACAGGGTTCTCTCTCATGGGAGGGATGTCACAGCACTCAGTGTGCGTACCCACGGCTGTGGCACTGCAATTTCCTTGCTTGGGCTGTTCTTTCGCTCACACTCAAACTGTCAGCCGAGCTTGTGTCTTGTCACAGCGAATGCCCACTGCAAGAGGAAATGGGGATGAAAAGTGAGTAAAATGCCACCGCACCGAAGTGGATGGAGGACAGCCGCAAATCAAATGACAACGGTAAGAGAGAAATTCATCACTTCGGCTGACAACAGTCAATAACCTCGGCCGCGGCGGCGTATGAGTGCACACATTTTGGGCGCAGCCGCGGACCCCATCGGCTGAAGACGCACAAAATGGCATTGAATTTATAGGCCGAACGACTTCAAATCACGGCAGAAAAGTCAAACCGTGAGGTCTATCTCAAGCTGAACATCTTGAAGGTTGTCTCTCCGATAATGGCGCCATCTCTCTCTCAAAAAAAAAAAAAAAAAAACAGCAGCTATTACAGGTTTGGATCATGTGGACACAATCAATCCACACTGGTGGTGTGCAAGTCCTGAGTGAATCATTTAAAATTCTAGCATCACTTAATAGACTACAATACTAGTCTTGGATGGCTGCTACCGCTAGCGAGCTTACGGCAAAAAAAGAGACCAGACAACATCACTTTTGTGCATGTGCAATTGTTACTGCATTTGTATGAATGACATAGCAAGGTAATCACTGCATTAGCTCTGTGGGAAAAGCAACAGCTGTGGTTCATTGTTGCAAGTGAGCTAGCCCTGGCCCTCACTGCTATTAGCCGAAAGGTGCGAACAAACCAAAAATCAAGTCGCTCACAGCAGCACAACCCAGCTCACATTATCAACTGATTTGCTCCAGGGGTGGGTGGAGTTTGGGTGCACCAATGGCTTTCATCACCCTTGGGGTGACTCACTCAGCGGTGCAAATTATACTCAACCCGCCAAAAAACAAAAAACAAAACATACAATAAACAAGAAAACAAAATAATTTTACAAACTTCAGGCAGTATAAAGGCAACTTTCCCGTCACTCACCCACATTGGTGATGGATATGTCTTAACGTGAAAGACCCCGTTAAAAAAAAAGAAGATTTGTCCTGTATTTGAACCAGCAGGGTGCATCGCTGTGCCAGTATACTGTGGGTGAACTCTGTCTGGTTTGTCTGACTGAAATACTAACAGCCTCATTTCCAGACTCTCTTGAGGTTCCAAGGAGAAACCAAATCAAATTTGCAAAGTGCTCGCTGCAAATTCTCATTAATCTGTGCATTTTCCAGAAGTTCATCACTAAATTCTGCGCAGGCAGTTGTTTCTCTTCTAATAAAATTATACATATATTAATAAAAAAAAAAACTTTCTGTCACAGCACCGCTTTAAAAGCTTGCCTGCTTCACTGCGTCTCACCTCCCAACTTTTGTCATGCAGCTGTTGGAACATGCTGTCCCCACTGATTTCACTCTTTAAAACCAAATTAATGACAGAAGACAACATTTTATTGTCTATAAACATGTCAGATATTTTAAACACAGTACAGTGAACATAATAGGCTGGTTTTATTGCTGCCTGTTGGGAAAGTCGCTGGGTTGCTCAAAACAATTGCTCATTTATGGGAGTTTTTCCTGGTGTAACATCACTGTGTAAAACACTGTGTAATAAAGTCACTCAGGTCTAATTATCTAGTCCGTCTCGCAAATTTTAGCAACTGTTACAAAGCATATTGCGTTGTCTTTCTCCAGTGGTGCATGAAATAGGTTCTAGGCAGGGATATGGAAAGAAGCGATCCATGGAAACTGAGCAATTTAGGTTAGAAAATCAGAAACACAAAACAAAATAAGATCCAGTGTCTAGGATCTAACGATAAGAAGATATGAATGTTGCAAACCTTCAGATGTGACACTTGATTTCACATCTGACAACAACACAACACAGCCAATTACATGACTTAGTCACAGATATTTTCATCACATGAGACCCCGACTGCTGTTCAGTCATGACACTTGATATCGTGGCAGTCAAACCTTGCCCTAAAGTCTGCCAGGACTATGAGCACAAGATGCCTTGTGTGATAATAGGACCATGATTCTTTCCAATCTCAGTCAGGACAGTTGAAATTTCATTAAAAAAAAAATAGGGTAGCTGCAGTTCTACTTAGTAATAAAGTGTTATTACAACGTGTATGCAACAGCTGTAGACTGTTATTACATGGGCCTCTTGCCCTCTTCTGCCGTGGAAGACAACAGTAGGTAAATAAAAATATCTACCATCTTGACTACTTGGTTTCAACATCAAATGATTCACATCACCGTAGTCTTCAATGTTGTACATCCTCTATTCCATCACCTCAGCACTCAGTCTGCAGCACAGTTACATAACGACTTGACAAATTACCAGGAGAAAAGACAATTTTATTCAAAAAACAGCACCTCAGTCCAAAACACTGTGTTCTTGATAAGAAAGGTAATGTTACACAGGCCAAGGGTTTATTCAAACTTATGTAATCTGAACTTGGTGTCAGACTAATGTCTGCCTTAACCTTGAATGGATAAAATGAACCTTTAACACATTCAAAACTAACTAGCTAACAGACATTTCTAATCTGTATGTTGCACTGACACTATTTATATATGTGTGTATATATATATATATATATATATATATATACATATATATATATATATATATATATATATATATATATATATACACATAGAGAGAATGAGAAAAACAGAGAGAGAGAGAGACTAGCTAACAGACATTTCTAATCTGTACGTTGCCCTGACACTATTTATATATGTGTGTATATATATATATATATACATATATATATATATATATATATATATATATATATATATATATATATATATATATATATATATACACACATAGAGAGAATGAGAAAAACAGAGAGAGAGAGAGAGAGAGAGGAGTGCTGGAGCTGCAGTGGGTGTCTGGAGGAGAAACAGACAAGCAGAAGGATCTGGAGAAACCATCTGCCAGCATCGCCCTGGCCAACAGCGATCTGGAGAGAGCGCTTTGACAAGATTCAAGGGTGCATCAACATCACTGATGGCTGTTGCTATTCACAGACATACCTTGGAAGGAACACAGCTTTTATTTCCAAAGGCTGAACCACTGCAGCACTGGAGGGTTAACAGAGGGTTAGCAAAGTGAGATTCTGAGTTTTGGCTCAAGCATTGGGACAGTATCTCCAACTAAAATCCTCTTTAGCTCACTGTCGCCAATGTAGACTGGAGCTGGAACGAGCACAGAGAACAGTTAAAGCTTATTTTTCACCAAGAGGAGCATGCTTGACTGAAGAGACAGCTGTCACCTGTAAAAACATGCTACACCACTGTCAGTATAGACGTCTGTAGAGAGAATGCAAAAAAGAGTCTGTATGTTCTAAGTGACACTTTCATGATGAAAAGTAACGATAATATAACGCGGCATGACAAATTCCATTTTTTTGACCTATTGCACAGATCAGTCAGCAAAAAGCCCATGACATGTGTGGGAAAATTTAAAGGTGTATCATCCGTTCAATTATCACAATCAAGCAGATCAGTCAGTCACCCATTTATTATTATTATTATTAATTTTAATAATAATAATAATAAACTTTATTTGTATAGCACTGCTCATACACAACATGTGCAACCCACAGTGCTTAACACAATATAACAAAACAAAACAAAGCAAAACAAAGAAAGATAATAATAATAATAAGAACAACAATCATAATAGTAACAATGAGAAAAAATAAAAAGCACCACTGCCCCTCCCTCCACCCCATACGGACCCACCAACGCACACAGACAAACGCCCACCCCCATATTCACACAGACATTAGATAAAATGGCTTGGCACTGAAGAATCGGATGAGGAAAGGCCACTAAGGGGAGCCGTCCACACAAGGGGGCATCATGGCCTGCAGCGCCCCTATGGGCAGACAAGGCGTAGCTCCCAGCGTGGAGGGCCCCCCATGAGGAAACATTTAGGCTGCGTTCAGACTGCAGCCGAATCTGATTCAAATCAGATTCTTTCTCAAATCTGATTTTTAGGGCTGACTGTCCACACTGTTTTTAGCAAGTGTCCAAACGGGATCTGACTCTGTTCTGACTGGGCCACATTATTGACTGATCTGACAGGGTGCTGTAGCATTGACATCGGAGTGGAGTTGTCATCCAGCGCGTGTAGTGTGTGACGTCATATAGCAGCGGCAAAAACTAAATGGACTTGTTGCGATCCATGCCCTGGAGCTTGGCTTGAATGGAGCTATCTCCCCACAGACTGACGAGCCAATGAGTTTCCTCCTCTGACCAGGGACTGCTGTTTTCTACTTCTTCTGACCTCCAACGGCCCTCCCTGCTCTCTGCAACTTTCACCAGCTGGGTCAAATGAGCTTGGGGTGTGGCCTCTTCTCATTCCCGTACCTTTCACCCCTTCACTTCGGAAGCAAGAGGACCAGAGACAGAATCCACTGTTGCAGGTCGATAAGATTGATGATGGGCGGAGTCGCAGAGTTGAAATGTGAACGCTCCAGCTGCTGTGCAGGGTTAATACAGTATTGGCCAGTTTAATGTCAAACCATGCAGGCTTCAGCTCAGCAGACCAGACAGAGACTTTGAAGTCCTGTTGTCTCTCTTTGTCTGCCATTCCCTCCCAAACTATCAGCTCCTCTTTTGGCGCAGATGAATACGTCTTTCCAGAGCACTTCTGGCAAAGTCATCAAGGCAGCAGCGCAATCCCTCTTGATTATGACAAACTGTTGCCCTTCATTTGACTTTGCTCCCATATTCTTTAGTCCCTCTATCGAATCATCGCTTCGCCCCCCTGCAGCGCAAAACCCCTTTCCCTGGCCCGCTGCTGTTGCCATATCTCTTAGTTAAAGCTGCTCTTTATCCCTTCCTACCAGTCTGCACGAGCCCCCCCACCCCCCACCCCCAGCTCGCAAATACAAATGTAGTGAACAAATCCCCCCACTGCAGATGCAGACTGTTTCACTCGCTCTGAAAGTTCATTTTGAAGCCATTTCTCTTCGCTGCATCTGCCCAGTTATTCTGAGCTACAGTAGTTACCGCGGCATCAGTCAGGTTTCCCTTCCAAATGACAAACCAGTTTCCCCATTCAGCAAATAATTCAGAAATAGATCAAATTCAGAAACAGATCCTGCTTTTGATCGACTATTTTGATGGGTTTCTGATAATAATAATAATAATAATAATAATAATAATAATAATAATAATAATGAGAGCAGGCCTTCGCTGAGGCTCAGTCCCGAATAATAATAATAATAATAATAAGAAGAAGAAGAATAAGAAGAATAATATGTATATGAATTTTATTCTATGCAGTGGAGAAACTTAAACCCTTCCACCATCTGGATCTTGTCTTTGATAGAACCATGTGGGTGCACAGATGCGTGGCGTGTGCTTGTTTTGTCTACTACTTCAATGTAAACTTTTCAGAGTGACAGTATTAATAAGCATTAGGGGTGTTTTATTGGGTTACATACAGCAGTACATCCCCCTCTGCTGCTCTGGAACTTCAATTGTACACAGTATAATTAATGCGTCAAATGCCATAGGATGAGATTCAGCCTGTGTTCTCATCTTAAAAAACAAGCAAGGCACAATTTTCCCCTGCAAGCCGACAAACGAATGCCTGCGTTGTGCCTCCCTCACACCTGTAAAGCACCTTCTGCAATCGCCACTCTACAGCTGTTTCTGACTCCTAAAGCGGAATTAAACAACGTAAGCCCGGAGCGGTTCAAGTCATATTATTGTGGGCAAGGCTGCAGCACAGCAGATGCTTTTTGCTTTTTTTCCCCCAGACTAGAGCAACATCCAAAACGCAGAACAAGTAATATAGTGTGGGCTTATTCATTTGTTTACTCTGCACTTGCGGTAATAAAGTACATTGAATGGTCCCTGAAAGCTTTGAGGTTGTTTCCTCAACAGTTAGTAAAAAGCAATGGGTGTGATTTAGCATATAAACAGCAAATTAGACTTAAATATATGCCAATGTTTATCAAACTGCCAACATTTTTAGATCAGCAATATTGACAAAATAAGGCAAAGGACAGATACATGCTGGAGCAGTTGGATGCAGTACTTGGATGGAAGTGACCAAATGAAAGTGTTCAGGTACAGTACATTTGTCCACAAATGCATTGGCAGAGCAACAGATGGGACCTTGGTTTATCATTTTGTTCACTTTGTGTCTTTTCACCCTTTCAGTTTGACTTTGCGACAAGTGCTGCTTCCATCTCTTGTGAAGACGTCCTGTTTCTCACCCGGTTCCATCTGCTCATGTCCAACTTGAGAGACTTCCTGTTTCTGCTGTTCCTCTTGTATCCTGACAGAATGACAAACCTTATGGAGAAACAAAATGCCTCAAGCTGTCAAACATTGAATAAAGCAGCATCGCCTGTCTGTGCTTGTGCCGAAGAGCGGGGGAGGGGAAATGTCATGTTAAGGAAAGAATGGATGAAAAATGACGATGACCACTCAGGGCTAAAATGGAACAGGCGATCAGGTGGGACTGGCAGTGCATATGTACTTCCATGTAGTTTTTACCGTCAATTTTCAAGCTAGATGGCAGAGATACAGAAGGGCCTCTGCTCTATAAAGCAAATCAAATCATGGACATGCAGGACACACTTATTAGGTTTAACATCACTTTGAGTGCTGCTGAGTGCTGTCCTTCATTATACAGTGTCCTTGAACTCTGGGGTTTTAGGTTTTGTGTCCGAGACACATACACAAGATGACCTACCAGGTTCAAATTGGCACTGAGAGTAACTAAAGCTTCAATTGTACAACTGAGCGAACATTTCTCCTGCAGAGGGACGGCACTGTTTTATGGGTGGTAGATTTCATTGCTGTCTTCTGCATGCACCACTTTGCAGCAGATACAGCTACACTGCCACACACTTTTTTTTGACTGCGTGTCAATTGATGTAGGATTACAAGAAGAAAACGTCTCCTCTGCTGAGAAAAAGGTTAAAAAGCACTCAGCAGATATTACATTAATGGCCTATTCATGATCTGCCCTGTTCCATTATGTGGCTGCCATATTGATTTCCAGCTCAAGTACGCACAAGACTGTGGCTGTGCAGTAAACGCCGACGGATTCTGATTAGCAAAGTGGAATTTTCTCGCCAAAGTTTCTCATTTAAGGCCTCTCAAGGCCTATAAAGTTTAATACCTCAGAGTATTTATTTTCTAAGAATGTTGCTTGCTTAAAAGTTTCAGCCTTGCAAAAATGAGACACACTGGAGGCAACTGACCTTCCCACTCACATACAGTACATGAACTTGTGGAGGAGTTTTTAAATGTGATACAAGACGCTAAATTTCTATGTATTGTATTTTGCTTCACTTCACTTTCTTTTTTTCGTTTTTTTTTTTTTACACCTGTCAAAAGCCCATTCAGTCTTAGTGACTTGCCTGCTTTTGTAGAACATGTTGTTTGCAGCTTTGGTTCTTCCCTTTTATTTCAGTGACTGCTGTAGCAAGTGCTGAGGATAGTTTTATGGTTTGATAATAATTGGCGCCCTGATGACAATTTGGTGTTTTCACACACGTCGTTAATTGCAGATTTTTTTCCTTTTCTGAATACTGCAGAGTCGAGGATCTGGATTTCTACAAGTCTCTGTAGTTCTGGCCATGTGTTCTTTTGACCTGCCAGTCATTTGTTCATGGCAAGAAGTTGCAGCCAACCTTCACATTGGCCATTTTCTTGATAACCTAAAAAACCATTATGTTTCATGATAGGATGGATTCCCAGGGGAACAGTGGGTGGACAGTTACACAGATGGCAGGTGATGATGGGACAAGGGTACATGGCCAATGGGTATAGTCACCATTCCTTATTGTCAGTCACTGTGCTGGGATCGCAGAAAACACCAAATGAATAGGAATGGTATGAGAACTGTAAGATGGAAGCACCGGAAGCACCACCAGCCATTGGACTTTGAAATCATTGACCTTTCGAAAAAAGGATTTAAAATCAAAAACAAACTATTACAAGTTTTATTTATTCCCATCTCAGCTGGAAAATATTTAAATCTAGATCAATAAGTTAAGATTGAGGTTTCACTCTATAGATTCATTTTTTAATTATAATCAAGAAAAATTTAGGAAACAATTTTCTGTGTGTAATATCCCTTCACAAGCAAACTAACTAATCCATTTGGGGGAATCCCGTAATTAAATAGGGAAGGAGCCTGAATAAAAATATCAATAGGATTTTTTTTCATTAGACCATGGCAAATAGTATCTATGGTCAGTTTAATCACTGATGGCAGATCCAGGGGAGGGACTTGAACTCTAACATTGAGGAAGAGGCATGGGATGAGGTGGTGTCCAATACAGGGTGGCCTGTGTGGGATTTACAATTTTACTATAAGGTGATACACAGGTACTACTACATACCAGTTAGGCGCCATTAAATGGGATTAATGAGGGACAATATGAGTTGTGTAACCACCACAGTTCCTGTGTTCCTCTTTTTTGGGATTGTCCTCTGGTCTTCCCTCTTTGGCAACAAGCCATTAAAACTGTGGGAGAGTGGTTAAACACACCATTAACAGAATCTCCCAAATTATCCCTAATTGGAGACAGACCTCTACTACCACTGGGGGTATCCAAAGCATAGCCTGCTCTGGCACTAGCTGGGCTCATCAAGGCAGTGAGAATCACCATTGGAAGAGCCAAGTAAGGCTCTATTTTAAAGAAGTTGATGACAGACAGTGTGCAGTCCAGTATGTAAAAATGTCCAAGTTGAATTTATGTCATCACTAATCTGGGATCTTAGATTGTTACATGCTTTTACATTTTTTTCTACATCAGTGTGATGTCTATAAGTTCGGTTTTCAGCCTCTCAAACGAACTGCATACGCTTCAAGTCACAGACAGAGTGGGGAGAAAAATCACAAATAATACTAGATATGTGAAATAAAATAAAATAAATAAAGGCTTGCACCTTGTTTTCAAAGGGAGCACACTTCTTTTTTCACTTTTTTGAGAAGGTGGTGTATATTTCCCTGATTTCCTGCAGCACTGTATGACTAAAAAATATCAGCTGCTGAATGTTCGTGAGAAATACAAAGTAAACAGTACACGCTGCGCCTCCCCCAGAGAGTTGTGCGCTGAGAGACACAGCGGCAGAGGCCCAGATTGTTGCTTTGTTCATGTTTGAGCAATCAGCTCACATTCCTCCAATGTCCAAACTGTCCAGCTTCACCTGGAGGCATTTGTGAGCTGTTTGGAGGGTCAGTTCAAAGGATTTTTTGCACCCCTCTCAGTATTCACTCACAGTGTCTTAGAGCAAATATCAATGTGAAACTGAGAAATAATTTTAAATGGAAGCACTTCTAATTAGTTTTATTTTCATAATTGCTTGTTGATCTTTCTTTCTCATAACAGTTGCATTGACTAGATGAAATGTGAATCACACACAGCTAATACATACAATAACATTAAAACAACCACCCATTTATAATATTTTCGTCTTCCAACTCATGATAGAAATAAAACTTTGCTTAAGTGTAAATATTTAGCAACATAGTGGAAAAAGTATTCGGTGAAAAGATGGAATTGCATAACAGTGTTGATCCACTTGCAGCGCACTGGTTTGATGTGCAAATCGTTTGGGGACTGAAACCAAATTGCATGCAGCAGGTTTTGTACCAGCTAGCACATGCTAAGGTTAACTAGAACAATGCTGGAGTGCCACATCATCCATGTGAACACACTGACACCACTGAAAACCCAAACATTGTGTGATACGGACATTTCTTTCCCCACCTCATGCAACACTGTGTGTGGCCATTTGTGCATTTCTGACACACACATCTGCTTTTTTTGACTGAAAAAGAAAATATTAAGCCTTGATTTGCTGACATAATTTTGTATTATCAGGGAAGTCGACACTTAAACTGCCCACGCATCAAATGTCACACCCCAGCCCATCGGCTTCTCATTGTGTTGGCGTTTACACACCACTAAAGCTGATTAATCTCAAACCCAGTGGTAAATGTGCTTGCACTTGACTCAAGCACAGACCCAGAGGGGAGTAAGACCCTGGGCCATGAAAACACTACTCAACGGCTCATGTATATTTCTGAATGGCTTTGTTGTACCTTGAGTACCTGCTAGGCCACGAGCTGTCAGAGCAGGGGGGGAAGCAGCTGAGGACAGGCATATGGTATATTTCATTAGACATGGAGTCTTAAGGGAGCTGACTGCACTGTGTTTAGCAGAGGGGATTGATGGCTGCTTTCTATAAAAGGTAAATATATAAATAATGATGGTAAACCCAGAGAAGTAGCGGCCACAATGCGAGCTGCAATAAAAAATGCTGTGGTTCGCGTCTCTGAAAGAACTTTACACAGTGGAAAATATCTCATTTATTTGTGGAATTTGATCTTTGTACATAAACTGCTGCAGCGCTGGAAGCTCAGGATCTCTTTGAGGATGGAGTTCAGCAGGTTACCCACTTCACTGTCACCTCGAATGTATTCCCAAATAAAGATTGCACTAAGAGGTTTTCCTTTCTAATAGTAGATCTCCAGGCAGATTAAATGTAAGAGGCATGAGAGTTCACAAAAATATCATTTAGACAAGTAGCACATCAACAGGTAACATCTGTGTGCAGTAGATTGGTTTTTTTTTTTGACATGATGATGTCAGAAAAAAATGATGTCTTTCCTTTACATTGGAGGAAATCAATTGAAAGAAATGACTCAGTTAATAAATAATAATATTTGTTCAACCTCTAAGCTATTTGCAGTCACCTTAAGGAAGACTTATAAAAATAATTTTCAGGATATCAGTTCAAAATTGTACATATTTCAGCATCTACTAACTTGTCTGCTAATTCAGTGAATGAACACACAAATGAGCTACACAGATTACTTGACTTAATGTTCATACAACTCAATGTTCCTCGACATTCATTTTCAAAGCATTTAAATTTGACTCAATGTTAATTTTTTTTTTTTTTTTGTCTGGCAGAATGTTGAGCCTAATGCCATGATGAGAACAAAGACTTGACATTTCTGGGGAATAACTCGTTGTTGGACTGAAATGATGGATGGATGCGTCTGACAAATCCAAGATTAAATAGAAAGTTGGAAAGTTGTAATTCCCAAAAACCTCATAATTTAACACTGCTCTTGTCTTTACTAGGAAGTCACTTCGTCTCAAAGACTACACTCTCTCTTTACTTAAAATCCGCAATTGACTTGAGACAACCTGCGGAATATAAAGGAAGCTCCATGGCAATGCTACATGAACCTCATGAAGGCAGCAGAAATAAAGGAAACAATGCATCATTTACTCCCTCTTTGACCTGCTGTCAAGTCACACTCTGTGCACATAGTGAGGAGAATAATCCAATGGCCAGACTTGTTTCGAGTTCATTGCAGTGACCCGGCAAACACATGGAGAATCACATTCTCCGTGTTTGGGTATTTACTCCCTCCGAGCCAAACCAGGTGCATGCGCTTGCAACTTAGGGGGGATTTAAGTGTGCTCAGGAAGCTGCCTCAGACTCAGACAGACAGTTCATCAAGTGTCTGCTGTTCTGTGTGTGTCGTGTCACGGCATCCTTTCAAGCTGGTCAAAAACATGTTGGTCACAGCAGAATGATCCCAGGCCCGGTTCGTGAGTTGGGGGCGCTGAGCCTGCGCGGTCCTCACTCTCGGAGCCGTGTGTGCTCACGGCTCCTCTCCTCCCAGCCACCCACGGACACTCTGCTCACCAACACTCGGTGCTCTGCACAGATTTCACGCCACTCTGCTAACTTTCAGAGAGGAGTGACCAGCTGCTTTGTGTTCCCTTCCTTCTTCTCTCTAAACCCTTTCTTTCTTCCCCTTGTTTATATGGGCATTTCTTTTGCTCAGCTTTAATGATGCAGCAAGCTGACTGTTCTGTGCACAAAGCCATTTACTCTCAATTAAAAACTTATTCTCCTCAAAGCTATTATGACACACTGCCAAAACCAAGCCAATGATGCAGCCAAACTTTGCAGGAGCCAAAGAAAGAAGAGGCAGCGTCCCAGTGGTTGGCAGTGTTGTCACCCTGGGCGAGGCGACGCCCCATTGACCAGGACCGTCCTGGCGCATATTCTAATGATACATGAAAGGATACAGTACTCTGACTTGATGGGTAAACATGTTTATAGTAGCTGGACTCTACTCTCACTTTGACAAAAAAAAATCTATATCTTTGGAATGTTAATAATTATTGATATATCATTAATTAATATTAAGAAATTTATTTAAACAATTAACAATTACTTGAAAGTTATGCCGTTCCTCCGTGTTGTGTCAGTTAGAGGTTAATCATAATGGGCTCTCCTGCTGACACTTTAAATGGTAAATACATGATTTAGGAATATAATATGCATTTTGTATTTTATAGATTCTAGGAAATCTTTACATTTTTTGTCATGTGCGTTATACAGGCTTTATTGAGAGATAAGAGAGGAGAGGCAAAGACGCTGACCTTGACTTGGCCACAATATTTAGACATCTTCTCTAGAGAGCTAGTAATTTCAGAAAAAAAACAAAATCCCCAAGACACTGCCCTTGCCAGCAGCTGAATCAACCAGATTTCAACTCGAAAAATCTGTCTCATCCATCTTGCCAACCTCCAATACACAGTGTCGTCAACCAGTCTTCAAGTTTTATTCGATTCCACAGTCAACCGGCTCCCTTCACGACAGCTGTTCCAAGACTCTCTGTGAAACCACAGAAGAAGACCAGGAGGAGAAGTTGGAAACAGTGGCCACTGTCCCAAGAGATAAACATTGTTTCACTTCATTCTGGACTGGCTTGGACAAGAGTACCAGTTAACCATGTACAGCACCATGTACAGCACACATGGATAGTGACAGTTGGAAGCAAATATTTTTTGTCTATCAATCCATCACTGACTGATTTTTAACACCAAAATAATACTTTTTAGGAGTGTTTCATTGGGTCCATTCCATCTGGAATAAGGGCAACATTTGTTGCTGGTGTTTATTTTCAAACACAGATGAAAAGTGTTATTTATTGAACTGTGACTGCAAATGACATGCTTCACAATAAGCACCGTGCTTCTGGGACATGATAAACACTGGGTTCATATAAAAAACATCAAGGTCCACATATAGGGCATTTAAACATGACTTAACGCAGAAGACAGGTTCAACATAGTATTTTAATTAAAAAAAAAAAAAAAAAAGATCAGCCAGTTAAAGAGAAAAAATACTAATTTATCTATTTAGAGTTAAAGTAGCCACCGGAAATTATATTAAAATGGTGCCTTAAATGCATTGATGTTATTAGCATCTACTATCTTGTCTGCTAACTCAGTGAATGAACGCACAAATGAGATACACAGATTACTTGACTTAATGTTCATACAACTCAATGTTCCTCGACATTCATTTTCAAAGCATTTAAAATTGACTCAATGTTCATTTTTCTTTTTTGTCTGGCAGAATGTTGAGCCTAATGCCATGATGAGAACAAAGACTTGACATTTCTGGGGAATAACTCACTTGTTGGACTGAAATGATGGATGGATGTGTCTGACAAATCCAAGATTAAATACCGGAAATTATATTAAAATGAATAACGGTGCCTTAAATGCATTGATGTTATGTTATGTTATTGATGTTATTAGTTTTCCATGCTTTGTGTTTCTTTTTTTCTTTTTTTTTTCTCAAAAAGTTCTTTGTAGGACCCGGATTCTGAAAACAATTGCTACCCTCCTATTAGATCAATACTATCTAGGAAAGCAACCACGAGTAGTAACCCTCAAGGGGGCGCACAGCCTGGAGTTTTGTGCCATGACCCCCAATGACCCGCCCTCAAAACTGACCTCAGCACAAAGCCACCAGACCAATTAGCAGTGACTCTCCTCTGCCTTCTTGCACATCTGATCAGGATAGTCAAAGCCTGGTCGGTCTGTCTTCAAATCCCAAGTGACTTTAAGCAGCCTTGTTCTGTTGCTCGGGTAGTTACAGTGGAATGGTCTCTTGAACTATATACTGAAATGTTTAGCATGCTGCACAACACAGGTACACAGTGACGTATTGATACACCACAAAGACAAACTGCTATTGTTTCAATGGATAGATTTTCTGATAAAACACAAGTAATTAAAAAAAAAGTGTTTTTTCATTAATCAATATTGACATTTGAACATATGTGTATTCATCCTGCTTAGCTGTATCCAGGACTTATCGGCAAATAGAAATAAGGTTGGTACAAAGAAAGGAATGGAGTAGAGGATAAAGAGGACTGTTATGGCCATATCCAGATTCAATCAATCCATTTTGGTGGCTACTTCCAACAACAAACAAGGTATGTTTGGTCAAAAATCCTAGTTTGACCTGAACTGGCCTTACTAAACAAGCATTTTGCACAGGTCTTACTGAGAAAATCAGGCCGGCCTCTATAGTAAGTGAAGACACAAATTTTCCAAAATTTTAATGCTTCCGGAAATGCAACAATAACATTAAAAATTTGTTATTTTCTTGTCCTCCTGAATTCATGTCTTTGTTTTGTTTGTTAGGTTATTTTTTATTTTTTATTTTTTTCAGGTGAATGAGTATGCATTGTGTTGACAGGCACTGAAAACAGTACCCTGTCAGTCATAACTGAGCATCAGGCAGCAACATATGTTTAAGGCCTCTAAGCTTATTTACTCTGAATGTCATTAAAAAGTGCTTCCCTTCCAATCGTCTCGGACACAATGCTGCTGCAGGATTTAGCCAAAATGGTTTTAAAGATGGTGAGTCAAAGTGTTACTCACAACTAAAACTGTCCCACAAAGGCAAACCAAGAGTGTAGAGGAGCAGAGTAAGTATTTAGCAGAAAAGGAAGAGCGTCAGATGAGTTTGCTAAGTGCTGAACAGTTAAGTTTAATTTGTTCCACTGAAGCAGGCTAAGAAATACATACGTCATAAAGGCTTCTTCATGTACGCAATTGGCATTCACTCACGTAAACCGAATGGGGGGCAATGCTAATTGGCGACTCTTAATTATTTCACTGTGTGAACGTGAGTACCAAATACTTGTTTTTATTGTGTCCTTGCAATAGGCAAACGATGACAAACCAGGATACCTGGGGTGAGCTCCAGCCTATTAGCCATGACAGAGAATGGCCCAGATGGGTGCCGTGGTCGGTTGGTGGGTTGGAATTCTTGCTTGCTTTTTCAAACAACAGTTGCTTTGAGTAGGTGTGTTGGTAAGCCTTTTACGAAATGCATGTACTCATTAAAAACAAAAAAAGAAAACCAAGCATTTTGATTGGACACAAGACATTCCATGAGCGTTGACACCCAGTGTAATGTGTTGCTCACAGGTGTTCCAATCACTTTTTCCAATCAAATCCCACTGGCTGTTGGGTTGTACGGTGGGGGGGTGGTGGTCTTACTTAATTATCACAACAGGATCCATATTATGTGATCTTGAGTTGCATGGTTTGCTGCATTGGTACTGGTGGCTGATTGCCTGGGCAACATGTCGTAATTAGCAGCCTCAGGGAGTGCAGCATGGCTGCTCTAATCTGGATCTTCCAGCAGTGACACACGCAAGCAAAGGAATCATGATCTTTTCTTTATGATAACCAAGCCGATGCATCATGTACTCAAAGGAAACAAACGTGGTCCAATGCAATATGATGGGCTTTGGCTTACAACCGCATCACAGTAGAGGATTTATCAAGTACAACAGCAGTCCCTCTTGTGTAATGTCGCTTCATTACAATCTGCTCTTTCTGTCACTCATACACTGAATCTTGTGTTGGCATTGGGTGACATGCCCTCAACACGTTGATGTTGTGTACACCAATACACTCAGTTTTCTTTTCTTTTTTTTTTGTTTGCTTCTATTGATGAAGTATCAGGGTTCGCTACTCCTCGTATTTTATAAGTCATGTCAGAAAGGACCATTTGGAGCACTAATGCAGGGAAGCAGATGTGACCTACTGCAATTTAAATAACATGAGTGACCTTGCCATTAGTTTCAGCAGATGTTGCCTGTGTGATTATAATTACATCAAAACTTTTTTACTTAATTTTGAGGCACAAAATGTAAAAATAACAGCAATGAGCAAAAAGAAATGCTTAATACTTGGTTGGCCAGTGAGACGCAGAATGTTCTCATCCTGGGCGGAGGTGCATCAAGAAAAGAAAACTATGGCTCCCCACCAAAGAGCACATCTCTGTGCTAATGATGCGGTCGAATAGATCATTCAGCTGTGCCAATAAGGCTGTTTCCCCCCGCGCCTCCCTTCACCTGTTGTTAACAACATTCTCTTAGGGGTTTCTGTCAAGTGCTGACAGCCAAGAAAAACATATGGCTGCCTTCACCTGTTAACGCCGCATGAGAGGAATCCCTCGGAGGCTAGTTTGACCCTTTCCAGCAGTCTTCAAACCGCAAATTAAACAGAAATTGTTTTCTTACCCAAAGGTGTTGTGCCTTGCTGAAGCCCTGAACACTGGGGGCGTCGGGCTGAGTGGAGGGTTAGGTTGGTTCAAGCGTGCGTTGGGTTCAAGGCGGAGGACAAAAAAAATAACACAAATAAATCCTTGCACGATTGGCATAAATGATTAACAAGAGGGTTCAGCAGCTGTCAGTGAGAGATGAGAAGCCCACCCCCACATTCTGGTATCCACCAACACCACCCCGGCAGCTCATGCTCTAATACATATATATATATATATATATATATATATATATATATATATATATATATATATATATATATAATATATATATATATATATATATATATATATATATATATACATACATATGTATATGTATATATATATAAAGAGCTCAAATCATGCCAAGTGCTGATTAGGAGGGTGAAGTTGGGAGGAAGAGTCAGAGCCCATGTGTGCGACATGTAGTTCCTCCTTGAAGCGACCCCGCCGTCCTCTTGGCCGTATGATGATCACCACTCTGCTGCTCCAGGAGAGAGAGAGAGACGATGAGTTCGAGGGCTGTGGGGGACGGGGGTTGTTTGACGGCTGCCTCTCGCCTGTGGGCTGTTACAGTTCTAGTGGGGCTTTTTAGCCGTTTGAAGTGCGGCACTCGTGTGAGAGATGAAAAATTCATGAAAATTATTGAGGGTAAAAGTCTCGTCGCGATTCGAAGGTTAGCGTGAAAACGCAAAAGACGCTTCCCACGCCACCGACTCGGGCTGTCTCCCTCTCGTCCTCTGCTCCTCTTCCTCTTTGCTTGCAGGGAGGACATCGCCGGGCGACCCTGTGTGTTTCAGGCCCAGCGGTCAGCCGTTGAATCACTGCAGGCCGACCGGATCAAACGCACAGACGTCTGTTACCACAGAGTCAGAGGCGAGCGTTGTTCACAGTCGTGCCTCGCTTCATTCCACGTACTTTGCTGGGAATTCAATTAAGTCATCACTGTCACGCCATAGTTGTCGTCTCTGAGATAACGGTTTGGCACCATTGTGTGTACCGTAGCTCAGCGAGCGTTGTGCCACTGGAACATAAAGTCATCAGTCAAACAAGTGAAGTTAAACAAACATGAATGGCTACGTGGCTGATATGGAAATTGGTTTCACGCTCAGTTGTTTGCCACATTAATCGCAGCCTGTTAAGAGCCAATTTCCTTCGGAAGTTGAGAGAAGTTGCCTTAAAGAGCCCAGAACGTTAAAAAAGAAATGGGAGTTAAATGAACAACAGAGGGAATTGTGTAAGAAAAAATGGGCGGGCAAAGTAATCAGAGGCACGCAGAAGACACCAATAAGTCCTCCAGGAGGGAAGCAGCACTTCTTATATCCATTCTCCACGCTGGGAAATCCTGTCAACTCTCTCTGAGACAGACAGCAGCAGCATTTCACACTCGTCTTTGTACAACTTGGAGTGGGCCTCCGCTCCATACAGCGCACAGTGGCTGTGTACTGCGGCTAACTATATTATGATTCATTTCTCGTTGCCCTCGGTGAAGAGTTAAAAGATCCCTTTTGACCGAGGATATTTCTCATCATGTCGCACTTGTTCAAGTTCTCTCCTCAAAAAAGCCAAACAATAATCACATTGTGCCACTGTCTGTGGAGAAACCTTTGGCCAGTATTGAGATTCAGAATATAAATTTTCGAGCTGTTGAAGACTGTAACTCTTGCCCTTCGCTCCAGCAAGTTATCATTCTCTGACTTTCAGCTTGACTCTCAATATCCCCCAATAACCTTATCACTGTCAAGCTCCTACTTGACTTCACTTGGAATTGAAATGATGGAAATCCTTTCCTTCACCGTGTAGAATAAAAAGACTGATATCCACCGACTGCCTCAACTCGACTGCCACGACTGAGTCACCGTCTCAGCTCTTCATTCTGTGGCTGGCAGAACACACCAGCATTCAATGAAGAGTTCAGGGGTTTGGAAGCCAACACTGAACAATAATAGAACCACAGAACTGATATTAGGGAACAATAACTGGGACTTTGTTTATTTAGTGCATCGTGGGACTTGAGAACACAATTAAGTGGGGTACACACAAGGATTTTACAAATTATAAGAGATTTTTTTTTTCCTGTGAGAGACTGAACACATGACGATAAAAGATAAGGTATTGAACGGTTTTGATCATACTGTGTGTGGTGTGCTCCAAAATTCTCAACTCTGCAGACCACACACATAATGATCCTGTCCCACGACCAAATCTAGAATCTAGAATCTAGTCCTCCAAGTCAACAACTCCAGCCAATCAAACCCCAACAACCGATCAAGACCTCACGCAACAAGGAAGATGACATAAAAGAAGAGGAGATTAAAAAAATAAAATAATGTTGGAAACTCTTGGTGACAGTATGAACACAGACTTTATAGTCTACTGACCACTGGCCGGTGTTATTACTCTAGTAACACTGAAGCCTAAATTTAACCTAGCTAAATAAATCTGCCATGCTTGTTTTTATTTGCGTCTGCTTTATTGTTCCTCAGACAACTGGCTTCTTGATTGGCTACAGTGCCACGAGCCACGTTACAATTTATCCCATGACTTGGGAGTTGTCAGCTTTCCACATTTTAGTGTCATAAATATCAAACAAGTTTAATATTTACAATTGTCCGATTGACACAACCCTTTTGCGAGCACATTATTGGACAAATTTACTCATAACACAACTCCAGAGACCACAGGATAATTTGATGGGATAATCTTTTATCATTCAATCATCAGCATTTTATCTTTATGTGTGATATCCTGCTTTGTACCTCAGTCGGGGGAAATCGAACCAGACGTGCCGCTGCCGATTCCCTCCACGGTGTTCAAGGCCAGGCCTGCAGCTGAACACTTTGTCATTGGACTCATGAAAATGCTCTTCATCGTCTTGATAGTCATCAAAACATGGAGTGAGAAAGATGAACCTCGTCTGAAGCCTTTTGCTGGAAGTAAATAGGCACAAAGCATTATTTAATTTGTCTAAATGAAAAGACTGACTGGTGATTGTGTTTGCCTGCATGTCTGCCTGCACTCGGCCATGTCCTGAAAGCACATCAGGGAGGTCTGCTTTGTAAAAATGCAATGTCCAGAGACTCCATTGCAAATTGAGCAGCGATCAGTGGAGGAGAAAGAAGCAGCCTGCAGTGAAGTCTAGCGCTGCCTATTGCACTCTTCTCTTCCCTCGATGCCGTGTCATGCTGGACAGTTCACGTTCACTCTATTGTGGCCGTGGTCTTCATTAAAACGGTCGACTGGAAGGGTGTACTGGTGGGGTGTGGGGTGTACCGTAAAGTTTGCTTGCCCGTTTAATACTGCAGGTCCTTGTTTATAGAGAAGGAAAAGAAAGTTGTTGTTTTAAATGTTGTGACAACAAAATGACATGACGACATAAAAAAACTCAATATATTTTCGCTATAGTGAACTATTAATGAACAGCGTGCAGTCTGGCACTTTTAGTATTGGAACATTTCTCTATAAAATGCAGATCACATCCTCTATAAAACGGACATACGTTTATTGTGTTTGTCTGGCTAAACCCTCTTTAACAAGGATCCCTTTCTGAATTTCCTGATACACCCTCGTTCAAAGGTTTTCCACTGTGGTATCAGTTTACTGCTTCTGCCAACCTGCTGGGAGCAGGACCTGTAAATATGACAGTAACTTGCTGCACTGCAAAAAACAATCATCATTAAAAAAGATTGCAGCTTGCAATTTGTCCAGATCACTGGTGACACTTAACTAGAATTCATATAATTATATATACTGTACGTGTATTTTTCCCCACTGAGACGAGGTTCTTTCAGGGCCTTGTCCTTTCTCTTCAGGTTTTCAGCTCTTGCCCCTGTGCAGTGGGAGGCTGATTGCAGCACTTTTCCAGCAACTCATCAGGGCCTGCAGCTTAAAGACTGTGCAAAAGGTGCAGATGGGCCATTTGAGCAGAGCTAATGCTAGTGTGTGCAGGGGTCAGCAAACGTACTCCCTCCAGGAAAAGAAGGTGTTTGAAATATTATTTGAATAACACTCATGAGTTCCCATTTTTTGTCACTGCAAGGAAGGTTTTGTCTCAGCCTCTAAAAAGGATCTTTGTTAATGCATACAGATCAGCTCCCCATCTTCTCTCCCCTCTGGGCATTTTGGTACTTTCATCTCTTTGAACTTTGCGTGGCAGTCATGCCTCGAAAGCATGAATTATATTTGTGCTTTTTTAAGTTTACTGGTTCAAAAAACAACAAAAAATACTGTGCAGACAACGAGTGGAGTATCTAAAATAAATAAATAAAAGAGCTGTAGTTCTGCGGTGGTCCCTGCAGCCTCAACAGAGAAACCCCATGTCCAATCAAGCGTATAAAGTGATACAATGGACTCTGTTGGACAGCACGTATTGTAAAAAGTCCCTGCAGCAAAGGCTCAGGTGTGTTAATGTTAGCTGCATTCTACATGTAGGAAACCTTGGCAGTCTGGAAAACAGACTCACTGTAAAGAAAACAACCAATTATTCCTTTAATTATTCTAAATCTGGCCAATGTTGGAAATGAGTTGTAGAGATGCATACCTGAGAGGAAGAGGCTGGCTCAGGGCTTTCATGGCTTCAGATGGAAGGCATTTTCAGAATGACAATTAGGGCAACATTGGGAAGAGGAAAACAATAACAGCTTAACTAACTAAAACTGTAATGCAATCAGGAGAGTTTATCGGTTGCATTTCTTTATTCCTGCTACTACAATCTGCAAAAACAGCACCAGTGTGGAAAATGCGACGCTCTTACTCCAAATAGTTGGGCCGCACGCCTGCGGAGGAGTGTGAATCAGCATAAGTGATACCCTGTGCAACTTCTACACATGTGCATAACAGCAGAGTGGCAGAAGAAAAAAGGGTGACTTGAAATGCACTTAAAACTGTCATCGCTGCTGCAGTTGATTGAAAAATTTATATTTTGGCATTCGGGCCGAGTCGAACTCGCATTGCGTCTACGGCCTCTGCAATTTCCGTTTCTCCGCCTGTCTTTGCTTTTTTGTGTATCAGACGCAGCAAGACTTGAAGCAGGGCATGAAGCTCAGTGCCGCGATGGTTCCACTTAGAACATAGCAAGCACATGTCCAGTCCAAAGACTTGTCCAGGGCTCAACTCCACCTTGTCCCCAAGAGAGCTGGGGTTGGTCATAGCACCCCTGGGTGCAGGGTAGGCGGTGACAGAAGAAGGATGGATGTAGCCGTTGTGTTTGGCCGGCTGGTATGAGAGTGCAAGCTGAACTGAAGGAGTGGCAGAAAGCCATGAAAAACAAATTGGCAATTGGCACTGCGGAATAGCGCAGATATAGATCACGTAGAGTGCCGCCCCACTGTGCCACTTTTCCCCAACTGCACACATAATGGGTTTACAGTTTTGTCTCTTTCCTTTTTTTGTGTTTTCACTTACCATCAGATCCTCCACTATCAAAGACAAGTGTGTGCCAAGGAACAACACGGCCCAAAAGGCAGCTTTGTCACTACCAGACAAACATCAAACGGTTCTTAGCAGGGGAGGAGGTGCAAAACATTTTTCGATGTAGGAAACCGAAACGCTTTTACTAAGTGGCTCTTGCTTCGACTCTCTCCGCACTTTGAAGAAGAGGCCTCCTTCTTTTTTTTTTGATACCCTCCGCTGTTTTTTGGCTTTGTTCTGCAGCTCCTTCCTGGGACTGTTGACATATGTAAAGAGGCTAATGGGTGTAGCAGTCATCCAGGCAGGCGCACTGTTTTTTTCTGCTTTGATGTAAACATTTGAAATGTCACCCCGGACCGCGGCTCTGCGTGGGTAAGCCCAGACACAAATAAGACTGTCAATCCTTTTCTTTTCTTTTCTCTTGGTGCGCGTGTGCGTGCGCGTTTGTCTGTGCGTGTGCAAATCGGAGAGACATGGCTCTGCCTTGTTGCGAGTTTGTTTACTTTGTCGCCAACACACAAGGAGCCCCGGCCACTGTCTTAAAGCGGCGCCGCTGCCCACAGTCGTCCTCGTCGGCTTCTTATCAGGGCTCCCTGAGGTGTGACACCAAACTCCTCTCCCTTCCACTAATAACTCTCCACTTGTGTCTTCATCATTCTTGCATGAAATTGGCTATTAGATGGTTCTCCAGGACAGATAGAGAGACTTTGCACTCCAATGTGGGGACCCCGCGCTTTGGAATATGCGCTGAGAAATAGTCGAAAAATGTGGACACGTCCAAAACCAACAATCCTGGCGCGGGTCGACCTGAGCGCTCAAACACACAGGGAAAATAGAAGTGCCTCAAAATCCCACTAAACAGCTTCAACTCAGCAACAGGGACGTATTTTAGGAGCAAAGTCTTTTCAATTTGATCGAGCGGAAGGCGTCTCCCGTCCCTGCGTGGTGATTACCAGGGGTCTACACGGCTCCTCCGACCTCCCACCAATCATGTCAGCACCATCACATTTCTGAAGTGGAAGTGGGTGACAAAAAAAATTAGCTGCTAGAATTTAGAGCTGCTTGGATTTTCACATTCTGGGTCAGCCATCGTTACCGAAGCCTCCTCCCTCTGCGTTCACAAGGGATTATAAAAGGAAGTGATGATGAGGGAGAATTGGGAGGTAGAAAAAACAAAGCACCCAAAAAAAATAAAAAAATGCTAATGTCCCGATGTGCCTTTTAAAGTTCAAGCGATGGGTATAAATTACAGCTTTCAAAAACGTCTGGCTTCAGTTCTTTTCCTGGGTCTCATCAAAGCGCAGCGACTATTCAGGAGTGTTACAATGTGACGGGCTGATGGTCTTGCGGCCGCTTTCACACAGGTAGCCGACACGTCTCAAGTGGGAATAGGAATTTTTTTTTATTTTTATTTTCAGTTTTCTCTGTAGCTGCTTTGATACAGCCTGGCCTAATCTGTTACTGCTGTGAGCATTGCTACAGAGACAGTTGTTTATGGTGAAAAGAGAAAAGAAAGTGTGTACACAATGTAAACTCGGCCAAGCTGTCAGAGGGTGCCGTGACTCACTTTAACCTGACAGTCTGTGCTTTTCACTGCTTGTCGGAGAGGTGGTTTAATGCTTTTTTTTTTTTTCTTTTTTTTTTTTTAGCGTGTTCCTGGAGCTGCTGCTGATATATTTAGAAGCAACACAACTAATTGAAATCATATCCCAAATTTAAACCCACTCCCTCTTTTCTTTTGAGTGCAAAATCTCTGCAGTCCTGTTATCTCAGACGTGGAGTCATGTGTTGCCATGCCTCTGCAGAATCTGTACAAAAAATCTCTTGGATTTGCTTTAAAGTCATTGTGTGCAAGATTTATTCAAGTGTGTTACAAACAATGGTCATGTTTATCCGTTTATCCGTTTATCTGATCCTCCCAGCGAATCTCCCGTCTTCCTTGTACCACTGTCCTGGCAAAGTACTCCTTGCAAGTAGAACCTGATTGTACTAACTGATCTGTGAATTATTAAAATGTACATTATTATGAGTAAAGAAAAATATCTAACGTCGAAAACCCTAAGTATTGAATGCAATACACTTGTAGGAAAAATGTTACACTGCAGACCTTTAAATCCAAGGCTAATTTATGTAAATAAGTGACCAGTCCACAGTTTGAATTTCTGTGTTTTGATTGAAGTGTTTGTGCTATTTTGAGAATGAAAAAAAAAAATATGTATTGTATATATGCATATATTTTTGTATTATTGTTGGTTTAGTAAATTACATTTTAAGTTTTGTCATCCCTCTTAAACATGTTTGCAAATCTGAAGCACAACCTTTAACCACAGTACAGCACTTAAACTGCAGTACAGTATTTGTACAAATTGCCCCAAGTAATTTCTCCAAGACTGTCTTGTATGTAGCACAGTCATAATGACAGTACAACAAAACCTGGGGCAAAGTAAAGAGTCCTAAACCCACTGACTGCACTGAGCAGCTGCTGCGTCTGCTCATTAACTTTAACGCTTGGAGCACAAGGTAACGTTTCAAGACTCAGATGAAATTGTCAACGGTTTTATTAACTCACAGCATTTCTCATCTGAACTGTTTGCTGCACTTAGGGCACTGTTTAAAAATACATCAAGAGGAGCCAAAAGATGATGACTAAAGTAAGGGGAAGAGGCAGCCGCTAAAGCAAAGACCTGAAAGGAAACTAACACTTTCAGTGAAATTAAACATTCACTGAACTACAGAGGAACATTGTTTTCACGAGGGTTTAAAAATACATTTAAAACATTGTGGTTTGTGGAGCTTCAAACAATATTCCGACTTTGCCCATATGTTTGATCTACAGTTTTGTTTTGTTTTTGTTAACACCAATTTACTAATACAAAATCAAAAGAGAAAAATAGAAGGAAAGCAATGATCCTTGGTTTTCAGTAGATTTTTTTTTTTTTTTTTTGCTCAATGTTGGCAGGCTCTGGTTGACATACATAAATGTACATGAATATTAAACAGCAGGAACAATAATTACATTAATCCCTGGCATTTGTTTACAAATGTCACCTTGGTGCAGCTCCTCTGCAAGACTCAGATTTGCAAAGACGTGGGCTCGGGGGAAATATGCAGCAGATACGGAGGACAATATTTGGCAAGAGCGACATCTGACAATCCGCCAGCACTAAACGTATCACACTGTCAAAGCACGAGCACAAGTCCCATATCTCCAGGCGCTGAGAGCCGACCAAGAGAGAGAGAGAGAGAGAGAGAGCACAAAAAAATGTGTTTTTTTTTCTCTCTTTTTTTTCAGTTCCAGTAAAATCTAACTCACAAGAACTCTGCATCTTAAAATATCCTCTTCCCGCTGAGACTGAGGAGGAAACTGAGTGGAAGAGTGCAGTCTGATGCCCGGTGGAATTATTTCATTTCATTTAATTAAGCTCTCCGTGGGTGTGCCCACGTAAATTCATTGATAAAAGACATTTTCTTTTAGCGCGGGGCGTGTGAAGGAGCTTCACGCCTGAGCAGGTCACCATCCATTGTTATTCTTCTAGTGTCATTTGACGATGAGCAGCGAGTTCTAGTATTAGAGCTCCCCTCCCTCACAGTTTTCACTTTAGAAACGCCAGCATAAGAAATCTCACCCTGCTAGTACTAACCCGTTATATATCTGATGTGTTTTGTCATATCATTATATCACAGTTATGTTTTTTGTATTCTATTTCTATTCTTATGCTATTATTTTAATTTATTGTGTGTATATGTATATATATATATATATGTATACATATATATATATATATATATATATATATATATATATATATATATATATATATATACATACGCTTCTGGGTGAAAAATGTTTCCATTTTTGTGTTTCTGTCAGAGATTCCCATCATGGCCGGTGTGAGGAGTTTGGAATATTTTACAAGCCATCATTTCCAATAATTACTCACGGAGAGGCTCCGCTGATCACATTATTTTTCTTTTCATCAAACACTCAAATAACTTTAGTATTTAGCACTGAATAGCCCACGTAAACGAGCATTAGAAGCTTGGCGTCTTTATGCATATGAGGTACAGCTGTGTGCGTTATGCCTCATGCATAAAGGATGAACAAGGTCAAGGTGAGTAGGACTTAGTCTAAAAGAGATTAATCATCCGACATTCACCCCTCTCACAGAAACACGTGTCTCTGTTTTATTCATCACATCCACCACCATGCAATGAAGAAGGGAAACAGTCCCTCTCAATATGGATGACCTCAATGAAGATAATGCATTAAGCAGGAAAAAATGCAGAAAGAAGCAAAGGACATAAAGAACCAGTTTCTTTATTTCCTTTGCTTCTCCCCTGAGACGCTTGTAGATGTGACACCCAGCCGAGCAGGCTGATTGCTACAACACAGAGCAAAAGAGTTTCGGCAACTGAACCTTAGACTGGAGGAACCTTCTGCGCCAGACCCCCAGCCACGTTGCTCCTGCGGCTCTGCAGGCTTCCCTACGAGCTGAGGCTGAACGAGTGTCGGCGAACGGCTCCATGTTTGACTAACTGCCAGAACCTCTGGTTAGCTGCCATCTTGTGCTGCCATTTCTTAAGGAAACCTGCCTGACAGCGCCCTGTACAAAATGAGCTGTCAGGCTACATTAAATACCAGGCTTCCTAAAAACTTTTACACACTGGACCTTTAATGCCATTGAATGTTTTGATTTCTTGATCAGAAATATCACAAATGCACACACTTAACCCACTTGGCTGATGACTGTCACCTACCCAGAATTAAATTTTCAAATAAGTATTTCAGTGATTTGATGTGATAAAAATGTTGGGAATATTTGTCTGTACTTCACCACATTTGTGTACTTTTCCCCACTTTGATGACGCTGCAGTACAGCCTGAATCCACCAGCTCACTGAAACTATTTCTGACGTGTTAACACTTTGCACAGAGCCGAGCGCAATATTACCCTGGTCTGACTGTCCAGAAACTTGCTGTTGCTGCTGTTTGAACTTGAACCAAACTGACAAGAAAATTTAATTTCCGCTATCTTATGTGCAAGACGGCTGCGCGCCCTTGTTACTTAGTATTTAAGTGGTGCCAATATTGACTCTGACATACAGCAGAGCTGTCGTCTTTGCCCAAAACAAAACGCTGACCTTATTGGTTGGCTGACTGAAATTTTAGTCTTCTCCAAAATGTACCAGCTCCAGTGAATTGGCAAAGAAAAAAAGCCCTTTTGAATACAGGCTTCAAGTTCACAGTCAACTGAAGAACAGTAGTATTACTTGTTAACCTCGACAGGACCAGCTGCATTTTCACCCATAAACCCTGTCTGTCTTGCATAAATATAAACATGTCGCATAACTACAGAGAGCGAATCAGCTAAAAGCCAATATAAACATTCTGATGACATTCAGGCACAGTTAACGCAACCAAGCAATCAAAAGAGCAGGGGGTCAAAACTACAACAACAATGTGAACAAAAGCAAATGTCACGGAAACTCAGAATCACACATCCTGGAAAGCAGAGAGTCCAAAGATTCTAATTGTACCAATTTTATTCAAGTCCAACTAAGATTTACTGTCTAGTTCTAGCTGTCAGAGAAAACAAAAAAACCCAACTCGCCTTCCAAAATCATAACCAGGAATTCTGGCTTATTTCAGGAACAATGACATTTTCCTGCGACCACTTTGACGGCTCATTAGGTTTGTCAGTCAATTCTATCTATCAATTCAATTTGGTGACCAGCATAATCAACTAGGTGTTGAACAGTGTTTTACACATTCAGCTCACTTTTGTGCTTCCCCATCTGACTTACATGTTTCCTCCCAAAAAAAAAAAAAAAGCCCAGTGCACAGCGTTTTCTGTGGACTCACTTACTTACACCTTATTAAAATGCCCGAGCCGTCTCAGGGGTTGGAATAACATTAGAGTCTTCGCACACACCCAACCAAGCTCCAACATTCAAACACTCTGGCTCGGCTAATAGGTCCCCGTCCTTTATCAGTATGTGCCACCTGAGAAATTGCTACCTGGGGGTGACATTTAGCATCATACACTGACTGATGAAAGGGCGGAAAGTCTGAGCATCAGCAGGTTCCTCGCATGTTGGGTCCTCAGCCGCACCTCCGTCTGTTTCTCTGGTAATGCAATTTGCCTTTAATTTCCTAATGTTCCTCTAATCACCAGACCGGGCGTACGAGGGCTAATAGAGAGGTCACAAGTTGAAGTCCATCCCCAGGAATGGATTTAATGGGGAACAGAGAATGCAAACTGCATTATAAAACGCAGCTGCCTCTGCTTTACAGTAAGTTGGCTCGCCGTCTGCTGCGGGGACGACCAGCTGGATCAAAACTCACATTTCCCGTTTGATAGGTCTAAGCAGTGTAAGAACTGGCATTCCCAAAGAAGTTAAGTTTGGATACTTACCCCGCAGTATCCATGGTTATCACATTCATATTTAGAAATAAAGTGCAAACCCGTGTTTTAATTTTCCAAATCCACTCAAAACTGTTCATGACTTACATTCATTGTGGAAACACAAGGTCATGTACTTTCTTTTTAAGAAGACCACTTTAGAATAAATAATGGATTTTGAAAAAAAGGAAACATTACCGAAAATCCAATTCAAAAATTGAGCTGCTGAGCCTTCTTTCATCTGTAAAGTTGCACCAATCGAAGATTTGAAGAGTTTAAATTAGAGACGTATGGTCAGTTTCTCCTTTTTTTTTTTTATTCAGTTTCAGAGAAAATCTTCAAAAAGAACTTTGCCCCAGCAATGCTGTCTTGTGCTATTCTCCAATGGCGTGAAAGCCTGGAAGAACAGAGAAAACATCAACTAGGATGACGTCCAAAAAAGACAAAACAAATGGAATCACTGAAGAAGCCAATTTGTCAATGTCAATTTAAGCATTTTAAATAATTTGTTCTGCGTTCTAGCATGAATGAACTCAGGTGGTTATAAACTTTCATGCTTTGATTTGATCCACTGTCAGCATAATTCTTACTTTTCCTCATTGTTGGAGAATCTTTAAAATGCCAGTCAATCCTTTCGAGCCCCTTAATACTGATAGGAGTCGTGAGTTTTGACGAGTCTTCGGTGGGCTCAGCTGAACAGGACACAGATTCAACTGCAACCGTCTAAAGCCTCCTGTGTGCGATTCTGTAAACTCGCTCGACTTTACCATCAAGCGAGTTGACCTCTGCAACAGCTGCTTGTCCAAGGAAAACTAATTTGAAATGACTTTGCGACTCCTTTTGGCAGCGTGGCTCGCATTTTCTGGAAGTGTCACTGCGCATTTCTCGTATTTTTTTTTTTTTTTTTTTGTCTCACCCTGACGCTGCACTTATAGACTTCCCCTCCACATTCTCTCAGATGCCAGTGATGCTCTGATTGTCCAACATCTTAAATGCAGAACGTTGCAGAATTCACAAGAACAGAAACAGCAGAACAAAGCAGAACACAGGTCTGCGGCACAAGGTCAAAGAACATCTTGGAGGGGAAATGAACGTAATGAGCACATTTAGTCACTTCAAAGAGCTCTCAGCACAAACACAGTTAGCCTAATGTCCATGCTTAGTGCTGTTTTGTTTTCATAATGCTGTTCAACTGTTGTTGAAAATAGGATCACTATAGAATGTATGAATAATAGATTAAAAATAAAAGATTGGCCTGTGGTGTTGGGAGGAAATAATGGAAAATATGGTTTTACACCATTTGTTGTCAGTTAGGTTTTAATGTAGTTTTATTTTTCAATTCATGACAATATATGAAGCTGTCATTGCTCTTTATGACTGTTAACGTCTTAATGTGATCATTTAACCAATCAACCAACCCACAGGAGTAGGCTGAATCAATCGAATAACGCTAATCACTCCTGCTTCCTGTCCACGTTGCCAGTTGAGTCAACAGTAGCCCAGGAGTCTATTTCAATTAACGTGTTGCAACATTTTCTGACAAAACATCCATGTTGGGTAAATGTCATGCCTAAACTGTGGTGTATGTATATCTGCATCTTATCTGTAAGATTCTTAATGGGGGGTACATAGATGTCAACGTGATCATCAGAAGTGTTGAGTTTTCACCCAGCAGGCTCAGCATGAACTCATCAACACCAGCTCCACATTAACAGCTTGCAGAGGAGGCAACCCACAAGATTTTTATGTTGATACAAAACGCTATTGTATTTTCCACGATTTATGGAAATTTACATATATTTCTTGCACAGCATTGAGTTGAATTTATTTAAAAAAAAAAAAAAACTGTTTTGAATCGACTTGGCATGTTTTGCTGGCCACCGTTCTGAGGGCAGCGGGGCTGTTTGTTTTCCGATGCCGGTTGGGTGGGAGGAGTGAGGTCGCCGCAAACCGCAGGCTCTTTAGATTCAACGACTCCAACTGAGGTGGAGAGCTTGCCAGCAGCAAGAGTCAATTTCATGTCTAAGCAGGACCTCTTCCCATGGATATAATGCACTTTAAAACACTCTAAACTCTGCTGGGGCAATTCTCTCCACTGTGATAGCTCATTCCCTTTTTGAGGCACAAACTGAGGCTCTCACTTTGCATTTGTTTAGCATTTGGCCAAAAGAGCCATTCTGACATTTAAGACATAGTGAGTTGTCCTATTACCTCTATCAAACATCTATCAAAATGTGCAAATGATCAGAAAAATATCATTAGATGCACAGTAAGCTGTTGGAAAGCCTTGACCTTATGTTAGATGACTGCATATGGGAGTAATTCCCACCTGTGAAGCAGCAATTCTGTGTATCCACAAATGGTGACAATATTCAAGTTTCTTCAAGTTTATTAAAAACTAGTTTGGTTGAGGGTGTGGCAGGAATAACAGATATTTAGTCTGAAAGAAATGCACTTGCACTGAAGTAAACCTTTGGTGTTTCGACCCCAGCTGGAAGTGCGTCGATGAAGGAAGCGGCGTGATGAGCGAGGTGCTTCCCGTGCAGAGACTTCCTGCGGAGGCGGACACTGATTAAAAGGAATGATGCTATAAGTTGTGGTGCTGCCTTTTAAAGTTGTGGCTGGTATGAATGTTTGAGGAAGGATTTCCATTTAGAAAGTGGGAGGGTTTATTTTATTATATTTTGACTGGATGAAAAAGGGTGAATGGGGAGGTGAATGTCTGATTAGTGAGGACCCAATGTGCAGGGTCTTCCTCACTTAACAGGAATTCTGCCTTCAGCTTATGAGCATCGGCCTTGAATATAAATGAGGGACATTCTCAGAAAAGCTCACAGAGTATTGTGAGTGTAGCTGTTTCAGATGCTTAAAGGGGGTTTCTGTGAAATTTTGCTCTTAGACAAAACACTGCACGTCCTCAGCTGCCTCGAGTGTTGCTGAGTCTCATCTGATTTCAAGAGGTGTCCCTTTTTGGCATTTCCATGGTGGGTTCCTTGTAAATCACAAGGTCACCATCTCAGCAGGCAATGTTATCGTTAACATCGAGCTGTGGCTGTTTGACGCTACAGTTCCAAAGTTTAGAGAAGTGAAGGCGTGGCCTATTCATCTCGTTGACAAGGAGCAGGAGAACGTCACACTCGTGATGTCACTTTCCACTGCAGACGTCATGATGCCACTGGTTCTGTACACACCAGTGTCTGCTTTTCCTAAAATCTTATATTATATAACGACACTTTACAATGTACTCACCTACAAACGTGTGCAATCTTTCAATAGTCAAAGATAAAAATCAGCTCCAAAGTTCCAAACACTTTGGATTTGCAGACAGCTAATGTGCGAACACAACTGACAGTCGTGATTTTAAGTCTGAGGGAAGAAAAAGTTCTTAGTGAGGACAATTATTTAAAAGTGAATGTTTTTATTGTTATTTGGCACCTAAGCATTTAGTCTGAAAAGAGGGGGCCTGAGTGATGATGAGTTCTCATCAGCAGTACGCTTCAGCTGAAACATCAGACAGCTGCCGGACAAGACGCACTAGAGGCAAATGCATCGTCAGTAGCTGTGAAATTGAAAGAGCGTTCAGATGAGGGAGAAGGTTGAAAACAAACATTGTGAGCAGTGGCATTTCAGAGGGTAAACACACAGACGTTTACTCTCTCAAATGTTTCAGAAAGGCGGAAAAACAAAACGATTAAAATGCCTTCACGTATCCTTGGTGCCACACGCGGAGCCTGATCCCTGGCAACTCAATTATTTGCATTTTTTGCATTATATGAAGCTGAACTCTGAACTTCTCCAATGTATCAATAGTGATATTAATCCAACCTTTGCATTCATCAATGAAGCGTTTGTTCTCCCACAGTCTGGTGCATCAGATGCTACTAATTTCCATCCTAATTTGTCTATGCAAAGAACATATTTCTCGCCCTGGGTAACCCCCCAAAACCCACTTTAAACAGCTCCTCATTCCATCAAGTCCTCATTGATTGTTCACACACAAGACAACACTCTGGGATGAAGCTCCCACACACTTGTAGCAGCTTAGGCGGCTAAACAAGAGCAAAGTTCTCCGGAACTGGCCACAGTTCAAGTATCGTATTGACTGTGTCAATACAATACTTCATGTCAGGGCACAGCTGGAGATTTTTGCTCATTTAGCCTTAGAATGATTGATTTTAAAGAATGAATATATATATATATATATGTATATATATATATATATATATATATATATATATACACACACACATATATAGTTTTTTTTTATGTATTTATTTATTTTTATTCTTTAAATGCATAACAAGAGGTGACCTGTGAAATCTCCACCAAGGAGAACATGTTCAAAGACTTAAACCTTCACCACAGTGTTTAAACCAATCATCAAGTGGCTCTCAGACAACACAATATAATCACGGGTTTCCAATTATCCATACTTTTGGTTCCATATTTGATAATATCTAAATATATGATTCTGTCCTTCATCAATCTTGAAAAATGAATCAAATGAAAACAAAACTACATGATGTCACACTTCGACCAAATGACAGTTATGTGTATTTGTCTGTGGACATTGTAAATTAAGTCAAGCAAACAACAAACAAGTTCAAATAAAAATAGAAAATGAATAAATAAATAAATAATCAACCCATACGCAACACAACCAGCTGTCGAGACACAATGTTATTAACAGGTGTTGGTGAGTTAGCATGTTTTTGCCCTTTACACTCTTGTGGTCAGCTGAACAAATAGCTGGAATGCCACAAGCAGACTCACGAATCTTTAAGGGAACAGTAATCAAGTCTAAAAGATGAAGTGGGGGAAAGTCTAAACTGGGATGCTGTGTATTTGCGTATCGTGCAGGAGTCATCTCGGGTACCAACACCAAAAATAATCCCAACAGCATTTGTGATAGGACGAGGTCAGTGAAAGGAAACGGAACGGAAAACAAAGCAGCTGTGCCTGTGGAGGCGATGAGACTGTAATTAATTTTGGAACAAAAGCTAGACTTAAAAGTAGCATGTGTGTTTTTTTTTAGTTTAAAGTGGCAGACAAATGAAAAATAACAGCTGTGCAATGGTGACTAAGGCAGTTTTGAAGGGCAGTGGCACTTTTCTCGAGATGGATCAAAGTTGTATATGATCACTTTTCTCACCTCCACCTTCAGCTTGAAGCTTTTTGTGCATTTATTTATTCATGTATTTATTTAAGTTGTGTTTTGCTCCCTATTATGGCATACTCACAGGCAAGTGTTCAACTCCTCCATCAGTGTGATCCCGGGAGAAGTCGCTGCCGCTCCAGAACCCCTGCTGTGATCTCTTGTTACCTCTGGGCCAAACCCAAAACCTAAAGCAGCGCGTTAATAAAAATCAAACGCACATGGGGACACAGTGCTCCCCTTGAAGGCACTGAAAGATCAAACTGAGGTCTTATTACAGCTTCATGATTACCAATTCTAGAGCCCTAAGTTATGCTTGAGCTACTGTTGAATCAGCATTGCTCTGCAGAACGGCGTTTCAAAGTCCTCCTATGGGCTTCGTGATCCAACGCGCGCCGTTTGTTCCGATAGCGAGTGAACTGCTGATGGATGAGCATCAGAGAAGGTTTCCACACGTCTCACTGTTTCATACATACTTTAATTCCAAGGAAGATTTCTGCTCTCTTGGCTAAAGATCAAACAGTTCAGAGTCAGACTGATGTTTCCTATTGGAAATTAAATCAACTTGCGTTGTAAATATTTAACATCATAGAAACAAAGCAAAACAAGTTTGGTAGTTTGAACATTTCGTTCTGATTCAATTTATTAATTAAATGAAATCAGACAGTAAAGTTAACCATTTCAATTTGATTTATCAAGACCACATATGCGCACACACCATCACAGACACACACACACTTCTCATCTAATCGGCCTGATCCTCATGTGCCGGCCCCTTTACCTCAGTCCTCAAGCTGATTTGTTCTCTAAAAACTTAAAAGACATAAACCTTCATCTGTTGGAACCTTGGCAGTCGTCTTCAAGTCACAGCCAACATCCTGATCTGCAGTAAAAGATAAGAACACTGGCATCTGTCTGTCTTTCTGGAATATGAACTATTATTAGCTCTCATAATTGCATTACATGTATATTTGAGCTCATGTAATGAGATACAATGACATGAATAGATTATGTTTTTGTTTTGTTTTTTCAATTTGCAACCTTCACTTGTCGAGTGATAAATGTGGTGGTAAGTGCAACAATAACTACAACTAATGACATTAGCAGTGCTGAATGGCACTAGACGCTTTCACTGCTGTCCCACGATGATGGCAGAAATGACTTATGATAAATGAGTAATAGATGGTTTAATTTGCACCGACACGCGTCAGTCTCCCTCGCCTGTGGCCGTCTGTGCACAACAGCAGATCATCGACATCCACTGTGTCCATCAGTGGTCAATAACTGACATTCACGTTAAGTGCTCAGCACAGTCGACACTTCAGCATCTCAATGCCATCCGACCTCCATTACACTGGTTGAAGCCATCGACATAAAGTTTAAAAGAAGGTGAGGTGAGCATCAGTGAGCAGAGTTGAGCTACAAACCAAACAGAAGTGCGAGGGGACGGCGCTATTGTGGCGGTCTGCTTCGCTGCTCGAGGATATGCATCGCTGCCCGTGAAAGATGCTGAAAAGAATGTTGGTCTTATAGCGAGAAATCCCAAAGTAAAATAACCACTTATTAGTTTGTGACCCACAGCTCAAACAGAGATGAATTATGCAGCAGGGGATCAAGCTCGGAATACACCGAGTTTACCTCTGCGCAAAGAGAATGAGAACTGTGTTTTTTGGTGGTCAGACTCATAGAGCGAAAAGACGCACTTGAAACCTTCAAGTGTTGAAAATGTGCAATTCCTGTAATCTCTGCCAAGGTTTCGCCTTTACGCCTGGGTTTGGCCAGAAATTTATCCTTTCCCCCCACCAGTTCACTCTGCAGAAAAAATCTCAAATCTCAAAAAAAATAAATAAATAAATACGATTGAAGAACTCTCTTCATGCTGTCTCTCTATTTCGTGCTATTACTGGCAAAAAAGGTTGGACAGCCCAGCATTGAATTAAACTTTGTTCAATCTTTCGAAGTCTCCTATAAAATTAACATTCCTATTGATGGGAAAGCAAAACCAGGAAGTTATTCAACTTTATTCTCATTGTGAGTCACAGACACAGGGCAAGAAAATGATCCACTCAGTTCCAAAATACTACCCAACATGTTCCAAATTGTAGAAAAACCTTTTTATTCTACTGCCATTTTTTGTCTCTTGCTAATTACTCTTGCAAAACTCCCAACTTCCTAATTAGCGAAGCAAACATGGACTTTTTTTTTTGTCTCTGCTTCTTTGTCATCTTTGCTGGAATCCGCTGGCGACACATTTTCTCGTTGCCTTGGATGGCTACACCGGAGGTCCACGGAGTCAAGATATCCAAGATTATATGGAGATTTTCAAGACATCTGTTTTCCTTTCCTCTCAGTTGGACTCCATGCGCCAAGGTCTCCGACTCTCGCAGGCTTTAGCCCTGAGAACTCCAAACGCCCTGACTAAAGCTCACCCACAAGGCCTGGGTCACACACACAGTGCCATGCCTCGGTGACAGATGGAGCTCACACAGGGAGAGAGAGAGAGAGAGAGAGAGAGAGGTGAAGCGAGGCAGAGGGAACGATGCCTTGATGGACTGATTGTAACGCAGACCTGATGCAAGCTTTTTGAACAACTTGTCTGTGTGTTGAAAACCAGGAAGCGGCAGTTTTGCCTCACCGTTCCAATTCTTCATGTTTTTTGGGTGGTTTTTTTGGTGACAGGTTGGGGGGAAAAACACCCACTCCCATCGTTCCAATTTACACTTGAAGAAACGGAAAAACCAGAAGCAATTTGCTTTCAAAATTGAACGTACGCGCAAAAAGCGTCATGCTGGCAAACCTTCTCTGGTGACATTTTAATGCTCCGATTCTGTACAAAGGAAATGGGAATTCACTACCATTCTACACCACAAACAAAAAAAAAATTGTAACCTTTTTGTTAGCCACCAATCAGTGCCACATTGTTGCTGATGTAAAGTGTTGGCATATAAGCAACGGTCAGTGCCCGTATGTTATACACCGTGAATATTTACATGCGGTCATTGAAATGATTCACCACCAGAGCCTGTTTCGCAGTACAGGCTTTTACTGAGGTATTTAACCCCAGCTCTAAACCTGCACCACAATCACACACTGCATCACGGATAACACCGATTAACTGTCGATGACTTTCGACATACATCCCCTTATTTTTTATGGCAAAACCCTCTGACTACATTACATGTATTCATGAGAAGGAGCAGGCTGTCAGGACCCACGGAGTCTCTTGAGCTGCAAAAAGCTGCAACAGCTTCACCTATGAAGCAATATTCCTTTGAATAAACGTCTTCATATTTCAAATAACAGTTATAAAATTATTATTGAAAAATACTCAGACCAGTATCTGGGATCAAAGTTGATGAGTCATTGTTTGAAGTAACCAAATCATCACGAGAATTTTTTTTTTTAAAGGTATTTAGGGAAAGGTTGAATATATGATCTGTGTTGAGTGAGTATTGAGTTAATGATGACACAACATTTTATTGATTGATTGATTGATTAGGTGTAAACCTAATGCTAACTTCAGAATCAGGATAGTAAGGCCTTCCATCCTTGCCATGGTTTCACAGTTTTCCTCAGTTGACAGTGAAAAACCCTGAAACTACTGCTGACATAAATGTTACCATAAATGTTATCATACTGAGGTGCTCAAAAACAAAACAAAAAACAAGCAATTGTCGTTATTTGAAACTATAGAAAGCAGAGACTGTAAAGGCTTTTGATTCACTGTCACATCATGAATTTTATTAATTTTGCCTTTGTTTTAATACACCTGGAAAAGTTAATTTTCCTTTCAACCTGATCCTCCCATCTGGCGAAGTAGATGAAAAGACAATGCTCTCTTCATTTGCATGATGGACTTAATGCGTCAGCTGCACAATTGAAAACAGCTGCACCTGCTGTTTTGTTTTTTGTTGTTGTTTTGCACAGTAATAATTTTAGCCTTTCACTCCAACAGGGACTTCATATATTGTCTGCACTGCTTTTGTTTAAGCCCTGAGATTTTCGTATTTATTTGTTTTTGTCTCCTTTAAACGGCTTGGAAGCCGACCAAAGACGCTGCTCTCTGCATGACGGACAGTGGAGTTCATTACTGTTATTCTCAAATGCATCAGATTCACAATGCAGCATTGTTATCAGGAAATCCTCCACCCAACAAAAAGAGCTCCTGTGTGGGATTCAGCATCGCGCTCTGGTCTCCATGACGAAAACCTTCAGGTATTGTCAAAGTTTTTAAACCACTGATAGAGAAACATGCTGCGCTTTCACCAACCGGCTTGGCTCCAATTTTCACTGAGAAGTGCAGATTATTGAGATCGATCTGAGCACACAGGTGTCTTCAGCGCGCCGCGGTCAGTGGGACCCGAGCCATGAGAACATCAAACAAGCTGAGAAACTTTTTGAAGTCCTAAAAAAAAAATCTAATATCTTCACAAGCTGGTGCTTTTCATTTGAATATGTAAGACACTATTCTCTCTACCAAATCATTTACATTACGCTATGCTGCCTCAAGCCACACACACACACACACACACTCACACATACACACACACCCCTCCACATCTTGTTTTCCTGCTGCGCTTTGATCTTGTAAGTAACTCAAATTCTAAAACCGATTTGTGCATTCAGGGAACAGCATGGTGGTACACATTTCTGCGCACAAAATTGTTTATCATTAGCATTAACATTATGTCAGCATTTGTGGGGTGATTTGCAATATTTCTGAGTGTGAAAGTTGTGGTTTGGTTTAATTTTACCTGAAAAAAAATGAACCTTCTGCTGGGAGGAAACAAACTGCAAACACGACTCAGATGAAACATGTGATGAATAAATTAAATGTTCACCGGCCTGTGAGCATCTTTGTATGTTTTCTTATTGATTTGCTGGTATTGATTCACGTGTGCGTGGATATGCCGAGGTGATCCTGTTCCATCATTTATTTGTGCACAAAGAAAAATCATTCCTACATGCCCAGTTACTTTACTTGATAGTAAAGTCTTTGTGTTGTTTAAAAAAAAACAAAACATAACAACTAAATAAGAGGAGGTTTGAATATCAAACAGGAAGGGGAAAAACACACATACTTTAGAGTGCAGGGAGTGGGATTTCTGCTACAGCATTTTTATGCGCTTAGTCTTCATCTGCGGAGAGCTGTTTGCTTTACCGTTTACTGTTTAGTGCCTCAGAGATTATAGCACAGTGTGACCTGAGTGAGGCATAAAAGAAATAAAAGCCTCCGGATGAGCAACCCTCTGAAGTAATCTGAGGCCTGCAGGGGCATCGGCACTTGGTGCGTTATGGGTTTCACTTCGTTAAAACGCTGCGTTCCCTGGCAAGGGGAGATCAGGTGGGCTGTGGCGAGCAGCTGTAATTTTGGTGTGCCTACCTTGAGTGACTGGAAGAAAAAATGAAAAAAAATAAAAATGGAAGAACAAAATGTGCAGATGCTGGAGTTGCGAGATTAGATGGAACAGCTGCTGGATGCCGAGGCTCCAGATGAACAGCGCAGGGACTGAAGGTCCATGATTGATGATATTGATACTGGTAAAAACATCCTGAGCTCACTCTATCTTGTCCGGATTGTGTTCATCTCAGCAAAAATACATTACCTCTGTCCATGAAACCTTTGGCTCGCTCTCTCTCTCTCTCTCTCTCTCTCTCTCTCTCTCTCTCTCTCTCTCTCTCTCTCTCTTTTATCTCTACTGTGGTGTTCTGGTCAGGGTAAAAGCATTTCGAGATCACCAGGCTTCTCTCGGGCCAAACTATCAGCATGATAAAGTGTCTTGACAGCCTTTGAATAGGCCGAGATACGCACCAGCTTGTCGGGGTGCAATCTTCATTTCGGCAGGCTGGTGAATGAGCAATAAAAAGATTCAGTGTGGAAAAGCAAAGTAGCCGGTCAGCATTTGAGGTGTGTTCAACCATGTGAAGGGAGGCTTTTCAGATGTAATCAAGACCAAACCCTTGATGCAGTGCAGTTGTTTGGCTCATCATGGCTTTTCCTTTTTTTTTGGTTTTTCTTTTTTTTTTTTTCCCTTGACAGCATTTGTAGTGAAATGCTTAATAAGGGAGGGGTCTCCCCCTCCCCCCCTCCTCACTCTACACTAAGTGGACGTTTATTCCCTTTGCGCTCTGAGGAGACGGGGTTGTGTCTTTAAGGTGTCTGGGGGAAGATGTTGCCCAGCGGAATGGATGGCCTTGAAAGAGCCGCGTTAACAGAAAAGAGTCAGGGAGATGCATCACGGAGGCCTGGCCGGAGGAGTTTCTCTGCACCAGCGGGGGTGGGGGGGGTCAGCAGTTGGCATCTGTTAACGCCGAGCGCACTGACATTGTGGAAATTTATTGTGGCTGTTGTTGTCGTTCGAAGCTGCTGCGCTGCACTCAAGATGCGCGACTCCGTGTCTTTGGATGTGTTGTTCAATTTCCAACGGTGGGAGAACGCCGCAAAACAGGGGTTGTGGAACGCACACGAGCAAAAGATGGGATTATGTGAAGAAAAGAAAGAAAAGGCGGAGGCACGGGATTGGTCTGTGGCTGCAGTAAGACTTTTTCCACACTGAGGTTCACTCGGCAGCTGAATATTTTATGTATCGTGGCTCTTTAAAAGCGATGTAACGTTACCGTCAATTTCACGGTGCTGTGGTGACAAAAGTGTCTCAATATCATTGCGGACACGCAACGGTTTCAAACAAAAAAGGTCTACCGGGCGAAAAAAGGAAAAAAGGTGTGGGTTTTTTCGACTACATTTGGCAGCAGGCCATGCGTACCCATCATCCTTTGTACCCTCGCGGTTACAGAGCCAGTAGTTAAGCGAAAGTGGCGGGCAAGGAAGGAAACGAGTGAAGTTTGTTAAAGTGCAGAACCTCCTGGCAGCTTCCACATACTTGTGGAATCGTTTTGGTTTCTGTGCAGCATTTTTTTGGTTTGTTTTTTTGAAGGAGGCGACAGACAGACACTGACAGAGACACTGCAGGTGCACTGACACACTGTGACAGTCAAGGTCATTTCACTTCATAAACTGAGGAAAGACTAGAATTGAATAAATGTATTCTATTGTTTCTGTTTTGGCATTGAAACATCAAACAGCCAGCTGTGTGTTGAATAAACTACATTCTCTTTTTTGAGAGAGAGTTTTCACTGCAACAACACACTTATTACACTGGTTTTCAGCGATTCTGATTGTAGTTACACCGCAACTCCAGAGAGAGAGACAGAGAGGTGCTAATAACTATGCGGCACAGACATACATTGTCTAAATCGATCACGCCCCTTTTAAGTTTACTGCGACTGTGACTCCTTGAGTGAGCGACGATGTTTCCCAAGGTTCTGATGCAAGGCTCCTTTATTTAGCACAAGACCAGTTGAGTGGCTGCCACTTTTCAAACAATCACAAGGTGGTTGTTTGGCAGAAATGCAAACCAATCACCCACAGTTTAAATTTAACCGACAACACTTAACTGGACAATCAATTGCAATCATTTCAAAAGCAGAGATGCAGAAACGGCAGGCTCGAGTTGCGACTGACGGAGATGAAATCGGAGCCTCTGCACTCGTGCGGACAGTCAAAAGGGGAAATAAAGGAGAAGGGGATGCTCACTTGGGAGCAGTATATTGAGCCGGGCCTCCAGGTGCACAGCGGATCAACCTCTTTTTGACCCGAGGGGCTAATCACAATTTTAAAGCATCCCTGCGCCCCATCTCGCCGCGACCCCGAGGGCAGACTTCCAGGCAACCTTCCCTGGGTGGCGTCCCCACCGGACTCATTAGAAATGGATGCAGTGCTCCTGTAAGACACACCGGACGTGACGGTTTTGATCAGCGTCGCCGGAGAAGACGAGGGCCGCGGCGCGCCACACCGGGCCGAGCTTCGCGCCTCCACAGAGAAATCACGCAGCGGCCGGCGCAGCACCGCGAGTCCGAGAGTTCAGCGCAGTGCCGCATCCTCGGTCACTGCGCAACTTAGCCATGATTATACTTTCTCCTGAAGGGTTTAGCAGAGAGCATCTTCCCTCCCCGCCTGAAGGTTAATGCTGCAGGTCACTCCATTCTCTGAAGAGTAAATTAAGCACAGAGAATAAGCCCCGAAATATCCGGGTGCACGGCTCCATTACGTCTATCCGCTAATACATCTTTGTATTTCATTATACTCCACCCCTGCTTTCATCCCAGTCACAACTCCAAGAGTCAAAGATAGCTGCTGCTAAGCAAATGGGCCTTTTCAATCACTTTTCACTCTATTTTTCTTATATTTTCACCATATATATATATAATTCCGTCAAGCAATTGCCACACTCGGGGGGTGCATGAGAGCATCCTCCTCTTTATTCCCTTAGGGATAAAAGTCACCTTCTCCAAATCTCATTGAACAGAAAGTCACATGAAAAAAAGGAAAGCGGGGAAGGGGAAAAAAAAACTCTATATATTCCGCCTGCACACAGAGTTCAAGCTCAGCGAGAACGGGGTTGGCACTTTTTCTCTCTTTCTTTGTCAGCAGGAATGGGAAGTGAGGGAAAGACGGCGAGCAGGACGAGGAGGGGAGAACAGCGAGGAGAGGGAAGCGCGTGAGCCGGTGGGGGAGACAAAAAGGAAACATTATTTTTCATAATTTTGTAAAGAGGTGCACTTGCGGTGCCTTCTGTAGTCCTCTCCACTTCACTTACTGTTCAGAATTCACCCTCCCACACGTGCTGCGTCGCTCCCTCTTGTGCTTTACGTCCCATCTCAGGTGAAGGTGCAGAGCAAGTGAATGAGGTCATTGGTGCAAAAATGTGAATCTGACAAGAGTCCATCATTTTCAACCTGGTGCAAACCGTGTGTTTAAGGAGATTTGCATCCAAGTTATTTTTGATTTAACAAAAACTTGGTGCTCATTTTAAGTCTTGATCTCATACATGTACTTTGTTTTTGCCAGTTCTCACTTTTTCCACATTATAATGACTTATTTCTTTAAAGAGATCAAGGTTGGGTTTTTTTTTTTTTTTTTTTTTTTTTTTCAGGCAGTCATCAAATACAACCAGGGTGAAAAAAATGCAATGCCAGCTGAGAAGACAGCACATCTCTTGTGTTCAGGATGTCAGGAGCAACCATTGACTTGACCACTGTTGCCATAGAAACCTGCGTCTCAGGCGTTGATTGACAACTGACACAATTGGAGGGCTGACTCACTTCGAAAACAGAGCTCCCTATATGTTATGCCTGTATCCACCTCTCAACACAGAGAATAATGCATGACATGTAACTGAGCGCTTACTCACTCTAAACAATACTGTTTTTAACTTATGAATGATAAACTGTCTGAGCCTAAGAGATTTACACTGTAGTCCAATCACCCACCTTTAAAACTTTTCAATCTTTTTTCTGGACCTTTGACCCAAATTATGATGGGATTATTGTGGAATTATGTCACTTTTAGGTGTAGATTAAGTGTAAATATTAGAAAATAAATTATATTGTTAAACAATTAGACATATTAACTTAAATTGTTACAAAACAAAGGCTGTTATTTGTTTTTTTTTTTGTTTTTTTTCTCAGTAAAATGCAAATTTGTTTTCATTTTGTCCACACTGTTCTGATGTGCTTGGGTCTCACACACAGACCATCTTGTCACAGAAAGTCTGACAAACAAGCGCCACACTAAATTGTGATAAACTAAAGAACAGCTCGTCTTCTGCTCAACTTAGCTGTGCTGTCTTGGTGCCTGCATTTGCCCAGTCATTATCCCTGATTTGTGCCGTAGGGAGGGGCTTTGGCATGTTGTCGGACAGTGTGGGTGTCTTGGTTTGAACAACATAAAAACGTTGGCATCACTACACAACATTGTCTGGTAAGCTGGCATAATGACACATAGGCAAAACAGAAACAGATTTAGTTTTATGTGGGGTGGTAGTTGAGAGGGAAATTTTTTTGAAAAGAATCTCAATGTTCCTATTTAATATGCTCTATAAACCTCACATTTTAGAGAAATTGTTTGACACCTTGCAGACTCATTCTGGGACGGCACTGACCAATCCTGCACCAGCGTCTCTAATGAAGCAGCTAAAAAAAAAAAAAACAAACAAAGAAAAATCTGCAGAAAGACGCCACATAAGCATGCAGGAAGGGTGAGGTAGGATGCCTGTAAGGACGTCTATAGAAGATGACATCATCGTCTGAATCAAAGACTATTGAGGACACTTTCCTTTGTTTCAGGATAAGTTAATTACTCACTCACATCAGCAAATGTTGCTAATGTAGCTAAGACCAGTTAAATACCTACATATTAATTGGAAATTATTCATGTTGCCACTTATTAGTAACAGCAATAATGAGTCCAATAATTTAGTTTACAAAGCAGTGGGCTGATGTAATTTCAACCGGTTAAATTATCATTATTAGTTTGTCCTTCATGTGATTTGTCAAAACATCGGTGCCCTAAAGGCAACAACTGGTGAGCTTTAACCTTCAATAAATTATATTGTAGTTGTCAAATGCATCTCGTTGACCTTCGGTCTGAAACTGCTATTGACAAATTATTATCATCGATTATTAGTGAATACTCGCTGATGTGCGGAAGCTTATACAACCAATAGTTGCAGGGTTTAACCAAGAAACTCTGCATTTTCTCAGAAGTCTTTTTGTTTTTTTTCTCATATAATGTCTAAAATGTGAAGCGTTGCACTTGGATGCGGTTCTCAGCCTGCCCTGCAACAAAACAATTGTTTTCAACAAACCTCCGACAAGAGCTGGGCCACGGAAAGTCAAAGCAGAAGCACAAATGTGGAGTTTTGAAGAGGATAAAGGTAGGATTTACACTCTTTTTATCATTTTTTTCTCCCCAAGTGTCTGCATCGGTTTATTGTCCTTTGAAATATATGAGTCAAAGTCAAACATATAGGAATGTATAGCCCAGAGATTTAAACAGGACTTTTTCTTGTTTGTTTACCCTCAACCCCAGCCGTTTCAGTCTATGGTCTGTATTACTAAGTGCTGCCCTGATTTACTGAACCTTAGCTAGTATTCTTTTTTTCCCCACAGGTTGATGGGTAGACCTCCACCCCCTCTTATTCTCAGTCTTATCTGGTCAGCCAGGTGCATGAGATAGGGCCCGCGGTGCAGTGGTCAGTTTATGATTGTAGTCTGTGCCGCATATTCCGTCATGGTGCTGTTTCAGCGGCGCAGTGCTTTATCTGAGGCAGAGCCAGGATGTTATTCTGTTATTATTGGAGGCACTAAGAGACACTGGTCCTCTGGGTAAATGTACACTGAGCAGGTGGATTATGATGTGTCTGCGATTAAAGAACACTAAATGGTGAGCTGACACCCACTCACGTCTTCTTCTCCGAGGAGATGTCAGGAGGCTGAACTACCCTGTGCACTCTGTCTGCAGGTCTACTATTATCTTTTATAAACATTTTTTGCATTGTCTAAATAAGTCCCTCAATTTGTTACAGGAAAGCGTGCAATACAGCATCAGGAGAAACTGCATGTGTTCAGCAGCTAACATTTTGCTATTTGCATTTTGCTCCATACATCTGTGATGTCCCTCAATTTTAAACAGTGAAAATCACCCAATTCTACACATTGGGTTGACTGTTGGGTTTCCGTTTTACATACGCACGGTCAAATGGGATGGTTTTAATGGTTTTATGGTGCAATAGCGTCACAGAGTCGATACACAGTGAATCATCAATTCTAATTTTCGAAATGAGACTTATTACCGGTGCCTTACCGTCTGTGTTCGCCGCCCGAGTCAATGCCAATGATCTCAAGTTCATTTGGGCCAGCCAATGATTCGCTAAAGCTCATTAAGTAACTCTTGTCCGCTAGGACGTGTAATAAATGTGGTCGTTGAACAATTGCCACTTGTGGCCCGATTCATCTCAAACAAGTCAGGGCTCTGTTGGGCAGCCTGTCAGCTTTCACCATCATGTCTGCAGGCGACACAGCTGGACATGCTAGAAGGTGTCCGTGAGGACCACCTATCTTTTAGAAAAAATGTTGTGAAGTAGTGACTTGTGATTGACAGATTATCAATAAATGGATCGTCTTTGCACACACTGAGACGTGTTCTTAATGTGACAATCAAGATGGATGAAACTGTTGGTTGAATGACACATTGATACGTGAACCAGCAGCTGGGAAATATGGAGGTTTTTAATTGAATTGTGGTTTTATGACCTTAATGGGTTTGTTAGTACTGGTGATGGTGTGGATATTGGAGTAATTCTAAATAACATATTTCCCTCTCTGTATCAGACTCATAAAGAAATGTATGTCAGTAAACCTGTCATTGATGTAAATGGATTGTGGCAAGTACAATTTCCATAAACTGAACTGAATGGAAAATAAACCTACCAATTTTACAATCACAGCATCGTGATAAAATATAAATAATAATAAAACAACCTCGTTGTTTGGAAAAGTTGTGATGTGCTCGTTCGATGAGGTCCAACAAACCTCATCACAAAACCTCCATATGTCTGCGACAGCGGAAGCCAGGCGAGGGCGCTTCATCCAGAAGCTCCTTGTCACCCTCGTCCCTGCCTCGTTTCCTCAGCTGACAGCTCTACATGGAGCTGCGCTGCCTCTGTTAGAGTGTCTTCCTCCATCCTGAGAGCGCAGGGCAGCTCCACTATTGCCGTGAATAGATGCACGTTATTCTTTTGAGCTTCACCATCAACCTCAATTATTTCGACAGTTCAGAAAGTCATTTGACAGCTGGTTTAGCTTCAATGTCCTGAGAGCTGAAGGCAGAGTGATCCAGAACAGCCTGGGAAGGGAAAAACACTTAGAGAGAGAAAAAAAAAAAAGAAATTATTCATTAATGGCGATAAAATAATTATGGAAAATTTCCATTTTTCTGTGTTTCAGGTACCTCTGCTCTTTGCTCCTTTTCTCTTGACATGTTCCCATTTCCTGTAGCTCACTGAACTCACTTAAACAAACACTCCTGGTGGTTGCTGATGCGACTTACTGTCAGACATTCCTGAGCGTCAGTGAGAAAAACCTGCAGCACCAGTGACACGTGAAGAGCATGCCTGTCTGCTTAGCAGCCACAGCAGCTTCAGTAGTTACAGCTACTTCAACTCAATTGCTCTCGCAGCCAGAGAAACAGGAAGTGTCATCCTCTAAAAAAAATAAGGTCAAAAACAGAATTAACGATTCATGTGAAGGTTCATGATGTTTGTTAAGAAGGTTAATGTCAGGAAAACATTGAAATGAATGGTAAATGATTGCCTTAAAAATATCAATATATACCTATATATATCCTTTGAACCTCATGGCGTACAGGTCGGAGACCTCGACCGTGCAGCCAATTGCCTCCAACATTTCCTTAGCTATATACATATAAATATATACTTTTTTTTCATGTTAATGCTGACAGTGGAAGTGTGACTATGCCAGCGTTTCTTTTACCCATTTCTTGGACCGAGCTGTATCTGAGTACTTACCTAGTTAGCTTTCACCATCCCCTGTTTATATATCTATTCGTGGAAGTGCATTAGAAACACCAGGTGCCAACCGCAGTGTGTGTATGTGTGTCGCAGCCCGTTTGCTGCTCCCAAGATAACACACTTGTCTACTTAAGTGAGAGAAAGTAAGGTCTTTAGCCTCCCGATTGCTCGCAAGCGCGGAAACAATGCGATGCCCGGCCACCGGAGGGGGGTTGTGGGGGGGGCGAGGGGTTGATAGCGTTTTCTACACTTTCCTCCCCTCCCCCTTTTTTTTTTCCAGGAAAGTGCACACGCTGACACACTCCTGCGATTATAAAACGCACGTGTCACCAGCCACCGTGCGCGCAACACACCAGCGGGACGGGACGGGACGCGACGGCGGGACGAATCCATCATTTTGAGCCATTACGCTGGAGAGAATTGCGTGGCCCCATCCCTCATCGCAGCTTTTCTTCCCGCTAAAAATAAACAGACAAATGAATAAACTCGAGATCTAGGGGCACTTGATCTAGGTGCGTTAACACCAACAGTGCAGGGCAGGTTTTGTTTTTTGTTTTTTTTTGTGGAGCTTCGCCGTCTCGGCGGCCCTTGGGGAAGGGGGGAGGTGTGGGGAGGATTTGGTTGTGAATGTGATTTGTTTGTCGTTCCATTACACTATATGCGAAGAACACTGCACGACCCCGTGAGGATAAATTGAATAGAAGGGAGGTGATTTGACAAACGCTATTCAATTCAAAGGACTTATGTTAGGGGCCTGATAAAAATTCACGCTTAGATGTGCCCTGAAGTGTTGTGATTGGCTAATGCCGTGTGGGAGTCCGTGTCCACGTCAACAGGATGCTGGTTATGGTTGATAGGGAGAATGAGCCCGGCAGCTAATCTCTCTCATTCTGCGCTCACCTCTTCAAATCGGGACGCACTGAAAGGAAAATGGAAAAAAAAAAAAAAAAAAAAAAAGTATTAAGTTCACACACATTGTCAAGTTGTCTCCCATCTCTACTTCCCTGAATAAAACATTCCTGTGAATACTTCATGCGCTCGTCGCGCTCGTGTTTTTGCATTGCACTGAGCCTGTGTGTGGTTTATTTATAGTCAGCACTGAGATGTCTGAATTAGCTGAATTGTTTAAGCTAAATATATCTTTGCTATATGCAGGATTCATAACAAACAATGTGCCACCACGTCACCACGGATTCGCCATGTGTTGGTTGGTCTGTTGTTTCACCACCGTATGGATTGATTTTCTAGTTGGATGTTTCTCTCCTGGCTCTTTGTGAATCTTCCTGCTGCTGTGATTGCAACTGATCAGCATCACCTGACCCTCGTCCCCTCCCTGTCTCCCCAGGGGTATTGAAGGCCCTCCCATTTCTCCATTGTCTTTTGAAGTCTTTATTGACCAAACTCTGTTTTTCCTCTCTGGGTCTCTGCAATGCCTCAGTGGTTTGTGTTGCGCGTGTCGCTCCGATTCAGTAAACATTGAGCGATTTACGAAGCAGATTCTCAGTGCTTTATTTTTTTTTAATTATAATTGTATATTTTTATGCTAGCATGTCCGTGGTCTTGCCATGGGTTTTTAAACTGAAGCCCTTTTTTGATTGAGTCCTAATTTAACCAGCCAGGCCAAGCACACAGTGTGCCTGAATCACAAGCAAAGAGATACGACAACAATTTTGATGGTGCTTCAGATACCAAAAGAGGGAATTTCAAGTTTGCTATTAAAGAATAGAAATAATGAAGAATGACAATGAAACAGCACAAATGTGTTTTTAAATCCAGTAGTTTCTGTCCTTGGACAATGAAACATCCTCATTCATGTGAGGCTGCTTGTTTTTGTTCCCTTTCAAACTTGCGTAAGTTACAACAAATCAACAATTTTATTTTTTTATTTTTTTGCATGAGCCTGCTTTGTTTTGTTTTTTTTCCATCTGGGATGGCAACTATACATATAAATAGTATGAATCTTTGAATTCAATTATTATTTACTCGAAAAAAAAATGTGACCAAAATAAGCAGAAGAGTATTACAGTAAAATGATGCAACAAAAAAGTTTGGTTTGTTTTTTTTAAAAATGCTGCAAGAACCTACATCTTGTAAAGTACTGTTGCTGCAGTAAGGCAACACTTTTTGCAAACGTTGCTGCAGGGGAAGAAAGTCAACAACAAAAGAACGAAGAGGTGGGGCTGGTGATGCTGCATTTGAGCTGTAGGCTGTGGGGCATTCGCTTTTATAAGCCATGCAAGGTCGTATAAGCATCTATGGAAAAACTCTCCCACCCCACCACCTCATTTCCTGACCCTTCACCCACCTTTTGAAAGAAGAGCTTTACTTGCATAAAAGCAGCAGCTCTGTTTATTCCTCCTGCTTCCTGCCTCTCCCTAAGTTCCTCACCCTGCTTCCCCTGATGCCGAGCCCCATGAAATCTACACAACTTTCAAATTAAATGTGAATGAAGGGTATGTTTCCTTAGGATTTCATGGCATGATGGTTAAAATCCTGCAGTAAATATGACTTTGGAGCGGGCGGAATAGCTCAGGCTGTGAGCGGGGGAAATATTCTGCACTCCTGTGTCGTATATCATCCCTCTAGAGAATCTACTCCCTTCACGAGGCTTCAGGAAAGTGTCAGGAAAAAGCTCTCCGTCGCAATGGTGCTATTATGTATGCGGGGTGACGGGCAATGCAGCAATTTGCAGCAATATTATTAGTGCATCTTTAAGCATGCCCATATTTCAAACCTGTCCACATCCCAGGTCTTTGGATCCTGCCAATTTGTCAAGTGCCTCTTGTATTCAGTGCCCAAGGTGTTGTCAAATGGGTCGAACCATCGCTGACACAAAATGGGCCCTTGGGGGGCGATGGCTGCTGCTCCCCATGCATGTAAAATGTCCCATTAGACTTAAATCATTATTTATTATCAGTTTGTAGGCACCTTAACCCGCAGCCACCATGTGCATGACACCAGATATGCAGCGTCCCCCTTCTAATCTTAATGGATCTAAGGGAGCAAAACATTGAGGATTGTTTTCTTGTTTTTGATGCACACCGCCACTCATGACTGGTTGGGGATATGAAGTTTATTTAAGGACGAGAACAAGGTTGTTTTTCATTAGAGTATTTCTTCTGACAGCCGAAGCGATCGCCGATGCAACAGACAAGGTCGCCTCTAAGAGCAGCTTGGCGAGGAGATATATTTGGATTAATGGTGTGCCAAAGTGTGGCACTGTATTCTGAAGCTTTAACCCTTGGTGAAAATAAAGGTGAAAAAACTGTACAAAATATGTGCTTTTACATTGTTTGTAAAAGCTGTAGTTTCCAGTGATACATGTTTTCAACTAAAGAACGTGGCTGATGAGTCTATACGCTCGCGGACTCTTGACGGTGTCCCAGGAAGACGAGTTTCTCTTGAATGCAAAAAAATATATATATTAAATCCTGTCCGTGAGAAGAATACATCTGACAATATCAGTCACATTAGAGGCTTACTGTGATTAAATATGTGAGAGCAGAACCTGCATAGATTTTTATTTTATTAAGCATCGATGTGGAACCAGCTCATTGGGAAGTAATGAAGCAGAATGATGAGAAATGGTGTGCATTGATCAAAATCAGCAATCACCATGTTTATGGTTTTCAAAAAGCTGCCGCAAAAACATGGCAAATGCTAGCATTATGTGCTTGAATCAAAGTATTTCCAATAAGTCAAATGACTGAAATAAACTGGGCTTTGTGGCGACACCAGCTCTTCAAGTCTGAGGTTGCTTTGTTTGAATAATATATTTAAAAGTTTGGAGCACTTTATCATGCCCAAAGTTTGTTACTATTTTCTTTTTTTCCTTTGTATTTTCTTGGGTACAAGACAGTCTGTGCAGTAAATGGACTTGCTTGCTATAGATAGCCCATGTCCTGTCATGTTCATATAGACAAAGTCAGTCTCAGACCATCGAGTTGAAAGTCTCACATCCTGACTCAGTGTGGGGTCAGCAGTGCAGCAGGGGATTAGGCAAAAAAGCTGGGGCCCGGCGATCGTTAGCCAATTAACTTATCATTCCCATGCCCAAGAAACACGACAAGAACAGCCCACATTGATTTTTTTCCGGTTTGATGTTGTGTATCTTTTCTTCCATCCTTCTCCTCCTGTCCCTCTCGCTGCCCTCACCATCGCTTTCCTGGTGGATCTATCGGCGTGTCCTGTTCTTCTTTCTCACATCGACGTGGCGCCCTGATAACACTGGCCGTCAAGACTGTAAAGGGCTTACAGGCAAGGAATCCTAGACAGCGGGTCGTCAGTGAAAAGGCACTGCCCTAACGCCGTCCCAATCTTCAACTCCCGAAAACCCTCCTGAGATCACTGACATGGATCAACATACAAACAGAAAATAGCTGTTAATAGAAGAGTTCAGTGTAGTGGCGGCTCTCCAGTGTCCAGTGTGAGATTGCTTCTGTGCAAGAACTTTACCAAGACATAGTTGGGCGTCATTAAAGAAACACGCAAGTACACACACACACACACACACACACACACACACACACACACACACACACACACACGTGTGTATGTACCCTGGAAACACTCCTGATCTAAATGTGGGAAAAATACTCTTGGCTTGGCTTATTACCTGATAATGAGTAGTGTATTAGTAACAAAAGGATGCCAAATCATTTGATGGAAATTGAGATGATTATCCTACAGAGGGGTGAAATCAAACACAACCCAAAAACTGAAAACATGATGATGCAGACAAAATGTCTCGGCAGTTTTTGTGGTATGCATGGATTAAAATGTTTGGGCATGCACCTGGTGGCAGGTGTTGTTCTGGGGGATCTCCTCTCAGATCTGGACCAGGGCATCACTGAGCTCCTGGACAGTCAGAAGAGCAACATGGTGGCACCAGATGGACCGACCCAGGGGAGTTCTGTTGGGTTCAGGCCAGGTGAACATGGAGGCCAGTCAATGGTATCAATTCCTTTGGCCTGCAGGGACTGCCTGCATACTCCATGAGGTAGGGCTTTGTCGCGCATCAGGGAAACCCAGGTCCCACTGCACCAGCGTAGGTTCTGACAATGGGTCCAAGGATGGATGGACCATAATACCTAATAGCAGTCAGGGTGCCATTATCTTACCTGTAGAGGTCTGTGCATCCATCCAGGGATACGCTTCTCCAGACCATCACTGACCGACCACCAGTCAAGTCATAATGAATAATGTTGGGGGCAGAATAAGATCTTCCATGGCATCTTCATACCCTTTCATAACTGATGCGTGTGCTGAGGTTGAACCTGGTCTCATCGCTGAAGAGCACAGAACACCAGTAGCGCACTTACCAACTGTGATGGTCTGTTGCAAATGACAGTAGAGTTCTACAGTGCTGGGTAGTCAGCACAGGGCCCACTACAAGACACAGGGCCCACATGCCACCCACCTGTAATCTCTTTCTGATTGTTAGGTCAGAAATATTCACAGCAGTGGCCTGCTGGGGGTCATTTTGTAGGGCCGTGTCAGTGCTCATCATGTTCGTCTTTGCTCAAAGGAGCAGATACTGATCCTCTTGAGCGTTTTAAGGACCTTCTACCGCTCTGCAGGTACAGGTAGTTACTCTCATGGAGTAACTACCTGTCTCCTAGATCTTCTCCATGCTCTTGAGACTCTCTCTCTCTCTCTCTCCCTCTCTCTCTCTCTCTCTCTACACACACACACACACACACACACATATATATATATATGTATATATATGTATATATATATATATATATATATATATATATATATATATATATATATATATATATACATATATATATATATATATATATACATACATATATATATATTTATATATATATACATATATATTTATGTGGCTAATGGGCTAATGATATTCGTACAGATGTGTCCTTCTGCGTTCATGTGTGTGTGAAAACGACCTACGATAAGAGAACATGCACGACAGAACAAACAACAAACTGGAGCAAGATTATGTTCTTGTGTAGTTTTAATAAGCGCTATCAGTGAAGGCCGGAGCTATCTAAGGACACTAACTCCTACTCAGTGACTTTCCTCTCTCTCTCTCTCTCTCTCTCTCTCTCTCTCTCTCTCTCTCTCTCTCTCTCTCTCTCTCCCTCTCTCTCTTTCTCTCTCTCAGGACTCACATGGCAGCAGATTAGCTATAAAAGATGAAACCACACTTCATCACAAATGCTCTGAAATGGCTTGCCGCAAAAGCACAGTACTTCCCAAGTACGGTCTATAGGGGCCGGTGTGAATTTAACTTGCGCACCGGCGCATTCCAATCTATACACAACACGTAATGTAACATTCCGAGCTGTGAAAAGACAGCGTGCTGCCATTCATCCGACACTATTAGGGGCACGAGCCCCTTGAAGCTCGCAGTAACAATGGGCTTTATTTCAGGTGTCATGCCATAACCTACATCTCACCGAATGGTCTCTTAATCTGTGCAGGCTTGAGGTGAAATGACTTGGAATCAAATTTTCTCCAGATAATGATCGAACGGTGGACATGCTTTGAAAGCAAACGCGAGGCACGCCAGGGTCGAAAGTGACGTTCTTGCAAAGCACAAAGGAGCGAAAGGGCGGAATGTGCCGTTGCTCGGCTGTGGCTGGGCGAGAGATTGGCCTGTTTATTCAAATCGTGCAGTTTCGTCTTTGGGGAGGGCAGAAGCAGAAACGCTGTCTAAGCCCATGTTGAGAGCGCATTCAATCACCTTTAGGCGCGCACATGCAAAAACATGCAGCCATGCTCTGAACACACTCGCCCTATTAAACAGACTTCCAGTCATTACTACCAGCAGCATTACTCCGAGACATCATTAGAGTCTCTGTCCCCTCCACTCAATATATAAGTGCTTACTCCTTTGAACATACTGTACATATCCCTGAGGTGGCCAGTGATGTCCCTCACATACATCCACACCACTTTAAAATATAAGATACACGCAGCGCCGATCGGTAATTTGGATTATGTATGATGTCACATGGGGTGCAGAGGAAATGCCACAGTGGGATTGTTTCCTGTGGGAGCAAAGCAAGTGCAGCAGATTAGAGAATGTCATTCCCTGGATGTCTCCAAAGACCACAGTGACCCCTACTGGACAGGTCAAATCTCTAAACTGGGAGGAGGGAGAGCTGTGCCAGAGTCTTTCTGATTGTTGATCATCCTTCTTCAGAAGAAAAGCACCATCATGATGGACCATAATTAGAGGGATTTTTCCTCGGCATTTCTTGTTGTATATAATGTCATCATCTCAAGTTGCAGACTGGATATAGGCAGGGAAACAAGAGTGAAAATGATTCATTTGAATAGCAAAGCGTTCAAAATTAGGGCAAAGAGTGATAAAATTGTAGTTCACAATGTGCCTGAGAGACAAGAGAATTCTGAACTTTTAACTGGAGACAGCCCAAGGAGCATGATATTTTAACCACGGGGGGCCCGTTGCTAAATGTCTGCAATGTTTTAAACATTGCAGCGGTGTTGAGCAAATGTGTCACTTCATCCAGACTATCTCCCATAAGATTTTTCAGATGACTGACACGGCCTTAAAAATTTAAATCGTCGAGCAGCTTGATCAAATCTGCTCTGGCTTGTCGCTTAGTGTGTAATTGTGGCATCTATCAGGGCGAAGACGAAAAGGAAACTGTTAGTGGAAGCCTCCCCCGTGGGAGGGCTAATGGATTTACAGTAGTGCCTGACAGATTTCCGAGGCCCTGCATGGTGTTTTTCAAATATGCATTTCTCTCATTTATTTTGAAAGTGGAAGCTCTGGCCTGGCAGTCGAGCATGAAATGAGTCAGATCTGTTTGTCATTCTGCTCGTCCCCTCTTTCCCTGGTTTGAAAGCTTGTGTTTTCAGATTCAATTTGAGTTATTTTAAAATAAATCGCTGTCACATAGTTTGTCTTATGAAGAAGAACCTGAGCGGCGTGATGTCTCTCTCGTCCGGCGCTGAGCAGATGGCTCGAACGGGGACCCCGGGCCTGCTACATCAGGGGTGTTAGTTTACACTCAACCCAGAGGGCTTGGCTGTAAGTTCACACACATACACAAACACACACACAACACACCTGCTAAAAAAAACATGCTACGTCGACTTTACACGATCGTGATCATGAGTTATGCGAGCAGAAAGGCCGCCGGTTGCAAAGCTGCCGTGCTCATCTTTCTGCACTGAGCGCAAATGAGCAAGACGAAAGAAACTCCAAAACACTCACCATCTCACAGGCAACGTGCCATCGGATATCGACGGCATTATTCCCCCCTGCAGGGTCTACGAAAGGTTATGTCGCCACCTGACTGCAACAGAAAAAAACTTGCCAGACGGTCCCAGAAGTACCTGACTAATTGGGTTTATGTTTTTGAACAAAGACCATTTAGCAGAACCACTGACCACATAGACCACATAAACGTGGTGAAGGACATCGGTTGAAGAGGGCGACTATTAGCTGGTCCTCACGTCTAATGCTGTTCCCTGACCTCTGACCTCCCCATCGGCACCACCCACTGACAGAGTGAGGGCGCTGCACTGGAGGCTCTTGTCTTTGAGCGGCGGCAGCGGCGGCGCCTTTGGTGCGTGGGTCGTGCGCCTCCTTCCTGAGCGGCTGCACTAATGATCTCGGCGAAGCCAGGCGCCATTTCAAAAACATTTATTTCCTGTGTTCCTGAGTGGCACTTCAATCACTTCTTTTTCTGGATCTTTCCTTTTTGTGTGCAATTATTCAACATGATCTAAATTTAAATGTGCCCACTTCACGGCGTGACAAGTCTGTCTTGAAAGAGGTCGGGTGCACCAGAATAACTTTCATTAGTTTTGACGCTTGGCTTATTTGAGAACGCAGCAACCCGCTGAAGCCAGTCATCACCGTCTTCCGTAGGGGGGTGGAAGAAAGAAATAGAAAAAAGCGCAAGTCAGACATCAGCAACTCCATTTTGAAGAAGAATTTTTCCTTTTTTTTTTTTAAATTTTCCATTCTGACATTTTAAGTGGCATACAAGGCAACATTTTCTTTGCTGTCATCTTCCATGCTGTACATGGTCTATCATGACAACTCTCATTTTAAAGCTGCGCCATCTCACCGTGATTGAACACTAAACTGAGTCCTCTTGTCAACGCAGAGCGTGTGATTGCACTGCTGTTTGGGAGGCGTACTCCTCCCTTTAGGAAGAGGGGGAAAGGCATTTTTTCACAGACTCAGAGACCTTTACGTTTTATACGTTTTAACGTTTTTTGGCCTGAGAGCTACATTTAATCATAAACGTCTTTTCTGTAATTTGCCAGCCTACACCCCTCGATCAGAAGAGCGGGGCTAAATGAGACACTTTCATGAAGAACTGATGTAAGACACACTCCTAAGAAATGAAGCACGTCAAAGTAACAAAGATATTTAAGTAACTATATAACTTTTCTAAGTTTGAGCTTAAGTTTCGACATTTGATAGAAATATTCCAGATTGGTTTTGTACAACACGTAGTTAAGAGCAGTAGATCACTTCACACTTGCTGACCACTTCCTATTGTGCTCCTGCTTTATCTGCTCGATCCTGAAGCAGAACTCTCTATGCTGATGATGCTGTGGTGTGTCTCTCTGTTTTGGCTGAAAAACAACAGGTGTATTTAGCTTTAAATAGCACAAATTCAAATGAAAGAGTTTGTTGTTTTTTGTTTTTTTGCTTGGTAAATCGATGGAGGAGACATTTGTAAGTACTACTTGAGGCATAAATGAGAAAAAAATATTGTATTAGATATCAGATTTTAAATGCGGCCCTATATTGAGACAACCAATGAGTGAGACCCTCACCCTAATATAACAGGGCTTCAGCTTCCACCACATGACAGGTGCCCTGGGTTTAGCCAACAGAGAAACGTCCCACACATAGAAACATTCTTTACAGATCCCAGTGGTTCCATCCACCTATTATTGCACGGTACACTTTCCTCATGTCACACTGCAGCCCATCGTGTTTATTTTGTGACCTTTGGGGCCTTTTGACCCCTTTTTTACTTGTAACAACTTTACTGTGTGGTTCTTTAAAGCGACTGGTCACATCCGACTTTATTGGAGAAACCTTGTAAACAAGGATTCTATTTCCAGGCTGGTGTCTTACCGTGACATTTCTAGGCACTGCCTTTGAAAAACTCTTTTTTTTTCCCTTTTAGATATTGAACAGCTCTGAAAAATCGATTTTCTTCGTACGAATACTGTTGTGTTTCTTGTTTTTTTTTGTTGTTGTCTTTTTTGTAATTTATTCTGGTGGTCAGATCGGGTCGACAAATGTTCAGGAGGAAAACATGGTATGTCAAAAGATTTCCAACCAGGAAAAAATTCTTCCTTGTGATCTCTCTGTCTTTATCTGCTTAACACTGCATCTTTTTTTCTCCCTTAAGTCTCCACACATACCAGCGATCATTTACCCAGAAGATTATTGCCCCTGTCTGCTCGTGATAAAAAGCTGTGATAAAATGAATACTCCGATAAAATGAATTAAATCCCCGATCGTTTCCTCCCCGAGCCTGCGAGTGGGGCCGCTATATTACCATGTTTATGCGGCGCCATCCCCCTGTAAACTCCGGTAAGCAAAAAAAAGAGGCACCCAGCCGATAAAACACGCTGCCCTCCCCAGACCCGAGTGTTTATGGGAATAAGAACAACAGGCTTTAAATCAGAGCTCAAGAGGGGCTGCAGAGCGGAGCGGCGCACCGGCTCACGTGCTGCGGTGCCCTCTGAAGAGTTCATTTGGCTCTGTTTAGTCTTTCTAATATTGGATCTGTGGCTTGGTTTTGACTCATGAGGTTGAGGCCTCCGTGACTTTCATTCGCTCCTATCATCATGGGACTCATGCTCATTTTAAGTCTCTCCACCTCAGCGGCCCATCGTGTTATTGTTGCAATCCCGCCGCCGAGATGCTCTTCAGTCACACAAGGCTGTTTTTGATTACACATTTAGTGGTTTCAGGCCAAGACTCTGTCAGTGTAAAAGGTTAAACATGTGTCTCATTTGTCGAGCATGTGACAAATGATTGCTCCGTAGCATCTATTATATTGTACACATGCACATGGCACGCCAGTTATTCCCACCATCCCTCGCTGGTTGCCATGTTGACTTGTTTAAAAATTGCGCTCCGGCCTCAGAGCAGCATTTGCCTCGAGGTGCAGAAGGAGGCAGTGTACGATTGTTCTTGCTTTGTTTTCTTTGTCGAGGTGGGGGGACTATCAATCAGCAGCGAGCTGGAAAAATAATAATAAATAATAATCTTACAGCGGGAGATGAAAAATACTCTCTCTTTTCTACTGGACTAAAAAGGAAAGGTTTCCTGATTGAGTTAATAGATATAATAGAAAAAGAGCAGATTTTAAAATGTAATGCTTTGACAATTAATGCTTGAATTTGTATTTCATGTGTGTACATATATATATATATATATATATATATATATGTATATATATATATATATATATATATATATATATATATATATATATATATGTATGTCGTTCCATCGTCACATAAGCTGTGTCATCCATTAGCGCTTGCAGTCGCTTGTCTGCTCGCCAACTCCAGCTTAAATATCTGTTTCCCATCTTCAAAGATATCTCACCTGATGAGGATGACAGAATATTATATATATATATATATATATATATATATATATATATATATATATATATGTATATATATATATATATATATATATATATATATATATATATATGTGTGTGTGTGTGTATATATATACATATATATATATATATATATATATATATATATACATATATATATATACATATATATATATATATATATATATATATACATATATATATAATATTCTGTCATCCTCATCAGGTGAGATATCTTTGAAGATGGGAAACAGATATTTAAGCTGGAGTTGGCGAGCAGACAAGCGACTGCAAGCGCTAATGGATGACACAGCTTATGTGACGATGGAACGACATATTCTGGAGAGAAATGACATCAATCATTATTATTTCCAGGACAATACTTAGCTTAAAGGGGCTCTTTTATAAAAAACTGACTTTTTTAGCTCTGACATTTTGAGTTACTGGCAAGCCAACTAACACACCAACTAATGCCCAAATCAAGACCACCAAAATCCATTTATTAAATGTGGAAATAGCCTAGATTGGACCACTTTAATAGAATGATCAGAGTATAGAAAATGATGTCAGTCTGGTTCTCCACATCAGCACAACAACAGTGTGTTCAGTAAGAGGTGCAGCTTTCATCCTCAGGGCATTGCTTTGTCTAAACTGCCTCTAAGCCCATCACACATCTGCATTTATTGGGAATCCACTGTGTGTGGAATGGTAATCAATACCTGCCCACTTGTATAAGATTAGGGGTGATGGTCCACTTCACATGTTTAGGGAATTCCTGGCAAAGATTCATCCGTAAATTAGTCTCTCTGTGGATTGGCGACCATCGTGTTACCTCACACAGGGGCTTCAATCAAAGAGGGACAACAACCAGGATAAAAAGAAGGGTCTTCAGCAGCTGCACAGGATTTTATTTATTTTATTTCCCTCTTTCATAAAGAGTGTAATTCAGTTAACATTTTGGTCTTTCCTCCCTCCTGGGGGAGAGGAGTGGGGGGAGAAGAGTGGGGGGGGGGGGTTCACAATCCAAAGTGTTTGAGCAGTCATCCAGGGCTGGCAGAGCCATGTTCAATCTCATTACCACTTAACAGCCTTATTAAAGTCCGGCTCCGAACCCTTAACATGACATCAGACGTGTTCCATTAAATTGTGACACCATGTACAAAGTTGTGGAAGCCATTAAACCGCAGCGGTCAGGAACACAGATGTGAGACAAACCCCTTGGATGTTGTTTTTTTTTTTTTCCCACTTCCCCTTTCTCTCAAAGCTTCATTTAGAAAATTAGAGCGGCTCATGGTGATTGGGCAAAGCTTACCACTGAACACTTTCCCTGAGGGGAAGTCTTAACAGTAAGTGCGCTTCCCACATGATCATTAACCATAAACATCAAAGATTCTTGGCCCAATCGTTTCTGGTGTGGCAAAGCTAATACGTCCTAATTAAAATCCTGCTCCGCACGGCCGTGATGGGTGACCTCTGGAATATGATGTCTGGATCATCACAGACAATCTGCTCTTTTTGAAAGCTGCATGACCAGACAGTCTTCATTTTGTTTCTGTAACTCAACTGTGCATTATTACTCGCCCACTGGTGAATTGCATCGAGTGATCAGTGGTGTTTTATCAAGAAGGGCAGATTATTATTTCTTACAATTATCATTCCAGCTTCTGTGCAAAAATCTGATGCTAAAGAAGCGTAATGTTATTGAAGCACAAAGCCTGGTGTGATGGAGGTCTGTGGGGAAGCCTGAGCTCTGACCAACTTTCTTCTTCCTAAACATCAAACGTTGCCTCTTTCTGTAACCTCAGCACACACCACTCTTGAATTTCCTTGCCTGCAGGCAACTTTAAAGGCCCCATAATATACTTCTGTGGAACTTTAGTCTCCGGCTTCCAGTGGTGCAGCTTTGCAGGACTGATTATCCAAAAAACTCCACAAATCTCCAGAAAACGACTTATTTAGCCTTCTGTTTACAGCCTCCCACGTGATGATTTGTTGCACTTCCCACATATTCGGATTGGAAACAAATAAAGGCAGCTACAAGGCGGTCTGAAGGTGTTTTCACGCCGTTTAGGGAGCAATCGAGCTCTGGGCAAGAGTGTGATTGTCTTGCACTAAAGCGTGCACGTGAACAACACCTCCAGACGGTCTCCAAAAATCCTGTGCGCTCCGTTTGTGGTTTGAAGATGAGCCCATCTCACTCGGACACAAAGGGGTCAACATCGCGTGTTGTTGGAGTAAACAACCTCCGTGGCCTACAGCACTGTGCACGGTGCAATTTGGCTAATCTCTGTTTGCTGGATGGTACAACTGCCAAAATTATGTGGCACAAATTCTGCAGTGTTGAATAGCATTACATGGCCAGAAAGAAAATCAACCTCTTCTTCCTTTCTATTACGGTGTAGTGAATTTTTTTTTTTGTGTGTATTTTCCAGACTTCAACGCTTCAACTGATCAAAGAAGCAATGAAAGTGGGGCATTTACCTTGCTAATATGACCTTGTAATAATTCCTTGACAACAAAAAAAGAGTTTGGTTTGAAAGCATTAGAAAATATCAAAAGAGTTCCTGTGTCGCAATTCAATTTAACTTTAACAATTCAGAATTTGAAGAAAAAAAATCACAAACAACTTGTAAATATGTGGCATCCTTTTCAGAGAGAGTAGTACTTCCTCCTCATTAAGGTCAAACCACACTGTTATCTGTTCCATCCTCAGCTTTAGATTTTATTTAATTTTTCTCCAGAGGAACCTGTTGGAAAACAAGTCTTTTTGTCAGCTTCTTAAAAAAGAAAAATTTGGTAGACGAGTGCAGATTTTCCCATAATACCTAAAAAGAACTGGGAAAAGTACCACATCCGGACTCCATACTAATTTCAGCCAAGCACTGCCTCAGCCCACACATCAGCTATGCTTGTGTATATATTTTCTCACACAGGCAGGGAAGTACATTACGTGTCTGCTGTCTAAACCAACCTTTTTGCTTCATGAAGCCGCTTTTATTTTATTCTTTCAAAGGACCTTTCAGAAACTTTTAGAGTATTACGGGTTGTGGTTGGAGCTTCCACTCAGTGCTGCAGGAGGGAAGCACAGAGCATTCTCGAGGAGAGACACCACGCAGCTCCAGCTCATAATCCTGCAAGCCAGTCAACTTCCATTCCAGCTGCTTTCTGTCAGACTGGACATGAAGGAGGGAGGAAACAAGCCCACGCGCTACATACAATACATGACTGTGCGACACAACTCCCACACCACATATGACAAGGTGCAATACGTTTTTTCCACAAATTTTAGTTTTTAATACTTTTTTTTTGACAATATGAAGTTGTTGTTTTTTTTAGTGATTGCCTGACCTGACGACGGACCCGCAAATTCATCTATTCTCCATTTGAAAACCACATTTGCAAATCTGCTTTTTTTTCACTCTGCATCCAGCAGCAAGTCAAAGAATGGGGAGTGGAGGGAAAAAACGCAACCCAGTGCTTACTCGACGTTTCTTTTATTAGGTTTCCTTCAAAATGTATCAGGGACACTTGGAATAGGAACAATGCCCCCGAGGGACTTCAAAACCATATATCAATAGCGGCCATGGCATTTAAATGTCACACCAGATTAGATACTTGCGTAATCATCACACTTAGAGCTCAACCTTGCACATTCCGCCATAAGCACAGGTCTCAACTGTGCTTTGGTGGGAGCAATGCCTTACGATCCCAGCAGAAAAGCCCCAGCGTGATCCGAAAAAAAAAAAGCCCCCTGGAGGGCTCAGCAGTCACTGCACACCACCTCCAATGCAAATCTCCGACCCGCACCTTTTCTCTTCTCTGTCCTCTCTACCTTTTCCTCCTGGCAAATGATTCGAAGAGGGACGGATCATGCGGAGTCAAACCGCAGTTATCTGGCAGAGGATCACACAGATGGGCCACACCGAGCCAGCTGAACCCACAGGCAGCTGGGAGTGATGATGCACAGGACGCTTCCTATCAACAGGATGTGCTGTAGCGCAGAAGCTTCACAGGCTGACACACCAGACAGAGCCGCTGAAGGAGGGCCCGCAAAGAGACCAAAGAGGACAGGGCGAACAGAAATGGGAGCAGCCAGATCAAGAGGAGGGACCTCAATCGGCACTGAACGAGTGGAGAGTTGAAATCGGGAAATAAGGGAAGAAAGAGAAGTGAAGCAGGTTTGTAGGCCAACAAAGAAAAAAAAGGGAGAGAAGGAGGGAGGAAAAATAAGGTGGGATTATATAGAAAGAGCTTAGAGGGAGGAGGAGGGGGAAGAGGAGGAGGAGGAGGAGGAAAGATAAGCTTTGTGGTGGGTTGTAAAGAGTTTCGAGGTGAAGTGAAGGAGATTGACAGGAAAATTAAATATACAAGAAGAGAAAGGAGAAATCTAAAGAGGGAAAGCGCAAATATATTTGGACTACAAAGGACTGAGGGTGATGTGTTTTTGCCCGATAATAATAATAATAATAAAGTGGTTTGGGGGAAACAGGGTTGGGGCTTGGTTCAGGGCAGATTGCCGTTGACGTTTCCATTTATTTCACCACTGGGTCACGCTGTTTGAAGTCTCCTACTTGTGCGTTACATAATGAGGCTTTAATGAAGCCAGCATATTCAGCTAACTGCAAATTAGAAAGCAGTCCTTACAAGTATTTATTTATTTATTTCAATGCCCGGGTGATTGTTTAAGAACTCTTGGGGTTGGCTTGTTTGTTTTGTCTTTCTCCCCTTCCTCCTCTTGCACAGAACCAGCGCACACTCCGTCGTGAAAGAAGTGTTGCAGCGCTGCAGCACAGGCACGAAAAGATGACAGGTAAAGTGCGAGTAGCCGCAGAGAGGAGACAGCCCACTGGGCATGGCGCAGAAACACGGAGGATCATAGCTGGTGGTGACAGTCGCTGAATCCAAGGAGCAAATTGCGATGAAATGCTCTTCATTTGCTCGATGGCGAGTCGTTTCTCATTCCTGCATTTGTTTGGTTCGTCTTAAAACATATTCCCCCCCCCCAAAAAAAAAAAAACTAATCGGAGATGCAACCCCGAGATTCCAGGGTTGTGTTTGTTTCCCTGCTTGTTTGTTAGTTTTCCATTAGGTGCAGTGTTGCAGTAAGTGTCATTCACAGCCGTGCAAAGCCGCACCATGAAACCCTAATTTATTGAACACACGTCTAGTGGTAGCATTGCACAGTAGCGCCTCGAGGTCACTGCCGCTGAAAGATTTCATATGTCTGCCTCTGGTATGATGGATTTCTGGAGAAATAATTATTTAATGTTGCTGAAAACAGTGGAGTGAGCACTACTGTGCAGACTGTGCTCGTTTTCAGCCGGTAAGCTGAATGCAAGCGCTGACTGTTGGGTGAGCATTTGTTGCCGTTGAAATTCATGTCACCCCATCTATTTTTGGCTGCTTATCTGTGAGAATTAAAAGGAAACGTTGCATATCCCTCAAAAATGGGCCAGGAAATTCAAGGTACACCACCGGTAGCTGGATTAAACACTCTAATCCACCCTATAATCCACCCTTAAACACTTTAACAGGGAAGTATGGATTTTTTTTCTTGCTTTCTTTTTTTTATTTTTTATTTTATTTTTTTTACTTTTTTGGGGTAAAAAAAAAAAAAGCTGGTCTTGCAAAGTGTGAAGATGGAGTGTGTGGCCTTTACAGCAAAATACACTTGGGTGGGATTCTTAAAAGAACCAACTAAAGTGGGAGGAAATAATGTTTCCTAAATGTTGGAGAAAACAGACCGTTATTCACATTTTGTGACAGGAGAGTTGCATTCAGACCCTAAAAAAATAAAAATGAAAATAAATAAATCTGTGGTCCCTTGTGAGAATCCATAAAATGTTTGATGAGGTTTAGGTGACAAATCAACTGTTAATGTTGTTAATGATTTAGAGAGACAAAGTGCCAGGCACAGACACACTCAGTTACCGCTCAGGTAGGAGCCTCGTCTGGACTGCTGCCTTTGCACTGCTGTTTGATTTCCAGGGGTGGCGCCAAGGAAAACCAGGCAAAGCTACCTCTGCACGCGAATAGATTGACATGCAGCCAATCAACTTCATCCTTCTGCATGATTTATTTTGATTACTATTAATGTCTAATTGATTACCACCAAATCACTGTGTGTATTGTTCTTCCAGTTAGTGATGATGGCTGAATGGTGATAAATGAGGCACCAGTCGCACACATGGAATTCAAGGCGTTTTTGGCATCATGTGTCTTTTTATTGGCAGGAAATTTGGATTGACATGCAACCAATCAGAGGAGCAAATCAGGCGGAATGGGATGAGCGACAATCAGCCGAGAGTCACCGTAAAAACAGCTCTGATTGGCCGGGAAAACTCTTCTTGCCCTGCAAACCATCAGTGTGGCCCAGTGTGAAACAGTTGTTCCTCTACTATACAGAGTGGCAGCAGTTATTTACTGACCATTCTTTTGTTTTGTTCTTCCTCTTTTTGTTTTTAATGAATTGATATTGGGAGAAAATATAATTACTCTGCACTGTGCAACAGATAAATTGTTGTAGACTGGTAATGTGATGACCAGAGATCTGTGTTATACAACATATTAAACCAACCAAGTCTGTTCCTGCTCCTGGTTGCAACCGCAGTGGTTTCAGTTTTGGCAACAGCGGCTGAATAAAACAAACAGCTACCTTGCAATTTTGCAATAACAAAAAAAGTTTATAATAAGTTAACTCACCATTTTTTGATGTTGACATTGTAAATTTTATGAGTCTATGATGAGATGATAAACTCTCTTGTCCCGAACAAATAGAAATTTGTTTTTGGGCCAAAAGTGTCACATAGAGCTGAACGCAGTGAAAAAACTCTTTAAAAGTTACAAATGCAAGTTAAGGGCGATAGTGTGTGGATGAGGGGCTGAACGAGAGTTGGTAGTGATTGTTTTGTAGTTGCTGAATCTGAATCATTTTCCGATTGCAGGAGTTGATATTCTAGGATGTGTGTTGGGTGGTTGAGGATCTTCATACGATGATTTATGAATGTCAAGTCCAAGAAACCGTGTTAAGCTAGAGTTTATTTTTGTCTCGTGTCTATGTGGTCACCTGACTTACTGTTCTATTTGACAATTTGTTTTATTTATTTGTTTATTCATTCATTCATTTTTTACAAATTCCACTGGTAAAAAATGTGTTTTGTCCAACTAGACTCTCATGGTTTGTCTAATTGTACTTCCAAAGAAAGATTTCTCATCATGTTGCCACCATTTTAGTGTTTAGAGTTAAACAGTCACAATAAATGCCTTTTTTTTTCTTTTTTGCTGCAGTTATCTCCACATTCAGTGTCATACATGGCATTTAAGATAAAATACACAGTTCATCTTCAAAGAACCCACAGATCTGCAGCATTACTCTGTAGATCAGTAAAGTCACTGCAAGTGACCTCATTTACATCCAGCTTTGATTAAAAATTTAATGTGATGACCACTGCTACCAGCTTGGATTTGGATGTGGCGTTAATGAGACTCTTAGGCCTTTTTCAGGCAGAGATGCAGTGAAGAGCAGCAGCAGAAACTTTTCATTCCGAGAACCTCTTTGGCTGGCCCACGTTTTTTCCTCACTTGAGATTTTTTTTGTTGTTGTTTTTCATTAGTAAAAGAGCTGATCAAATCAAATACCATCACAAAACAATGGAGTCATGTGACGGCTGTTTATTTGACAGCGTCTTACCAGTGTCTGAGTGATGTAAGAGCAGCAACAGATATGGAGAAGTGATGAGGAACCACAACATTCCTCTGGCTCATCACTGATAAAACTAATGTGAAAGCAAATTCTGCTGATATCACTTGATGATGTTTGTTACAGTGCAGTAGCTGTGTCGCAATCTTCTGACACAACAAGCGGAGAATTTTAGAGTCTGGTGTCATCCATGTTCTCAACCTTGCAGTTGATTTTACTTCCTGACTAATAATTACGCTTTTTTTCCTGCTTTCTCAGCTAACTAATGGGTGCAGCTACCTTGTAGTAGATGTTTTTTAGTCACAACCCCATTTCATCCCTTTGAGGAATTTATTTTGATTACTATTAAGATCTAATTTATTACCACAAAATTACAGGGTATTTTCTTCTCCCAGTTGATGATGGTGGCTGAATAGTGATAAATGAGGTGCCATCCTTGTACACCTGTATCTGCACACATGGAATTCAAGGTGTATTTTGTGTCACGCATCTTTTCATTGACGGGAAATTTGGATGGATGATATTTTTGTAAAAGGACCCAATCCCTCGACACGGTGGCGCAGTGGTTAGCGCTGCCGCCTCACAGCAAGAAGGTCGTGGGTTTGATTCCGGGGCCCGGACCTGAGACCTTTCTGTGTGGAGTTTGCATGTTCTCCCTGTGTCTGCGTGGGTTCTCTCCGGGTTCTCCGGCTTCCTCCCACACTCCAAAAACATGCATGTGAGGTCAATTGAAGACTCTAAATTGTCCGTAGGTGTGCATGTGAGTGTGAATGGTTGTCTGTGTCTATGCGGCCCTGCGATGAACTGGCGACTTGTCCAGGGTGTTCCCTGCCTTCGCCCTAAGACAGCTGGGATAGGCTCCAGCAGACCCCCGTGACCCTGAGCTCGGGACTAAGCGGGTATGGAAAATGGATGGATGGATGGATGGACCCAATCCCTCTGCCAGAAGTAAAACCCTTATTCTGTTTGCCAAGATGTGACAATTTGAAAAACCACTAAAGGTTAGGACTGCACCGGGGGATTCTCTGGTATTAAGATTGTGAAAGAGATGCATTGAGGGCCAGCGTACAATGACAGAAGAAGACATCTATCATTTTCAATTTTGGCATTTGTATTGTCATTTATATGAAGCCTTTCATGGAGGTGACTTTGATGGAAACGTCTCGCCCAGTGCGCTGTTTGCACTGCAGGTTGCTGCTCGGAGGGAGATGAAGGCAGGCCAGTAATTGTTAACAATGCGCCTCATTTCATGGCCACAGTCAGATTAGCAGATGCTTGATAGTGTCATGCTGCCTTTGAGCAGGATATTACACAAACAGTCTCATAATAGAATGCGCACCAAGTGGATGGTAACTCAGATCAGCTGCCAGAGCACATCCATCCATGACGCTGCTAAAGAGTCAAGTCAGCTTTGAGTCAACACGCTTCTCCAGTGCGGCGATAACGCAGAATGTAAACATCCTTTGCCATTATATTCAAACAATGTAAACTCTCCCCAAAATAAGATTACAGCCATTAACAAAATGTCTGCCGTGCTGATTCTGTAATCACCGCTCGCAGTTGACAGTCTAATCATATCGCAAATAGTCTTGTTATGGGGAAAGCAGGGGTTATTTCATGTACGATGACAAAATGCGAAAGCCAGCTGTCCTCAGAAGGAGGGTGACTTTCATCTGACGCTGCGCAGCCCTGTTTAAAACTCTGCTATACAAAGATCAATATGTGACAGCACTTAGGAATTCTTTGCACTGACCTGACATTTATTTTGAGATGCTGAAACCGGCGCTTCTGCATGAATGCAGAGCAAAGGGAGCCACAAAGCGTTTTGCTCATGCTTAGATTTGCTATTGCTGCACTGCTGACCTGCGTTACAGACACAGCGTCCTCCTGCAGAGAAGGCTGGTGGCAATCCGACACACCGACGGCGTCCCTGGAATTAATCCCTGACGTATTTATGCTAAATGTATCCATTAAAATGTATCGTGTGCAAAAGGGTTTTGGGGACATTAGTCCAGGAGGACATTTATTGCGAATGGTGTGAAATTTAAATGAAATAAGAAAACAAGGAATAACAAACGTTATGACTGGCCAAGGGGAGAGAGTTGATTCAATTAATGTGATCACACACACTCATTTTTGGCTTTTAGCAAACACATTATTTAAAGGGCTATTTAATACATCATGTGGGCATGCTCTTCCTTTAAGTGGTTTCATAAGGTGCCATATCTCTTTGGTCCATTAAAAGAAGTGTTATATATTCAGTAATGGGCTCCCATGCATTCCGAGTAATGAACTGATTAATTTTCAGACCCGGAATGAGCTTACAAATGTGCACCAGCATTTATCTTTATTACTTTAACAAAAAAAAAAAAAAAAAAAGCTAAAGCATATATTCAACAAAGGCATTAGCTGGTAGCTTTGACTTAGTTGAAACACCTCAAACTATGAAAGTCACTGTACTGTACTGGAATTAGCAAATTAGCAGTCTGCATTTACACATTTAAAATCAAAACTAAGTGTTAGATTGACAGACAAACACCAGGTAGCAGTGTAGTTAAAGCAACTTTGACAGATTAAGGGTTGCAAAGGGCAAGTAGCCGCTCTGGATCTTGGGAGGCCGGTTATGGGTCCGTCAGTGCAGGTGATGGCCGGGAAGATATCGGCTATCAGTCTTTCTTGCAGAGTTGGAACTTTGTGCCAGGTTGAGTCTTGGCTTCACTTCTTCTCTCAGCCTTCATATAGATATAGATAGAGATATAGAGATAGATACATATCATTTACACTGTATCCAAGCAAGAGAGCAATTCTGGCCAAATTAAAATAAGAAATGTGGATTTTCTGAGTCGCTATGGAGTGAGTAAATAAACAAGAGTTTAAGTAATCTGCCACATAAACTGGGTTACATTAAAATTCAAAGAAAATATGAGTCAAATTTTGAGAAGATTCTGGTTGTGTGCGTTCCAACTGCAGGAAAGATTCATCATCATCTTCGTCATTTCACATTTACCTCTTGTTTTGTTTCTTTTCCATCTCGAGTACTGACAATTCATATTTTTTTTCAAAAAGTGAAAGGAAGAAACTCATCACCAAGTGAATTTCAAGATTTTTAAGTAAAACTATTTTTGTGCATATATCATAAACATCATCATCAACACCATTACCATGGTGACCCAAAAATATAGTGTTTGCTGAAGGTACAGTGGCGAGAAACACACGTTTGCGAATTGCAAGAAGTGGTTCTGAATGACTGATTAGCTGTTTCAAAAATGTCGTCTCAACAATCAACGCCTCTGCAGCAGCCAGAGAAATAATTTGCAAGGCCTCGAGTGGTTTATTCAAACCCCCTTGTGACTTAATTCCGACGATATACACAGTTAAAATCAGACTAAACCGTCTCCAGAAATCAGGGTGTTGTGCACCAAAAATCGGCTGAGCTTCATCAGTGGGTGGCAGCAGGTGCAGAGCTCAAACTGATGAATATGGAAGCAGAGAATGAATGTGAAAGAAGTAAAGCTAGGGGGCAAAGGATTGCTGGTGAAAGAACACATGGTGAAAATAACTCTGCACGCTCGTGTTCAAGCCATTTGGATTGACAGAAGCTGGAATTTGACGATCCAAAGCATCGCAAAGACCACAGAGCAAAGGCAGAGTCAACAGTCTCCCACAGGGCCGCCGTCACCCCAGGAAGCAACAAGACAGATTCACGACCAAATACAATTACATTACATAGTGCAATTCCCATTGTATAGTTACAGACATTGTAACTGCAGTGATTTTTTTTCCCCCATTTACTTCATTACTATCAACTAAGCATGTGTTCAAACTATCCAGACTCTAAAGCTTCTGGCTGTACATCTGTTTTTGTTCCGTACTGTTGTCTAAGCAGAATCTCAACCCTTGTGTTGTGTGTCGAAATGTTGTTCAGGTCCGTTAAGGGCTAAATGCCTTTTTGCTACTTCTCCCCAGTCTGCGTCAAATGAAACGCTGGCAAAATTCTGCTAGGTTTGTTCAAATCATTGCCCCGAATACCTGCCAGTTTATCTGTTGTACTTTCCAAAGCAGGGCAAACTTTTCCCCGAGACGCTCCTGAACACAGCGCCAGAAATCAACAGAGCACAACAACAGCTCAGTGTTGGGAGAGGCAGTGAACGTAGAAGCTTCTCAGGACAAAATCAGCTGTATTAGTGCAACTGTTAAAAAGTTGGCCATGTTCATCATATTGTGCAACAATAATTATGGGTTGTTTGGTATCCAAGGGCACAACATCAATCACGTTGGTGGAAATAAAGCTCAAACCCTGAGACACACTCACACACACACACACACACACACACACACACACACACAATTTAACTTTTGTGTCTTCATTGTGTGTCTGTTTCTTCATGTTTTCACAGTTTAAAGACAGCAAAAATAATAACCCCACTATCTGAATGCAACGTCTGTTTTGTAAATCATCGTTTGCTCCCTCCTTTTCACTTCTGCACCGAGGATGCACAAAGCAAGTCTTTCTGCGCGGCTCCAGCTTTGGTACAGCGTCTCTCAAGCTGCTCTTGGGGAGAAAAATACAAGCAGTAAAGACTCCAGTTGAGTGAATGTGCTGAAAGCAGCGCCTTGATTATGGCAATAACTCAGAGCTATTCATGAACTCGCTCGTAGCTCGCACACTGGACGTCTTTAGAGCGCGGCCGAACAGAGCCGTGCGCTGATGCCGGATGGCCGTCGAAGCAGTTACGGGGGAGGATGGAGATGGAGATGAGAGGACTGCGAAGAGGTGCAGGGGAGGGAGGGAGGGAGGGAGGGTGGCATCCGCGTACAAACAAATACCTCTTTAGAATTCTACACGGCACTCCGCTGCAGCGTGTTTGGTTTCCAGGCAGCGCTGCATTATTAATGCACCCATCTACCCCTGTACTCCCACCCCCAGAGCTCAGAAATTAGGGTGGTGTGGGGGGGTGGGGTTGGCAGAACAAGTTGGTACAGGGGTGTTAAATACGGAGCAAAGTTATCTGTAAAGGTTAATCACCTAAACACGGAACAGCGGAAGCACATTCTTTGCACATTTCAGTGGATTTGTTTGTTTGTTTGTTTGCTAATATAGGAGTGTGTGTACTGACTGTTTCATACTATGAATCACTCAATGAGGATCCCACACCCAGGTCAAAGCTACGCTAAGCTAAGATTGGTGGTGAATATAGTAAAAACTGTCTTAAATCAATCTTTGACTCCACTCTGATCTGTGGAGGATACATTTTATTGTTCATATTAAGAGTCCCTTAGTCCTGAACAATAAAATTCAGGCAATTGACCATTCATGATATCATAAACAGCTATGCTTCTATATCCCCCAGGTTACTAACAACAGCCCCAGCCAGGTGTTCAAACCACCCACCGAGGCTTTTGTTTGTTTATTACACATGTGGAGGGTTCAAAGGGGGCAGTAAAACCTGCCGTTTACTGGAGCTCTTTAGATATTTTGGGGGAGTTAATAATGTGAGGCGGCTCCAGCAAAGTCCGGGATTCAGTTTAACTTCTGAAACTGGTGAAGATACGGGAATTTATGTATGTAGGAGCCTAATGAGGGCGGCTGAGCCTCACAACCCTGTTCGACTCAACATCATTGTTTCCAAGTTTGTAAGTGTTGTACTGTAGTCGTGTGAAGTGTGTTATTAAAAAGAGATTTCCGATACGACAAAGTTGAGCCTAATGACAGCAGCGCCGCTCCGCCCACAAACAGTAATGAATCTCTCGCGACGCTCCTGGAAAGCTCAGCCAAGTTTTTACACGCTGAACGAGGGCTGATGATGCGATGATATCGCACTTCGCGAAAAACTGTTTCGGCCGACCTGCCAGAGATGTAATCCCCACTCTGATAAACAGTCTCTGTCTTTCTGTGAGTCTAATTAACAGACAGACATGTTTGTGCCTGGCAGGCATTCAGAAAGAGAGCGGCGCAGGGAGAGAGCGGAGGGTGATAAAGATTCCAATTTCCCCAGTCACTCACATCATGAGGTACACGTTGTGTCTCCCTCCAGACTTGACACTGTGCCTGTCTATTGCAAAATGTTAAAATTTAACCTTTGACAGACAAAATAATGCTGTGTTTTTTTTGACAGCAGCACTTGGCCTCAGCTCGTTCAGTTCTGCCTCTTTCGGGGGCATCATTTTCTACTCAACGTAATGGGGTTGAAGTAATGAATTCTGGTACAGGCCAAGCCACGTCCCCCTCGTGACCTCCTGTCTCTAAATGAAATAGTCAGCAGAGAACTGGGCGGAAGTATTACAGTACACAGCCCCAGTAACACGGCTCTGCAGGGAAGGTTCAGGATGTTCCTTCCTTCATTACCATTTTTCTCACTTTGCGAATCCGGCTCAATTTGTATTTCCTTTTTCTCACCGATGAAATTCAAAGCAAATCCGCCCAAAAAAAAGAAGGAATGCCAATACCTGTTACCTCTCATCTTTATTTTCACAACACAAAGCAAGGCACTGTGGCGAGAGCCGGTTGTTGTCTCGGATGCCTAATGTGCTCCAAGACAATCAAGCTATCAGGCGCTGTTTCCTGGTGGAGGTATTGAAATCTGCAAGCGGAGATGAGCAGTGGATGCAAGTGGTCACATGAGCTCGTTCATGAAGTCATCCTGTATTTGCCTAGGGGAATGTAACACCAGCAATATCCCGGTAACATTAACATCCCTCACAGGTGCTGTTTGCAAAATTGATTAAAGTTAAACGTACTTCCACCCAGGTGTAGCATTAATGAACCTGTGTCCCATTAGGTAATTTAGCATAACTAGATTAATTGCTTGTTGAATGAAGCTGAATCTACATGTGTACATAGGTAATAATGATAATACACATATTATCAATTAATTTTAGATTCATGTTTCAACACGTTATTAAATATTGGAACAGTTTCATTAGGTAGTTTTCACATAGCACATCATTTTTTTTTTCCCCCTCTGTCTCAGCAGGCAGACCATGGTGCCAGTTGCTAGGCGACCAAAACGGACGCTGTAGAGTATTTTTTTTTTTTTTTTTCATTTGCTTCTGACTTGGTTGCACATATCATGGACAAAACATACATAGAATCTAGACTTGGAATGAAGAAAATAATTATTGATCGACAGAGTTCAGTGGGCGGCAGCATGTGAGACATCATGTAACATGGTCTGACTCAGGAGGAGGTGAGGAAAACTGGGACTGGATTTAATGGGGCTGCCAGGAGGTTTTCCCATACTCCCTCCAACGCTTTCATTGAGCAACGGTGCCGGAACCACCTTAGACATATAAGGTGTGTGACCAGGGGACTGCAGTTCCCCTGCCACATCATCTGCTACACCCTCAGAGGGACACATGCTGGGTTTTCATCTGCCTGTGCTCCACAAGAGATGAACTTGTGCTTTTAAAACATCGGCGAGTGTCCAGCTTCCCCAGAAATCATCATACAGATGGTTCGAAAAAGGCCAGACATCCATCTCTCCTGAAGAGCCCGATGGGCTTTTAGGTCAGGCTGAAGAGTTTAACAGTAGCTTAGTGGTCCCACACCCAATCAGTTCAACACTGGTACCTTGTTAAGCCTCCTGACTGCAAGAAGAGCGAGAAAACACACCAGAAACAAGCTGCTAAAAGTACTGGTACTGCACAAGTGCAACTTTCAGAACTTTCCAGTCATGCAGCAAGTGGGAAGGTGGAATTCGTCACTTAGGACACAACCCATCCACTCCAGCACTTTTTTATAGCAGTGACTGTTACATCTCATCAAGTCATCGTTACATGAGTCAATGAACACATTGGCGTTTGGACCAAAGCCTGTAAATCCAATCTGAATATACTGAAAGCACTTTATGCAAAAGATGCACTACAACTAAAATAATAATTCTGAGAGTGACTAATACATAATTTTAACATCCTAAAAAATAAATAAATAAATAAATAAAAAATACTTCTATTGGAGAATTGAGTCATTAGATGGGAAGTTTAATACTGAGCTCCCCTACTGGTATTGTTAAGGAGGCATGTAATGTCTTTAAAAGATTTGGAATGCTCAATTGCTCTAATGAGCACTCAGTTGCCTCTGATTCACCGTTCGATTCACTTGTTCATTCTTCCAAGAATGATGCTGCTGCGATAGTCAGAGCCAATCTTTTATTTTTAAGCCAATTTGCACGAAGCCCTTAAACTGTTGGACACCAGTACGTCAGCAGCTCCTAAATTGTAGAGCAGTGTTTCTTAAAAGTGTCAGCTCACTGTATTTCTCAGTCTTTAATAAGTTTTAAATGACAGCCAACATTTTTTGAAGTCTGCCTTTGTCCTTTTCTTGTGTAACGGAGGTGACCTAATCATTTTGCAAATTCAAAACTATCAGCATCAGTTTAAATATCAGAACCTCTACTGAGAGTATTTTATTAGTAATTAGTAATATTTATATATAATTATTATAATATTATAATATTTTATATTAGTTCATTGAACAGTTTTTAGACAAGTACAAAACAGCTACAGCATTAAAGTAATGAGTTTTTTTTTTAGTGTTGTTTTGTTTTTGTTTGTTTGCACTTTATTAGTACCAGCGCTAGCCTACTCAGTGTGACCAGGGGTGTTCCACGGAGATCAGTCCTCGGCCCACTCCCATTCACTATTTATATGAATGGGCAAGATCAGCCATGACACACTGAGTAGCACAAATGTTAAAAAGAAGTTGATCAACCATTTCATTACTACTCAGAGGGGAACTCAGACTGAGCTGCTTTCCTTAAAATCCTGGTGAACAATTTTCTCTCTCTTGTCTTCAAGTATTGCAAACCAGAGCAGGTGAGTAGGTTGAAGTAAAAACGAGGTTTCATTTTAGCAACAGATCTCATTCTCCTTGGAGACAAAAATCACAATAGCAGAGCTGTTTTGTATTTTTATGCAAAAATATTTTTTAAATGATTCAAATCACATTGAAACTTTGGTCAACTCAAGATTGCCCTTCCCCTTGCTGTGACATCAACAAATTCCTTTTATTCACACATTGTCAAACCCGGTTCTACTTCTGTGCAATCTGCCCGGACCACAGAGCATCACCTCTTATACATTGCACAAAATCAGCCACAATGCACACCATCACAATTCTGCAAAAAAACAGCCTCCGCTTTCCCATCTATGACAAGGCTGCGTAACACATATTTTAGATGGGTGATGTGACTACATGGTTGGTGGAACCATGTAGTCACATCACCCATCTAATTGGACGCAAGTTAATAGGTTGTTTGGGAAATGATCAGTGTTTACGGAAGAGCCGCTGTGATCAAGGCTTCCTCGTGCTTCAACACTTCCACTTGCCAACAAGGTGAAAATCTGTTTCGGGAGGCAGATCTGATGTGGACTCATGGAGCATAAAGTGGTTGAAAAGCCCTCCGTTGCCAGAATCAGGCCGGGTTAAGCATCACACGGGTCGTTGTTGTTGTGTTTGCTTCACTGAGGGGTTTTATGCCAGTGCGTGACCTCTACACACTGTGTTCACAGAGGCAGGAAATGTGAGTCATCCTGACGATGTGTCTGTATAAAGACCTTCAACCCCCGAGTCAGAGAGAGACGTCAACTTTACCTTCACATCTGACAGGTCAAAGCCCTCATAACTGAATGATTTTGATCAAAGAAAACATATTGTTTTTATTTTTAAAAATATACCTCTAATTTTCCTCTGAAGACTTGAGGTTAAATTTTATTTTTTTGTCTGTTTGATCCAAGTTATAAAATTCTAAAAGGCGGAGATGGCAAGCCATAAAGTTCATTCATCCAAATAATGTGCGCATGTTCATTTCCATTTCACAAGACTTATTGCTTCCTGTCCCAAGGAAATATCTTATTTACTACTTTACCCTGATGGATGTTGCCAGCCATTACTTTCCAGGTTTTATATTCCGGGAAGAGGCCATTTTCTAAAAGAGTACTTTTACATTTGACACTGAAGTACCCTTTATCTACTTCGCAAGAACAATTTAAATACTTTTCCACAAGTGATCTTGAGAGAGTACCGTCCTGAATATACAATATGTTCTCCATGCACATTGAACCCCACTCATCCTCTGCTCAGTCCACTTCTTAATCAACCTCAGCCCCCGAGATCAATAGCCTGCGAAGGACAATTCAATCAACCACTCATAACAACAGACCAATTAAAACATAATCCATTTAACCATCACCTTTAATAAACATATTTAATTTTCAACGTGAACCTGAGGCATCCTGACTATCAATAATGCGAGGCCTCTCTCAAGGGCAATGTGCTGCAGGTGCTGACAGCACATCCTGAAATCTTTACATGAAGCGTGTACCGCTGCTCTCTGTTGGGAACTGGAGAGCGCAGAGCTGACCTGTGACAGAAGTGGCCTCATTGCCATGCTAACCGTCTTCTCGCATCCTGAGAAGCGAGCCTGCCAGAAGCCATGTTAGGGCAGGGAGGGAGCGCCCGTCAAACACGGCTGCTTAGGCTGTGAGATCAGGCTCAGCGCTCACACTCTCCACACAGCCTGTGGCTCTGGTTTGATTCAAGTAAAATGTAGCATTGCTGCCTTTCGTGAGCAAATACAAAAAGGGTTTTTGACCCACGGACAAATGACATAAAGTCATAGAGCACATTATGTGAAGCCACTCAATTACAAATAGAGTTAGAATGAAATGAATTACAATTCATTTCAACCTGCAGTTCTGCTACAGTGGAGCTACTAAAACGCTTCTATTAGATGTGTTAAATGAAATCTACAGTACCACATAATCTGAATCTGTTCCATTTAAAGGCGACAGATTTAGACTAGGAATCTGGAAGGGAAAATATGTATCATATTTTTAGCTAGATGAAGTTATAAAAAATGAAATTTTATAATCCGCATAAAAGCAGGTCCACTTGGAAAGACATGGTCATGTTGCACCACAATGTACGTACGCCAACCCAGAACTTTGAACTACTCAGGGTTTGACCATTTTTACCCCGAACAACAAATCTCGTACAAGAAATGTGAATTCAAGTGCAACATCGGAAGGCAGGAACTAACTAACAGTTTCCACTCAACGCTTCTACTTCCTATTCACTCGGGCTTTCGAGTGTGTCATAGCCTTGTACAAGAAAAAAGGTATGACGGTGAGTTGAAGTGCTTGCTTTCAATTCACTACAACTGACTATGGGCCCAGCAAATGTTGATTTATTTATTTACTTCAAGATAGAGACTATATTTGAGACGTCAAGATTGTAAAACCAGTGTCAGCTTTGAGACTTACACAGTGTAACTGTCAAATCATAAAGGAGTATCGTCCATTCCATGGAGACATCTCAAACTGTATCATACATGCAGCTAACCCAACCACCGAAAATTAACAGTTTTGACTCTCTCACAGACTCTTCCACTACTTCTGCTGCTTCTGCTCCTGCTGCTGCTGCGAAGGGGACCTTTCCAAATCTGACGTCTCGCTGCACTCTGGCATCAAAGCCCCTCGTACGACGGCCGACACCTGGTGCATCTCTCGTTGCCAAAGAGGCATAGCGAGGGGGCTCAGATGCCTGGATGAGCGGGGAGAATTCGCTAAACACCTCCTGCTTAACACACTATCATACGCAGGCGAGCGAGAGGTCCCGGCAAGGACGCGCTCGGCTGCGAACAGACACTGCAGACACTGAGACGGGCGCCGTGCCTTTCGCTACACATTCTTATTTAAGCAGGTTGGCGGAGGTGCCAGACAGTCTCCCGCTGTGACGGTGCGGGCCATCTCTCGCGTTGTCAGCCGTGGGTGACTTACCTCCTTATCTGATCGACACCAAATTCTACAGACATTGCACTACAAAAAACACTGAAAAATCCTGTGGTGAAGAAAAATCCTTGTCAAGTCAGTCAGTCTGTGAAAAGTCAGTCGTTTTTTCCACCGTAACCCCGGGCTTTGTTTGGAATGTTGTAAAGGTCAGAGGCGGAGCTTGTGGGTGCTATTTTTTATGCCCACTCTACTCACTCAGTCATGAGGGTTTTTCTTCAAAAAACATTAGTTGTTAATAAAAAAAAAAAAACCTGATCAAATGCTATCCGGCTCAAGCCTCTGTGCTCTCAACGGCAGTCGGATTTTCTGTCTTCAAAGTAAAATGTTTTGCCTCGACTTTTTTTGAGAAAGGGCAGCGTGATTTTCTCCACAACCACTGAACAAGACGTTGGAGCCTGTCACGATGCATTAACCTCAAGCCGTCTTTGACGCTGTCAAGTGGAGAGAGCAGCTGGGGATATTGCCCAGGACCTTTCCAGATCTTCAGTGTTCGGATCTGCAAAGCAAATATGCAGAAGCCGCATGACCGGTCAACACTGCCGACCTTTACCACAAAACATTTCAGCTTTGAGGAGTGGCCAACAATATTTTCACCATTGTGAAACAGATGAAAACAGAAAGAGTTCAAGATGTAGACATGTAGCATGTGTGTGATTCAGGTGAGGGTGCATGAGAGGTAATGAGCGAACATACTGTATGTTCTTAACATCTAATCAACTCTGACGCCTACATTGAATTCAGTGTTGTTATTTCATCTCAAGTCACCACACTGTGAAGCTCCTGATGGAAAAATCCCTTATATTTGTCACAGGCAGCCTTTGATTTAAAAGGTTCTTCCCCACCATGTTTAATCAAATGTTACCTCTGAAAAAAAAAAATGTTTGCAGGTTTTTCCATTATACATATACGAACACCATGTGTCCTCCTTTTATAATGCAATCAGTTTTTTTTTTTTCCTCATTTTATTTCAGACGTGAGCAAACCTGCTGCTTTGTTGTTGTACTTATTGGGACGCGGCAAGTATTCACACAGAGAGGTATTACAATGTGTATCCACAGACATAAAGAATGTAGCAACGGAGAATGTTTTCATAAATAAATCAAACCATAAATAAATTCTACTGGCAAAACTCAAAGCGAAAAATGATTTTTCAGTCCTGTGAAGTTGCTGGATAGAGAACCTGAATCAGCGGGACGCAAGTTTAAACAAACCATTCATTTCAGTCGAGCCATTGTCTAAACTTTAGCGACTCCTTTAATTCTAGCCCTTAATGATCATTTAAAAGAATGTTTTAGTCGTATAATCTTTTTAGTTGTGGAGTGCTGTTATCGTACATTACGCTCTCACTTCCTCACTTCATCCATGATGACGAACTACACTTATTCAGATTCATTTAATGAATATTCGCTTTCAAACATGATTAGATTTCACATTTACCATTTACAGTCCAATCCCAAGAGAAGGAACCCATGTATTCAGAATAATCAGAGAGGAAGGAAAAAAAAACTTTTCTTAGGAAGGAGTTTAAGCACACCTGGCCTCCCGACTCTGCCGAACTCCAGGTGACGTTTCCCTTTAGGTGACAGGAAAGGCTGCCATAAAGCCCACCGGAGTCTGTATCCGGCTGACGCTTGTGTGAGCTGGAATCAATTGGATTTTTTTTTCAGCAGCAGCAGCAGCAGCAGTTGCGGGCCACCTCTGGGGTTTGCTTGCCCACTGGCAAAGCTCTGCAGCTGTAAGGTTTGGCATGCGGCCCTCTCCACAAAGCAGTGAAGCAGAATTGTAGAGCACAATGTTTATCTCTCTTCTTTGCTGTGCCCTAGTTGTCGCCTTTATTTCCCAGTCTTGTGTGGGTGCGCTCAGATTTCTCTTGCCAGCCCATTGACACCAACACAGCCACAGTAATAGACCTTGATTTGCCTTTGCTTTGAAAGACTCAGTGTGGAAAATTTGGTTGTGTCTAATGGTATGAAAGCACATCACAAACAATGTCAGTGGCAGTTTCTGATGACCCACTTCACATCTTTCTTGTGCCAGCTGTGATTTCATGGTGAGTGTAACCCAGAGCAGATTGCCGTTCTGGGAGACTTGGTGGTGCAACAACATGGCCACCTGCTGACAGGTGGACCTGGTCGCTATGTCACTGTAAATGGTTATTATTCACAATGTAAACGCAAAAGCCGACTTTATCAAACTAATAACAAACATTGTCTCTTTTAACATTCAAGGACTTTGAGACTTCTTTCTTGATTCAGAGAAATTGGCCCTAATGGACTCAGAGGAGCTAAAAAAAAGAGGGCAAACTAGAAACAACTGGAATCTATTCATTCACAGGACAAGAAAAAGCTCAGAATTCATCTGTTGTCAGTATTGCTCTTTTCACGCCTCTTATATTTCACAAGGTCAGTTGTGGCTTAGGTGTACAGCACTTGTCTAGTGACTTCAGGTCCTCTCCTGGGGCCCGACGTGTCATACAAACAAGACTGTAAAGGTGAAAATGCTCTCAGTGCTCTGGCGTCAATGCGCCAATTCCTGTGTGACTGCTTACTGCCTCTGATAAGCAGACAACACCCTGCAAGGTCAGAGTGTGATTCTGTGTGTGTGTGTGCCAGCATGAAGTGTAACTCGTCATACTCACTACAAAGTTTCTCCATGTTACAGCAGCCCCTGGCTTGTTTTCTTAACCGTCAATCTGTCAGTTTATTTTGAGGTATTTATAATGAAAAGTGAAATATGTTTCTGTTATCTGTCAAGGAACTCTAGCGTTAATTAAAATTAACTCAATTAGCCCCGCGTGATGTCAGAAAGGGCACAGCTAACTTATCCATTCTTCTCAGATTTGTGTCTAGTTCCTGTCTGTATATCTATAGGCTCTTTGTTTCCTCTTTATATAAAACAGCTGCTCCACTGGAGTTTTGGGTTTTGAAAAAAAGAAGATATTACTGCATGTTCATACTTTATGAATGATGGATTAGGCTTATCCTACCCTAACCTTGATCCATCTTTTATAAAGTATGAATACAAAATCATAAACACTTGATGGATGTGCTCACATTGTCACAGACACAGCAAACACAGAAGAAACGTGAGAGGTTCCGTTGCTCTTTATTGGGTGTCCGTCGCCTGACGAGGAGGTCAGAGCTGAGACTCAGGTACCACTTGGCAAGCGCTCGAAATCTGTACACAGATGCTTCAAGAAGACGGATGCTTGCCAGCTGAGAGGCTTGAACTCTCTCTCCACTGTCTGAATAATTGTCTCTCTATTTACAATTCAACCTTCCAGTTCTCCCCTTTAAAAAAAAGTCAACCCTTCTCGGATGAGTGGAGCTTGACTTCACTTTGTCGCATCGTCTTATACTGGCACAATAAATCAGTCTGCCGTTTATATAACAGTGGTTATGTAAACGGCAGTCTGCAGAATATCAATACAATCAAAGTGAAACTTTCTTTCACTTGATAAACATTATTTTTAATACTAAGCACGGCATCGAGTTCAGCATGCAGCTGCACGTATGGGATTCGGAGAATTTATCCGCTGGAAGCCTGGAGGAAAATTGCTCATTGTTATCTTTAGTAATCCACAAGGCCTTTGAGCAGCAACTTAGCATGGTCTCAGGGTTGGATGCAAATTGTAAATTCACAGAGCTCTATTTAGAGAAGGGCAAATATCAACAAGTCCTGCTCTGGCTTCTCTATTTTCTCATTAGGCAGATAGATGGAAGATAGCTCGCACTGCAAGAGGTGGAGGCAGGGACAGATTAGTCTCCCCTCACAAACAACTACATATCCTTGACTTTTAATTAAAAATGCCATCACAATTAGACACGGTAGTTTAAAGGACTGCTGGAATTAAAAAAAAAAAAAAAAAAAAAAAAAAGAGCCCAGGCTCTGTCAAGAAGCCAATCCGGCCCAGGTCCAGGAAAATAAAGCTTTTCACTTTCCTCATTGTGAATGTATTTTTTCCCCCCTTCAATGGAAACTTAAATCAGCTTATAGGTTTTTCGCAAAAAGCACTGAAGAAGCAAAAGAAAACCCAGCGAGGAGAAAATAGAGCGGAGAGTCATCGCTGAGGTTGCAAAGGACCTTGAAGATTGAGGTCAGAGGAGAGGGAAAACTATTCTGTCAGTGCAACCAATGAGAACAATTAATCAAAAGTTAATGTGAATGACATTGTTTATCCATCCAAACAATCCATTTTCACCACAGCACCAGTAATTAATCTGTGGGAATCTGACGTTTGGAATATAAAGGAGGGACAGCACTCTTCAGAGTCAAACATAGGGCCACCTGTTTAATGTGAGATATTGTTTGCTTCTCTGCATCTGAGTCAATGGTGCACCCACAAGCCTTGAAATAGCATTAGCATGTACTGTGAAGACAGAAACTAGGTCTACCGGAGTGGCCTACTTAGGAATAGTTTCCATTTGTGTAGCCTCATGAATAAAACACCTCAACACAGATTGACCAACATTTGGAATTAAATGAATCGTTCTCGCAAAACAGAATTTTTGCCAAGTCACCCCTCAGTGAAAGCTCTTCTGACCCTGTCATCCATGTAACTGTTCTGGAGCTTCACAGTCGGAAAAACAATCCATCCAGTTGATGGCCACAGTAGCCATGGACTCAACCTGAACAAAATAAATAAATAAACGCGAAAACAACCTAGTGCAAAGCATGTTGCCATAGTGTTGCACAATTTGAGTCCAAAAAGCAAAGTTTGTAGCCAAAATATCCAGCAAAGCCTCCCAGTCGAAACCACATTCATGTGCGAGTGCACAAGACGAGTGAGAATGCAACACACAGCTGCCCCCTGTATACGAGCTGCCAGAGCTGACTGGGGAGAGGCTACCTCCGCAAGAGGCACAGAGCGCTGCTTGGATAAAAGGTTTGAAATGTTACTGTACAGACATAAATAGATAAATGAAACTGCAGGAGAAATGCTTCCTGTCTCCAACTGTAAAACTCCACCAGGGACACCAGGAAATGTCACCAGAGTCGATATGGACAGAGGGGGGAGGGGGAAAATGGCTTGAAATTTCAGTTTTTGGCCGCACGATTCCTTTAAATACGTGCACAAACAAATGGCATTCCCCTCTGAAGTCAACCCGGGTGATTTTGCCCCTGCTACCAACCCCCTGCCATGCCAGTCTGGTTGAGATTTTATCAGCTGTTTATGATAATGTGTTTTCCCTTCCTATGCACCGACAGGAGCGACAGGCTTTTCTCTCGCCGCAGCACGATGAGGAATTGGTACCGGTGAGTGAGCTTTCCCCTGGGGGATTGTTTTTCTGGAGTGGCGACCATGTGGAGATGAAAAACAATCAGCAAAGCCCTTAACAGATGCTGTAATTACCTGACGCACACAGGCATACCGTGAGTGCGATGCACCCTCAGTGATATCGCTTAAAGAGAGGGAAGGCCGAGATCCTCTTCAAACACACGAGGGATGCAAACAGACAAACAATGCGCTGAACCGTGAATGAACTGCACTGCGGTTAACAATGATTGAACATGCTCAAATACCAAAGCCCGAGCACAACACAGCGGGACATGACACGAATGGAAATGGCTTTTGAACGTACAGTAGGACGCACACTGTAAAATTTGGTTGTTAAACACAGTTATACGAGACGCGGGGTCGCACCAATCTCGACATGATACATCGCGATGAGGGAGCGGCGGGGATGATTGCCACCAGGAGGAACACGCTGTCAGTATTATTGTTCACAGGATGATTGTTGCAGTTCCTTTCTGGATGTACAATATGTTTCAGGGCTGCCCACTGGGCTGAATGGCGAGAGGCTGCTGCGGAAATTCAGCCATTAAGTCACATGTTTGAACGCAGTGATGCACTCAACGAGGATATTATTGTATCCTAGCATTTTGTTTATTTTTAGATACCAACATTTTGTCTTTACAATGTAACATGACCAAGAAATCTGTTGACATAAAAAGGAACAAATTGATGTCTGTTTTCACCTTTTTTCCAAAATAAACCATTGAGCATTTTCACTTGCAGTTGCTAATCACGAGCATTTCAACTGGCATAAAAAGCGACAGCACCTGTGAGGATGCAGCCATAATGTGGCAACAAATATTTACAGTAGTCCACAACATGCAGGGAGTTTTACCATGAAATCACACCTGGTATGAAATCAAGTGGGACTTAAGAAATCAGGGATTAATAATACGATTGCTGGCAATGCGCTAACAAATCCTACAGACTGTGCCTTAAAATGTATCAGCAGCAGATGTGAGTAGGTGATGTTATGATGCGACAGAGACATTCTGAAATACTTCCCAATAAAGTGAATTCAGTTCACACATCCATGTGCAAAATGGCTCTTTGAAAAATGGACTGGAGGGTGACCTAAACTCTCTGTCTGCCACTTTTATAGTAGTTCAATCACTGCTTGTTGGTAGCATTGCGATCGCTCCTCGACACTGAAAGTGCAAACGTCTCAGGTATCCGCAACTGAATTTTCCCCCAATGTGTCCTCAATCAGTGGATGCAGATCGGCCCTGGAACGCTCTGTCTGGCAGAAAATGATTTCAGCGTGAGGATCGGGCAAACAGCAATCCATCTGTCCTGCAAGGTTGATACAGCGTCACAAAGAGCTGAATGGCACTGGTGCATCGTGGGTCACATGGAGGACTTGTACCTTGTGAGACAACCTTTCATGTTTTGCTGAAAAAACTGCCGCAAGTCATTTTTCCATAAAGAGAAAAAACAGGAGCAGAGGCTGAGATGATAGACACACATCAAGAATTATGCTTGTTGGTGCAGGCTGCAAAAATCAATCTCAGCTTATTTTTGACAGCCCTCTGACCATTCGACTCACAAGTGTCTCATCGGGTAAACATGCCTTTGCCGTTTCTTGTTCTCTTTCTTGCCGCTCTGCTGTGCTGCTGTTGAGCGCGCTTGGTGAAAGGATCCCTGCCTTTGACTTTCTGTGACCTTAAACAGAAGGGCAGTGCAGGCTGCTTTCAATTTGTTAAATCTGTACTGATAGTCTCCTGCAAATAGTTCAATCTCAGCCGTCGGGCACATTAAAGTGTGACTTATCCATATCCCTGACGGTGTTGAAGACAGTTAAGAAAACCTTAGGAATATTTGCGTGTCAAACGAAGGCAACGCTCACTGGAACGGAAAGAGCAGCCTGAACTGGGGTTATTTTTTAGTTAATTACAGTTAGCTCTCCTCTTGTGTTTTGATGTGCAAATACAAATACAAAGGTGCAAACGCTTAACAACAGTAGTGTGCTGTTATGACCTGAATTAGGAGCTAATATTAGACAGTACAAAAACACGCTCAATCCTTTGTTTTCAAGCTGCCGAGGAACAAGTTCCCCCGCGGCTCCTCAAGAGCTGCTTTTGGGGATTCATCATTTTGTCCAGTAATAGGGACGATTAAAGGCTAAATTGTTTCGGAGGTCTTGAAGAAAAGGAGAGGAGACCATCGGAGGTTCTCACTGGGGTTTGAGGTTAATTCGGTGCCATGCCGTGCAAACCTCTGCCTTCCAGTCAAGCCGAACCTCCACCTGGATCCCTGAGTTCTGCTTGACCTCTGGCTCCAGTCTCCAACACATGCTCACAAGTACCTGATTGTGGAACCAGTACTCCTTTAACAGAAAGAGACCAGCAATTGTGTTTCCTTAAAAAAGAAAGAAACCCAATGTTAGCGGCTGAACTGCAGGGCACATCAGAAGTCTGACTGCCCTCACTGGCTCCAGGTGTAAGGACTGTAAGCCTGTATCAATGCATTGACTTCATTTCATACTGTAAAATATGCATTTAACTATTATTTATACCAGGTCACTTATATTGTGTGTGCGTATACACAGGACATATTTGCAGAAATGTCAAAATATATGTAGACACCATTCAAAAATCCAACCTTTCTCTTGGCAAATAAATAAAGAAACGTGATCATCACAGAACAAAAGTTATTACAACATTGACATTGTTAGAAAAATGTCATTAACTTGGAAGTTTTGGGATTATTTGTGAGGTGTTTCTCAGCTTCACTTGGAGGAAACTCTGCTTGTGTAGAAAGACTGGACACCTGCAGTCGTCAGTTTGTGGGTTACAAATGGACGATCATTGAGAGAGATGTAGCTTCTGATAAGTTCAGGCTTCAGGATATGGACTTCAATATTTAAGACAGCCATTCACTGTTCAAGCTCTGTCGGCCCACATTTGGCCTGTGGCCATCAAATTTTGACACACTGGAAAACTTTATCTTATCTTTGGTCCGACTCTACTTACTCAAGTACTCAAGGAAAAACACTGTGACGTATTGCTTTGAATTTATGATCTCCAAACTCGCCCTGGGAGTCTATGCTTTAACTTGGCTGTTTTGAGCAGGATTGAGCAAGACAATGAAACACATCAGTGTTTGGCACAAAGAGACCAATTTGGCAGAGGATTTGGCGGCCGTGGCCTTGATTCCAGGAGTGAAGGAACAAAGCTTTTCTCTAATAACAAGCTGTTCAAAGCCATATCCATCAAGCCCACTTCCGAAGTGACAATGAAGAGTGGCTCTCGTCTGTCTTAACACACATATTGATATTTCTGCTTTTCTAAAAATATCCAACTTTTCTAAAATATCTGACAAAACGACTGCAATTTTTTTCTTCGTCATCACATTAACTGCAGTTCCCACAATGGTTCTGTCATTTAACTGCAGGAAATCTATTTTACTGATTGTGAAATAGTTCCCATTTCTAATTAGGGTTTCTTGTCTCATTAAACAGGCTGCAGACCCTAAATGGTGCGTTTGAACACTTTCCAAAATGTAGAACATCATGAACACCCCCCCTTTGCCGAAAGGTAGTATGTAAAACACGGGAGCAAATGAGATGCTTGTCTATCCGTATAAACACAGTCATGTAATCACCTCTGCACTTGACAAGGTACTCAAATATTCACCGTTGTTGCCAACAGCCCGAGGCCACTATCTGCTGTTTACCGGTGTGCGTTTTGATTCATTACTCACACCCCCACACCAGCGCGCCGCCACGTGAATACAGTTCGCTGCAAACAACATAGCGAAGCGCAAACAAACATCAGCGACGGCCTCTTCCTGTTTCAGTCGCGAGTTGCCTGTCACAAGTGGAGGCGCCGGCGCTGCGCATCCTCTAATCGCAGGCGTGTCACGCTGACAAGAGTCTCCTGTCGCGTGTTGGAGCTGCAGGAACAAAGAAGCTCGCCGTCCGAAAACCCTCCTTCCTGGCTCGTGACGTTTGCGAGCCTGAAGAGATGGTTATTATCATGTCAATGAAGAGGGACCTCTCAGCAGCTCGTAGCTGCTTGGCACCGTGTCCCTACTTTACTGTACCCTGACAGTCCAACCATCAAAACTTGACACTTTCCTTTGGAGGCCATTTGAATTATTTACTATTCCCTTACAATGTTGCTGCCGTTTTCTTTGCCGGCGCCGCTTGTGCCTTGGTTTCTTTTTTTGTTTCTTGTATTTTTTTTTCTTTTTTCCCCGAGTTGTTCTTTGACTCATCTCTCCTGCTGCTCGAAATGGGCATGTACTGCACTCCAAGCAATGACAGACAAAACAGAGAAGAGAAAAGGGACGCATTAGCATGACGGGGAAAGAAAATAAGTGAACATCCTGTAAAAAACAACTTATCAGAGCACCGTGTCCAAATGAGAGTCACGACCAAAGGGAATAATCGTGGCTCCTAAACTAGACTAATCTAAAGCTATCAAATACAAACAAACTTCCCTGTCAGTCCAAGAAAATGCAGTTATTTCTATCGAATATAAATGCAAATGCAAGGTCTCATGTGCAGAATCACCAGTCTCCCGACTGACTTTTGATTTTCCATAATGGATGCCAATATCCCGGTGGATGCATGCCAATTTTTAAGACCAGTGGAAATGTGGGAAGTCAGCGAGCTCCTAATCAAGGATTAATGTCTCTGACTGGATTATAGAATCAACCGTAGGGAGGTAAATGCATTCTTTTACACACCGTGCCAGTTCATAAAATACATCAGTGTATTAGATTATATAGGTATATTTATAGATCTACATGTTTATGGAAAATATATTTGGCCTTTTTGGAATGTCCTTGAAATGACAGTGGTCTGTGCAGTGGAGGCATATCTGCTGATAACATAGTGGACAGTATGGATGAAGATAACAAGACAATTCTTGGTCCATTTCCACAGAGAAAAATAGCTTGTGACCAGATGGTTCTGGTCCTTTTTCTGGCTTTCTGGTCCTTTTTTCCACCTTTCAGTGTTTTTGCTCACTGTGTTGTTTGTTGCTATCATTTAATGACTCACAACTTACCACCTGAATTGGATAAAACTGATAATAAGCACCAGCAATCAACAAGAGGAACATTTTTTTTTTTTTTTTTTTTTAAAAGACCAAATATTGTTGTGACAGCCGAACTGCGTGCAAAATGAACCCACAATAAAGTGTTACCATGTTGACTGTTGGATGTTTTACCACAGCTTGTCACCCACGTGTACTAGTACACTATAGCCTTCAATTACATGGACATGTGTCTTGTACCGATTGCACTGGTTGGTGGGTCAACAGGTCAACAGGAGCAAATACCAGGCCAGATTTTCATTACAAAGTAACAACAGTATCGATGAAACTGCGACGTTGGTGTGACAGTCAATATCATCTACTTTGAGTTACACTCAGTCTTTGCCAAGAGATTACACACTAAACCAAGAGATCACAAGAGATCACAAGAGATCATATGTAATATTTACAGATTTTTGCTTTTGTCAATAAATTGTTTTTTGTGTTTGTTTTTGCCTCATTCATAAAGTCTTTGTGCAGTCTTTTTGCCACACAACTGATGGTTTTAGCCAAAGTGGCAAGTACGAATCCTGTTTACAACAGCTGTTAACAACAGCTGTGAGAAACAAATGTTTGATAAAAAAAAATCGTGGGTTCCAAGGGCTTCTATTGGTCAGCCAGTCCCATAACTAAATTGTTGAGGATTATTTTAAATATTTTTTGTGAAAACAGAAGCAGATGAACACAACACCGAGAAGTTTTGTTAAAGAGTATCACACAGCATAAAGAAGTCTCACTGGGGATGACTTTGAATCATATCGGTGCGTTATTGCAATCCCACAATTCGCAGCGCAGTAACAGCAACCATCTGTGGGCAAATCTGTTCCGATTAACATTTTGCCTTTCAAACGCACTAAATAAAGACGGGAACACGGTGCAGAGCAGGCAACACGTGCTCTAAATTAACCTATTTGCATCTACTCCTCCCGGTATTTCGCGCATGCTGGGAAGAAACGCTCAATATTGCATATTCATTCCAGGCATTTTGCTAAACAGACGGCACACGTCATTCTGCACATTTCACAGATGCAATCCTCGTCACAGCCGGTCTGCACGCCAGCTTCCGTGTCACGTCTGAGCGTGACATCAACTTTATATGTTTTTTTTAAATACACAAACCCTGAGTCGGACCCCGAGGCCTCGGAATTTCTGCACTTTTGTCAGGAAAGTGGTTCAACGGAACTATTCTTACAAACGACTGCCCTTTTTAAACTGGAACAGGCTCCCCAATGTGTGGAGCAAAAATCGGGCGGTCACCAGGGTCATCAGAATGCACCGTCTACACTTTCCCTGGGGAGCATTCCTCAAGCATCCTCCTTTGAAACTCGTACAATGTTTTTGTGCGCGGCATTGAAATGCTTTCAAATACACCCACACTACACACACGCACACACACGCTCGTACTCCCAAGCGCTCGCACTTTTCCCGTGCCGTCTTTTCAATCTGCCTCCGTTCTTCCCCTGCTGTCATATGAAGCGCATACTGCAGGCTTACACAAAGACCAAAGGGAGGAGTTTCTGAAGGCTGCGAAAAGTATGCCAGTGATTATTCTGCCAGCAACCCAGTCACACAAAAGTATTAAAAACATAGCAACGCATCTGATCATCCTTAGATTTGAATATTCGAAAAGACAAAAAAACAAACGAAAGCCAGTGGATTAAGCAAACAACAGAGAGCAGGTGGTGAAAAAGATGCAGGGGTTTTATTTATTACAACACCGCGTTGACGCCAAAGAACAATTCTCTGATAAATATCTTGCATAATAATGGCATCAATTCAAGTCTCCACTGATAGGAAGAGCATATTTATAGCTTTCTAGGTTTCGGCAAATTTGCTTCATTTCTCCCTTCAGATTAACTTGGTTTTGGACTCTGTTAACAGAGGAAAAACAGAGCCTGCACTCACTTGTTCAGGTTCTGTTTTCCCTTTAATACACATTTGCATTAGTATGCAATTCTCTATATCTTATTTATGATTTAACTTTCAGTTTAACTTTGTTATTACTAGTTGAGGTTCATTTATTGCACCCTTGCCAAGAGCATCAGCTTGTCTTTTCAGCCAAGTCTTTTAACCTTCCACAGCGGCGATGCTCAGCACTGAGGAGATTTGATTCATCTCTTTTGTTTATGATAAGTCCAGCGGGTTGAAGCCATGTCCCAGCAAATATGTCAGGACTTTCGTGCGATAAGAGGAGTCAACCTTCAATGAAAGCCCTCAGACATTTGGGTTGCGTGTCTGCCGCTGCTGGCAGTTATCTGTCCTGCAGAAGCTCCAGACCCCAGTGAAGTGCTGCCTGGGCACTTTCTCCACTTTATTACCATTGGTGGCAAGGTTGATCTAATCGAGTTTCAGACCTCCCCGATTGGCTCCCGGTGCCACGGCAGGTCCCCCTTTGAATGACGGCAGAGCGCACGCAGACAACACGCTCTGTCAGCGTGGCACTGCATTAACCTTACATCTGGAAAAAAGTCTCTGAGGCTTTTCCCTTTTCTTGATGATCTCTTCCTCTCCCCCCGGAGCCGCACTGCCTCGCCCTGCTCGACATTCAGCGCAAGTGTCAACATAAATACTACATACGCGCAATTCCTTTAAAGATGAGAAAAAAACTGGAAATGCAAAGAAGTTTATCTTTAGATATAGTTTCTTGGCTCTCCTCAGTATATAAATAATTGATCACAGAAAGGCTCCGGGGGGGAGTCGTGCTCGCAGATATGTTGATTTCACACCAATTTCCTCACACTAAACCAATCTGTGTGTTTACCATGCATAAAATTAACACATCCTGGACAGCGTCTCCCCAGCAAGGATGAAAATGGAAGCTGAGGCACAAGAATGACAAACAGGGCTTTCAATCGCTATCAATGCAGGCCGAGAGGAGCAAAATAACAAGAAACAAAAAACCCAGAGAGGAGGCTCTCAGATGTCCACCCTCTACATCTTACACTCAGCCATGAGATCAGAACCAATGTGAGCAAAATCGATTGGCCGAGGGAGAAAATTCAATATAATGTGCCACAAAACGATCGCTGTAATATGCTGCTGTTTCAGAGCCTGTGCAAGCAACATAAAAATCCAGGGGAGGTCCAATCAAAACACATTGGCAGCTCCAATCTTAGACCCGTAAATCCTGAAAGGAGTTGCAGTAATGATGTTTTTGGGATGTCCTCTCAAAATGAATATAACAATTTTAAACACGTTTGGTGTCATCGCCAAAAGAACAGCTAACAGCGGTTTAGCTTGTGGGTGTTTGATTAGGCCTGACGCACCGAGGATGTCAAAGAGAGCCAATAAAACTCTCCTCAGATATGCGGAAGCAGCTGCACAGCACTCGCGCTGCACGTGACGTCTCGTGTGAGCGGCTAAAACAGCCCTATTTAAGTGCCGCCCCTCATGAAATCCTTTTCTAGTTGTATAAGTAAAGGGTGCCTGGCTGCAATTTGTTTCTGTCGGGATGATTAATGGCTCTCAATAATATTACAGCTTATATGGATATGGGAAGGTGCATCCCTGCAGCAGCCAATCGATAAATCTGTGATAGTCCAACCACCCAGGCTGGTTGCGCGCAGAGATTTAGAGAACATCTGAGCGGCCTTGAATCCCCAAATAGTAAATCTTATGCAGATTTATAAATATGTCCCCTAAATGCGCTTTAACTTTGCCTAATAACACCCTAATTCTTCAGGCTGACAACCCGGTGAGCGATTCCCACTGTGCCGGCCCAACATGTATCACACAGTTAATGGACTAAATTGGGGCTAAGCACATGATATATTACACATGAAGTGCCGTGGTATCAGGCATTCTGCACGTAAACAAACAGACTTTAAAGATTGTGTGAGAGCAGCATGTAGAGGTAATAAAAATCCTCCCTTAACAGCGAACACAAAATGTGGAATGGGAAAAATGTTTTCCTACATTGTATTGTATTGTATTAGCCTCTGCACTCACCCAAATTAAAATGGCAAAACAACAATAGTCTTACAACCTAAGTGATATCATATAAATCGTCTAAACAAACTAAGCAAGTGCACAAGAGAATGTGAAAATGTAAGTAGCAGAGATGCAAACCGTTGCCAAGAGAGACGATAGCTGATGACGGGGAAGCGGTTTCCCTTTTCACTCAGCTGAAAGGGAGCAAAAGTGGGATATGTACCGTTACATACAAGGCATTAAGAAACACAGGAAGTGACGGACAAGAAGTCGTTCTTTACCCACAAATCTCACACTGTCACATTCACCTTGACCTTGTCTTAGTCCTTGTCTCAGGAATCATTGTCAGTCAAGTATAGCTGAAACAAGGAGTTGGTGGGTTGTTGTTTTTTGCATTATGCCAATAGTCATAAAAACACATTGAATAAATTAAACAAAGAACCGTTATTATGAAGAGTATTCCAAAGAGGAAGCTAACACAAAGTCTTAAAACATAATTAAAATATTAAAACATAATGTAGCCATTATCATTTATTTTAATAAGTCAGCCTGTAGAGCCTATAAGAAGAAGATGTATTATATAAGAAAAATAACTACATGAATGTGTCAGTTGTGAAATTCTAACATTGTCTCTTGAGTCTCTCTTAAATGAATTGTCGATCATCATTAAGATGATGTCCTGCTGACCATGCAATCCAGATCTGATATATTTTAGTCTCTTGACGCATTACGATGAGGAATAGTTAGGCAACATATGCATTTCCAGCCTTCTTTATCTGAATAGATGAATAAATAAATCTGAACCATACATTTTATCTATATATATTTTCTCCACTAGAATGAGGGAAAGTGAGATGTCTGGTGTCAAGCTGTACATTCTGCTTTGTGTGTGCTGGCCTCCGGAGGAGCAAATGACTTGTTGGGAAGAATTCACTGTGAAATGGGATGTGATGCAGCACAGAGGTGTTTCAGTCCCAGCGGCTGTTTTGCCGGACTGTGCTGACTGTTGCCCGCCTGCCTCCTCCAACATCTCCTCCACCGCCTCTTTCGCTCCCTCTTCCATGTTCACTTAATAGCATCAATTTTCCTGTGGCTATCCTTCCTGTGAATAAGATCACGCTGAGAATTTGCTGCTCTTAATTATTGCGTCTTAATAGACAAAGCCTGAGCTCCAACTCTCTGGTGTAGCTCACGTTGATCCGTACCAGAGAGGCTGGTGCCTTACCAGAGGCGCTAGCATCAAGTGCACTGCTCAGATATAGTGGTGTGGTATTACAAAAAAGGTCCTGGGTGCAGTTCCCCAGTGTGCGAGAGGCCGTTCTGGTGGTACTCAAGAAGTTAAGCCACTTCAAACTAAGGAAGGGTCATTTTCCTTTATTAAATTGAATTAAAGATCACTAATTCTTCTTAACACCCACTCAAAATATTACTTGTGTGCTGCTTGGTTAACCTCTTGTGCTCAATTTAATTGATTTTTGTTGTTGTTTTACAACTGTTTTAACTGAGTTCTATGCCAGACCAAGGCAGCTCAAGTTTTGTTTTCTTTTTAGTCGTTTCTAAAAAATAATTGAAGCCAAGTCTATATAGTTTAGTTCAGAACATGGACTGGGTAAAATGCAGAGATCAAATTTTACTGGACCCCAGTTAGGGGTGACCGTTAAAGTCTTATAAACCTTATAAATATGTGTGCATCTGTGCATATTGCCGATTCCAGCAGGAAGACAAAGTCAAAGTAAATAAGTGGGTGGTGTCGTGCAGAGTGGGGAAGTTACAGTGGCTTTGCGGTCACACGGCGAGATGCCGAGGATGATAAAACCATCTTTCTCTCGGACAGCCCACCGTAATAGACTTGATTCGGTCCACTCACCCACCCGGCCCTACCTGCCTTTAATCTCATGGTGGTCTACCTCATTCTTCCTCTCTTCCACGCCAGCCAAAGGAAAGTGGGGAGGGGTGGAGGGGTTGGGGGCAAGAGAGGGATGTGCCGCTGTTTGTCGCTCTCAGCAGGGCCAGGAAATGCGTCTGACAAAAATCTAATCAGGCTGGTCAGAAGGTGAATACAGCCGGCGTCTCCACTGAGCCGCAACTTGTGTCATCACAGAGCTGATGAACAAGATGAACAGCCGACCAGACGTCCGTCCGCCCATCCAAACGTCCATTCATTCACTCATCCTGTATCAGAGCATGCCATTGGGTGAAGCTGCATCCCAGGTGACACACAGCGGCAGTTGAAGATGGATGGTAAAGTGGAGTTTAGCTCAGTACAAGTGCACTTTAGCTGGAGATTGAAAGTAAAGGCTTAAGATGTCCACAGAGATGTTCTCATCAGAGTCAACGGAGGGCATGCAAGGGATTTCAAATTCCGCAGATTTCAGCTCGGCAGCCACCAGCACGATCTAGAGCAGCAATTAAAGGCTTCAGACCACAGCTTTAGGCTCCTGATAGAAATATAAGAGATCTGGACTGGATGTCCACACCAAGTCTCGGGAGGAACATTCTCATCTGCATGCTTAGCCGGCCTTGGGGAAAACAGGGGACCGTGAATCAGTATGTGAGCTTTGGAAAAAGAAGTGCTCCTGATATCCAGCGACTCCTCTGTTCCCAAAGCTGTAGTGGAATCATAACTCCAGCATCATGCAAAATCAGACTCACATTTCCTTCATCAGGTCCCATCAGCCAGCCTTCTCCTTCATCATGAGCAGCAGAGAAAGGTCATTATACTAGGAAAAATGACCTCTCCAGCATTAGATCATTCAGTCCCCTCCGCCCCCATTCTCTTTTTGCTGTTTGGCAGAAGGTAACTTGAAAGCAACCTGGATCTGACACTCTACTCTCCTACTCTTTGACTATATGAATGCTGTCACCAAGCAAGCATTGTCTAACCTGTGCTTCAGTTGGTCAGGTACACTATGGACTACCATGGAGACACCTCTGTCCAATCACGCTCACATCAATGGCGATATTGAGACTGAAGCGCACATGCACAATGTGATCCAAAGTGAATGTCTTTCTGAAAGTGTTTCGCTTCCTGAAAGCAATGCATGTCAGCGACCTGCTTCCAGACACATCAAGCCCAAATGAAGCTTCCTCAAATGATGGCACGGAATGAAAACGCTAAGGTTTTTTTGTTTTTTTTCTCTCTCTCTGGCGAGGCTTCATATTCGCATTTACGAAAAATACGGAATGATGAAGCTCCCTGACAATCGAGCGCACTTACGCAGCAGGCGCTGTAAAACATCTGTTGAAAGCTGAGTATAATTCATTCCCCAAAACACTCATGCGCGGCGGGTAATAAAACGTACGCACTCTTTCTTCATTTGTCAGAGTACAGACGCATGCGTTTTGTTGGCTTGTTTGTTTGCCTCTCAGACTGAGAGTGTCTACAAACTTAATAACTGTGGCAAAAAAAAAAAAGACACAAGCCAGAAATACTGTGGCAATTTCATTTTGGTGACAAGGCAAAATGTAAATAACGAGGTGGACATTACACGCACGGACTGAACAGGTATGATTTTGAAAGGAAGCTTCATCGATTTTAATTGTATTAAACGAAAAGAGGCACACAGACTATATAAAGCTACAAAGTGCAGCCAATGTCAAAGTGCAAAAAGAATGATTAAAGTGCAAGGGTAATTAAAATAATCACTGCGGCATAATTCTGGTGCTGCCTAATAAATCTGTGACAAGGAAATACAACTTCCTCTTTAATTATCCATTAAAATTATCACCAAAAACTTCTCGGCAGAATTAAGTTCCGGTGTCTTACTTTTGCTTGTTATGCCCGTGTCATCCGTCCGTCCGTTCGTCCGTCGTCTGTACCCGCTCGTCCTGCTCCAGGGTTGCGGGAGTTTGCTGGAGACTATGTCAGGTGTCACAGTGGGAAGGCAGGGTTGCACTCTGAACAAGTGGCCTGTTCATCACAGGGTCACATAGAAAGATAAACCAACTCTCCACTGTGTTACCACATGCACAAGACAGTCCAGCCTTATTTCAAGGTTGCTTTCAAGATTTTGAATTGCATTTTTCATTTCAATAATCCAAGTGAGGCTGTTGTTTTTCTAATGAAAGACATGGCTGCAAAAATTTTGCAGCCCTAAAAAAATTCACATCATGCAGGAAAATCAGGATTCCTGACTTCTCGCTCGGTGGAATTCCACATTTTACACTTAAGGCTCAGACTTTTACCTTGACTACAGAAGAAAAAGGTGAAAACATTAATAAAACGGTTGTAGTGTTTTTCCACCATGTATCCGCCTCGTATGCTGAAGGTTATGTGTTAATGAGCACTTTGCATATTTTCAGAATCCTTTGAATCAACGTTGCACGCGGGGAAAAAAAAAAATCTACATTGCTGCTCAGAGCACTGCTTTGCACAGCATGCAGTGCAGCCTTGAAATCCTCCTCCTCCTCCCCGTCCCCTCCTCCTTTCTGTGTCCCAAAGATTACCAGATACTCATTTACAGTTCTGAGCATTTGTCATCCGCTGTTTTTTTGTCGTCCACCTCACTGGACATGCAAGGCCAAACAGTTGTAACCCGGGAGCTTGCGGCAAACGCTCACAGTTCCCCCCTCTCTCTCTCTCTCTCTCTCCGCATCGCCCTCCCAACCCCTTTTGAAATGGTGGCTATGAATCTTCATTGCACCCATTGGTGTGGAAAGCAGCACCCTCCTAAATGACTATTGATGATAATGCCACACGGTAAGGAATGTGAACACGGTATGGAAAGCCTGGAGGCGGCGCTGTGGCCAGGAAAAGCCTATGGGGGGCGGTGGGGTTAAGGGGGGGGGGGCATTTTCTCAAGAGGCACGTCGGGGGGGGTTACAAATAAATAGCCCCGGTACATTTATGAGTAATTACAGGCTCCAAACTCCACTTTAAATGAGATGCTTCAGCAATTGATTGTTCAAGCTTTGTCCAGTTGAGAGTAGCCTGGTTGTAAAACATTCATTCAAGTAGGGAACAATTAAAAGGCCAAAACTCTCTCTGTTTTTGTGATGTTATGTTTTATATTTTGCAAAATAATCCCTATTAAAATGAAACCATATGCTCTCAAAGCAATCATTTTCCACATGAAAGGGTAATTTTGTGAGTATTAAATAATTTCCCAGTCTCTAAAAACTGAGCTGTTGACTGCAGATTGCTGCACTTATCATCAAAGACAGTGAAAAATTGGTATCCACAGTCTCTGCAAGATTGGGACGCTTCTATTTTTTTTTTCCTTTTGTTTTTTTTCCCCCTCTCACTACCGCAAGACAACAACTCTTGCAGCTCGCTGCTGGGTCTTATGTGCGCTGGCGATATGCGCTCCCCCGAGGGCCGCACAGCTTGTCCTTGGTAGTGCGGAACTATGAAAAGTTACCCAGACAGTTCAGTAATCATCTGTTTACAAGCCCTGAGAAAGACAAGAGGTGTTGCCAAAAATACTGATGCCATTCGTCTCAGGGATTCAAGACCTGCAAGAGTGCAGCTATGCTATAGCGTGTGTGCATATATTTATTTTATACATACACACACACACACACATGCACATATATAACAACGTGTTTTTTCATTTCTGATTGCCTTGATTAGATAGAAAATAATTCGATTTTTTTCAGTGAGCTTTCACACGAATGAATGGGTGCGGATCCAGAGCGCCATATCATAAAGAGCAGAGCAGATGGAGGTGATGTTGAATAAGATTATACTTTAACAGTTATAATAATAGTAGAATCTGCTATTTTTGGGGGATTTATTTCTATAAATGTGTCTGTTGTCAGTCTGAGTAGCACTTTGACATACTTTTATAATTGCCTTCATTTGAGGAATTATTTTCATCCCCCTGTTCCTTTGGAGTTGACTTTTGAGATTGATTTATTTTTAAGTGTTAGTGTGTGTGCGCGTGTGTGCGCGTGTGTATGTGTGTGTGGGTGGGGGGGGGGTAGTGAGCGCGCACGCATCATCATTTATCCATTACTGCTCACCTGTCTGAAGTGCTATAAGTGAGACATAGAACAGCAGCTGTTTAAAGTTTGCAGGTACGTGTGTGCGTTATTAATGCATGAATGACAGGAATTGGGCTATAAATAACAAAGACAGGTGCAACTGCTTAAGTTGGACCACTGAGGCCTTGGCGCTGGTGCTCACACTCACCATGTCATGATGAACAGACGGGATGATAATAGAAAAACAGAGAGCTCAGAATTGTTCTTGGTCAGTCAACTCTGTCATCAAGTTGTCCGTGTGCCACTTTACAAACGGCTCCTTGGTCACCTGATGACACACTGGGAAGTTGCATTCTTCTGAAAACAAACAGCAGCAGAATTCTCCTCCAGCATGCCATTGTTTTTACACAATTCCTCAGTGACACAGAGCTATTAGAATGTACAGTCAAACTTTTTGCCCTCTACGCTGGAGCACCTTATATACCATGTTGTGAGCTATATTAAAAATAAATATACAGGCTGCCACAGAGATTTTAATGCTCATCTGGCAGAGTTCATAAAACACGGCAATGGGCTATAACAAATCAATGTACAGATGATGAAGCTGCGCCGCTTATCATATTTCACCGCTGTCTCTCATAATGACGGCTCTGAAGGAAGGATGTCTCATTTTGTTTAATGCCTCTTGCGTAGGCTCCTTTCCTTCTTTCCTGTGTCTCTCTTCCTCTCCGCCGCCATTTGGTCCTGATGAGAGGAGGAGGCTCAGGCTCGAGGTGAGAAATGAGGGGAGAATAAAAATGAGACACATCGGGAATGTAGGATCAGGGATTCAGAACGACGTTTGAACTCATAGACATGTGGGGGAAAAAAGATGATAACACGTCCGGTGTTGTTTTAGATTTTCAACTCATTTCCAAGGTTTTTATCTACGGCTCCACAGTCTCTGGAGTTCATTTGGCATTTTCTCAACATTCAGCACTGTGTGCACTGTGTCAGAGTGCCTTTTTTGACTCTCAAAACAGATACAGATGTATGACTGTTGGAGGGTTAGATGTGTTGTAGTGTCCAAGTTTCCACTTCATGTCTTAAAGTGCGTTTCAAAGCATAGCTGTAAATTCCTAAATGGAACCGGTGACACCATCCTCTTCCTTTCTCCCACCAAGGCCACACAGTTAAGCAGTAGACAGCGTCACAGTCTCTGGCAGTGGTTTACCAGATCCTAATCGAGACTTTAATGGAATCTGGAACTCTCACAGCAACGTGAAAACCCAGCGGTGAGCGTCGGGGCTTTATCTTTGCCCTGCTGCTCTCCCTCCTTCTTCTGGTCGGCCGGCGATGTGGAGCGGCGCAGCAAGGAGGGGAGCCGTCTCACCCAAGATTTTCTGGAGGCCTTGACAGAACGGATGGGTCTCCATTACGCTAATGAGGCTACAGGAATGGCTGCCACGCTTCCCTCATTTATGCCATCTCAGCCTGCGCCCTTCTGCAGGGAATTCGCTCCTTACCCAGTAATAGCCTACTCAGTCTTCTTTTACTCTCCCTCATTCTTGTTCTCCGCTCTTATTCCCTTTGCACTTGCTCCGAAATGTACAAGCGCCGCGCACATTTGTGTACATGCACCTGGGCGGCACATATCACAGGGGAAGCCTGATGTCAGAGAGAGAGACAGATGCTGATATGCTCGAATGCCAAACTTGTCCTTCTTGTCCTCTCCCACAGAACCAAGACTTGCACGTCTAACTATGAGAGGCAGAATCGATAGAAAATCTGACTTTCTTTTCTACTTTTATGTAAATTCTGTCACTCGCAACACGTCCAAACAAATGTTTCCTTGTTGTCCCTTTGAGTCGCCCTTTTAAAAATGAGGCTGAAAGCGCAAAGGTCTACCCTTCACATTCTGGGGTCTATGTGTTGCACTCACACCTACCTCGCAAATCTGTTGTACAGGTTGCCAGGATGACAGTTGAGATGGACTGAATCTGATCATGAATCTGACCGGTGAAAACACTTTTGTTCAGACTGGAGCAACTCTGCTTGCTCTTGTTGTGCAGATGTCACCTGTCCAGCAGAAACACGTGAACCTCAACATGGCTTTTCAACCCCTTCTCATGGTCCGGCATGGACCACAGTGATAATCCAAGGCTGACCCCAGTCTTGCTCTTTTGTTGGCCTGGCAGCCCCTGAGACAGATAAGAAAATAAAGCTACGTCTCTGAGCCGTTTCTCCGCTTAACCTGAAACCTGGCAACTCCTGAGCTTCTGAGGTCAGTGACGACACTGAGATTTGTCATAGTTCCGCTCTTGCCTCAGGGATCACAGACTGTAAATATTGTATTGCGTACATCTTGGACTTTTTTAATTGTATTTTAATGTTTTATTTTTCATTGTTCACAACTGTAATATTTGCTTTTGGCTAAAATACACAGTCATTTCTGTAGATGTTTGTCAATTCCTTGTCATTTTTATCTGTGTTACCTTCTTCAGTTAGTTATATACGTTATATAAGTGTTAAAATAACCCTTAATACATTTTACCCAGATTACTTCCTCTTCTTTGTCATGAATCGTTAAATCAATTTTCATATTTTAAATTCACCAACATCAGGAGTATTTGGAGAAAAACTTTTAAAGTCAGAATTTTCTGTTAACTGATTCAGTTTTGGAGTTCTCAAAAGTTTGTAATATTAACATTAGTAATATTCTTGGGGAAACATAAACCTATTAATCAATAATCATATTTTCTTCTTCTTCTTCTTCTTCTTGTTAAAATTTGTTTGTGGTTCATGTTCATAGTGTGTGATTTTGAATTATTAAGAATTCTGTATACTAATAAAACTCTATTTTAATCCAAAATAAAGATGAGAGCAGGATCTATTTCAGTGTCTTGTGTTTGTTTTAGCGAATGCCTCTCTGTTTCCATGAAGTCCTGGATGGAGTGCTGGCTGCTGGCATCAAGGCTCAGACTGCTTTCATTTCTGCTCCTCTTTCATGAATTATTTTATTAATAAAGTTCAGACAGTGATCCTTCCAATGGTTCTCCAGAACAACACACCTCTTTCTCTGATGGGCAAACACTAGTCTTACAGTTGAAAACAATGAACTGCATTAAAGACCTTCACCTTCAATCTGCCGTGAGGTTAAATTTGATGGGGTTAAATGAATTTGATGGTTATGAGCAGCTGCTTCATTTGAATGCCAGCATTGCTTACAGTTGCTCTTTATTACACATGCTTGAGCTACATGAGAGTGTGCTCTCTTTGCATGGCAGTGGGGGTCTTACAGCCAAAAAGGTTTATGATAATCTGATATTAGAGCTGACCAATAAGATTTGTTAGTAGCCATTTACTGTGGCTGACCTCTATGCACTCTAGCCATATTAGAATACTGCATACATACTGATATCTTGAGCAAAAGCCATTGTCGACAAGTCTGAGTAGCTTCATCTTCATCATCTTTTTTTCAAAGCCACTTGTAGCAATTACATTTTTCACATCAATTGACGCAGATAAAAAATAAATAAATAAATAAGTTGACTGGAGCCTGGCAGGGCAGAAATTCAGAGATGAAACCCATGCAATCCTTCAGCCGTGCTTACATAGCGGAACTTTCAAGAAGGTTTGAGCAATGTGATTCTCTGACCCTCTAGCTAAGAAACAGTTGAACATTTCTGTTGTTCCCTGTCATGAATTTGAGTTAAACTGTATTATTTCTGATGAAAAAAGTTAATCTGCTCTATCAAAAGTACTATGTTTGCACCTGTGTTGGGTATCAACCATAAATTCTGTACATAATGCCAAAAATGTGTCAGCTTCTGGCCTGGAAGTATAAGTATACAATACTCAAACTGCAAACCTCCTGCTCTGAAAGGAAAAACCTGATATGATTCTTGCAACTGGCTGTTCACTAGGAAAAAAAAAAAAAAACCTGTTGTGTATGCCACACTGGTTGCCTTTTTCAGCAGAAGACTGTTGATGTGGCGCCCACAATGACTGAGGCCTTGGCTCTTTGAACCCTGAAATGGCTTCAAAACTCTGTGTAAAGGCGAGCGATACTTAACACTCCGGCACAAACAAAACTAAATGGAAAGCAGGCAGCTTCTCTTCTTCTGTGCCCTTGAAAAGATCACCGTGGTTGCAGCACACAAAGAATAATGCAAAGCCGACTGTCTGTTTACAGTCTAGCCAATGTTTTTACAACCCTTTATCTCTTATTTTCTATAACAGGCAGCACAGTCGAGGAATAAATACACTACCCACTCCGTTTTTTGTTTTTTTTTCCAGCATCGAGGCAAAATTGCAGAGCCACAGGTCAAAGCACCATCTGCCTCTAAGCTCTATTATATGGCGATATGGGTCAACAGAAGATCAGCCAAGAAAAAACTGAATTCCCCGTGCATCACGTTGTCATTACAATTGGTGTTAAATTGTATCTTATAGTTTATTTTCTCAGTTTCGCTGTTTTCTTTTCGGTTTTCGGTTTCGCAGTGTTGTGCTGTTTATTTTACAACCCGAGGCAAAGGTATTGTGTTGTGATTCCAGTTTTGTTTTGTTTGTTTTTCCCTTAGCCAATACCACCATGGAAAATCTGGGCTGAACATCCACCATTACCACAAAATTTAATAAAAGAGAATATAGATGCATGACATTTCACTCCAGGAGTCCTCCAATCCCAGCGGTCATGGTTTAAATGCTATTGATCTAATTCTGGCGCAAACAGAGGTGGAAAATTGCCAAGCCTGACTTGTTGCAGTCACACAGTCACAAAGCTCTCAGGTACCTTTTTAACAGATAAAATTCTTCCAAGCCCATGTTTACACATTCTATAGCAGGCTAGTTGAATGGCAGTAAACAGTAGCAGTAGTAATTGCAGTAAACACACCAGGGCGTGTGAGGTTTTTCATTCTACAAAAGAAAATAAGTGTTAGTTTATTAGCCTGTGAGTTTTTGAAAGTGCCTCATTGTGTGTGTGTGTGTGTGTGTGTGTGTGTGTGTGTGTGTGTGTGTGTGTGTGTGTGTGTGTGTGTGTGTTCGGGAATATGTATTTAATCTCAATCATAATGTAAATGAACAGCACACAGATAATTCCACCTTGGGGTAGGCAGTCTCCTGAGTAAGATCAACTAATTAACTCATTGCCAGAAGAAGTCCTTTTTATCAAATCCCTCCCTCTAATTGGGAGACAGGATGTTAATTTTTAGTGTGTGCACAGCGAGCCAAGAACACACAATGTCAGCAGCGATTGCGGCAAAGCATCGTTACACAACGAGACGCTGCAGTTCAAAGCGCTTCATGCATGCTGTGTGTGTTAGTGGGGGATGCGCCGATTTAAGGATGTCTGAACTTTTTAAAGGCCACATTAAGTAAAACTCATCAGTGGGAAATTAGGAGGCTTGCGAATTAACCTGTCATGATCACTCTGCATGACATGCTGTTTATTAAAACGGTGGCCAAGAGACAAACCATTCTGCTGCATTTAGCACGTTAACTTATTACTTAGCTCATTCAAGCTTTGTAGAGTTGCATGAAGTCTCTTCACAATAAAAGCTTAGTTAACCATTACTGCAGAATCTCACTGCAACAGACCAGGCTATCAGTTATGGCTTATTATTAACCCCTTAACCCAACTAAAAGCTTCTCACAACTCAGATCAACACAAAGTTGTACAGCTATGCAACTCGACTCTTTATGCGTGCATTATTAAGTAGGAAAAGTGTAAGGTTTTGGTTTTTGTCTTGTTTTTTGAATCCAAGCTCTAAATTTAGCAGTTTCGGTTTTTGAAACAGTTTGAATAATGCAGTTCATTGCTTTGCTTTACTCTTCCACAGCTTTGGTGAAGGTTCCAACTCTTTCCTGCTCTTTCCAAATGCCTTATATGAGCTTCGACCTAGATAGATTTTGGGCCTGATTCAGCTAATGCTCCATCTGGTGTCCATCAGGTTGGTTTTCTTTTCTTTTCTTTTTTTTTTTTACAACAGCAATAATGCAGTGAAACATCTGAAGTGTCAGCACCCTCGGGTGGGCACATGGTGGCTTCACTGTAGCCTCTGACCATTTTGGGTCCACTGCTTTAGCCAATAGGAAGAGGTGGAGATGTGCCATCTGTCTTTATTTTGTTTCATGTACAGGACACTTAACTCCCAACTTGTAGGTGTCCCAAGCAGCCCTATAAAGCACTTGGCTTAATCATTTCCATACCCAGGACCTATCTCAGCAGTAAGCCGGTGGCATGAGAGAACATCCCACTCACAAAGCCACCTCAGCACTTCTCTGTTTTAATGGTCACAGATTACGGGCACAGCCGAGTCCTTCAGGGAATTGCTGAGCAGTTCAGAACAGACATTTAACATAGAGCGCACCAAACGGGCCTGTGGTCTGTTTTAAAGGGGTGGCTTTTGGTAATCAATTGCTTGTTTACCTTTAACAAAGTCATGTCTGCACACCTGTGGCTCTCATCTCCAACGGAAATGCACTTTTTTATTATCATTACAGCGGCCAGATTGATACAGGAGACGGTCAAGAACTGTGGTTTGTTGATTTCTGAGCTATCAGTCATCAGCTTGTGGACCAGTATTGTTAATCTGAGGGTCCAGATATCAACACTGCCAGAGAAAAGGCGGTAAACTGTCATTAAACTCAAGCATTTACAAGTGAAATAGACCTTTGTGCCCTGCAGAAATTTTGACTAAATGTATTATATATTTTTTTTGAAGAATGATTGGGCTAATTATCAGAGAGTTTGTCTCTCTGCTCCTGTCCACTTGTTTTTAAAAATAGGGCCATTAAAATGGGCCAGTGAGAGATTTTAGTCTCTGTATAGTATTTACCAACTAATTTTCCTGCCGGAGGTGATTTCTTTAAAAAAAAATGATCTTTTACTTTTACTTCTATATGATATGAAAAAAGTTCATGCAATTAATGCGTTGCCATTCACTTATATGCCTACACATTGTTAGTATTTACTCTCACGTCGCCACATTTGCATTTTCCTGAAGGCTTTTGCGTTACTCATCACTAACGGCCCGTGTTTGGCAAGCTTGCATTTTACATTCCACAACATGTATGTTGTTAAGGGCTGGCTGAGGAGCTGACGAATGGCTTTTCGTGCCGAACACAAACCTGATCAAGCTTTACGGGCCGCTTTGATGAGACAGCATCTAGAGCAGCGAGACCGCGGCGCTCGCTGTGATCACATCATTAATCCAAACACTCGGTAACCATCGGCTGCGTCGACGCCGCGTGTTTCCTCCCACATTAACAAATGTTCAATATTAATCATTAAAAGAGATGCGGGCGGGCTAGAGTTCAAAGCAAACTCGCACAAGTCAGGAGACAGGTTGCCAACTTGGCCTGTTTCATCACGGAGCGGCGCTCGTTTTTTTTCCCTGCACTGATTCATCTACCAATCAACTTAACGCAAATCTTCAAGATGAATGGAATCCATTATCTTTGCGCCGCTTTGAAGGTCAGCCAGCTAACTTTTAAAGTTATTGTCCAAAAATAGGACACAGCGGTGGCAGGAAAACATTTCCACTTTCGACAGTTACCTTCGCTGGATGTCAGAAATTTCTCATTTGGCGTTGACAGGGTGCTGCTGGGAGCAGAGCAGCATCACTCAGGGGCCGCTAGCCGGCGGTGGCTCCTATCTCTCCCCGCCCCCCCACCCCCAGCCAGCCAGCCGCTCTCCTCTGCAAATACACCTCCATGCCTGCTGACACAACCTACGGACAGCCAGCACTAGTGTGGGCTCCCGACTCTCAGCTACACCGCGTGTTGGCAAGCTGACAAGAGAGAAGCAGCACAGCTGCGCTTCAGTACAGTATCACCGAGCCAAGTGATGTAAAAAGTTGTTGCCGTAAAGCCGCGGCTGCGAGGCCAGATATCATTGTTTGTAAAAAAGAAGAGATACTGTCGTCACCTGAGCCTAGTTGCTGCCTTTACATTTAACGTAATTGGCCTCAAGCAAAAGTAGCAACGGCTCAGGTTCAGGGATGGAGTTTGTTTGGCGTTTTCTTGCCCTTTTGACATTTCCATGAGCAATGACCCCAGACGACGCCCTTTACTCCTCAGACAGCCCTGAAGTAATTAATAGTTGACTTAGAGGGATTATGCGACATGAACATGCCTTTGTTTTGGTGACCTTGGAGAGGTTGACTAATCTCTCTAATTGAGTGCTTGTAAACACTATTGTTCCCACTCTGTTCCAATGTCAGTTTGCTCATGTTTGTTGATGAGTTCTCGCGCAGTATCTCTGAGTGTTCACAGCAGCGGTTGGGAGGTATTATGACAATCTATTTATCTGGCAGCTATTTGGCAGCAGGAGACGCCGCTTCAAGTCAACTGCGTCAGATCAGGGAATGGCGCTCATAATTAATGCATCCAAAAACAGGAGAGGAAAAATAACGTTGTATGAAAGTCACATGTAATATTAAAATCGTGTTTCCAGCCTTCCCCCGTCTGTCGTACTCTGTGCGGTTTCAGTGGAGAGTGTTGCTCAATATTCATGCACTAATAGTATTTCTGCATTTTACAATGGGATGATGGATTTCCCTGTCTATACGCTCCTTGAAAATGTAGTTTCATACATATTTAATAGGGTCCTCTAAACAATTTTTACATGTTGTCATCTTCAATGATACATACCATCAGACTTGTAGAAAAAAGTGTTCCCACCCCCCCTCCTGTGCAGCACCGCTATTGCCACCACACCCACTTTGTTCGAGTGCCAGGTCAGTATTTATTATTAAATCTTTCAGCCCCGGCACAAATGGATGCCTGCGGCCTCAAAGCATCCATAGTCACCCGTGCTGGTGTGATAGATTAGCAGACAAAGACACAAATTTGAATGATATGATTGTCTTTAAAAAAAAAAAAAAAAAACATGTTGCGGGAGCTCATGGATGCGGCCAAGCTCGGTGGAAAACATCAATCACATCATCCCCCAGGCTGCGCCTATACATGCCGAAGCAAATGTGCCTCTTTATTGACAGTAGCAGAAAATTAATGTCGACAAGATACACGTTATGGTAATAAATCACAAGATTGCACATTATGTGTGGACAAGCCCCAGTACATGCAAGTGGTGCCTAGGTAGACCTCTTAATTTACATCATTGGCTGCCCGCGTGTACAGACAATGACACAGAGTAGCCACATAATGAAGCAGCAACACTGTGATCGTCATCAGGAAGCACATGGGCCAAACACTGCAGTCAACGCCAGTGCTGTGGCATTGAGTGTCACTGACGGCCGAGGCCAGTTTGAGAACAGACAGAGGTGATACGGCAGCTGTCAATTTATATACAAAAGTGCCTATTTCCATGTTTCTTCCATGCTGTTTACCCCCCAGCAGGGTTGCACTCTCTCTGGCAGGATTCTACGCACTCAGGTTGATTTGGGTTCAGGCCAGTGTCTTCGGCCAACACGCGGATGCACATTCTGTTGATGGATCATAAATCATTTCGTATAACGGCTCACATCTTTGACCTAAAAGAACTTTCGCAATTCATTTCCACATCCCATCAATGTACAGATAAAGAAGCATGACGTAAGAAGACCGTTGTTCTGTTTGCTCAAAAAGTTGCGGCGATGCGAAAAACTGTGCAGGTTTCGTCCTCTTCAAACAAGTCATTTCATTTCTTTATGGCCTAAAATGAGGCAATTTCATTGGAAATGTTTAGACGCTTGTTTCAAGCACTTATCATGCCTTAATGAGTTTCTGTCCTTTGTGTGAGTGCTTTGAAAGCCCTTGGCTGCAGCTGAGTCCAAATGATACTCGTAAGCGTTCAATTCTATCTCACTGGAGTGTTGGGAGGATTTGTAAGTTCATTCAGCACAGGTTATCGCTAACTTTGTACCCATTGTGTCAGGGTAACATTTTCCGAGGCAAAGTCCTTGTAAAATAATTAATGCTCAGATTTTATTTTGGCCCAATTTAATTTTTCATGGTAAACCCGCATATTGAAAAAGCCGGTTGAATCAGAAGCAGCAGAGACGTTTCAGCGTAATCAGATCATAGCACACGCGATCAGTTAGAACTCTGAATTACAACACTTAACCAACCACTCAAACTTTAAGCAGCTGGGCTTCAAGTGCGTCCTTGCCAGGATTTTAACTCGTAGCACTTTGTGGATCAAGCAAGGCAACGCAGACACTGATTCTCAGTTGATGTCTGCACGGGGCTGTTTGTCAGTTTTTAACTCCTTCACTTCAGGCCAGTTACAAGTTTATCACAGCTCTGGCACCATACAATTATTCTAAGCCTTTGAGCAACTGCTCCAAAGTGTATTTCTGTTGTGAACTTCTCAGAAGTTCACAACAAGAATTGGGAACAAAGAATTGGACACCTCTGTAATTTGTACCAACAAACTGTGAAGGTTTTATTCCAGCCAAAATTAAATCTTCAGCTGGAAATTGTTTGTGGGCTTTTATCAGGTTTGACCATAAAATTGCAGCCCTCTTTCTGAAAAACAGCAGGATTGTATAAGTATAGTTTAGACCGAGTCCAACTGTGTTTATAATGGGGCGCATGGCAGGCTTTAACATTTAACTTGTAATTTTCTCTCCTCTCAAACCACCAACTAGTAGAAAAATACATTTTAATATGTTTTGCAGCTTCAACAGCCATACAATTGCAATGATTCAAATAATCAGGAATGTCAGATAATACATCTCAAGCATCTGCAAATGCTGCTCTTTGCTATCAGTGCCTTGATGACAACTGCTTTAAATAGACCAGTGTTCAGAGGACAGGGACTCTATTGAATGTGTGCATCTGCTATCCCATAATCAAGTTGGAGTTCCATTAACAGAGCTCTGTCTTCAGCTAAATGTCTCCCACATTAAAAGATTTAGAAACTACCCTTTCCCGCATCCTCTCCCACGCCAAACTGTGTCGTTGTCTAATTCATTTACCCTTGTTTCCATTGCCCACCAACAATATAATGGCAGTGGTAAGTGACGTACAAAAGCAGAAAATTGAAATGGGAATGACATTAGCAACCCAGCAACACTTACTGGCCTCTTCTGCCCGAACCGCAATCCCTGAGTGCATGAATGCACAGAGCCTCATAATAAGCCAGAAAGAGGAAGTCACCAGAAGAGAGTGATACATCTGCTTTGTGGTGCATACAGGCTGCTTCATGCCAGTGTGCAGCCAGAACCCTCAAGGCTTTAAAGGGGTCCATGGGAATCCATCTCCCCACCGCTGTCAGCTTTCTAAAGTTGTAGCTACAAGGTCACATGGCTTAAGTGATATTTTTTATGATTATCAACAGCAATTGAAATTGGTGGAAAGCTTTCAAAAGCTATTTCCTACAATATTACACAGTCCCATGATGGTATTCATTATGGTTCTGATCAGAAGATGGAAGGGATCAATGGAAGTGTTTGTGAAGGCATAAACAAACAGCTACTAGTCTCTGGTTTCAAAGGTCAGAGCATCATATCCCAGTATGCTGTAAGCAAAATTATGCACATATCAGACTGTGCTTTAGCATCGCTGTAAAAAAATGATGTGAGTGCAGCAGCTCTGAGGTTATTAGCACACTGAAATCCTCTCAGGGACTGTTGCTAACATGCTAATGATATGTGGGAATAATATCGCATTGGTGGTGATCATCAAAAAAAACATTGATGTAACCGATGATAATGGTTCATTATTGGTATTTTGGGACCCTGAAACTAATGTGATGCCATTTGCCTTATTTAGCCAAACAGCAGAGCCGAAGCAAAGGTCGAGGGTTCGTTGAGGTGTGTGTGTGTGTGTGTGTGTGTGTGTGAGAGAGAGAGAGAGAGAGAGAGAGAGAGAGATTACTGCAATACTGTGGAGACAATTCTCTCCTGTATCTACAAACATGATAGCCCTCATAAGGAAGTGTGTAATTATAGCAAAGTGCCTTCAGTGGCTGTAAAAAGGTGGTGATGTGGGGTAGATATAGAGTCGGGAAGATCCATTTGGCCATTCTCAGTGCTGACCGTGTGCAATATTAACTGTCGGAGCAGACGCAGCGTGACTAAACCAAAACAAGACAATCATCACTCAACTTTTTATAAAAATGAGCCACTTTCAAACAAAAACTTTGCACAATAACTCGCAAAATCACTCCAGCGTCATAACAGCAGCAACAGAATGGGCAAAGTAAAACCGGACACACGCTGGCTTCATTTAACATTCTGTTTTGAATCTATTTATCCAAAACTCATCTGTTCCAACTGCACCGTGCCTATGTTTTGTTTTGTTGTTTTTTTTTCATTGTTATTTTGTCCTCATCCTCAGCCTTATTGGGGTGAAGCAGAAGTTCTGCATTGTAACTTTTAAAGGGATAGAAATAAGAAGATGTGACTGAATATTTTACCATCATCTACATATAATTTCTGTGTCCAGCCACACGTTATACAGCTGATAAAAACTGTATTTATAATGGAGATTACAAGTCCTCAACCCTCCTACTGGGGGAAACATACAGGACTGGCTAGGTAATGGCTGAGCAGGAAAAAAAAAGGAAATGATGTTTGTGTTCACACACAAACAGCCCCACCAGGGAACTCCTAGAGATGTTCGAGGAAGCAGCGATAAAAGAGGGGGAAAAAATGAGGGTTTCAGAAAAGTGGTGCATTCTAATGATATGGAATCAGACACTGGACTATCATGCACATCGTGTTTTGGAATAAATGAATACATTTTAGTGGACGAGCCTCCCACAACCTGGGACCGACTCAAGCCCAGTTACTGCACAGTTACTGCATGGTCAACTACTTCAGAGATCCTTGATTGATGAGGAACAACAGTGCATAATAAATATTTGCTTTTGATTTAAATGTGGCCGATGTGTTGTGCTATGTTTTGCTTCTCGGTGAGGCTCTCCAAGCCAGCCTGGGGCTCTAACTTCATGTTGGCTGGCGTTTGCCTCCTTCTCCGAGGGGGACGCAAGCAAGGGCAGGGATTAAATTGCATTAGCCGTGTAATGATTTCCCTTGAAATGGATCATGACAAAAATGAGTGTCTTGGGCAGTGCAGCAGTGGACTAATAGGAGCATTCCAAAGCTCCATGTGCTGCTGCTGTTGCTGCTGCTGCTGCTGCTCCCGTCCATTCCTGCTTTGTTCTCGTTGGTGTCCTTGGACACGAATCCCGTTTAATTTTCCTCTTTCATGTTGGCCGGTCTTCCCACCTTTGCGTCTGTCCTTCTCAGCATGTGTTTACCCATTTTTCTCCAGCACGCGTATCGTGGCATGCCGAGGAAAATAAAAGCTATTTCATGCATGCATGCTCCCTGCATCCAATTCAATATAATGCAATGCAAAAGAAGACACTGTGAACTATGATTAATTGCGATTTGCCTCTTGCATTAGAGGGGGCAGTGCATTCTACTGTAAATAACCCGGGGACATTGTCTGTTCAAAACAGATTTGTTTTACTGATTTCTTTTTGGTTTCGCGTGTGTTTTTAGTTTTGTTTTTTGTTGACACGTGGTTGGTGTCTTTGTCAACGCCATTGAATTCTTACTTGCCCAACCTTGGTCGGTGGGGGGAGGGGGGTGACATGGCACAGAGCAGCTCGATTTCGCCTCTCACATTTTCTCAAAGTGTCAGGCAAAACCGCAAGCAGAGGTCGCACATTGCTTGGAGGGGAAATATGCACAGCAAGATATTGCTTCCTTTGAAGGTACCTTGAGTGTCGCCTCCTGCTCCCCTGGCTGTTGATTTTGCGAAGCGAGGCACAGCGGCCTGCGTGCTTCCGAGTGGGTGACGGTGACACCGTCGCCCGCTGATGGAAGACAATTAGTCGGGTATTCCTCACATGTGACAAAGGCAATCAGTATCACCTGAAGAAATTTTGTTTAGTCTTGCATTGCATATGCTTGATAAGCACTATTACCCGGGCAAGCTGTTGTCTGGCTTGGTGAGCGTGCAGATCCATCTTCCTGGAGCACCGTCATGACTCCCGTGGCTGCCTTTTAAAGCCGCATATGAATGTTCTTTCTGTAATTCATTTTCGCACAGGTGTGTCGCACCCTTGCAGAAATGTAATCAGCTCTTCGCTGCCAAAACTTTTCTTCCCCTCCAGACCGAAATCGAACAACCGCCCCAAACTCCCGTTTTTTCTCTTTTTTTGCTGGGGCAAATAAAATGTCTTTATGGAAGCTGCACGAACGGCCCGAAAAGTTACGACCGTGTTTGTTTTGGCATGTGCTTGCTCTTGTGGCCCAACCCCCACCGCCCCGCTCCTGCACTTCTCTCCCCGCGTCCCTCTGCTTTGTGTTTACCCACAACAGCAGAAACACATGCGCATAAAATCCCGGCGTGAAGCATTCAAGTGAAACTGTTTGTGAAAGATGAGATTCAGGACGGAATTGGATTTCCCCCCTCGTACAGTGAGATCCAGGTTGCTAACATCACCTCTCAGCACCTCTCAGGGAGCCATACCACAAGCACCAGAAGGCCTTTTGGCAAAACTGACTATTTACATGTATTACCCCTCTCAAAGAGTGCGCTGACCATCTGGCAAACAGCGGTACAGAATGATACACCTTTGGCTCAGTTACTTCCGGTCTGAAGAGAGACCAAAAAGCAGTGAAGCTGCTCACTTGAATGCCTAATTAAATTTGTTTGGCTATTATCTTGGTAATTAAACCCTTGCGTATTTTCCCCTTAACTCTGCATCCTCTCACGAGTGCAGACATCCCATTAGGATCAGCCAGATTTCTACTCAGAGGGGCTTTCAGTCTTTGCGTGGTCCACATCATTACTGTTCCCTTCGCCTTCGACACAGCATGCAGCTGCATCCAGGGAACAAAGATCCAGAAACACATCATGCAGTCTGTGTCCTGCATGAAAGTGGAGGCAGACAAAGTTATCGACAAGTCGGTGAACACAGAGCCAGATATTTCCCAAAGGACTCGGAGCATGAAGTTTTAAATTGGAGCTGCCAGGAAAGTAAACATCAGACTTTAACTTCAGTCCAAATGAATGCTAATGTGTCTCCTTGGTAATGCTGAGTGTGTTAGCAATCACCGCTGTCCCGGTGGCTGATGTATTTATTTGTTTAAAGTGGTATAAGGAATTTTGTCTTTAAGGTTTGTGTCTTTTTTCATGAGAAAGACAAGACGATGACAAGCGAAAATAGCTTTTTGCTTACAAATAATGACAAGATGGATGTGCGTATCGGTTATGACGAGACGAGATGGGACAAAAACTTTGGTGGATGGTGTGCCGGACTTTGAAAATGCGTTATTTCTGCCAATTGTGCGCATGATTTGTCTGTCAAAAGCTCAAAAGATGAGCAACGAGACTTGTTGCTTGTTTGGTTGAGAATGTGTGCATATTGAAGCAGCCACACCATGTGTGGGTGGTAGGCTGGCGGCCACTGCATATAGGAACACACATACACTAGATGATGGACAACTGCAGCAGCAACAATAGGGCTTGTTGTCATTTGACAATCAGCCCATAAGAAAATTATCTTGTCTTATTAAGAAAGTGAAGCGATGCCCGTAATGCAAATGAATGGAGGCTGATAGCTAGCCAGGCTAGGCTAGGCTAGGCTAACAATTTTAGCTTGTTTACAATGTATGCTCCGCATGATGCAGTTCGCATCAAGACGTTGACTTCGTAAGGAACTGCTTCAAAGCAGAATAAGTGAAAGAAAAAGATCATTGAAAATTTCTGTTTGGAAATCAAATTTTCTAAATATAGAAGCAACATATGAAGATGTTACTTTAGAGTTCATTTTAAAGCCAGCGTCTAACAAATATTTCAGTTCATATACATTTCATGTATATCATGATATAGTTTGTCATTTCTTCTCATATTCTGCATCAGTTAAACTATGATGTGAAATATGAGCACCAGTAACTCAAACCGAATTGCTCCTGAGCCTCTGGGTGCAGAATTTAAACTAGCAGCCTCTCTGTAATGCAATGCTGGGGTGGAGGAAATCGTTTTAATCCCGGCTGCAGTTTCACGCCTTTTTTTTTTTTTCTTTTTTTTTTTTTATCAATATGTACGTAGAGGCAGTCTGCCGGCGAGGACTATTGGCAGCTGGGTTTGTTTCCTCAGAATGAGCTGGGCCTCTTAGTGACGAGCAGGTGTGTCTGTCAGTCCGCAGCAGCAGCACAGTGTTAACAAGATCGTCACGCCAACACAGAAACAGCAGACTTGAGGACGGGAGGCTGGATGGGGGGAGGTGAGGGCGGTTGGAGGGAGTGGGAGAGGGGGCGGGGGGGTCTGACGCCCAGATGCACCGACATAATTCCAACCGTGTCACTCCCAAGACAAATGAAGCATGACATGTTTAGAAACATATGTTGGAAAAGATTTACTCCTCCTTTTACAAAGGTCAAGCTGCATCCATAAACTACGTGTGTGTGTGCGTGTGTGCGTGCGTGCGTGGGTGTTTGCATGTTTGGAGGAGACGGTCTCTTGCAAGCGTCCCCCTAGTGGCCAGGTGAGAGCTCAGTTTCCCAGCTGATAATAAATCCCTCGTCACTCTCGACTCCCCAGTGATAAGACGACGCTGCTGAAAAAGCCCAGCGCTCAGCCAACGCATCGCACGGAGCAGTCGCAAACCGCCCACGCGTGACCTCTCGCCCTCTGTCGCCTCGACGCGACAAGGCGGCCTCGCGACCCTCGGCCTTATCACCCACGGTGCCGCGGCAGAGAAAGCCCTCCTTCCTGCCGCGGTCAGGGGGACGGCGCTGGACTTTAGAAGTCTGCCTGTCAAAATTCAAATGGACCCTTTTCGGGAGCAGCGCTATTCATCCCTCCTCGGTCAATAGCTGGCAGCTCCGCCCGCCGATTGATTATCAAGTGCGAGGCGGGCGAGGAGGGATGACAGGCAGGCCTTTTGTTCCCCTGCCTGGAGAAGGTCTGCCAGCTAAGTAACTCGCCGCAATTAAAGTCTCAATACATCAGCAGGAAGTTTTGGCCGCTTTTTTTTTTTTTTAACCCGCTATCAAATATGTAGAGGTCCAAAATGCCTCTAACCCAGGCAGGGGCAAACTATGGCTCGGGGGCAACATGCGGCCCGTTAAGCTTTTTGATCCGGCCCGCCGAACTTGAAGAACTTATATTCACAGTAAGTTTCAACAGACATTAAAGCACATATTTCCTACAGATCCCATGATATATATTTTTCCTCCAATTCCGTGGGTCACCAAACCACTCCATCTATCTGCTCCTGCTCCGGCCCCTCTGTCAAAAGGTTTGCCCACCCCTGCTCTCACCCTTCCTCTGAGACATGACTGTGATTCCAAATGTCCAACTCACCTGCCTCCCATTACATTGGCTTCACCACAACCAGTTAAAAAGGCGTAGACAAAGCGGAATTTATCATACGGGTGGGGGTGGGGGGGGTGTGAAGGGGGTTGGGGCGGGGGAGGGGTTGACTTCACGGTTGTGCCTTGAAGACGGCACAGTGGCAAAGGCCACCGGGAAAAGGTCAGCGCCCTCGGTGCCCTCTAACCTCGCCGATGATTGCGCGTCACGACGGATTAAGTCTCCTGGACGGCAGCGGGGAGCCACGTGGACGGCAGCGGGAGCCCGGAGACGTGAACTTGGGTTCGCTCTGTCACTTTCCACAGAATGAATAAGTTAACACGCCGTCACAACACTAGCGAGCGGCCGTCTGAGGAGTCACGTGGGTTTGCCAACTGCCACATGGCTTCCTGCAAAGTCCTCACTTCCTCCGTCACATTTTGACTGCCCGTGTGTATTTGTCATCAACTGCTGTTGTGTTTTTTTGTTTTCTGAACAGGCCTTTCACGCCTCTGCTGCAGCGAGCAACAGCTAAATGGATGCTGGAATGAGGTCGGCCCTCGGTCCATACAGCCGGCCCGGCTCACGTGCGCGTTTCCTGTGATCAGCGTATAGAAAGAGGGCCTTTCAGCAGAGCGACGCTGCAAGTAATTCCGGCACTGCTTGGAACCTAATGAGGGATAGAATTCTGAGAAACCAATCTCTTTCCCCCCATTGGTGCAAACCGGCCGCTTTCGTAGAGCTACACTGCCCTCTGAAAAGTCTGAGCGGTACTGCAGCTCGTTCTCTGCTACATTAAGCCTCTAATAATACCCCCACCGCCATCGCCACCCTTTTCCTTTTTTTTTCAACTGCTCCAAAATTAAGCATTTGGGTAGCGTGCGCATCAGCCGTGGAGATCGGTAGATTTCACCCCCGGCATGGTGGTTAAATAGTCAGCTTGAAGTTTTTGCCACAGAGCGCCGCCCTGAAACATGCACAAGGGGAAGCCAAGGAATGCACAAATGTGAATTGATCCCTCCAATCAACATGATGAATGAGGAGTGCCGGCAGCCCCTTCTGCAATGCCAGGCCTTGCTCTGCAGTATTGTTCATTCCATTGTGTTTTGGGAGGGTATCAGGGCCCCACAGTCAATATGCCTTTAGCAATTAAGCTGGGCTGCGCTGTTCCACAGGTCAGGGCCGTATTTACATGCAGCTATTTGCAGATTTGGAGAGAATCCCATCCGCTGGAAAAGAAATTAGAAATGCAGCCTTGGTGAACTAAAACGTTTTAATCGCAGATAAGTGCCTGTGTTGGATGTGTGATCTTGCGCTCACTGCTTCCTTTTATTACGCTTATTTATGTTTTTTTTATTTTTTTTTTAAAGCAACAATTAATTAACTATTTAAATTTAATATAATTATGAAGACGCTGGATATGTTCCACTCTCTCCTGCTATTAACTTGCAGTTACGGTGGAATTCTCAGTTCATGTCCTTGAACTGTACGAATCAAATCTTCAAGAACACGAAGAAACAGAAGTGCATAGTTTTGGAAACAGCTTCCTTCATGTGAGGAAATAAACCTGGCATGAATGGGACAGATGTATTGGGTATTCTTGGCACTGTTGCATGTCTGATAATGGAGCATTTGAACAGTTGTAATTACACATGCTGGTCACCATCAATGATGCTAATGAGCTGTTGGGTTCACGTCTTCTTCCTCTGCCTGAGAATGCAAATAATCTGCGTATAATAAACGTCTGTCTAACTTCTCTGACTGCTGGAGCTTTGCTGTGATTATGTTTTCACCTGCCTTCACTGTTACTCGGCGTTTACTTCCATTGTGTGGCTTACAGTTTTGTTTTTTTGTTTTTAATCAGTATCCAAATGGCAACCAAGCATGGCGTTTGGTTTCAAGTCGATGCACCTGGTATGACATATGACATAGGGGACATTTTTAAAAGTAGATCAAAGCAGACAGTCATTATGAAAGCCACAAACCTGGATTTGGCGTCAGGACATATCGTGCAAATCTCTTCTGTCATTTACATACATAACAGCTGCACATCAGCAAATTAGTCATGGCACCTGTGCAGAGAAATCCACTGTTAGCATCAGATTCGACTCGCTAGCTCAGTACTCCTCCTGTCTGCATGTTATAATTGGTGCACATACCACCCCCCCACCCCAACCCACCCACCGCCTTTCTCTGTAGAAGAGTGAAACACAGCGCATGGCATCATGTGTAAAGTTGGCCTCTCCGTGCACACCACCGCAGCATCTCATTATACGTAGATACCGTGCATTATTTTTGATTTTGTGCGTAAACACGGCAACCATCTGTAAGTCACTGTCACAGTTTCAGCTTTTTTTTCACAACCTCATACCAACCTAATAATCATAACACTAAGCTTGCCGTCTCCCCGCTGAAGAACTGAGACAGCGGCAGCACTTAGAAAATGACGGAGGAAGAAAAACAACCTCTGTTGAGCTGTTCGTCAGGAACGCCTGCAGGACTGCACATTTCAATTTTTGCACAGGGTGTATTTGCATTTGCATTGTGGTTATAAAGACGTGGTGGCAGACAGCTGCATTATGTTGAGAAGATGAATAACAAGGAGAGAGGGCAATTAAAGTTGTATTAAAAATCCTTTGTGCTGCTCTATGTAAAATATGTGCTCTCAGGAGTGAACAGAAATATTAGCATATCATCGCATGAAGGATAATTTACAAAATATTATGATATCACAAACTCAAGGTTCTTTGTTGTCGCTGAAGTAACAGGTAGAGAAAATGTTGTCTCGTCTCCATTAAAGAACAGTAATTGCCACTTAACATAAAACGTGCAAACGCTTAAAATAAACCTGCATGCACCAGGCACGCTAAGGTGTCAGAGACACGAATAGTAAAAACTTGTGCCTGAGAAATGAAAATGGGTTCATTTGTGGTTATCTGGAAAGCCCAACGATTGTATCATACCACCACCAATGCTGCAAAACAAGCAGATCGTCTTTGCAGATAAGCATTAGTGTCTGAAGTGAAAGTGCTGTAAATCCTGCTAAATAAAAGCGGGGGAGTAAACAGTGCTGTGAAGTGGATGATCCTGCTTAGCCGGTACACTTGATAGAAAGGTTTATGTGCATATAAGCTATCGATTTTGTGATTCCAACACAGCAAAAGCAATCGAAGAGAATCCTTTTACCTTGTCAGATGTCACATAAACAGAGTGGCTGCTCCCGTCCGGTTTGTCTTGCCTTCTCCAGAGCTAATGTCACGGGGAACGATCCTATAACAATGATCAATTGGGCCACCTGACACCATCATGAGAACAATTAACTCTGCGAGGAGACTCTGCGAACGGATCTGCTTTGTTATGAGCGCTGGTTCATGTGCCAGGAAAAAAGAAATAAAGAAATAAAAAAGCCCAGCAAGTCCTGCTCTGCAGCCCTATGTGTGCAGTGTGTCTGGCACTGTTATCAACAGTGCTCCAGATTTCTATCCGCCCACTACTCTGGCTTTCAAACTTCTCTGGGAGCTCTTTTGTTTTGTGACCCACAATAATTTAATGGGCTATTGTGCAAGTTTATTGAGCCAAATTCATCTCCTTTTTCAGGCAACTGCTAACCTGTTCTTCTCTTTTTCTGGCTCGACAGACAGCGCAGAGACCAAAAGAGGGGTTTTAGCTGCGCAGCGTGGCCATCATTTTTGAAACAAGCTTCCACGGAATTATTTCCTGACCCAGTTTAATCTCCCTGTGAGTCATCTTTGGGTCTCTACCCAAATGCTCTTCAGCATGTTAAATTTGCATGCAGATTCTGATCGCGGCCAATTGTCTGTGGTACATTAATTATTATTTCATATCCCACACGAGTGATGGAACTAGACGGCATCGACGCTCCGGCTTTCGCACGTCCCTCAGGGGCCGTATTGGAGGACGAGAAAAGTTAGGATGAAAAAAAGAGGATGAAAAATACAAAAACAATGAAACACATCCTCCTTTTCGCTGTGATGAAGTGCCGCATTTCTGGAGATGTATCCAATCATCCGCAGACCATTACACCCCGAAAGCATTATGCTCCCCGCGTGCTTGCACGTGTGCACTCCCCCACCCCCCCGCGCACGGCCTCTCCCCGTAATCACCTTACGCACTCGCAGCCTCCTGCGCCGACCGGGCAACGCAGGGTCGGATTACGGCAGAACCTCGAGTGATGGAAAGACGGAACGGAGGGAAGAGAGACGCCAGGGAGGATGAGCTCATCCGGGGGCCTCGTCCCTCCGCCCGCCGCGGCCAGACAAACGCGGGCGGCGAAAATAATCTTATCGAGGCGACGGCGGACAAATAAGAGGGGCGACTGTCAAGAAGTGATGACGCTGTTGGTATTCAGGCCGCGCGCTCCTTGTCACAATAAAAAAGCGAGGGGATGCGAGAGGCGGAGGCTCGGAAAAATGCAGGGCAGAGGCAGAGCGCTGGTGCTGGGGAGGGCTGTTGATCTGTTTAGCCTGCGCTTCATGCCACAGCAGTGCACCCAAACCCCCCTCACCCACCCGACTCCCCCGTCACCCCCACCTCCCCTGAAATGGCTGTATTTGAAATCAGCTTTATAGAGTCGGAGACACTGCGGAGGGAGAGCGGCGGCGGCGGCCCCAGCGTGCCTGTCAGACCGGGGGAGAGTACACTTCACGGATGAATTGTGATTGCTTACATACACAGCTACACACCAAACATTAATCACAGACAGCGGTCAGAAGACGAGTGGGGCAGCGATGGAGCGCAAACAGACAGCCGGGGAGTTGGGGTGGGGGGTTGGCAGACCGGGAGAGGCCTTGAAGAAAGCCAGAGAAAAGATTAAAAAAAACAAAAATTAATTTTTTACCTCACGTAGAGGCAGGGGGAGGGGTTGAGGGGTTGGACGAGCTTGAAGGAGCCTTGCCAGAAATTTCGATGCGAAGCACGGCTCCCCTGCAACCTGTCAAAGACAGCCGGGACTTCTCTCGAGTGGCGCCGACTGAGAGCGACTGCGAACCTGCCGGAGGATCATCGTAAATCCTGCACCTGCTGCACGGCGGCGGGTGCCCCGCTGCTTTATCCGCGCCTTGCGTACGCCGCTGAACGTATGTAATATAATGGGGCCGTAATTTATCAAGCGTCCTGGGGTATTGATTAGGTGCTCAGTGATAAAGTAGTGGAACATGCTTATTGAATATGGATGAAAATGTGCATCTGCGTTGATTTGTCCGCCGGCCGATTAGCAGAGAGCACGGTCATAGTCGCAGCTCCGCCCACCACTCCCACGCCCGACCGCCGTTCCCCTCTCTGATGCAGGGCTTCTCTCCCTCCACCTCGCCCTCCATCTCACCCTCCTTCTCGCCCTCCTTTTCGCCCAGCTCGACCTTCATGGCGAAAGCGATTTTGTAATTAACAGCGGTTTTTGTTACTCATCTGTACCCCTGAACCTCGGAGAGACGGATCGATGGCTCAGCCTGTGGCCTGCTCGCTATGCTGCTCGCGCCCTCCACAGCGCCGCCCGCTGCTTGCTCACAAGGCAGGTCGCGTGCGCGCCGCACGTGTTCGCAGGAGGAAAAAAAACACAAAAAAGGAGAGAGCGAGAGAAACATAAGAGAGAGCTATCATCTGACCGATAGTATAATCTTTGTCAAATTTGTCAAGATTTACCGGATTAAAAAGTGGAGAAGGAGAAAAAAACCGGGCTGATTCTTCCTTAATTTTGGATTATAGCGTCAGCAAGGGGCCGGAGAGCAATCTGTAAATCCATGGGGTGCGAGTCTGATTCCCATCCTGAAATTTGCTGCAGAACACTAATTGACTTCAATGCCATCAAGTGTTTCAAGCTGACAGGCAACACCAGATTTCTTGGTAGATGGAACAAAACAGCACAGTGGCTATAAGGATATATAACATAGTGAATACACAACAGCGTGTACAACAGTAAAGTTTATAAACCAAAAATAAAACAAAAACTTTTTGATGCATTACATATATTTTTGTCAGACATTGGATGATGGCTGTGCACTTTAAAATGCAGCCCACCTGTCCAGGTTACTTAGTACACCCAGAAAATATCTTAAGAGCACTTCAGTGCTTGGAATGCTCTCATACCCTTCAATACTGCTCCAAATCAGATAGATGTATGTGCAGGTATATATAGATATAAAGTGATAACAAACTTCATATATGATAAGGATCTTTGTCTAGTTGAAACATCTCACTGTAATGAATGATTCTCTCGTTATGTGTTATCTTGTGACAATGCAAGGGTTCAACTGTCATTGAAAGGAGAAAAATAAGAAAGCCATTATTTCCTCATAATGAGGTGATCGTTTCCTTTATCTCAGGGAAAAACCCAGTCACAGTGTTGAGTGTTTCCTTCAGTATTCTTCGCTGTTTTCTCTGTGACGTCCTTCCTTTTGTGCCTCAAGGCTTTTAAATTTCACATTTCTCTGTCGACGGCGCCGCTGTTCTTCAACAGTTCTCGGCTCTGGTCTGTCTACGAGTTCTCTCCCGTCTCTTTCAGAAAAGTGTCTTCCAGTCTTTCCTCTGAGGATCAAACCCACGAACAGTCAGACGGCAGCAGATTTACGGATTGGTAAGGAGAGAGAAAAAAAAAAAGTCAACACAGAAATCCGGCGGCGGGGGTTGGAGGGCTGAGGTTAATGGGAGACAGTGGGCACGCTTTTTCTCAAAGGTCACTTGGCAGACAAATGGCAGCCCTGTGCCACTGATGCGCCCTATCATAATAGCGTCTGATTTTCATCTTCCATTTCCTTTATTTCAGGGGCTGCCCATTAATTCAGCTCTGGAAGAGTTCCCTCCTTCCCTCGCAGCGACGCGCATATCAATCACACTAGTGGCAGAACAAAAACAACACGGGCTGTACCGGCGTTAATAACCGCCCAGGCTGATAAGATGAAAAATAAGCGGGGCGGCCTCCACTTCAGGCTCGCGGCCGAGATGACGTGAACAGGTGCACGGCTTTGACACAAACAAATTAGGAGAGAGGGAAAGTGTGACAGGACGTGCTATCACCTTGTGTTAGGTCCGGGAGGAGTGGCACTTTATTCACTCATGTCAGCACTAGCGGCTCACACACACACACACACACACACACACTCTGATGGCTGCTGAGGAGCCTGAAGAGCAGGATGAGCTTGCTGTAAAAGCAATTTCCTCATGAGGGGAAGGTCTCATAATTCTTGCGAGACGAAGCATCTGGGATGATTGGGGACAGATGGGAAAAAACGATGAAATTTAGCAATGTCCTCATTCACCGCCACTGTGGGTTTTGTTTTTTTCTAACCTTTCTCTCCAAAGTTTCTCTGATGTATTTCCCTTGTTTTGGAGCGACTTCGCATTAATCACGGCTGACAAGCAGCAATGCTTTCCTGTTGACGGCGGCGTTTCAAATGCGACGTTCGCCCGAAGGCATATTGCGGCGCCGGCTGTAATACATGTATGCATTCTTCCTCCTCCTCCGCCAATTGTAGGAGTATTTGTATCTTTTTTCGGATATCCATCTATAAAGGAAAAAAAACATCATAATGTTCTATGTCTTGTAGCTCCCACTTTGCAGTGAAGCATCCCCACAAAGCCTGGGAAAAGGAAAGGGAAGGGAAGGGGGAGCATATTCCACTCTGCCCAGCCGAGCAAAGCAGGAAAACCGCAGCTCAACTTGGCCGTTACGTCCAAGCATGGAAGTGGGTTGTCTGGCTGGTGTGTGACTTGCTGATTTCAGAAAATGGTTGTGGCAGGTTAAACGCTGGAGCAGAGCCAGGCGTCGGCCGCTGGGCAGCGACCTGCACCTCTCTTTCTTTCTCCCTCCATCCTCTTTTTTCGCTCCTTCGCCTTCAACACAGCTGACTGAGCCGCTTTGCCAGCTGCATCACTGCCGTCGTTGTCCGGCTCTGAATAAAACCATAGCAACACAGAAAAGAGTTGCATCAAGTTGCGCATTTTCTTGCATACGGAGCCATAATGAAACACTTTAGCCAGACAGGCATGTTGTAGGGAACGTATGTTGGAAGTAGTTTTGCACCAACCATTAAACACCATTTAAAACCAATTACAGTCAAAGTCTGCCCTTTCCTTTTTTTCAGACAGCTTTTGCTCTTTGGCCACTGACATTTTCAACGCATGACTTCATCACTTATCTTGCCCCGGCCACTGCTGGCTGGAGGACAGCATGTTTGCTCTGTCTCTCAGCAATGTTGATTAAAGCAGACAGCCAACTGTGAAAATGACATAAAACCAAGAGAGTGAACTAAGGGTGAGGGAAAATTGGAAGGAGTAGTTTGACCGCCATCGATCATGCATTTATTACTCGCCACTTCATGAGTGGCGTCACTGGAGACTTTCTAAGCCATGCTGGAGCTTCATGGCTATAAATAATTCCAGATGATGGGTGTACATGGAAGCCACAGACTCAAATGTGATGTCAACATCAGGCTTTCACCCCAAAAAAATGTATGTGAGTGTTTACAAGAAAACCACAAAGATCCCTAATTTATACATTCCTCCAAGTTCTGTCAAACCCCAATCTCAGCCTAGGGTTTGTCAAAAGGCGATATGGAGAGGTGCACCTACAAAGTAATTCTAAATGTTGTAATACAGGAGGAATTATGAAATGTTAGAGGAGTTAGCATTTTTAAATTGCCCAACTCTTAGATGAAGCATCATGGAGACACGTGTAGTTCTTCTGTTGGTTTTTTATGACTTTGTGTCTGCGATCGTTTTCCATTGGATGGAATTTTATTGACTGCCATGGAGCTCCTCAATGGTTCCATGGATTAGTAAAAGTCACTAGAGCCTCAATCCACAAAGTGGGTGAAAAATCAATTTGTGGTGAACTATCCTTGCCAAGCTAAAGAAGCATCAACACATCACAACAAATACGGTCATAGGGCCATTACGGTAATAAAGTAGAGATTTTACAGCATAATACATTGAGGGGCAATAGATGAAGCTGAATGCAGTTTTGGGACAGCATTAAAATAAATTAGCCCCCTTTCTTTAAAGGGTTAATGAATAATTGAGAGGTAGATTGGAAAGGTCTGGTCCAAAGAGAAGCAGCCCAAACAAAACAAACGGGTAACGGAGCCCCAACATGTGGGCTTGACCGGGAGAGAGTCGGCAAGTGGGGCAGGCTCCTTGGCGCCCGTGCTCTCCCAGGCTATTACATCAAAATGTCTCCCTGAGCCGCCAGGACACCTGCAGCAGCTGCGGCAGCAGCAGGAGCAGCAGCAGCGTCTTCAGTGATAAAGATGCCACTCTCCTGGCCTTAACCCCCCGATTTTAATTACAAATATTTATAAGCAGCTTATGGCGCGGACAGGCGAGGGTGTGGGGGTGTCTGGGTAGCGACGCAGCTGTCGGATACGATAAGATTATTTGCCCCCCTTTTTGTGTTGTTTTTATTTGTTTATTTCCTGTTAATTATTCATGCCCGCACCCGATGATCCACTCCGCTCTCTCCTCCTCTATTGCGTTAAATGGAACATAACATAAAAAACAAAAAGGTGGTGGGATAAATATTAATAAATAAATCATAAACATTTCTGTGAAGAGCCACGGGGTAAACATCCCTCCCTGGAAATTAGACTCCTTTCTCGTAACTGAGTCGCGAGCTCTCCACACGTCAATCCCTTCAGGATGTTAAGCTCTTCGCTTAGCTACTTTCTAATCACTAAATATTTCATCTTGCCGTGCGCTCATTGCATCAAGCGGAACGGCTGTTCAAAGTTCAAAAGTGCTCGTTTGACAACAGGTTTGCTTTAGCACAGCTAATTTCACCAAAGGGTTTTGGAGTGTTTTGTAAGTGTACGAGCAAAATGAGAAGATCACACTTGACTTTCCGCTCTACTTTCGTGGCTCATTATATTCCTGGAGAAGTGTGGAAGTCACCTTGTGCCAAGAGAGCTTGTGATGCAGATTGGTCTGTGTGTGTGTGTGTGTGTGTGTGTGTGTGTGTGTGTGTGTGTGTGTGTGTGTGTGTGTGCGCGCGACAGAGACAACGCAGGTTGTTTTCTATTTTCGAGAGGAAAAATGCATTGTTTTCAGTCATATAAGCTCGCAGGGCTTAGGGAGGTTTGCAGTATTCATCTTTTTGCACCCAGTTCTCCACCGATTTAGCAGTTCAGCAAACACTGCGGAAAGTTTTTGTGGGTTGCAGGTGGAACGGCAAACTTGAACACCTCCAGTGATTTACTCATTTTAATTTCATTCGGTTCATTGATGTCAGGAAGAATATGGTGACTGGGCCATCAGCTAATGGGAATCATAATGAGCGGAGTGGCAGGAAAGCCAATTGAAGCGCTGAGTGATGACAGGGGAGAGGAGTGCCCCGTCCCGCTCTTTAAAACCTCCAAAAGGGAAGAGCCAGGTGGCTTTTATTTTGTCTTCCCAATGGCGGGCTGGACAGTAATTACATTTAGTCTCATTAGTAGTTCCCCCCTGACTCTGCGTGGTCATCACAGTAATGTATGTGGCCCTTCCTGGTTGGACGAAAATGGATTTGTGCTGCATTAGCTGATGAGGCAGGTAAAATTTCATTACGTCGACCAGTGTGTTCCTAATGTGGGAGATCCAGGGAAGGATCGGCCATGTGGACAGTCTCCCGCTTATTAGCACACGCCGTTTCACCACTTCCTGTCAGTCTTCCTAGTGAAAAGGTGGGTTTTGACCCCATTCATGGCAAACGGTGCCAGGGGTTTTCAGTCTTGACTTCATTTGGTGCCACGAGGGACTGTGACTGAGATGTTACAGAGGCGCAGGAACGCAGATCAGTGAACTTCTCAGGTGGGCACAAAGATAAAAGTGCGATACAAAAATGTGGCGTCAGTGTCATCGGAAGGGATGAAAAAGATGAAATATTCAGGTTTTCAATTATCTCAGTCTGCAGGTTGTTGGAGCCTTTTCATTTCCTCTCAAACACCAAATGTACTCAAAATAAACCAAGGTCAACTTCTTACATTTCACTAATGTCTATTTTTTGTTGCACGAGCCTGCAAACAACCAAAAAAACAAAAGAGCAAACAACAAAAAAGAACCTAAATCACAAGCAGGCAGCAACTTTTCCGCCCCCTGGAATCATACATCAGAGTAAAGTGTCACTTTCAAGAGGAACGACAGAAGAAACAGAACTTCATTATTTGGTCTGACATTTACAAAGACAGCAACTGCTGCTTCATCTGTCAGAGCCTGTTGTGGTGTGTTTGGTCCGGGGATGAGCATTCATCAAGCTACTCCAACATTTGTCAACACTGTGTGAATTGATGTGCTTTTCAAAATGCATACCTTGTCGATGGTGGAAGCTTTTTTTGTGGTGCGATGAATCGACAGCTGAACAAGTCACGAATGCAGATGTTTAGGTTTGCCAGTGTGCTGCTGGTGCACATCTACATACACATGCGGCAAGCGTGTAGAGTTCCCAAGACTCTCGCGGGATTAGAATTGGTCCTAGAGCTTTCAGGTACAGGTTTTATGAAAGGGAGAAGAAAAGAAAAATACCAATTGGGAGCGAACCAATGAAAACAGATGGCATGGGAAAATGTAATTCCAAAAGAAAATAGGACATGTAGCCTTGGGTGGTTCCACAGCTCTCGAACACCGGATGAGAAGCGAAAGCACATTGTAACCAGGTGAAATAAACAAGACTTTCGAGTAAACAGAGTGGAAGCAAGAGCCAAGACTTCATTGCTTCCCCTCTGGCTGAAACTCTATCTACTTCCATGATGTCAAATTAAACTTAAGCAACGCAAAACTGATATCTTTACACAGAGTCATTAGACAATCGAGGGGTAGATCAAGGAAACACAAGTTTTAAATCATTTCATTTCTATTGGAGATAATCAAGCAAGTTAAAATGTGTCATTTTAGTTGTGTTTTTATCTTGGGTGGTGGTGGTGGATCTCTGATACTACAACAGCCTTTATTTAAGCCTGAAAATCAATGTGAACATGTTCTCAAAGTCTCTTTACCACAAAGGGACAAGGAACTATTTTTGTCATAGATAGTACCAGTATAGTTTTACAAGCTTTACAACTTGTACATAGGCAAATAATAATAATAATAATAATAATAATAATAATAATAATAATAATAATAATTAATATTGTTATTATTATTATTATTATTATTATTATTATTATTATTATTATTATACAGTCTGATAAAATAAGCAAGACAAAATAAAAGGAAGAGAATGTTGCATTCAAAAAAAGAAGCTTATGGTTAAAACACGATCAGAAATTAAAAGTTCTTTGTACTCTGAAATTACTGCTATGATTCTTTGAAGATGACAAAGGGAAACCTGATGAATCAGTAAAATTAGAAGCAGTTACTACAGGAATATAAACAAATGATTGTCACTGGCCACACAGGTGCAGGTATCCGGCTGAGCGAGCAGAGAGCCCTCCAGTCACGACTCTATAGGAGAGCGACTTGCACAAAAGAGTGTTTGCCTCAAACTCTCTCCTCCTTCACAATCTGCAGCCAAGCAGCGAGGAGGCCCAGGAGGGCTGTAATGTGGTTTCAGTGTCTGGGGCCCTGTGGTACTGTACCCTCAGGTGGAAAACCTCTCAGACCATGTTGCCACATAAGCCCTCCAATTATCAGCAGCAGGAGTGCCCTTTCATTCCCACCGCATTTTCCCTTCCCGCTTCTCCTTGCACCTCACCCTGCTCTTATCTGCCATCGGCTCCTTCACCTCTGCCCACCTGCAGCTTCTTCCCTTTTAATCTTCTGTCTCAACAATCAACCATTTTTGCCGCCTCCTGTTGTGTCCTAATGGCTCCTGCTGTCCATGAGGAAAGACTTCCGAATTGAAAATTTGGTCCAGACGAGTCAAATTACAATATTACATATACATATTGAGAGTATATGTTGGTAGATGGTGTCTGAAAGGTGGTACATGTTTCTCTCATTGTTACTGGATAAAAGATTGAGGTGTGGATGTGTAATCTTCCCTTAATCACCAACTTTTATTTCCGACACCACTTTCTCACCCCATCCTGGTCGTGTTAATAGGGGAACGTTGCAATGACGACAACACAATGAAATTATAGATGTGCTCTATGGTGGAGAAAATGAAAATGCAACCACAACAACTGTACGACAGTTATCGAATGTCAGCCTACATGGCATGGCAACCTGGATCTTCACGGAGAGGCGTAAGCTATCGCAAGAATGTAAGTTATCACGGTTAACACACACACACACACACACACACACACACACACACACACACAATAGACAGAGAGAACTGCATTCTATAAAGAGATTCAACTGTGAGTCAGATGATCAGACTTCAGAGGCTCTGATGAGTCACAGACCATCAACATGGAAATTGCACCATCACACTCAGAGTCTCTAAACCATTTCATATTCCTCATTCAACATCAAAAATATTTTCATTTTTCAACCTAGTAATTTTTCTGTACCAACAACAACTACAAACAAACCAACAACAATCAGCTGTCTTGTTTGAAAGACACTTAAAAAAAAAGCACATAAAGCATTTGGGCTGCAGCTTTTATCTGCCCTGTTTAGAAAAGATAATAAACCTATTGCAAATCTTTTTTAAATCTCTTGCAATTGCATTATGCAAAAAGACTTAATGGGTGAAACACAGAATTTCAAAACAGAGGCAGTGCTTAGCTCATCTTTAAGACTGCATCAATGGGAAATGTATGTCTTTCTTTCTTTGCAGATGAGCAGCCAGGTAATGCACTGTTTGACAGCCGACAAATCAGACGTCTTGCTCACATTTTCTGCTCCAGCAAATCAGATCAAATGATTACTGGATTTGCTGGAAATGCATGCAGATCTTTGCAAACGGCTTCATTAAAGAATCCCTCAGTGCTCCTCTGTAGGATGTGAGCTGCTCTGTAATTTTTCATTAGACAGCTTTGAGAGCTGCCATCCACAGAATAACCTCTGGAGGCTGTGACATTTGTGTCTGTATCCTCAATTTCAAGACGCAATTATCAAAAGACAGCCAGAGCAGTTCACTCAAATGTGAGCTCTCGTGAGGAAAAGCTGTTTTTGTATTGTTGTTGCTGTTTTTATTCTATTTATGGAGCCTCTAATAAAGACTTGCACACCCAGGCAACTCAGTCTGTCTTAAAAAGGTGGTGGTCTGAACAGCGATTGTAGCGATGATGAGTCTGTTGCTGTTACACTCTGGCCTTCATGCTGCTTCTTCTCTCCTACAAGACAAGACCAACCACTCAAACTTGATCAGTAGTTTTGTGCACTGGGTTTGTTGTCTTTGCACTCATCCCACTTCACACTTCCCCCAGTGTATGCAGGGTTTGAGCCTTCACATCCTGGAGCCTGATTGCAGTGGTCTGCCTTCCACCTGCCTTTTCTTGCTCTGCCCTCTACACCAATTGAAGCTCCAGCCTGCACACCTGTTAATTGTTGTCAGGCAATCAGAGGGAGGGGACTATAAAAGCCAGGCACCAGGGAGGAGTGTGGTTTTGCCACTTTGTGTTTTGAGTGGTGTGGGACTTGTGTCCTTTTTTCCCCACCTCTCTGTGATCGGGTGCTCCTGTCTAATTCTGTAGCCTCCTTTGGAAGGTCCTGGTGCTTGTTCCCTTTTTGCACCTTATATCATGTGCAATGTGTGAGAGTGAGAGACTCGGCTGAGTGGTGCTGTCCACTTGTATTTGTGCTTTACCAGACCAGTAGAGGAAACAGTGGGCCTTCATTATCTGATTTGCTATATTTTGCAGATAATCTGCTTCCATTTGTTTGAATGTTTTATTGATTTGATGGCCCTCATGTTGGCGGTTCCCTTTTGTTGAAAACGTTGCTCTAAAGTATCACATAGCTTTAATTTGACTGTTCCCACCTGGTCATCTGAAGTCATTTCTGTTCCCACATATGACAAGATCAGACTACACAAATTTAGCCCGACTTTGACCCCAACGTTCACTATCATGCCTGATTATGACTTGCCTGGATTCCAGAAAAAAGCATCTTTACCCCTTGTAGTGTGACAAAATCAAAGAATGACAATTTGGCATCTAGGATGCTTCAGTCTAGTTTAATATATGTCTCACGGCGTGTTCCAAGACAAGACGAAGACCTGTGCCTAAGAACAGGCTTTTAATGACAGCACTCGGTAATCAGGCGCTATGTTGTCAATGTCGTATTTCCATTGTGGTCACTCGCTGGTACAAGACGCAGAAATTTATGACGCCATGTCTGTGTAATCTGATGTAATGACTGTCGTGAACAACCAAAAAGAAGTGTGTTGTCTGATCCTGGCATTACGAGCCATGTTGGAACATTTGTTTAATGTGGAAACGTTACAACCTCACATCAAATTACCACACAGCCATGAAATAAATAATTTATTTTTGGACTGTAACCTCTATGATCTCAGTCTCTCCAATTTACTGTGTGCAAGATGGACCTCAGGGCCTCTCACACATCAGTTCTTAAGACATTTCACAAGTTAGTATACCTTCAGCTCAGTGATGTATCAATTACAGTGAGCTTGGAGCAGTTGATTGTGATATTGATCTTTAAATTCAGAGCCAGTGATGTGAACCTCAGATGGTTCCAGTGGTTCCATCTAGGCAGAGAGGGACTTTATCGTCCCTATTTCATATTTGATCAAGACATTTCAGAAACAATTTTCAGATGGTCTATTCTTGGACTCTTCAAGAAGACTTGCATAATGATAAAGAAAAAAAAACAATTACACACGTAGCGTAATAAATATTATTAGATTGTAGTTGAAGCTAAAATTTGCCTTCATTCAGTTGCAATGCTGAAAATAAAACAGAAATATAATTCCAAGAGATCGGGTTTTTAGGCGTACTGGGAAATACTGAATACAGAATGACTAGAGTCTTCCCTGTGTGTTCACTACTGCAAGTTAAAGACTTATGTAACTATAATGGCAACTATTTCCGCGACCAACTGCAAGATGTCCCTCTGTCTAAGCGCCAGCTAACAAGGGCACAGAGAGATGACTGGGTCAATATGTCCTCTTTGCTCTTTTAACACTTAAGTGCACTCTGACTGACAGGTCATTAAAAGGAGGAAGAAATGAGGCTGGCTAAATTCCATATTTCCCTTCCTTCCACCAGGCTCGTCTCTTAAGGACAGACTTGACACCAAACAGCTGTTCAGTCTTACCTTAAAAGGAAATTTCACCTTTTCTCAACCAAATCATTGTGAGACACTGAGAAAACAAATGTACATTCCACACAAAGTCTCCTTCTTCACACTGCACAGTCTCATACTGGAGTAAGTTAGGGAGTTAGTTGTGTGTTTTATGCACAATGCAAATCATGTGCAAGCTTGGTGCTGAGTATAGTTCTGTTTGCAAGTGGCCCTCTATTATTGTGCCACAACCGATGAGAACCTGCTTGGAACAAGAGTTCATCCAGTTGACATTTGCAACAAAAAACGATAAATCCCGGACATGGCGCGCCGCATGGAACGTTTCCCAAATCTGCTGACCTTATTTAACCTATCCATCTGACAGAGGGCCCGAAGAAATGTTAGGAAAGAGGAGGAAGGTCCATTCAAAAGCAACATTTTGAAAGTCCATTACATAAATAAAAAATGTCTTTTTGTAGTGTAGTTTTTATTGGGGCAGTTCTGCAAGCACTTTGCAACAGATTGTGGCTTTCTATTGATGCCCTATTGGCCTCTTGGCATTGAAGAAAACTCTTTCCAGAGGAAGTCAGCAAAAAAACACATTGTCATGGAAAGAACAATATTAACGTCCATTCTGCTTTTGCGCAAAATTGCATCCGGCTCTGATAAATCAACATCTGCGGCAGTAACCATTATTTGCAGTTGTCAGCTGCTTCTCCTGTGGTTTTTCGGGTCTCAGCCAAAAGTGCCACCGAATTTCCAGAATTCCCAACCCCCCCCACCAACCCTACCTGTTCCATCCAATAGCTCAAATAAAAGGCATTCCATCTAGACATGCACAAGTTGTCATTTACCATACATGGTCTATTATTTGCCATTTGCAACTCAGAAAGGCTTGTAAGGGAGCTGAAAAAGTCCATCCATCCATCAATTTTCAATACGGGCTTCCTGCACTCAGGGTAGCGTGGGTCCATTGGAGCCAATCCCAGCTGTCATAGGGCGAAGGCAGGGTGACACCCTGAACAAGTCGGCAGTGGAGGCAGGTTGCACCCCTGCTGTTTCCCAGATATAAAAAAAAAGCAAATGCAGAGGTTTGCCCAGAGGAAAATATGGATGTGCTGTGAAACACTGAGACAAGGCGCCTATATCATTTTTTCTGTTGCTTCTGTAACACAAACGTGAAGTTCAGACACATCACTCATGAAGTTACCAGAAAAATGTTGGAGGTGATTGAAAGTGAACTCTCTACCCTTTGGAAAACAAATGAACCAATGAAACCCAGGCGGACACTGTAGAATTACTTTGCAGACGTGTTGCCGTGAATGTGTCGGTGCCCTTCTTGTTTCACGGTATCCACGCCGCCTCTCTGATGGGCTGCTGCCTCTTTCCTCCTCGTCCTTCCCACCGTGTGCCTAATGAAAACAAATAACGCAAAGCAAACAGAAACCTTCGGCGGAGTTGAATAATGAGAAGGTCTAGATATAAAGGATGGGTTGAAGTTGTTTTAAAGGTAACTGAAGTGTAGCAACGCGATCTCTCTCGTCTGTTTTTTTTTACCCCCACTGAAGGTTACACAACAGCAAGATTAAAGGAGTGTCATTCTGCGGCTCTGAACGGCTGGCAATGAATGCATCTCGGGCGAGACGCAGCGAGGAAGTCGGCCAGAGGAGGAAATGGGAGGGCTCGCTGGGGGGCTTCGGGGGGGTAGCTGGAGAGGAGGAACAATGGAGTGAAAAGTGAGAGAGATGTTGGGGGAGTTTGGCGAGACGTTTAGGAAGGAGGCGACAGCGTGATGATGGGTGAAGAGGCAAGTGATGGATGAAAAAGAGGGAGGGGGAGGGGAGAGCAAAAGGGAGAAGGGAGGACAAGAGAGAGCAATCGCGCTGTTCTTGACACCTCGGCAGAAAACACCTTGGCAAGCTGTCAATCAGACGGCGCTCGCTTGATTGATTTTCTCCTCCTTTTCAATCAGCATTTCTCTTTGCGTTCCTCTTTTCCCTCAGAATGTGTCCTGATTCCAACATTATGCTTTCTTCCTCCCCTCCCTCTCAGTCTCCGCTCCTCTTCACATCAGGGCCAAACAGTGGCTGTCACATCAGTTCTCCCGAAACAATGAGGTGTGGTAGGAGAGAAATTTAAAATATGAGCTCAATGCAAGGACAAATAACAGCCGGCTTTGCAATATTTCACCATCACATTATTGCCAATTTTGGATTAATGCTGTAATATTGCATTCTGGTGCAAATACAGCACGTCTCTTGTTGCAGAAAAATGAATCACAGTTCAGAAATACTTTCAAATATATTCAAATCATGAAAACATCCTGACCAGTTTAACGAAATGTGCTCTGCAAATAGCACAAAATCAACAGCAGGAATGAGGCATAATTAAAGAGACGCTTTGCAAATCCAGACAATGACAACAATCTTCTGGAATCCAATTTTTTATTTTTGTTCGGGAAAAAGAAACTTGTAATGATAAGAACATATAATATAATGTGTTTATGAGTGACATTTTGACATTGTTTCTTCATATTGATGGGGAAAAGGAAGAATATTTTAGGGACTTGTGTTGCATCAGTCAGTAGTGATTTTAAGAAGACAACAAAAGCACAAAACAAGATTTAAACCTCCAAATTTGATCAGAACCTTTTAGCAAAACATATATAAATAATCTGGAGGATACATAAAATAAAATCATGAAATAATAAATGAAAATGTTTCAAGACGCCTGTGTGTTATCTTAAATCAGCACACATCCTGTTCAGGAGGAGAAAACAGTCGAATCGCGGCAACAAAACATCTTTTGCTGCGGCGAGTTGACCTTCGCCTGCTTGAGGTTAAATAAACCTGCAGTGATTCTACTGATAAACACGGGAGCTTAAATCAAAAGAGAATAAAACAATGAGCATCGTTGCCTTTTATTGCCATTTAGGAGGTTAACAAGGAGTCGATAAAGCCTGAGGCACAGCCAGGAGTCAAAGAGGAGCCAAGGCAGAGATGGCATCACTGCAAACTTGAAAAATCTCACTTAAAATCCCTCATCACAGCTGCCTTCTCTCCTAATACACTTTATTCTCTTTTTATGGATTTCTTTCTCTTTTCTAAAAACATAAATAAATCAGCGTTTTATATTTTAATTTGCCATCACCTACCACCAGTTTGTGCAATTTTCTGGAGATTTCAGTCTGTTGCCAGTGTGTCTGAGGAGAAGTGTGAGGACTGCTACACAGAAGGCTTGGATATTTAATCACTTCTCCAAGGACAATCTTTAAAGATCAATCAATAACAAAATGACTATTCTGTGCCCAAATATGGTCAGGCCAATGTCACCTCCTCCACACTTCGGAGTCGGTCTGCTGGTGTGCGACAAGCGAAGGCAACTGGCTGGAACCCAAGCTGCAGTGCTGTCTGGATTCCTCTTGTCTTCTGAGTTGACGCTTGAAGAGCTGAGAGTGCATCACTCTGTTTGTGACCTCGACCTCCGGTCCTCAGCATGTGCCAGCTTATGCCAATGTACGCCAAGAAGATTGAGAAGAACCTCCTTCACACAAGGGTTTTTGTGTGTGTTTTTAACAGCTTGACTCTGGGACCATGTTTCGGAGCGAGCGGAGCCCCTGCAGTGAAAAGAAAAACACAGTCGAGGCTAGTGAGGGTTGTGTCATTAAGGCAGAGAGAAATCAAGCTCATTGATTTTCCATGAGGATGGATGAATGGATCAAACGCCTCTTCTTTTTTTTTCTTCCCTTCTCCGCCTTCAATTCTCTCCGCTTCCGTCAAGGCCAAGGGCAAAGCCAATCAGATGGCCACCAATTGTTTAGCCTTTCCAGAGAAAATAGTGGGACAGGTCGGGGTGGGGGGAGGGGTTATATTAGTAAGAGGCAGATGAGGGAACACGTGGGAGGCGTCTGAAGGAGGGATTTCATTTTTATATCATATATATATATATATATATATATATATATGGATGGATGGATGGATTTATGTGTGTGCATATGTATATTAGTAGGTGATTTGAGTGGAGGGAAAAGCTAACTGTCAAAATAAGGCAGAAAGAGGAAGTTATTGGGAAAATGCTGCACATTACATGACAGAATTGATGCGATTGCACCGTTCCCCCCCGTCCTGAATGCACACTCACTGACAAATTGGTTTGGAAAGGGGAAAATAAGACAGATACTGCAAACAGAGAGCGAGTGTAGCGGGGGGGGGGGGGGGGGGGGATTTGCGCTGCGCCTCTCAGCAGCCGGCCAGCGACAATATAATACGCTGATAAAATCCGACAACTTTTTTTGTTTATCACCAGTGCATCTTCCAACTTATCAGACCCTCCATTCTTCGCTCTAGCCAGGACTGAGCCCCAAACCTCCTGCCCACCCCCCACCCCCACCCCCCCCAAAAAAAAAAAACCCTAACTATAATCACCATCCTAAATAGTCTCCTAGTCTCCCTCTCCGAGCTCTTGACCCCATTTTGCTTTTTTAGCTTTTTACCATGAATATTAAATTCATGATGTAAATTACATTCCCTCATTACAGGACCGCTGCCTTCCTCCCACAGTGTGAACAGTAGGTGGATGCAATCGGGGAGAGGAGGGGAGGGAAGCGGGCTGGAGGGGGGAGGCGGAGCGAAGGGGTCCTTATTTAGTTTGTGAGCGAAGATAGCGACAGGGAAATGAAAACCCCTTTCTCATTTCCTGTCCACCACGACTGCTATGAGGTTTCACAGCAAAAAATGTTCCTCTGGTGATACATATCGCTCAGCCTTTAGACTCCAATCGTAAACCAAACACAAGATTGCTTTTTTTTTCATGCTCTCCGCAGGCCACCGTGAAGCATTCGCTGAGGAGGGTTTATGTGGATGCCGGGGGGGGGGGGCATTATGCAAGGAGCTGTGCTGGGTTACAATTTCCTCTTGTCCTCAGCCCACTGGCCTAAACATTCATTCACCGCTGATAACCACGGCCGCAGGCCTAATTAGTCCGGAGAAAATGCAGGGCAGTGATATTCATTGCACTTCATTTTTTGTCTGCGTCAGATACAGCGTCATTAAAATTGCAGAGAAAATACAGGACACAAAGGCAGAAGGTATTAACAGTGATTCCAGTTCCTGAACTCGTTGCACCACCGACATGAACCCCTCCCCACACCTGCCCGGGGTCTCCCAGGGCGTCCTGTGACTCCTCGGCCGTCCGTGTCATGGATCCCTCGCTCCTTCATTTCGCTCCAGCAGACGCAGCCGTAGATTGTCCCGGACCTGCGGAGAGCCAACGGGGAGAAAGGCCAGAGATTAAGGCTGACAAGTTGGGCCCCCTCCTCTTGTGAGAGCAAACATGTTGCAGACACACAGCGGTGTCACATTAGAGCTGCTCCCCGGTGAGGGACGAGGGGACGCAGGACTGCAGGATTTTAAGGCCGAGAGGCTGGGTTCTGTCGCGGGAGGTTGCTGGATGATTTCATGAATGGGCAAGATGAAGAGTGACACTCGAGTCCCCTCATTCAATTGTCCCTGAATTACAGGAAGTCATTACTGAGTATTTGTAAGTCACATGAATATTAGTTTTGCCTTGTCATCCTACTTGAGGAGTCTGCTGGATAAAAGGCCGGTTGTCTTCGGTGAAAGAACAAAGTCCAGTTGTTGGCAGTTCAAGCCTCAAAGAGTGCAATGACCCAGACGGCTGACAAGTGGGAGGTGAAAAAAAACACACACTGAAGACTCTGAGCACACTGAGGCCACATGTTCTCTTGTGAATGTGAGACAGGCATTCTCTTAGGGTGCAAAGTAGGCATGATGGCAAAGACGTCATGTCAGGAGCCTGCTTCTATTCTCTGGTTTACAGTGCAGTACCCACTTTCACTCTTCTTCTCACATTCAAACTGGGCTCTTGCATAGGCGCTGTCCCACTGCGACCCAGTAGGAGCTGCAGGGAAGGCTGCTGGATACTGTAGAGAGGAAACAATGTGAGCGGGTTTTGCGCAACAGACAGACAAGTGTCGGTCAAATTCCTGCAGGTTTTCTTCCTCTTCTGTCCTCAGCATGGAACTGAGGATCACGAGGAGGATGGACGCTGCATCTTCTCCTGCTCAATCATCTCTAGTTGAATTGCTGAGTCAATGTGCTGCCACTCCCATTTGGAACTAAGTTACAAGGCAGAGTGTTTGGAAAGTGTAAAAAAAGTCTTCCTGGAATCATTGTTTTCGCTTGTGTCTGACATTTATCTGCTGTTGCTTTTGGTGAAAAGGTTACAAAACAATAAAACTGAGTTCAGATTCAGTTGAGCTGCCCGGAAAACTGAACAAAAATCCAACCCGCATAGAAAAGTGGACATAAAGAATATCAATGTGTGGACAAATAGCTCAGTGGGAGGGGGCAGGATTGTAACGGTGTGAGGTTTGCCCATTTTTAAAATTTGTGCTCTATCTACAGTGGCATGAGTAGCATACGCAGGTCTGTGAGAGCGTGAAAGATGTGTCGTGCTTTGATAAGATATTGTCTTAACAATACATTATTTTCTGAAAAAATAAAAATATTACCTTCAATGAAGTTCTGTCTGAACCCAGTCTTGACTGTAGCAGTGCCGTTTTAATGATTTACGTCTGACTGTGCGGCATTTTAACTGCTTTTAGCGGCAATTGAAAGTTGAAGAAAGTGAGATTCCACCGTGTATCTTTCCATGGTGATTACAGGTTTGAACAGCCGTAACTTTGCTCATCCTTGAACTTCACATCTGCAACCATCTGCATTTTTCAGTCTTTTGGCTCATTAGTAAATACCTGCAACAAACAGCGTTCCCATCAGCCTCGGCCAATTACGGGCACACCAAAATGGACAAATATCGACATGTCAAACTAAGCCAGTTAAAAATAAAATAATAATAAAATGTAAAAAAAAAAACACTGTGAGAAAATGGGGGTGTTAACACAGATGCAACTGCAATCTATTGGCATTCGGATTAACGTTCCACTGTGTAATATGCACGTTCACACGGCCAACAGAATGGATTTAGACCCTACTGGAGGGTTGCGATGCGCTTCCTCTCTCATATCAAGTGTACTAATTGTCAAAAGTCACTGATGGGTTCACAATGTCAGGCTAAAGGTTGTGTCATATGTCAAAGCAACAACTGCTTTAATCAAATCTGCTTCAAGCCTCGCTAATGACCACCCCTCATGATTACTAAAGGTCAGGTTCATTAGACATAAAAGAAGCAGCAATAGAAAAGGTCTAACCTACCTTTAAAAAAAAAAAATCCTGCTTTTCATAATCACATTGCAAGAGCGGGAAACAGCAATTTTTCCTCCCCTGCGGAACAAAGCGGAGGAAGAATCTGCTCAGACGCTGACGTGAACTGAAAATACCCCCTCTGCGCTGATGTTTTTTCTCCCTGCTGTCCCCGTCCTCGTCAGGATTCAAGCAGGTAAAGCGGAGATGAGGAGCGCTACAAACAAATTGAGGTTCGGCAGTATACAAGGAACTATACTGTGGCAGTCTGTTTGTCCTCCTAAATCCCACTGATCCGCCACCAAATCCAGTCTCAACCCGCAGAGGGGCTCTGTCTGTGGCCCAAGGCAAGCCCTGACAGGTGGCGCATGCAGTCCTGAGAACTGGCAAGGTGACTGTCTGGCACTCAAAGGAACAGTGTGGGTAACGCTTAAATATATAGACTCCAAACACCCAAAGCACACAAACACACACACACACACACTCTCGCTCTGTCTAAAGGCGCCTATCTCTTCACTTGTCTCCCTTCTTGCCCTGCGCTTCTCTCACCCTCGTCTGCTTTCCAAGGCGCGCGGTTACATTTTTCCCGACGCGACTCGGAGGTGTGATAATGTGAGTTTGATGAAGAACAAGTGGGGGAGAAAATCAAATCACGCCAACCTCCTGCCTTTGCATCCAGAGCAAACAGATGCAAAAGATGAGGCACAGCCGCCGCACTCTCACCCGTGTGAAGCCTCCCAGGGCCGGAAAGGGTCCCGTAATGATGCAAAGCACACATAACCCAGCGTGGCTTCTTCTCTATCTTCAAAGAGCTGAAACGCACTTACAACTGCAGCTATTTTAGACCAATTGCCTGGCTGTCTCCCTCTGTTTGTCGAGGAAGTGAAAGCAGTGGCAGAGTGTTGCTGCGGTGGAGTGCAGAGCACCGTCCTCTCTGCCATGGGTACCACTCTTGCTCTTACACACACAAACACAAACACACACACACACACACACACACACACGCGCGGGCAGGGATATGTTCGTCCAGGCCTTTTGTCTGACTGTGTGCTCAGTGTTGCAACAATGTACGGGTCTGTGTGCAGGCAGCAGCATTAGTCATTAGCGCAGTGGAACCGCTGGATGAGGCTCAGCCCGTCTGATGTGGTAACAGTGACACCCACAGGAGAAGAGACATATCAGCCCGCAGTGCCTCAGAGAGACTGGGCTCCCCCTGCTGAGCGCAGGCACGACAAGAGCGCCATTGATCGAGGGTGAAATAATGAAATATTTGATATTGTCTGTTTTATTCCCCCTTATCTTAAACAGGGCAGGAGATAACCGTCTGGGCAGCAGCAGTTCTAATGGCATCGTTTGCTCGGGCCGGTCAGCTGCATGCTGCACACGTCTGCAGCTTACATGTAGCTCGCGGCAGGTGGCAAGGAGCCAGCCTGTTCTTTCATCAATACATCTCATCCAAGAAGGACTACTCCCACTGGGACTTTTTTTTTTTCTCTGTGATCTCTGTCACTGTTTTACTTGTGTGGTGGCATCTCGGGAGCGATTAGAGCCACCGCGAGCTGTGAAATATCGTCGGCTTGTAGGGGAGACAACTGGGAGTGCGGTATGTGAGAAGTGTGTTTACCAAAGCAGGCTGCAGGCCGTCAACACGGTTTGTGAAACGTTGACTCAAAGACGAAGGCGACTTCTCTCTGCTCATCTCCCGTTTTGGTCTTTTGATCATCGTCAATGAGCCCATCAGACCTGATTAACTGGGACACCTCACATGAAAAACGCATTAAAGAGCCTCTGAAGTCTTTATGATCTGCCCTTTATGTGTGTGATTGTACTGATGTGTTGGTAGTTTATATCTTTTTGCACTCTTTTTTTCCGGGTCCAAAGAGGTACAAACAGTTGTACAATTATAAGTAAGGCATATTTTCAATATTACAATTTTGACTTCTTCATCTTCGAAAACAAACAAACAAATAAAAAACCACTTTATTAATGGAACAAGCCAGTGGGGTCTAAATGTTTCATTTTTGACTAGTTGGTTTGCAGTTTTTATTATTCACTCCAAAATGTTGGACACGTAAGTTATGAATTGAATTGAATGATTGAAAAAAAAAGAGCACTTTTCAACATCATTTTGAAATTCTAAAATGGAATGGAAAAAAAGGCTCAACAAAAGCAGGGGGAAGCCGAGCCATGCTTGCAGCCATGTGGGTCTGAGTTCAGCAGCCTCCGTGGACCTTGTGACAGAGATGAGAACTGAATTGGATATTAGCAGTGGAAGCGGAGGAGAGAAGGAGAGAGCACGGCCAAGCAAGAGGCTGGACAGTGGTAAATGTCCGACAGGCTTTTAATCACCAGAAAGAGCTTTGAGAAATAAAAGGCTGCAAATCTGGCGCTGAACCAGACAGACCGCTGTTTGACTTGCTCTGCCGTTTCATGTTTGTTTGAGTTCTTCCACTTTGTTTTTTTTTTTAGCTTTCAATCATACACTCAAGATCAAGATAAGCATTTTTTGGTTTATATGTTTGTTTTTCTCAGCACAACGCCAGTGCAAAATGTGTGTTCACAAAGAGTAATGCCATGTCAGGGATGGAAGATGACATTGTTATAACATTAACTGACATAATGTTGATGGATAATATTAACTAACCTGATCTTAGCTTAGGTGGAGCATTTTAATCAGGCATTAATGTGCTGTGCATTTGTTTGACAAAATGTCTTTAAGCTGTCCTGCAGATTTTAGGCAATTTTAGAAAAAAAATTAAACTTGAGTGATTTTTTTTTTTTTCATCCAGAGATTTGATTGTTATTGAGTTATTACTGTTGCATCACAGGGCGGCTCTACGTGGCCACCACAGTAAACAGGGGCTAAAAAAAAGCAGTTCGGTGAAAACCTGTTTCCATAAAACCTTTTGCCTATTAGCTCAAATTCAGACCCAGCGAGCAAACAAACTTTATTGCGATAATTAGAGGAAGGCTCGGTTTATTGTATCACTCCATCATGATTACAACTTTGCGTGAACAGTCGTAACTTAGTTCAACCCTGAACTTTACATCTGCAACCACCTGCATTTTCAGCATATTGGCTCATTTTTAAATGCCTGCAGAGGTGGGAGGGGGCTTAAGAGGGGTGGAAACTGCATTTCCATGCAGTATTCTGCAGGAATAAGCTACTAATTGTCGGTAACTGCCTGTCGAGGTGGTGGGGGGGTGCTTGTGATACTGTGAGCGAAGGACAAGGCCAGTGAAAGTAAAGAGGAAGAGGATGCACGACTCTTCACCAGTCCTGACGTAGCGCCTCCGTTGACCCGAGTCTGTGCACATCTTCGCCTGTGCACGTCAGCGTTACGCACTTTAGACACTTTACTCCACAACAATCCCCATCAGGTAGCCATCTGGCCGCGGGTCTGACGCCTAATGTTGACTGCCATAGTCAAAGCTGCGCTCCCTCCAGCTGCTGAGCGCTTGGCAGTTCATTGGGCCTAACTGGCTAAATGGCTGAGTGGTGTGTCAGAGCATGGTGGTTGTGACAAGCCCTGGCCCAGTGTCTGTCTCTGCAAGGAGGCTCAGCAGCTGGAAGGTTTTTTTCTGTAGAAGGAGTAAAAAAAAAAAAGAAGAAGAAGAAGCTCATTGTGGGAACAGAGCTAATTAGATTAAGCTCTGCTTTTTGCATTTTCATTTTTCAATTACGGCTTTAAAACGCCTTTGAGTTTGAGTGAGCGCGGGTCAATTTTACATTCGATTAGCGGCAAACTGGGAGCAGCTGCGCCAGCCGGAGGGCCCCCGTGTCTTTCTTCTGTTCTTTCTTCCTGGTGCCACCTGGGCGTTACTGTTGGTGTCCCACTAACTCTGCACCTGCACACGGCGGCAGACAATAAGCTGCAGGGGTTGCCCTCTTATCTTCGCCCTCATCTCTTCTGTTGGGATTGCACCAGCTTAAAGGCTGTGGTCGCCACCCTTACCTCTCCACCACCGCAGGCGACGCAGCACCACCTGGAGGGTGAGTGAGGCCCCGTGCGGGAATCCTGCTGCACCTTTTTTATCCCCGTGGAGCCGCTTTCTCCACAGCCTTAACCGAAAAAACAGAAACACCGGCCTTCACTCGGCAATGCAATTTTTAATCATTCAACTTCTGTAATAATGGCTGCATATTGCAAATTCAAAGCCACCCCATAATGTGTTCAGCACATCCTGACTGATTTTCCTGCACTACTGATGTTCTTAGAGCCTTGCAGTAGATTATCACATCGAGCCGGCGACAATGGAATTCAATGCGGAAATGAATCAATGACGCCAAACTTTTGAATGTGTGTGTGTAGAAAAAATTAGGCTCAAAAATTGATTGACAGTCTGAAAGTTTGACCGTGATTAGGGTCGTGTACTGTGGGCCGAGCTCCGCTGTGCCATCCACCAATGAGACGTGAGGCGACGGGGACGGACATTAAACATGCATGGCTTCAGACTGGGTATGCAAATGAGAACACATTCCTCTTCATGTTTTAAAGTCAAGCAAAGCGCACACGCATGCAGGTTCAGATTCTCTGCAGCGTGGATTTGAGCCAAAAAAAATCCTTTCACACGCTGCATTTCTTTTTCTCCCTTGGTGCGGTGCTGCGTATTTATTTATTTAGTTATTTATCTATTTGCCTTCTTCTCAGTTCAGCAACAGAAATAAATATAGTGTTCAGCCACACACACACACACACACACACACACACACACACGCACATTCCCTGGTACAAACAGTACAAGAGCAGGGGTGAAATATAAAAACTGATGAAGTGGCTGTGGCCAGCCAGGGGAGCAACTAGGAATCAAAATAAGAGCAGTGTGGTGTAGTCAGGGAGGCGCCAACATGCACCTCCAAGCTTCAGCGCAATAAATTAACTGCTATTTTTTTGCCATCATCACCCAGAATATTTTTTTGCCCTTTCTGGGCCATTTGCACAGCACTCGGAGATGCAGGCTGCAGCAACATGAAATGCATGGCGCTTCCCCGTGTTCACCCAGTGGGATAGAAATGCAGAGAAGCAGCCAGCGAGCACCTTCAACGCAAAACCACCCCACACACACATTAGTGCTTTAACTGACTGCATGAACCTTCTGACTTGATGAAGAACCGCAATCGAGTGACACAAGACAAACTGAAATCCACAAAATCCTGTCAGAGTGTAGCAATGCCTGACGACACGACGCATTGGTTTCCTTTTCTTAAGGAAAAAACTGGCAAATTTTCATGATCAGTATCACAGCCGCATCTGAATATGAACTTTACACTGTTTGTAAATTGTTTGTTGCCATGAGAAATATATAGTTGGAAAAATGTCACTTGACAGGTATGTCATTTGACAGCAGTGTCAAGCGACATGCCTGCAGCTGTCAGCCGAAGAGCTGCAGCAGAATGTTTACGAGCAAAGGAGGGAGAACAAGAATCCCAACATAAATAAACATTACGGCGCGTATGAATAGATCGGTACCACACAAGGAGAATGGAAGTTGACACTCTAAATTGCGAGCTCATAAACAGACCTATGGATGAGCTGCAGTGCGTGCACGGCTCCTCAATGCAGAGAAAAACCTGTCAAATCAGACGAATTCAGCAGAGCTAAACTGTCCCAAGCGCAAACACGCTTTCGCTGCAATTCACTTCAGACTCTTGTTTTTGTTTATCTCTCAGAGGGGGCGTCGATCCTAATCCCCGACGTGAAATAAAGCGCATTAAAGTTGCAGCAAAAGTAAGAAAGATGTTGTGTTTTATGGCTCCTTATCTCCGTCATCTGGCCGCCTTATCTGCAGCCTCTGCGGCTGCCAGCTTTCATTACCGCCACCGCTTGTGACGCTGACATTTCATCCTCCGTCCTCGCAGCTCCAGGCCACTGAGGGTCACTTGCCACTGTGTCAGGGCGACAGACGCAGGTGACTCAAGCCCAGCGTTGTCCTCACCTCGCCGGCAGGACGCAGCCGAACCCGGACGCAAGTGAATGACAAAGGGAGGACGAGTTGTCTGGTTTTCTCCGGCCGACGGCCCGGCCGGGCGGGGAGGCATGATGGGAGTGTGATGCACAAAAAAGAAACGCAGACACTTTCACCGACAGGGTGATGAATGCAGCCGTCGGAGGGGCTCTTAATTGCATTCAGTCAAGGAGCGCGGTGAGTCGCGGAGAGACAAAAGCATTTAGTCATCGCTGTTTTCCCCCCGTGCGCCGCATCGGCCGCTCCAGCACGACAGCGTCACGCACCCAAGCATCTATTATAGAAAATGGGTATCAGACTGCAAATATGTCAACACGACGATACTTTTCCAGTGGCCACTTAAGGTAATGCAGTGAAAAATCCCATGTGGCTTAAAAAGTATTTTTCACACAGACAGCAAAACAAAAATAAACTCCTGTGAAATGCCTCCGACCTAACATTATAATAAATGTTTTGATTGTGTATTTCTGAGTCACGAACTTTTAATATATATATATATATATATATATATATATATATATATATATATATATATATATATACATATATATATATATATATACATATATATATATATATATATACATACATATATGTGTGTGTATATTTATTTATTTTATTTTTTAAATGTAAATGCAAAATAATCCCCCGAAAAGAGTTTACTCCCAGCATGACGTCACAGCGTCATAGGTGCTTTGTCCCGTCTCCTTCTGATTGGTTGCTGCATCCTGGTGCATCACAGTGAGTTACAGAGGCATGATGTGAAGTGGCACTACTGCTCCATTCTGTATGCGCCACATAACGCTTGCTCGAGATTTCTCTCTAAATCAAGGAGCATGGGGCTGCAAATGGTGATCTCATTGCTGCTGTTTGGTGCGACTATCAAACACAATAGAGGAGGGTGACAATCACACCAGTGGGAATGAGAGTGGACTCGCCGGTCGGATGGAATCAGCCTTCCGTGAGGGTTGCTGCTCGGTGTGATTGGACAGTTTCTCCAGGTGGCCACTCAGGGAAACAACCCAATCCTTTAATCACTGCACGTTTCTTAACCGGCCGCACTAAGGGATCTAACAACGCTGGAGGAACGTTTGCAGGAGCTGCTTTGCGCCCCTGCTTTTCTTTTGTTTTTGTTTTTTCTCTCTCTCTTTTTTTCGTTGACTCATCCGTCTCCGCCGCACCACCCAGAGCCTCAGCAAACAGCTCCGTCTCGCCAGGAGAAAAGTCAGGCTTGGTTCCAGAGCGGCTGTGCCGCTGGAGAATTCCGTCGAGATGAAAGGCCTTATTAGTCGCGTCACACGCGGACGTCCGGCGTGGCCAAAGTGCACGGCGCAGCAGGCCATATCAACATCTCAGGGGAGGCGCAAGGAAAAAAAAAGGCTCCCCGGTTGATGACTTGAATGGAGGTGTGGCGGCTGGCATACGAGAGGCGTCACAGATGACGTCTAATCTGTATTAAAAGACTAACGCTGGCTGTCAGTGCGCTAATGGAATCCGAAAACAAATAACAGCGGTGCAGACGCGAGTGGAAAAAAAGGGAACCAGAAAAAGTTGCAGGAAAATAAAGGCTGATGATAGCGAGCCGTCAAACACATCACATCAGATCGGCGATGGAGCAGGCGGGAGAGTGAAGAGCGCGAGGCAACTGTCAAAGACACGCTTGTGTATACAATTATGTACTCCCCTGTGTTCATAAAAGGGAATTTTAATCAATCCGAAAGAGCGGAGGCTATTAAATATTGACTCCACTCCTCCCGTCTGCCTGCTCACCCTTCCTCTTTCGTGTTTTAGGCAATCACTGACATGATGTTGATGGTAACAAGCAGCCAGCCCCTTCCCTTCCCTTCCCTTCTTTCCCGTTTCAAACCGTTGTGCCACTAACGAGGCCGCTAGGATTTTTTTTGTCTGCCGCTGCCTCTCAGGGACGCTAGGTGGACGGTGTTACCTGCCGTCCGTCGAGCTTAAATGTTCGGCCAGAGGCTTGATTTTTCGCCGCCCATGCCGTGTTATGTGCCACGTTGCAGCCTGATTAAAAACTCTTGTTGTTTTAATCCAAAAAATTGGCCCCTCGCAACTCGTTGCGGGCAAGCATTTCTTCTTTATTGGCGGTTGGAGTCATCCATTTTGAACAGGACAGCTCAGCGGTGCACAAACTACACCGTCTAATCAGCAAAAAGTCCATCACAGAAAACCTGAGCTTGTATAAATAAGTGCCATCACAAAATGTACTTTTTTTTTGGAAAGAGAGAGAAATACTGTTATTGAACTAAACAAAAAAGGAAAATTGATTTGATTCCAGACACTGGCCTGCTTTCAATTCATCTTTTTTTCTTGTATTTTTTGGAACAGCCAGGTACGATCCAGGAGCTGCTGCTGCTGCTGCTGCAGAGGAGCAGCGCCAAAGATCAGAGGGAGAATTAAAACCAGTGAGCGCAGCGCTGCCTCAGCACTGCTCAGACATAAAGAGGCTAAAATACCACTCGCCTCTGCAGGGCGGTCTGCCTTTTGTGAGGGCGACAGGCCGTGGGACGCTGCGAGGAGACCTGGGGACAGCGGCGACGCATCTGCTGGAACACCTGGTGGGTGTCAGGAAGAGTGGGACGGAACCAGCGGGGAAGTGGAGGGGGGGAGGGGGGGGGTATTTTGGCCGCACATGCGTAGAGAGCACCGTGTTATAAAAAAAAATAGGTATGTTTATATTCTCACCTTGGGTTTATGGATCTCGCATGTCGGCCCCCCCAGATGAGCTGCAGCTCTTTAAAAAAAAAAAAGGTCCCTGGTGTGCAGAGATCATTTAGATGCAGCAAATGAAGCAAAACCGCTGCCGCTTCTCTTTATTCGCTTTCATGTGCTTTTAAACCATATGGCCTTCTGTGTCTAATAACGATAATAACTCCGGCTGATTGCGGCGGCCGTCACAACGCTAAGAGTCCGTTCCCTGCTTCTTGCGCTATAAACGAAGATCCCGCCGTAATTTTCGATCATTTTACAGTTTCTCCCGGAGACAGACAAAGACTATCAGCTCCTGACACGTCTGCTGGCGGCTTCGCGCCGCGTGTTTTCGACACCCACGAGCGCAGATTGGAGGGTGGGAAAATTGACAGGTGGAGGAATTGCTAGGAATTAACTGTGTCAAGGGAGGGAAGGAAAAAAGGTGGCACACTGAGCTAAAGTCTCTGTGTCTGAGAGACATGGGGGAAGGGGTGGGTAGGGGTGGGGGGTCGACCCTCACATCCACGCTGCTTGTCCTCTGTCATGTCACACGAAATGGAATATCACTGTTGTCAAGGCTTATTTCCATTCTGGGCGTGTCGGATCCACACGTCTGTCTGTCAGCGCAGGCAGCCAGTCAGCACGTCCGCATGCAGCCGCTAATATTTCACCACCATGTCAGTGTCCCAGTGCCATCGATCTGATTTGCTGGATCTTCTAAATCAGGCCTCTTTCTACTATTATTATTAAACGTTGTCGTCGTTATCTTTTTTCGGTCATTTAAACTGGAAACTTTTGCACAAATGTGGCGCCATTCGTTGCAACTGCCGCTCGCATCCCATGGCCTCATGGCGCCCGCCATCACTGCACACAATTTTCTTAAAAGACCAGCGGTACACTGCAAAGTTCTTTCTTTATTCTCCACCACTGAACCCTTTCAGGATCGCTCTGGGCAGTTGCGTGGGCTGCCTGTCACACAGATATAAGGACCTGCAGAATAATGTCTGGAAAGAATTGCAGTGAGGATGCTTGACTGCAGTTTTGCGAGAGGAGGAGATTTTTCACAGAAAGTTAATATTTGGCCCACATAAACCGCCGACACGTGACATTGTTATTGGACCAAATTTTATTCCGGCAACTTCCTGGCTGATGCCGGTTTGAGGTTGTTGTTGTTTCCGTGTCACTGTGTTGGCTCACAATGCAGCGCGACGCCGGAAGAAGCTCTGAAGTGTGAGAGCGTCTCGCTTGACGGGAAGCAGGAGAGCAGGAAAAGCCGGCCTTAAATCTGAGTCTAAAATAATCCCGGCAGGCTGCTTCATCACGACGCCAAATGCTGAGCAGCCATCGATTGCGTGCTGGAGGCAATTACAGGGCCGCTCCGCATTTAGGAGACACACACACTTTCCAGAACGTCTCCTTTTGAGTCAGATTTTACGCTTACGGCGGCATATTTATAATTGCACATGCTAATCAAGGTGGGAGTTCACGGCGAGCCGTTCTATTAAGTCAGCATCTCTAGCAGTGGCTACGGAGACTCCGTGGCCAAATTACTGCTGTGGCGTTTGGCAGAGATTACAGAGCCGACCCCCAGCGACGCCGCCACCTGAGCCGCCCCCACGCCGCCACACCACCGCTGCCACTCCGGCAGCTAACAGCCGGCGTCGACCGTTTTATTTGACGGAGACTGTCTGCTGATCGAGCAGGTGTTAATTATGCACAACATGTATGAGTTAATTACACGGCAACAGTAAATGAATATGAGCGAAGCCCTTTGAAGTGGAGTGTTTGGGGAATTTAGGAAGAGAAAAAAGTTGAGCGGTGCATTTATGATTTACAACAGGGCAGCTCTCGGTTCAGCGTGTTGAATATATTTTGCATGTCAAATGTGTTTGAAAGGGAAATTGTTTCCTTAGTGGCCTCATATGATTTAGAACCCCTTGAACTGATGATTGACACATAACTGACTTTGTAGTTTTACTTACTGGCCTATTTTTGCATGGAACAGAGTGTTTTTTACAGGGATACCATATCTTAGCATCAAACACTGTAGATATCAAACAACTCCTCCTTGACAAATGTCCCCATTGCATTGGAATCTCATTCTGATGTGCATTTTACGGTGCAATCTGAATGACAGTAAAGTCCTGTCTTGTCCTCGGCCGTTGGTTAAGCCAGCCAATCACCAACTGAGTGCATTCTAAGACTCTTCATACTGGGAAGTATAGCTGCTGCCAGCAAGACCAGGAATAAAAAGTGAAATCTGCGTGTGTGTGCGTGTGAGTGAGTCGCTGTCATCGCACACCTATTCTACAGTGTGCACTGTCTAGCAGTCCATAAAATTTAATCACAGTGATCAAGTGATGTTATCGACTGTTTCTGTAACATGCGACCTCCAGTGGGTCTAGACGGCAGACGGCCTGTCACACTGAACCTTTTTTTTTCTTTCTTTTTTTAATGCTAAGTGATCTCGTGCTCACCGAAGTGCTTTTTAATCTTAAAAAATAATCAAGCGCCTGATTAATTGGAGGCCAGATATAGGGGATCCTATCTGGGACCATCAATTTCACTGTGCTGCTCGCTGATGTATGGCATCGATTGCAACAGGGAGCCCTCTAATCAGAATCATGGTAAAATCAATAGCTGACGTTGCCTTGGGTGGGTGGGGGTGGGGGGCCCTGTTCATGCTCCAGTGTACACGTCTGGAGTCAACTCCCCTGCGCCGAAACACTCCGGCCATTTGCTTAAAGAAAATCGAGACTCGCTGCAAAAGGGGCGAAGAGTGCGGGCATAAAGTGGAGGAGACAGGCGGGGATAAAGGAGGAAAGCAATAAGACAGGTGGAGTGTGCGGAGGGTTCAACAGCCAATTCAGTGTGATTGAGAAGGTGTTTTCTTTCCTTTTCAGTTTTTTTTTTTTTTTTGTTAATTCTTCAATCTAGAAAGATCTCAGCACGCAGCCAGAACTCAACAAGGCGGTGGCATCGCCCACAGGTGTGATCCAGCCACCAATGTGTGCTGCTGTTGTCACATCTGGTTCCCGCGTCTCTGTCGACCCCCCCCCCCCTCACCGACTCCCTCTGGATGCAGTGAGGCCAGCGGGCCAGCAGCCGCGTGGCTGCTCGCAGCTCTCCTCCATTTTCTGAGCGAGAGGCTCGGCAAGCTTATCAGTTTCAAACATGGGTCCAGGCGGCGCGCCGGACAGAAAAGAAAAAAGCCGCCGCGGCCCGTGAACTGTGACATTGTCACGAGAACGGTTAAATTACGCAAACGACGGCGAGCTCCGAGGAGCCGGCGAGGCACTCCGGGGTTTTTCCTCCGGCGGCTGGTCCGCTGCCAGGTATCTGAGGCAGGGCGCGCAACTGGCAGGCTGCCGAAAAGCCGGCGCAAGCGAACCCCCCGCTGCTCACCTCAACACAAACAGCACAACAGAGAAACACTTTTAGTGGAGCCGGGGCTCAAGAACAATACCACAGAAAAAACAGAAAGATGAAAGAGGCGGTGGGATTTGGCAGTAAAGAGCACAGAGCGTGGCGGGAACGTTCAACAACACAAATGTCCTCTTATTCTGAGTGATTTGCTTTTCTGAAACATCAAAATCTGTCATTGAAAATGAAGGATATTAGGGTTTTTTTTCCACTCCAGAAAATCGAAATCGAATGATCTCAATTTGGACAAGTGTTATGGACAAGCAGTGTTGTAAATGTAAAGTGTTGCATCTCATTCTCTTCAAGCCAACTGAAGCACTATCATTGGGCCCTAATGGGTCTGCTATTTTGCAACATTTATCCACATCACATTCTGCAAAGCAGCAGCAGGAGCAGCCCTCGGCTAATCAAAGCTGAGTTTCTTGGCCTTGCTCAGCAGACTGTGTTCATTTTCTGTTTAGCTTTTAGTCTCCAAATTCTGTGCAAAAATATGTTTTGTTTTTTTGCACTTGTTAAAATCCTTCTCCATTGTCGTCGGCTGTCGCTGGCAAGCTACTCTGTCAGCTGTCTGGCACTGTAGCAGTTGAGCACATTTGGTTTATCAGAGTTCTCTCAGCAAGAACACCTGCACAGTGTGACAAGGTTGATGAGAGGAATGAGAGGGAGCCACAACATTAAAGTTGACTGGAAAAAAGCACAGAAGACGCTAATTAGGTGCCGCAGAGTCAGCCAAAGACGGTGAGCACTGTTTGTTTGTGCCAAGACAAAAACTCCTTTTATGTATCAAGTGGGTTGTTTTAATCTTCATTGTCAATGAAACATGAGTGAAGCTTTTCCAAGTCCTCAAACAGTGGCAGCTCCAGAGCTTTACTCTAATGGTGCAACTGGCCCGAAGAAACGTTTCCCCACAAAGCAATGAGCAATCACCACCATTCCATCTAATTAAATTTTAAAGTCTTATAAATAAAGACTTGTATAAATAAAAGATTTGATTCTCTTTCATGTTAGCAGAGGCACCGCTGTTGCCACTAAAGGCAGAGAATCTTTGGAGATGTTGCTACATCCTGCTTTGGCAGACCGAGACGTACTGTCAAGAACCAAAGGGTGATTTTTGACAGTTTGAAAAACAAATCTACTCAGTGTTCGGGACAAGTTTTGCTCAACTGTGTCTTCAGTAAGTATGAGGTACAGCCCTTCTGTTGGCGTCGCCAGTCTGGAGGAAGCCATCCGTGCATTTTCATCCTGGCATCTCTCTGTCTGCCCTGAGCCATCTGAAACTTTTACAGAATCCTCTTAACTATTCTCCAAAGTGTTTTAAAATTGTTCACAAGCTTTCAATGGCTTCAGCTCACCTCATGTATGTGGAATTTGAGTTCTTCAGGAGCTAAGCGGGGGCTTTGAGGTCATCCAACTATTATTTGCTGGAAGTCCTGGTTCAAGGTGGCTCCTCCTCCTGACAGTGACACTCGATGACTGAGAACGACCCTTTTAAGCCCAGCCTCAAAATGTCTTCATTCGTAACGTTTTTTACTCCTAAGCAGTGCAGTCATATTTTATGTCTTGCCTTTTATGCCTTTAATATGGTTTTAACTTTACTTGTCTTTGGGTTGCTGTAAAACACTGTTCTGTAAAAGCCACGTGGGACAGAAATTTAAACATGATCCAGTTTAAACCAAAGATCTAAATTAATTTTTGCTTTGATTACTCCACTCCATTACGGGAGTGAACCGGGCCGTTATCGCTGGCGTTGCCGTGGCACTTTAGTCTCCTTTCACCCTGTCATACAAACCTGAACTAATGCCAGAGCCATTCAGGAGCCACCAGTTGCAAATAGAACAACATTTGGCAAACTGGGGGGCCCTTTTGCTACGTGCGAACAGCAAATCTGGTTGTAAAACCCAAGCTGCGGCACGACACATTACCTGATACCAGATGATAACCACCGTGCTGCAACATTAACCGGTGTGAGCTGGAAGCGTCCCACCAGCCCTGGGTTTTCTATCAGCGCGAGGAGAGCAATTACGGCGGCATTAAATAGTAATAAACACGGCCGCGCCGCAATCGTCGGAACATCAGAGCTGTCACCGCATCGTCTGTCAGCGACGCCCTTCAGGGTAGCGGCAGTCAGGTGGTGATGCATTTCCAGGGACAGAGACAGGTGTTACCATAGATTGTAATTACTTTGTTCTATCAATTATGTACAGATCCGTGTATGGCCTGGGGTCTGCTGCACGCTGCTGTGCCTCCCACTCAGTCTCCTCACCACCCCTGCTGCAGACATACAACACATACAGCAGGTATTAGTTCTCTACCTTGCCTTAAGGTGACTTAAAGGTTTTGGGCTTTGTGTTTTTTTGTTTTTTCATCCCCCCCAGCAGGATTCAGACAGATGGCAGTGAGTTTTTCGAAAAAGTGAAAAGTAAAGAAAGTTAAACGCCATCCCCGTATATCCCACTGACATCTGAATTCATGCCTTATATCCTCAGTGGTGAGAAGACTGAGTCGTCCTCTCCTCCACTAAGCCCTGTAAGCGTCAGTTAAGACGCGCACACACACACAGGTGCCACGCTGCTTTGTGTTTTCGAGCACCAACGGTCTTCCAGGCACTTGTGGTTTCCCTCTTTGTTTTTGCACACTCCTCAAGTTTTCTCTGAGCCGCACAGTGCACAGGAGCATTATGCTAATGAGCCAGCAGACATCTGCTTCCAGCTCAGCCTGTCTCTGTTTGTTCGTGCGTGTGCGCCTGTGTGTTGCTCACATATTTGCTTTTACCTACATGCAGGTCAACTCTTTGAAAACAAAGACATAAGGAACGTTAGGCTTAACCGTCTGCCACAATGTGTTCTGCGCCATTTAAGAATGATGTTTTGTTTCCCCGTCCTTTTATCCTTGCCATGTGAAACAACGTGATGACGCCGGAGGGTTCAGAGTGGCTTTTTTCTGTGAATTAATGACTCGCAATGCTGCCCGGGTGTGCGTCATTCAACAGACAGTGAAGGAAAGTGAAAGTGCTCATCAATGAGGCCTGCCAACACTAAAAGCCATGTTTGTAAGATTGTAGCAATCTGTATAAATGATCTGATTCATTTTTGATGCAGGATTAAGCCGATTTAGGAAAAGCAGGTGTGTGTGTGTGTGTGTGTGTGTGTGTGTGTGTGTTCTCCAGAAGCAATTATGGTTGCTTGATAGATCACAGACATTCTGTCTTTTATACATCTAGTATGCACCTGCTTTTAACAAGGAGACAATTCAGTGTCAATGCAATAAAAACATTTATTTCTGAATGAACGATTTTAAAATCACGCCCTTTGTGGAGTCCATATGCTGTCTGTGGATAAATCTATTGGCATATTATACATAAGTAGAGTTAAATAAATAAAGATACAATTTTCTTGTCACTGTGATCCATCTCATGTAGATGAAAAAACCTTTTTGAGCAACAAAGAGTCTTGCAGTGTTCTGCGCAGCTCTACTTTCTTTGGTGTCGCTGACACCCCGTCATGTCAATGAGGCGACTCACTAAATGCACTCAGGCAGAACACCTGCCAAGTGTGCAGCAGTCACACACTGTTAACCTCAAGATATGGTAGTGTTTGTGAGTCAACGACGCTTCACAAACGTGGTGGCCTGCCTTTGTCATAGTTTAGTTAAATAAAAATCCGATTTGAATTCATCTCCACTGACAGACTCGCTAAAGGGAGCTGAAGTTCTGCACCTCGACTCGGTAAGTGAAGGTACGTACAACTTGTGAACAAGAAAAGTGGAAGACCTGCTGTTTTTAGCTAACTCGGATAATCCAGATATGGCATGACATTTCATGTTGTCCCTGGCAACATTGATATCTTTGTTGCTAATGCAATGTTGCTCCATTGTGAAATTGTTTAGTGTAATTAAAAATATATATATTGCTGTCTATAAAATCTGTAACTACCTTTACTGTTGATTTTCTTTGTAGAGGTCGAGCTAACATTTCCAAACCCTAAGACAACCAATTCATGATGTCAAGATTACAAACTGTCTAAGAAATAAATTGGTGTATGGAATTATCTTTTAGGAAATTCTTAGTACCCACAAAGAGGCTTCATGATTTTAATGTGTGAGACAATTCTGCTGATAACTGATCTTATCTAATTGTCAAGTCAAAATGCAGCATGTAATTTGCACCAATGGAAGGCAGCAGTATTTTGGTAGATGTGCTAAATGAGCGAAAAAAGCCAATACAAATTCACCAATTTATATTGTTTTTTCGGAAATTCTAAAAATTTTATTAATTTTCCTATTTTACTCCATATTCTGTTGTAGGAGTTGAGGTTGTTGTTATACTTTACTGGCATTCAGTAGATATAGGTCTCCAGGTGGTGGGTTCATAAACAGGAAGTTGAAATTTAAAACTCCCGAATGAAAACATTCAACAGCTGACAGAGTTGTTTTGTCTCCGTGTGCTGTTTTGTCATACAGGCACCTGCTGGGAAATGACCCTGCAACCATTAACTCCAGTCAACTGTGGAAGTCTTCTACAACCCGGCTGTTCTCTGCTGCAGCTGGATGGGGAGCTTCTGCTCTTTGGCCAGAAAGGTTGGCCCAAACGCTCATGCCCTACTGGTATATTTGGGATTCGGTTCAAAAACGATGAACTTAAGTTGAAGCCCATCTCCTTCTCCAATGATTCTTCCTACCTTCCTCCATTACGCTGTCCGGCTGTTTGCCGCCTTGACCCCTACGACGGCCTTCCAGAGAGTTATCTCATCCACGGAGGCCGTACCCCAAATAACGAGATCTCAACCAGCCTCTATCATCTGACCATGGACAGCCGTGGGTGTAATCGTAAACTGACCTTGTCCTGCAAAGAGAAAGAGTTAGTGGGAGAGGTGCCAGAGGCTAGGTATGGTCACACAATAAGCATGGTTCAAAGCCATGGGAAAACAGCATGTGTGCTGTTTGGAGGTAGAACCTATATGCCTTCAGAGGAGCGGACCACGGAAACGTGGAACAGTGTTATTGACTGTCCTCCTCAGGTCTTTCTGTTTGACTTGGAGTTTGGTTGCTCCTCTGCTCACACTTTGCCTGAGCTCACTGAAGGTCAGTCCTTTCATGTGACCCTTGCCAGAGAGAACTGTGTCTATATCCTCGGAGGTCACTCACTCAACTCTGACTCCCGCCCACCTAGACTCTTCTGCCTTCGCGTTGAACTCCTGCAGGGAAGACCCTTGCTTTCTTGCGAGACTCTTGATGCTGGCATGTCAATTTCTAGCGCCATAGTCACACGTACAGGTCCCTCACACAAATACATCATCTTAGGAGGGTATCAGTCAGATTCTCAGAAGAGAATGGAGTGCAGCACTGTGGTTCTGGATGAGAAAGGTATCCACTGTGAGCCACTGGAAGCACCAAAGTGGATTCCGGATATCGTCCACAGTCGCACTTGGTTTGGCGGTAGTGCTGGTGAGGGGAGTGTCCTGCTGGGTGTACCCACTGAGGGAAGGCCATCCCAACAAGACACCCACTATTTCTACCATGTGAGCTTCCAGGAAGAAGGCAAAGAGGAGGAAGGGTTCCAGGGGTGCAGCCAGGAGTCAACCGATTATGACTCAACTCCTCTTGAAGACTCGGAAGAACTGTACTTTGGCCGAGAGCCGCATGAGCTAGAAGATTGCAGTGATGGAGAAGAGGACACCTACAACGAGGACGATGAGGAAGATGAATCACAAACGAGCTACTGGATCAAATGCTCCCTGGGATGCCAAGTGGATCCCAACACATGGCAGCCATACTATTCCACTGAGCTCTACCGACCAGCCATGATCTTCTGCTCCAGAGGGGAGGAGGGTCACTGGGTACATGCCCAGTGCATGGAGCTCTCTGAGACCCTGCTGCTAAGGCTGTCAGAGGGTAGCAAGAAATATTTCTGTCAGGACCACGGAGGCCTGCCCTACCAGGAGATGACCCCACCTAGAAAAGTCTTGCCATTGAAGCGCATTTCCCTGAAAGTTAAAGAAAGGAAAACTCCCCCAACAATCAAGATGTCTCCAGCCAAAAAGAGCTTTTTGCGCCGACTTTTTGATTAAATTAAGTTTTATATTACGATACATGTGTGATTTAATCTGTTTTGCATGCACCCTAAATAAAATATTGATATCAAATACTGCACCAAGGCTTCATATTTTTTTTTTTCTTCTGTCCCCTTGGGCCAATTAACTACATTTGTTTTACACACTCAAAGATAAATATTTATTAGATTGATGAAAACAGATAGCGCCTTACCCCAAGGACATCCTCACGTGCACACGGCAGATGCATTGTTTTGAACAACTGCTACATGTACATACATATAGACAGATATCTAGATATAAAATAATGATTTTCTAAGGAACACTGTCACTGAAAATCAATGCATATTGATGAGATGTAATGCCGTTAACTCAATATGCAGAAAGCATTGAACCAACATTAAGTCAGATCTTTTTGTTATTATTTTTTTGTTACCATAATTTAATTCATTATATTATTATTATTCATCTGGAAATCTAAAATGCATGGGTACCATGACCCGGTCCCTTTAAAGTGTTTTTTTTTTTTTTTTTAATTTATTGAAGTGTTTTGGTTTTTTGGGGAAGATTAAAGTTACAAGAACACATTATTGTTCTTTCAACGGCCTTGTTCTTCTCAAATTGTTCTGAGTAATAGATAGATAGATAGATGTCAATAACCGTTCCCCAAGAAAGAGTGGCATAAATTTTATATTCTTTTTGCTCAGACCTACGGTGAAAAAGAATGTTGTGATTATACCTTGACAGTTTGGGCGAGCAGCCCGCGCCTTCTTCAGAAGCCCCTCACTGACAGCGTGACTGCTCAACCATGGCATATGTCCAAAAAGGGAGACAACGCGGAGACTTTCTCCAGGGACAAAGGGACTCTTTGATGCTTTTGTGAAATTTAAAAATTTGAGGAGGATTTAATATTCATGATGTGAACCTCACTGAATTGCAAAATAAGAGAAATGAAAATACTTGTGCAGCACAGGACAGTACCGTACTGAACTTCCACGTCTCAGAAGATGTTTGTTTGTTACTATTATTTTTCATTTCACTATGTTATTTTTAAAATTTAATTTAACATTATATTTTGCTATTTTGTTCAGGCATTTGTTACATTGAATTTTAAAGTATAGCAAAATTAATAATTTTTGCATTGTATGTTAAAAAGCATATTTTCACATGTGCATGAAATGGTTAATAAGCATATAAGAGGGGAGACAAATTCATGGTGACATTTTTATTATTTTCAAAAAGAAACAAGAAAACCAAATACAAACTTTGCAAAATTCATAATAAAAATGTGTCCTAACAATTGTATCCAGGCTATTTCATACTGATCTGTATAGTGTTTGTAAACCCCAGGAATTTAAACAACAATTAACTGTACTATATTGTAGAGGTAAACGAATCACTGACACTGACTGTCTTCAACAACCACAGTGAACAGTTAATATCATGATATTTAGTGTGATATGGAGAGAGAGAGAGAGTGAGAGTGAGAGAGAGAGAGAGAGAGAGAGAGGAAACACAATGTGTACGGCGGAAAAGACAAATTCAGAGAGTCAATTATCACTCATTACTCCTGAAATGTATTTCATTATTGCAAAACTCCAAATATATGGAAAGAAAACAGCACTAAAACACGATGCCATCGCAGTTCAGTAAATATCTAACAGTTGTCAAATAGTTAAGCTCCTGGCAGTAAAATAAAATCAAACATTCAATCAAATAAAAAAAACAAATTTGCCTGTCACGACTCAAAATTGTGAGGGCAGAAACAGAAAATAGAATCAATCAATCAAACAAATAAAGTTGCCAACAAATCAGTTTACAGGTCGTTCAAGCTCCAGCTCATCCTTCTCCTCTGTCATCTCTGGCGAAGAGGAAATGCCAACAGAGAAAAAGAGTCAGGTTATATACAGAAGTTAAGAAAAGCGCCTGCCGCTGCCTCAGAGTCCATGGGGTATTAGGCTTCTTAATGGACCCCACTGTATTCTTTTTTTATATATGTATCAACGGCTTTATTTTATGTGAGGAATTCCAATAAGAATCATCTATTCTCTACTGTGCAAAACTAAGAGATAAAAATTGGTTCAAAGTGACCTGGCATCTATTCTGCCCCTTGGGGGATCCCAAGATAAAGCACTAAAGTAATCTTTTTCAGAAGGCACTCATGAAACAAAGAACATTTGGGTCTTGGTGATTGCATTTTGCTCCAGCTCAAATGATATATTAATACACTGGCCAAAAATGTGGTCTTTTTAACACAATTTCCCCCCCATGACTTACAGCACTTTCATCTGTGGCCATAAATATCACCGCTATATATTCATAAATATGTCATATCCTTGCAATACAATAAACTGCTCCATATTTCAAGACAGTAAAGAATTTTTTTTTTTAAATAAGGAGCTATATTGCTGAGAGCAAGAGACAAGGAAAGTGTGTGTTACTCGGTCTGCTGAATAACTGACGAACAGAGCAAACAATGGTTTAAGAATAACACTATTTTGGAAGGTTAGTTTACTGGTTAGTTTATTTCATGAAAGCGTTTTGTAAAAACCAATCATAATTTCAAAAAAGAAAAATGTTACACTGTACGACGTTCGACCAGTGTTTTTTTAAGACATACTTTCATTTGCAAAAGTGTATTTTTACAGACTAGACAAGTCTAAACTAGAGGATAACTCATTATCCTCCATAGGTATGTCTGCATCATCTTGACACTCCACGGGGTTAATGCTAGCTTGCATCGCTATGGCCGAGTCCTTGTGAGCTTCCATAAACTTCTGCAAGTACTTGGACGTGTAGAGCCAGTGATGCTTCAACACATCCTCCAGCTCAAAGGCCTTTGACTGACGTGCGTTCATCTTACGGAATCGCCTGAAAAGTTTATTTGCCGACTCATTCCCCTCACTGGCCCAGGCCCCTATCGATCCATCTCTCTCGATGATTTCGGGCACGTGCGCCAGGGTCTTGTGCAGGTAATTGGTTATCTTCCCATTGTACCTGTATTTGAAGGTGGAGGAGAGGAGGTCGGCAAAGCGCTGAGAGTTGAAGCTGTAGCGGCACAGCTGGTCAGGGCACTCCTTGGCTGGGCAGGTTGCCCGCCACACAGGCTTCATCTGGATATAGAGCCTCATCAGCTCCTTCAGGACCTCCCTCCTCTCCTCTGAGGGCACCAGCTCACACACCACCTCCACAGTCTCCAGGGTCATTAGCCGGCGGGCATAGTTCCCATTCATCCTCATCACTGGTTTGAGCTTCATCTTCTTCCTCAGCTGTTTATCCAGGGCTGCCCTCCAGCTGCGCCGTTCGTCCCGGCTGGGGTTGACCTTTTTGTACATCTCACCGATCTCATCTTGGAAGATTTTGTAAAACTCAGTGGCGTTGCCTATGTCACAGTGCAGGGCATCAAGCGTGGGATGCGTTTCCATGAAGGGCTTGGCGGAGACCCCTTTGACCCGTTCTCGCAGCTCATCCGCAGACTCAGAGAAAGGGTTGCTTCGCCATGTCTCGTAACGCTCCAGGTTCTCGTCGTGACTGCGGGTGATGGAATGCAGCACCATGTTCTGAGAGGCATCCAGGCGACTGGAATCGCAAAGCGTGCAAATGTAGGTGGAGCCAGAGGCCTCGAGACCCTCCATCTCCCGCACCATCTTCTCATCGTAACCCGTGCCTCTGAAGTGAAAGCGGAAGGAGCGTGGGAGCCCACCGATGGACAGGATGAGACGGCTCTCTTTCATTGCTTGGCGCTCTGCAATGACGGGCCTCAGGATGGCGGTGAGCGTCTCATGGTCGGACTCATCGACAGACATCAGGCAAAGGGGCTTACAGGACAGCTCCGAGTTTGGCTTTGGTTCTGTGTAGATGGTAACTTTTCCCTCTTTCCCTTCTGGCAGAATGGAGACAGACATGACAGTGAAAGAGAAGCGCACAACCTTCTCTGGAACAAGCGGTCCTCCACCGTGCTTCTCGCTGACATCCCCCATGCCGTCACAGGACTCTTTGATCATGACACTGAAGCCTGACGTGGAAGCACTGTCATCCATCTCGTTCTCTCTCAGTCCGTCCATGATGTCTTCCTCCAGGTCCTTTAAAGCCGACACCAGCGCCACATCATACCGAAAGCGGCGAGTGATGGTGTCAGCAGGCGAGTCATCCACGGTGGAAGAGCATCCAGCCAGTCCATTAATGATCCCCACACTGCAAGATGGGGACACATTCTTGAGAGCTGGCTGCCATTCAAACTGGTGAAAGCCTGGGAGGAGCTCCTTCTCCACTGAACGCAGCGTATGTAAGGGCTGAAAAATCTGCCGTCCGCTGGTTGCTTTGACCGTCCGGTACATTTTATGGTACTGGCTACAGCTTAGGAAAGTGTTGACACGAATAGCCAAGCACACAGCAGGGTGCAATCCAGAGCCTCTGCCTGCAGAGGGGAAAAGAAAGTGGAAAAAGGGGGTTCCATTAAAAAGTCGGAGAAAATGTTTTTTGAGAAAAGTATAGCAGGAAAAAGGGATTTAGACATGAAGGGAATTATTTAACACCACAGTGTGGAAGCCTATTTCTGGTGCTTTGAAAAGAGCTGCAGTGCCTAAAGTTTCCTCATTTAAAATCCTGCTTTTGGAAGCATCGACACCACGAGAGAGAGAAGATCTCAAATTTAACACCCCCAATGTGAATGTGTCATTGTCAAAAGGTCCACAAGCCTGTGATTGCAAAAAACAATATTTCCTAATTCCCAAATGTTAAAAGGGGACAGAGGGTACATCAGCGACGACGGTAAAAAGTGATGTATTGGCTCCAGATGAAAACAGACACCAGCTGGCTTCAACTACCCACAGAGGACAATGGTGCTGTCTGCGTAATTTGCAAATACAAGAAGACGCTGATGTTTTTTTGGTTCTAACAGCCCCCTCACAAGAGTTGTTATTGTGCATTAAAGGGAGTGTGAGACAGAGGGGCTGACAGTCTGTTAGTGAAGTGGCTGAGTGTGTGCTGGTTCGATAAACATAGATGGATGATAACGAAATGCTCTTCAATCAAAATCCCAGAAAAATTTCTCTCCTCCTTCTCAATAGTGAACTTTTCAACCCAGAGTTATTTATTATCTTCCTCAGCACTAAGTGGAAATATTAATGAGCAAACCCTATCAGAATTTTCATATGTTTGTGTCACCATCTCTTTTGCGGCTGTGTGTTTGAACAAGACCCTTATAATAGCTCCTTACCTCGTATAATGGCCTCCAGCTCATCTGCCTGGCGGTGCTCATTCCCGGATCTCAGCGCGAGGAGAAAAAGAGTCACGCACACTGACTTCACGTCACCACCTTCCTCTTTATCTGCAAACTCCTTGACCTGATTCTTCAGATCCCTCAGCCGGTGTTTTTGGGCACGACGGGTGAGCGACAGTAAGTGCTGGCGGGGCCTCCCGCCCTTGTTGGCGAGCAGGTAGTTGTCAGCATCTGACGGCTTACAGTTTTCACCCAGCTCGTGACTCAGACAGTGAGCCTTTAATGAGTCAAGCCTCACCTGCTTGCCACAGCCGGCCGCAGGGCAGAGTAGTGGCACGGAGTGCAGGGCTGATAGGAAGGCTTTGGGGGGCACAGTGAGATCAGAGGGGGAGAAAGGCGAGTTGCAAGTCGGGCAGTGAGGTCCCAAGACATTGGCATATTTTTGGATGCAGCTGCGGCACAACAGGTGTCGACACGGAAGTTGGACAGGATCGCAGAGCAAGTGGTCGCACGCCACACAGGTGAGGGAAATGAGAAAGTCCACGGGGAGCTTCTCTGAAATCATATCGGTGTTTAGGTGGTCTTTATGGCACTGGGTAATGCTCCTTACCCGTTGCTCTCTCTGGATTCTCGCTTTCTTCTTGATCACACAGTGTCTCAGGGCCCTTCTGTCCCCCACGGCGATGCTCTCCCCATGGTCCCACCTGCCTCTCTTTGCCAGGCTCTGGGCTCGGGGTATCGTCTTGCGCCGTTTCCGCCCCGTACGTTGATACAACGCTTTCCTCGGGGAGCAAAGTTGGCAGACGGAGGAGTGGGGTTTCCAGTCGGCCACTCTTGTTCTCGTGAGGCTGCAGACGCCTCCACCTCGCATGGCGGTCATCCAGCAGCGGTGGCAGAAGAGAAGAGGATGGACAGACTCGGTGTCCTCCGTCACATTGACTTTGAAGACTTTGTGGAGGACCTCTGGCCAGCTCGTCAGCTTGCAGCCCATTTTACGCAAGGCACCTCTACTTGCCACATCCAGATCCCCGTGAACATCGTGCGCTGGTCCTTTCACTTTGTTAAGCATTGTTCCACAAAGACGGCATAGGTACCTTTACAGAGAAATAAAAAAAACATTAACATTTCAATTTAGGGCATACAGTAAAATTATGTGCATAATAACATAGAGGATCATTTGATCACCTGAGGTGGTTCATGTGAGTTTCCATTTCCTGTAGTTTAATATCAACCCTCTGGCCTGGGCCCTCAATATTCTCTCTGCTTTTACCACCAAGACATAATTTCATAATGCTCCCAGGAGTCACAGCATTTTCTAGGTCTTTTTTTGGAGGTGCAGAAGATGAGATCCCTAACAAGGCTCCCTTCTCAGCCTCCATCTCGCTGGGCAGAGGTGCCTTCTCCATGGACCTCACCCTAAACAGTTTAAACTTCCACTGAGAACACTCGGAGTGGGGATGGTGGAGCTCAGCCGGCATGGATGATCTGGGGTCATCTGTGTCCAGGTCCTCTTTCGCCATAATGATTCTTACACCTTACAGTCTGGGAAGGTGCAGAGATGAGAGGAAAGGAAAGGAGAAGGGAAGGATGAGGAAAAAGTATGAAAATATTTTCAGCCATCATGAAAGGGATAATAATGGATTCAAAGAATGGATTGAAGGCTCAAATCTGCAGATAAGTCAGAGCCTCTTTGGGCCAAATGTATACGACAAAGTCGAACAGCTTTGGTTGGTTTTGGGAGAATTTATACAAGTACTCTGAAAGCTCACTGAAAGCAGAGTTGTGAGCTCTGACCACAGGGCTCTTTTATACCATAAGTGGCATTTAGATCTTGTGTAAAATGCATGAGTCGGAGCATCAGTGGATCGATGCAACACAAAAATCTTCATTTCACTCATCTCCAATACCACGACTCAGGGGAGCCATTGGATTTTTTTTCTCTTTTTTTCATTCATACAGCGAGTTGGATAAATGGGCAACCTATCCCTGTAAGGCTGTCAATCATTTATATGAGTCATTTTCTTGGCTGGGGACAGACTCAGAGCGCCGGGAGCCTCCAACTATCATTTCAAATGCAGGAAGGGGGAAAATAATCTGAGAGATGAGAGACTTATTTCATAATCCATTATATTATACTGACTGACCAGGAGACAAAACGGTAAACAAGAAGCCATTAGATTGAATAATGAATATAAAGAATTCTTCCAAACACAACATTTCTCACTTTAAGAGTCATATATCAACAGCTGAGTGTTCTTAGCATGGGTTAGAGCAGTGATGGTGCCCTGGTAAAAAGACCTTATCTAGATTCCAATACTAGGTGAGACAATAAAGCAGTCAGTCAGTCTTACCCGAGCACACCAACAGTGTGCACACATCCCTTGGCCATCCATCTCTCAGTGCTCCCGTTACGATTTCTCCCTGGGACACTGGAATTTCTTAAAGCCTCTATCATTTCTCCCCTCTGCGACTTCTTTACATGTTGAAGTCTCTTCTGAGACAAACAGCTGAGCCTGTGTATCAGCTGGGCCCTTACCTTGTTTTTCTGTCTCAGCTGGCGTCAGTTCCCCTGTGGGTCCTCTTCGCTTGGGAGCACAAGGGAAGCCCTGGAGCGAGGCCTCAGACGCTACACAGAGTGCCGTGTGTGTGAGTGAGTGTGATTCAGCCAGAAGCATCTGCTGCCGGGAGTCCAGGCCACTGGGATTGCTCCTGTCGGTGTCCCTCTGCCTTGTATTTATACCCTTCCATTGGTGGGATACCAACAGTCAACCCCAGACACCTGACACAAACAGCTGATTTAAAAAAAAAAAAAAAAAACTAGGCTAACCCCAAGGCACAGTTGTAAATGTGTGCATTTGTGTATGCAGAATCCCACAGCAGGCCCCAAACATGCCGTTGTTTTTTTTTCTCACCACAACAGAGTGATACCCAGCTGGAAACACTTCTGTGTCAACTTTATCTCCCCTCTCTCGACTGCTTCTGTCAGCTCACCTCACCCAGGTGTCCTCTGTCTGACAAAGACAATAAAGATACCTCTTAACTTGGGAAAAGAGCCTCTGGGTGCAGAGATAAAATGGAACGCAGCATGTTCCTTGTCCTTCTGTACAGATAAATAAGAATTTGTCGAAATAAAATGTAAAACTTTGAACTTAGAAAAAAAAGTATATTTCTTTATATGAAACACTTCACGTCAAAGTTGATGAACAACTATTATCAGCAAGGCTCACAAAGATGTTGAAGAAGTGGAAGTCATAGCTTTCAAGTTCATTGATGAAGACTAAAATTCAATTTAATTGTTTTATTTTGGAAGGTCATATACTGTATTGCACAAAATTCCCTTTACCAAGGGTTTCTAATATGTGTTGGTACACTATCAATGAACAAAAGTCCATTCTTTGTTTATTTACGTACTTTCTCCGCTATTCAGAACAGTGAGATGCCTTACTGCTATATACCTCTCAGGTGAGTGAGGCTGCTCTGCTCACATCATGGATGAAAAATATTGCTTTGACAGTGGGTATAAATTGACTATTAGGTGATGATGCTATGAAAGTGGATCTTTAATTACATGTATTTAAGGTGACACAGGTTAGGCTGTAAACAGTGAATTGCTGCATGAGGTTAATATGTGTTGTTCTATTTAGTTATTATTGTGCAACGCACTTTGAAAGTGCAGCATCTACAGTCATGTATGGAAAATAATATTGGGGCTCTGTGCCGATACCTCTGGCTTGTATAAACACCAGCGCCACAAAATAAGTATGTTATTATGTTTTTTTGTTTTGTTTTGTGTTTTTTATGATACCACTTCTACGACTTAATCCTTTTATCTGTCAGTACCACATTAATAAAATTCTGGTACTGCAAATTTCTAAACTAGTACAAAGAACATACTGTCGTACACAGAGATCAGATAAACAAACCAGCGGGGATGTTCCTCTCGTTTTCCTCTCGTTTGGTCTTTTTGCTCAGTGTAGCTGTCGTAGTGGTTTCTACAATTCTCTCTTTTTTTCTCAGCAATGGCACATTTCATCGACAGCCACAAACGTGCCTCTGTCACCATTCAGGCTGGGTTTTAATTAGACAGCATTATTTGGTGTTGTGTCTCAGTGGGCATGAGGAGTGTTTGCCCAAGATTGTTCTTGCTTGTAATTATCCAGGGGATTAATCTGGTGTATTCACCACAGGAGCCTGTTGATGTTGCGTTGGACCTGCCAGCCGAGTCATTAGAAACACAGTCAGTGGGCACCAATAAACAGTTGGGTTTCTCCCATTCTTGCAGGATGAATACAGGCAGCCGCCGCAGCTCATGGTCAAGTGTGACCTTTGACAGTAATCGTACCTGTTTCTGCGGCTGGTGCATTTTTTGTGACAGGCATACTTATCATGTGAACGGCAACAGAGGAAAAAATATGCTTGTATTTCCATTCAAATCCATCAGACGCAGTGGTTAGATATGAAGCACACAATGCATGATACATTGCACATTCTAGAACGAGCAAATGATGGATTGCAGCAAGATGTTTCGGGCCTATTTATAGTTGATATTTAGATTTATGATCGCCAGCTAGCCACGTTTCCAAGCCAAATGACACGTCTTGCTCCATGGCAGACTGGAGCGGCGCTGCAGATGTCTGCCTGACAAACAAGCGGTGACCCCGGGAGACCCCCTCCTCTCGGCGCCTGCTAATTGACTTGTTATTGATCAACTCAAAGACAGTCTGATTTATGGCAAAGAGGACTTGTGGAGACAGCCACCTGGCATGGAGCAGAGTGTTATGAATGCGAGGTGCAGATCCCGGGGGGACCAAAGAGGCTGCGTTTTCAGAGGATATACAGGAGTTTGTGATGCACCGGTGAGCAGACACCTCACACCATGGCAGCGGGTGTTTTCTCCCCAACACGACGGATCCAAACAACATCAGCAAGCTGTGTGCAAGTGTTGTTGCAGGTGTGTGCAGCAAGAACGCTGAGCAAGAACGTGGCAAGGGCAGTTGGAGAAAAGGGCAGCGGAGTGACAGAGCAAGACTAAAAAATAAAGCAGCTCCGCTAATCCATCTTTGAGAAAGTTCAGAATCATTTCTTTGGGCTTCTCTGTGTGTGTGTGTGTGTGTGTGTGTGTGTGTGTGTGTGTGTGTGTGTGTGTGTGTGTGTGTGTGTGCATGCATGCTGAGAGAAAGGAAGGTGCAGGAGGTGAAAGACAGAGAAAGGGGATTTGGCGGTGGTCTTGTGTAAAGGAGTTACACAGCAGAAGCGGCTTAGGTTAGAGCAGAGTGGACAACACAAATGGGCTTATGGCTGATTGTGGGCTGTGACAGAAAAAAAGAGGGTTGAGGGAGTCTTCAGGCAGAACTGTATTAGCCAAGGTACACACAAAAAACACTAGGTGGGTCCCAAATTGCATGCTGCTACAGGAAGCTCTTAATAGTTTGAGAAGTCTGCAAGTATGTAGGGTGCTTTTCCATGAAGGAAATTTCAATAATAATGGAAATTGAAACAGAAATATTTAACTCTGGGCTGTTTTTTTAAATCTGAATTCAATTAATTGTAATTTGTAATTCCCTAATAATCAATACAGTTATTATCACATGCAGAAATTAAAATGCTGTATTGAAACATCAGCCGCTGCTGAGGTCATTCAGTTGAAGATGGTTTTGAGCCAGCACATTCATCAACACCCACTCATTCGTGGATACTGCAGACAAGCACGATTCCAGAACTTGACGTAGCTTCTGTCGTGAGATGGTTCAGACAGCTGAGTCTCTATCAGTTTTATAATAGTTTGATAAAGAAATGCCAGTATTTGTACTGCACTGATACTGGCGGAAGTACCTGATGCTGGACTGTGACAGCAGGGAAAGTGTGTCAATAACAGATATGGCCAGTGAATGAATTCTGCAGCAGCACCAGGAATCTCCTCACAGGGAATAAAATGTCAGCGTGGTCCACATTTGAATAGGCAGTCCAAAAATTGCAGCCCGATATTTTCTAAATGTCATGAAGATTGTCGGCACCTCGACGACGGTATTGAGGGTAAAGTTGGCATTTGGCTCTTATATTTCCGTCGAGTATTGCGCCGTCGACTTTGAGCCTTCCATATGCTAATACTTAATTGCGTTTTCATGACACGTTCTGACATCCTCCCCCGACTCGCCCACCTTATTCTCCGTGAGTCACTGTCCACCTCTTTCATACCTCATCCGCAGACACGATTTGGTAGATTAATACTCAAAGAGGGTAGAATTCAGTGCGGTGCAATCCGTCAAAGCCACCTGCCAGCACAAAGCCCTTTTCCCACCACTCAACTCCTCCCTCCCATCTATCTCCCCTCTGTCTCTCTCAAAGTGTCGCACCCCATTGTCTGGCCCTTCTTCGCTCACCTTCGGCTCAGCTTTTTTGTTCATAATCAGTTAGGTGATTATTCCAATCAGGTGATTAATTATGGAGCCCCTCGGTCCTTCTGTGCCACACGTTTCCGAGTCCCACAATCAGGGCGGCGACAGCCGGGTTGAGCGATGCTTCTTTTAAGACCCTCCATGACCTGCTGCAACTCCGGCTGCAATTGTTTTCGCCTCATCCTGACAGACGAAGCTTTAACAGAGAGCAGAGACACAGCACAACATTGCGCCTGCAACAAATACAAACACCCACTCACCGCTGACAGCCTGACACAACTATATCTTGCATGTCCAGCAATTCAAATATTCATTTGGTTGGATAGTCCCTCTCGGGAAGGAATTAATTCACTCCAAGTCTTGCATTATAACTCTCCCCGAGGCATTGCAAAGTTTTTCTTTTCTTTTCTTTTTTTTTTCATCTTTTTTGGACCAGTTCCATTCATCTCCTCTGTTTGGGTGAGTCAGATTGCACAGAGAGCAAGTTATAGGGCTCCTTGGCGAAAACAAGAAACCCTTGCTCAGAAGCCTGATAGGCCATGTAGGGTCGATATCATGCAGCGATAGCAAGGAGTGCAATGTGTAATTGCCCTGAAGAGTACAGCCTTGTGAAAAGAGGAGCCCAGCAACTATGCAAACAATCCAGATGGATGTTGATCCACTCACAATAAACCCGGTGAAATTGAACTCTAAGCCGAATTCAGGAGCTCTGAAGTGGAGTGGGGGAATCAAGACCAGTGTCTTTTAATCAAACTAACAATGCTCTTTAATTCTGTGTTAATTAAATGAAGAGTCAACTGACTCAGCAGTGGACCTTCAGTCTCATAAACATCCGCTCGCTGGATTTGTGTTGTGTTTAACTGGGTATTAGTGCCCGCTCCCTGGGTGTGCTGTTGCGGTTTACACAGAAGGTCTGTCAGCTGAGGGATCGCGGCTCGCAAACAGCTCCTCAGGATTTCAAACATTCTCTCTGCTTGAAGCCTCTTTTCTGGCAACTTGTTTAACACCTTTCAAAAAAAGGGCCAGTACATCCATACAGTTCCTAAATTAAATGAGGGAGTGGCGAGTTCTGGTGCAAGCTTTCACACAGTTTGCCAGTGGATTCATTGTCTTTCCCTGGCGCTCCCCCGCCCTCAGATGCCGCTTCGTCAGTGTAATGAGCAAATCTTGGCCACTTGGGATAGATGTAGAGAGAGAATAAATCACCGCCATTAGGTGTCAAAAGAGTGTGAAAAGAGCACCACTGTTTTCTGTCAAGTGTAACCCTCCCCGCCATCGCCTGTCTCCACTCTTAAGTTTCCACCAGCCACCAAACGCTTTCTGTCCCTCCACACGCAGTTCCACTTATTATTTCCCTGCCTTTTAACTACAAAACCATTGATGGAAAATGTCAGGGCAGTCGTGCCCTTTTCTCCAGAGGTGCTGTAAAAAAGCCGAGACAAGTCAACAATGGACACGATAACATGCGGAGACCCAAAGCTGAATTATAATGACTGATGCTAGAGCAGATACACACACAGACACACACCACAGCAATTATGGGGGGTAAAAAGGGAGGATGCGCTAGTGGAGGGCTGGTGAGGGAGACTGTTGCCATTTGGCAGCCAGTCCAGCAGGATGAGAGAAATTATGAGTTGAGCCAGAGCCCGGGTGAGGGAGCATTCATCAAGCAGTCATCACAGCGAGACACATGACCCAGCAGGGAGCCTTTGTCTTGACCGCTTCATCAGCCCGCACTTATGCACTGATTGTTTGAGAGCAAGTGGAAAAGGCCCTTCTCTATTCAGAATTCCCTGTGTCATATAATCTTTCAGGCGAACTAGCAGGCTACTTCGCATGCGCTCGCTGTATCAGAAAGTAGACGCGTCCCAAGAAGGGACCGACAAACGTGTCTTGCCTGCAGTTAGCAGACAGAGTAACTAGCGCAGAATGCATAAAGATGACAAATGAATACATCCACCTGCTCGGCGCACGCTTTGGGAGCAGGTAGATCCGAAGGCATTAATGCCGGCTTGCGTTAGCAGGGTCCGCCTCTACAAGATTGGCAACATGGTCCGCATAAGCAAATGAATTCCTAACTGAAAAGAGAATAATGAAAGAGGCCAGTGAGGCCCAAGATGGCCTTCTCATAACAACAATGATGGAGACGCTCTCTTATTGATGCTCGCCTCTCTTGTCTTTTTACGAACTTTACCTCTGGGTGCTGGAGCGAGGCACACCGTTCTGTTCTAGACAGGTTTTCATTGCTTTCACTGATGTGAAAAGACCTGCGGGAGAAGAAAAAAAAGGGAAGCTTTTTAAAGTCAAATGGTGTGTGCAGAACAGTTTTAATGGACGGGGAAACAATATGGTGCAATAATGCAAATTCACCTCCTCAGCCGCCCACTTACCTCACTCTGTTGGGGAGCAATTAATTGAAGAATTTGAGCAAGTAAATCATGCAGAATTGTCATGCAAATCTGTTGAGGTTGAACCACTGTAACTAGCAGAAGAAGAAGCAGTGGGAGAGTTATGTTTGAGTTCAGAAGTACATACAACATTTATTACTGTTGTGCAGTGTGAAAACATCCTAATATTAAATTGCACCTGGCATCCTCGACTTTGTTAGCTTATAACATTTTGTGGTTTGTGGACACAAAATAAAACAGAAAGTAAACAGTTTTGTTTGCTTGCTTAGTTTGTGGATAAATCAAAAAAGGGATGATACACTGTGAATGTGTTCATAACGTGGATGTCTGTGTCTTTCACAGATTTCTAACGCGGATGTTGTTTCAAGATTTGCTCAGAGGTGTTTCACAGTTTTGAATTGATGATGTTGTCACTGACTACTGCTGTCAGACACACAGTGTATGTGTGAAGGTATGCCTGGAATCATGGGCTGCGAATAAAACTTTTTTTTCCCTCCTAATATCTCGATGTCTCTTTTCTACTCTTTTTCTCCCCTCAGTCTTTGTCCCCTCCCCCTTCACCTCCTCATTGCAGTCACTTCCATTGTGTGGAAAGGTGCATTTGCCTCCACCAGTGGAGCAGTGCCCATTATAGTAAATAGGCCAACACAACGTGCCCGCGAAGCCACCGCACTCTATATGCAAAGCAGAGAGACACACTGGTAAAGAAACTGCCGCCAAGTGATTATATTTATAATTTAATTTTGTTGGTCCCACAGAGATAAGGGAAGGAAGTGGCTACAGCTGACCAGGGATGAACGGAGAGATGGGAATGGGACTACAGCTTCATTGTCTGAGACGTCTGAGACGACGCCACTTAGTACTGAGCACCCTGGCGGAGGCGCCGCGCTCACAGAGATCCTGCGGCCCGGCTTCAAAAGCATGAAACCGTCCGGCGCCAATGAAAGCGGGGATTTCTAATCTCTTCAACTTTTGCACTCTTGAATCGAATGGATTTAGTTTCAGAAAACTCCAAAAACTCTTTTTTTCCGCCTCTCCCCACAGTGCAGCTCAGTCTCCCCCGCTATTCTCTCCATTGCCCCGACACTCATTTCTGCTGAACAAATGTAAACAGCAGGGCGGCCCAGGTGCGATGTCAGTCACAAAAAGCAACGGCTCATTGCAGATTCTGTGGGCGAGATTTACTCGGTCCCAAGCAAGAAAGACGACTGAAGGACACGAGGTACTTTTCCCCACACGCTCTCTCGGCCTCCCCTCTCTCCATCCATCCCTCCTTCCATCCCTCCCTCCCTCCATCTGTCTGCTTTTTGTTTTGTTTTGTGCTGTGTTTTTGTGTTGGTTTTTTTTCCCTGAGACTGTCGCGCTGCGGACATCAAATTTCCTGACTTCTCTGTTTTCAAAGAGGGGTCCACTTATACTGATGACAATGCTGGGGGCCGGCACATCACTGTGGCGGCCAAATGGCGAAACTCGACTGGGACCTGATGGGGAGCGAAGCCAAAAAAGCAAGAGAAAGGTGTGAAGTTGGCTGCAAAGAATTCAGGGACAGTGTGAAACTACTCTGTGACTTCTTCCCTCTTCTCTTCTCTTCTCTCTCTCGCTCTCTCTCTTTCTCTCTCTCTCTCCTCCTTTGGTCTTTGAGCTCACATCCTCTCATCTGTACGTTTGTCTCTCCACCGCTGTCTTGTCTCTCTGCCATCAGCATCTTCACTTTGAACCCAGCGGCATTAACGGCTCAGGGAAGTTACAAATGTTCTGAGTGAATTATGTAAAGTACAGAGAAAAGGAGGTATGGCAGAGAGAGAGAGAAAAAAAAAAACCCTGAGAAAAGCGTGGAGTTTTCGCTTTATTTTATAATTCATCATACACCCACTTCCAGCCAAAATAAACTTGATTTATTAGGCAGTCCAGCACATTCTGGCTCAAAATCCTCTGAAATATGCACGAGAATATTAATCACTCTTTGTCTAGATCGAAATGAAAAATCAAACACATACACACACACAGCTGGAGAGAGAGAGAGGGGTTTTTTGGTGGGGTGGTGGGGCAGCAGTATATTGCGTCTCCAATGGAAGCAAGTGTCTTCCACGTTTCAGCACATTTTACCGTTAGAGGCAGAGCGATAGGTGTCACAACAGCACCACCAATAGGAACAGCAGCACACGGCAAGCTCTGGCTCTTCCCCCCCGCCCCCCTCAACCCTCTGTTTTCTCTTTGCCTTCCCAAATCAAAACTTGTAGCGCTGAAAATCAGATTAAGGATGCTTCGCCTTGGCAGATAGCGCGTTTAATTATTTATCTCGGCAAACACAAGCGCAAAGACGCGCGGGAGAGAAAGAGACACAGACGCCGGGATACTGGGGGGATGGCGAAGTGGCGGCGCAGCCTAATTAGTGGGACATGACTGTATAATTGAGCTCTAATTGATACGAAGAGCATCCCTTTAGCCCACGATGTGTCGTACACATGCTGTCGACCGCAGGCTGGATGTGTCTGAGCCATCTCAGTGCCATCTCCTGATTGATGCCTCAGTGTGAAATGCCCTTCAGCAATCTGTACCCACAATCGCTCGACGTCTATCAGTGTAGAACATCTCCTACCATCCATCCATCCATCCGTCATTTCTCCTTTTTGCGGTTAAACGTTGCACTTTATCTCGCTCTGCCCATCGCCACATTGATTCTGCCCTCCTCTGAAGGCGCTGCCCACCTCTGGTGCCTGGGTCCCTGCCACTCAGGACGGTGAGAGAGCAGCGTTTGTAGTGTTGGGGTGGGGGAGGAGGAGGGGTGGAGTGTTGGGGGGTAGAAAAGATTGCATGAAAAGTTGGTGAAACGGACACAGAATTTATTTTTATTTTTTTTCCAAAGAGAAGCTTCAGACAGAAAGGAGATCAAATGCAAGTGCCTCCTTTCTCTGGAGAAGGTGCCTCCTTCACCTGCTCTCTTGATTGAGCAAATGAGGTTTGAAGCGGTTTCACTCAAAACTGAGAGCCGCAGGAAAATAAGAGGCGTCGCTGAGAGGCGCAGCAGGACGCCAGAGTGCGACTCGGCTTACCGAGAGCACTGAAGTTTTACACAGCGAGCGCTTTGAAAAGAATGCTGTGCGCGGGCCGCGTCCTGATGCAAGTCGACCTTCAAGGACATTACGCTCATTTACACAGCAATTAAGCACTACCCTGTTGGTAAATTGAAAAAGAGACAAAAATCCTCTGTGGATTTAATAACAAACTCATTACCAGGACCCAACAGGGCGGAACTGCCTTTTAATTAGAGCAACACCTGATTAACGCACAATTAACAGAGCCAGAGCCACTTAATTCTCCCCTACTTTGGCAGGTTGAGAACATGAACATAAGCAGTCTAGTATCACGGTGGTTCCGCTTCTCTTGGGAGGGAAAAGTAAATAACGACTCTGGGAGGCAGGCTGTTGTGCTGTGGTCCAAACTCTCTGCAAGCGGGACGTGTTGTGCAAAAGGAGACAGATGCAGGAAGTGGCTGGCGAAAGCTGTTCCTCGCTACACCTGCAACTCCTGGTGGAGGATGTGGGACACCTGTCCGAGCAGGAAACAATCCAGTGCGAGATGTTGTTTGGCTCGATTATGACATTGACACACACTGGCAGGGATGAGAAGGAAAAAGATTTTATTTACATTGAGAAGAGTCTGCGTACGAAGCCAAGGATAAGTGCAAGTTTACAAGAACTGTATTCGGTGAACATTTTGGTGTTCATCTGCTTTCCGAGAAGAGCAAATGTAACAGCTAATAATAAAAAAGAAAAGAAAAAAACAAACTAGATTTCCAGCAAAGATCACATTTAAAGTAAAAAAAAAAAGGGTCACAACTTTTGTCATCAGCATCCACCAATATCCCTGGACATTGTAAATTAAAAACTGTGGTTCATGTTTAGATTAAAACTATCAGTTTGAAATCTTATAAAGTCCTGAATAGGATTAGATTTGTAACAGTTTTAAGACACTTTAGTATTAAGGCCCTTTCAGACACCAAAATCTTTGTAAACACTTTCCCACTTGTTAGCCAGAGAGCAGTTCTTTTTCCAAATGGCATCGTTGCTTTTTAGTGTTTTCTCACTGTGTTTCAGTCCTCGTTTCAAACATACTGACAAACAATCACAGCAGCTTTTCAGGAGGCTTCAGTCCAGAACTCTCTGTTATTTACCTTTGGCACTTGCTTGTGTAGGCTAAGCGCTCATTATAAACAACTGAGTTCTTTGCACGTCCGTACAACATTCCGTTGCCGTGTCCTTATTTCTCCTCCTCACTCAAGGTGATGGCAGCATGATACTCGTCTCACTCCAGCTGTAAGCAGAGTAACAGCCATCGCTGAAAGAGCGTTTAGCAGCCTGGAGCTGTGACGTAACACGCCACGACTCCACAGCCTTCTCCAAATCCGGCAGGATGTCTGGTACAATAGCTTGTTCAGCAATGAAGACGATCGTCTCGACCACCAGCAGGAGGACCCACCCAAAGGCCCCGAGCCAATAGGAGGAGCCCAGGCTGGAGAAGTCTTGACTGATCTCCTCCCGGTGCTGATAAGTGAAAAGGGACCAGCTGAGGAGGAAGAAGAAACCTAAAGGCAGAAGTCAAGAAAGGAGAGTTAAAAAAAAAAAATCCCGAGTGAGACCCAACATCATTGTGAGAAACAGAAAAAAGCAATTAGGGTCGATGATTAACATTCCCGGAGCTCTGCAAAAGAGTCGGTATGATAATGAACTGCAATTTCAAGCTAACCTAAGTCTCTTTAAAGAGCCGTACCCTGCAGCGGAGCTATGGTAATGAGAGGTGCATAAAAGAACAACTGGAGGTGCGAGTTTGACATTAACTGCGCAATCCAAAAGGCCACTTAGAGGTTAATTAGAACTGGTGCCTCTTTCTGAGCTTGTCTGCACCTTATTAATTTATGACTTGAAAACTGCTAAAACAGTGACATGCTTAAATATTAAACCAGTACAATTTTGTTTTCCTACTTTGAAAACTATGTTTTAGTATTATTCAGTGACTCGTATTGAGGTGAACCACTGAATCCGTGCACCTGCGTGGCCTGATGTAGGGCATCGCTGATATGAACTTATACAGTCCCAAACCCTGGCCAGCTGTGGGTGCTGCGTCACTGTCAAGTGTGCTAGTGACCCTGTTATTAATCAATAGATTATATTTGAAAAAAAATAGTTTTGTTGTTAAAAGGAAAGGAGAAACACAGCCCTGCATTATTACCTGTGGACAACATGGCGAGCAGCAGCAGAGTGGTGGGGTAGAGCGCCTGTCCTGCCATGACGAGGGACCGCGTGTTGGAGTAGGAGCGCACCGTCTCGGATGTCCAGCAGAGGGCAAACACCAGGCACAGAGCGGTGGTGCACAGAGCCATCACAGAGGAGAGAACTGCAAAAACCCTCTCAGCTTCCAAGGCTGAGAGAAAAACGATGTGTTAGTGTCCGATCAGATCACTGTGGCTCCCTGAATGTTCTCTCTAATCTGCTCTCCTCTGGAGCAAAGCTCAGCTCTCAGGACAGAGTGACCTCACAAGTTAGAGTGAAAGAAACAGAGGAGTCATAACAAGAGTGCACGGGTTTGTACAACAGGTTCTGTTATGAGTGAGCTTGCAGTAAAAACAAAGGACACGTCAGATTTTAACAGGCGGAGTGTTGTTTTTTTTTGGTTTTGGTTTTTTTCCCCAGCCCAATAACACTGTCTGTCGGTTTTTCTGCCTCTGGACAGAGATGACTTGACACAGGCCCATATAGTAAATAAAATTACTGTCAGAAAGCCAGGTTGCACACTGCTACAACAATCGCCTAAAGGAAAACAAAGCTATGAAAGTGCTGCATAAAAGCTCTGAACTCTCCTGACATGATTTCCTGGAGCACATCTCCAAACTCATGCAGCAGAACATCCATAGTGTCTAATCCCTCCTTCTGTTCCAGGCTCAGTCGGCAGCGCTGAATGATGGCCAAGAAAGTATTCATGAAGTCACCGCAAAGTGAAGATTTCAACTTTCCAGAAGTCACTGTGACTGCATTACATATTTCTCAGAGAATTCGGATTACGCACGTGTACATTTATATTGCCATCATGTATGTTGATGTACTATGATTATGATGTGCTAAGAAGACCATTTTGGTTGGTGTGAGAGAAGAGAATGCAAAAGACAGGGTTGGGTGGAAGCAGATGACTTTTACAATATTAATATGTTAAGAAAAAATGTTAGAGAATTTTCCAATTACTGCTTTGATAACTGCTTTGCTCATTTAGCTTGTGAGTCAGCAGGGACTGTATAGATGCAGTCCCTTCACATTTATGGGTGACTGTAAAAATGTGTTTACCCATTTATAATGTGTTAAACAGCTACAACGTCCTTTTGTTATGATGGTTTGTTAATGGAGTCATTTAGATCGAAAACATTCAAACAACATTTGCCTCTTCATTTCTTGTCTTTCATGCAACAGCCAGTGAATTTATGTTTAAACATCATTCTTTCATAGCCTGAGAAGGGCTTCCAGTGAGAGGCTGATGTGGAGAAAAAAAGCCCTGCCAGGCTCCAGTGGGCCTAAAGATTGAGGACACAAGCCTTCGCTTTAGATTCATCCCAATAGTAGCTTTGCATGTGACACAGTGAGTGAGGAACCCACCAGGCTGTGGTCCCTGTTGCTATTAAATTAACAGTAACAGGGGAAAACGTGGCTGGCAAAGAGTAAGATAGCAGCAGCAGCAGCAGCAGCGCGTTTCTACCCTGTCAAGAGTGTGTTTGTGTGAGGGAGGGAGTCTGCAGGTTGTGCAGGTTCAAACGTGTTTAGAAATTCCAAGGAATTCGCTGGCAATCCAGCGTTCTCCCAGATGAGATGTTCCTTTACTTCTTCCTGCTCCTCCTCCTCCTCCTCCTCCTCCTCCTCCTCCTCCACCACCGCCTCCTCCCATCAAGAGGATCGAGAGGTAGAATAAATCGCCTTTCAAGGCGGCCCAGAAATAAAAACATGTTGATATGACAGCTGACACACTGACCTGACACACACACACACACACACACACACACACACACACACACACACCTTGCGTGAGTTGTGGAGGTGCCAGTGACTTGGAGGAGGCTCTCACCGTTGAAGCCGTCCCTCTTGCTCATCTGCCCGCTGTCCGTGTTATTCCACTCGGCCCACAGCCCTCCGTCCTTCAGCCAGAACGGGGTGAAGACGGCGTAGAGCACGCACAGGCAGCCCGCCAACCCCAGGCACGACTGGGAGAACCGGAAGCGGCTGATGGAGTCCTCCAGCAACTCCGCTGGCTTCATCCTGACAGCTGCTACAAGTTAAAAGTGTTCGTTCAGGCTTAGAGTAATTAAAATAAATAAATACAATCAATTAAAATGAGGCCCCGTGTTGCTTAAACCGAAACACTTGTTATTTAAGTTCGCCTTACCTTTGTTGTTGTGAGGTTGCACGGAGCACGTGAGGTTTGCTCAGCAACAGCTCTTGCTCGCTACTGCACTGACACTGACTGTCTTCAACGGGACGTATCGAGACTTGTTGCCGACCCGAAACCGCAAGCCCTCCCTCGGCAGACGCAACCCTCCACGCCGTCACTCCACCACCTCTGCCTCGGTGGAAACTCCCCTCGTCAGCGGCCGAATTTCCCCCGTGAATTCCGCACCTGCGATGGTCCCCCCACGTTCAACCCAAGCAGCAGCGGAAAGTGAAAGCACCCACAGTGGCCGGTTAGTATTTGAGGAAGCTTACAGAGAGTACAAAAAAAAATAGCCGCAGGGAATTAGACGTTCGAAGGAAGCAAGAACAATAAAGAAAAAACTTGTACTTTAAAACACATAGACTCTCAGTTTGAAAGGTAGAAAGAAACTGTGTGTGGTATTACTCTGGCATTAACATTTAATGTAATCCCACTCTTGGTTTCTCACCAAACATTGTGTTCTTCAACCACAAGTATCAGTAAACAACCTCCCTCCTCTGTTTCCTTTGCTGCAATGGAAGGTCACCCACGGCCCACCCAAACACAGGCCGGCAGGCAGTTACAAATATACACAGATAACAGACAACCTTGCAGTTATCGCTCTGATTCCCATCGTGCCAGGCAAGCGGTAAGCAATCCTGCGTTTCTGGTCTGGCGTTCTCCTGCTTCGGTCAATGGTTCACATACAAAAACAAAAAACACCAATTTTTCTCAGGTGGTTTCCAGAATTTATTCCTGGAATTGAGAAACTTCACATCTCCAGTTGTTGACACCCCCCAGTGACTAATGTTTAATTTTAACTGAAAGTTCATTTTTGAAGAAAATATCACGCAAAAAGTAGAAAGATTTGTCACTCGTACATCAATTGAAACAACAATTCAAACAATTTATTAAAAAGACAAAAATCACTTTTTTTAAATCACAGACTAACTTTACAGAAGTATAACACATTCTGGCAAAATAAAGTGCATACCAACGCATAATGAAATGTCTCGGGGGGGGAAGGGGTATTTCCTTTGTTTTGGTGTAATTTACATTTGGCAAGTAGGCGGGAGATTAAGAACAAAACCATTTTTCATTTTAAATCACTCTGTTAATAAGGCCGCTTTAAAGATAAGGCCTCAATGTGCAGAACAAATGGTCATATACTACAACGGCCATGGTGACGCTGCTCGCTCTTAGCTAATGTGTCCGCTCTACTCACAAAACGAGCATGACATCGGACTGTGTGCTTGCCGTTTGTTTTCCAGGTTCTCCATCAAAAGCAGGCTGGCACAAATGTCGCCTGAAGGGCCGCCTCTTAACTTCATCCCCCGAGCTCACTTCCTGGCTCTCTCTAGCAGGGCCTTAAACACGTCCAGGATCTCTGGATCCTCGCCGGCGGACAGCTCCGGAGTGTTTTTCTCCAGCCAATCAGAGGAACGGATCTGGTGTCTGAGAGTCCCAATCAGAGAGTCCAGGCCCTCTGCGGGCTTTGACGCTTGGCAGTCGAGCAGCACAAAGTCTTCGGGAGCCAGTAACCCTTCGTCAACAACAGTGCTATCTTTCTCCTTCAGCTGGTCAGATGACTTGCTCTCTGGCGACGACGTTGAATTGACAATTGCGGCGTTGTCTGAATCCGCGCCGTCTTCTTTCGCGGACGCTCCGCTATCACGGTTGCTCTCTTTGACGGAGCTGGACTCGGCGCCATTATTTTCCTCTGTGCATTCTTCCAAAGCCTCTCTGACTCGCTCCAGGCCTGAAAAAAACACAAAGACAGAAGTTGGCAATAATTATCATCAAAAACAGGAGATGAGCAATAGAATGATTGCGATCATCAAAATTTATGTAATGATTTCATAATCAAGTTCAGCATCTTGCAAGGGAAAAAACGAAGTACGGGTGAAAAATAGTCAAGTGTCTCTGGAGAGGATGAACTCTTCCATACGCGTCATGTGTTTAGGAATAACACTATAAACTGACCAAGCTGAAGGTGGCGCTGATGGTTTGCGAAGACAAAGCGGAACCAGCCCGGCGTGGAGCATGAGAAGGCCTGACCGCAGCTCAGAACCACCTTGTGTCTTAGGAAGCACCTCCACAGCGACAGTTCCTCTTGGAAGGACGGCACTCTGAGAAACTACACAAGAAAGGAGAGAAGAAATTTGAAAGTGTGAGAGTGTTTTTTTGTTTTAAATAGTTGCACAGTATTTTTTTATTGACAGTATGTGAAAAGCCTGCTCTTAAAAAAGTCTTGACAGGACTTTACCTTCCTGAGGTCAGCCCAGACATACAGAGCAGCAGGCCTCTCCAGGTATGGTATGCCCAAACTCTGCAGCTCCCCCTTCAGGAAGCTGTGGGCAGCTTTCAGCCTGCACCTGTTCTCAGGCAGAAACTCCTCGTCGATCCAGTCTGGGGTTCAGTTGCGAATTAACAGCAGATATTTAGGAGGGGGAAAAAAATGATCAACACTAGTTGACTAGATGTGCAGAGTGTGCTGCTTCAATTTTAGAGATAAAAGGGGAGACTATGGGGGGGGGGGGGGGTCATGTGTAGAGCTTCAAGCATCTTGGATCAAAAACAGCAGTGAATTTAAACATAATCAAACAAACTGAAATCTAAAAGTGAAATTGTATTTCTGCAACCTTTCACCCATGAGGGGCTTTGAAATGTAGATTTTTTTTTTTCAAATTCACAATGTTTATAATCTGCGGACACTTGTATGTGCACTGTACCTCTGTCCTGAAGCAGCTGTGCCACCTGGTGCTGGGTAGTTCCACTAATACCATGAAAAGAGCCCAGCTTAGCCAAAGCCTCCACAATATCTCTGTTCTCACTGTACAGAGTTCCTATTCTGATTCCTGCCATTGCAAAGTCCTAGAAAAAAAACAACACATTGTAGTAGAAGTTAAAAAAAAAAGGAGCGCAAAAAAAAAAACAGGGTTTAAGTGTAAGAACACAGTGTGGAGTTGGCTCGGCGCTCAGCACGGCCCGTACCTTCCCCATTCCCCACAGTACATGTGTCCTCTGCGGGTCGGGCAAACTGAAATAAGAGCACATCATTAGCAGTTAAGTGACGATCATCAGCCGCCGTTGTTGTGATTGAGTGCCCAACCGAGTAATCATGCAGACGGTCCCCACACACACACACACACACACACAAACACACATATACACACACACCGAGCACCTGTCTATGCTGAGGACACTGCAAAAGGTGACAGATTCCTCAAAGACGGTCAGCATGTACACCTCGTCCACGATGGTGTGCAGCTCATTTCTGAAGTGGCAGGAAAAAAGAAAAAGGAAAAAGGCTGCGTTGATTTTCTCTAGGATCATAACAATCCATACTGTTTATAAAGCCCAAGGTTAATAAACCTTGGGCTTTATATAGACGATTGCTCAGCAAGTGCAGCATTAACTGTAAAACGGTTCCATGAACGCCACGCATGAGTGTAAAGGCCCCTTGGTTTATGACTTCTGCCGCCCGGTGCCTCCTAGTGTCTGCGGAGGGACTCGCTCTGGCAAGATCACTTAGAAAACAAGAGGTGAAGCAAGGAGACACCTTGGCACATGGCTGCTCCTGACAATATGGCCATGGTTAGGAGAGGCAATAAAACTTCATTAAGGAGGGCTTTATATTCCCCACACGGGACGAAGCTGCTGGCTATAAAATGAAAGAATTCAGCCCCGGAGTGGTTTTGCCGGGCAGTGGAAACGTTGTTTAGAGAAGTCACGTGGCAGTGGGAGGAATAAATGTGTAGGGTGACAAGCGGCCGACCCCGATACCTTTTGGCAAACTCCAGGAAGGCAATCATCTCCTCTCGGGTGTAGATCTCAGCCAGCGGGTTGTGTGGGTTCATCAGTATAACAGCACGGATGATCATCCCCTTGAAGAGAAAACGCTTCCGAGGTTAAAGAGACGAACAGGAGCCTGGAGGTTTTTATAGAGATAAAATTAAAAAAGAAAAAAAAAAAAATCACTGCCAAAGTGCAGCATCCCAGAAGTTTTTATAAACTCAGAACTTGGCCGAGGCATTACTGGAATGCCTCCCGTTAAATATTCATTGAGGACAAGTGCTTGGGAGAGCGATGACTTGTGAATTACCTCTTGCTTGGCCTTCTCCAGACCTTCCTCCAGCTTTTTGACAGTCAAATGGAAGGGGCGTCCGTCTTCGCCGTCAGCCTCATAAATAAAAGGTTAATGACAAGAAAAAGTAAATCTGCAGCCAAAAGAGACACCTCAACTCAGTGCAGACTCCAGAAAACATTCAGCGGAAGAAAACTCGGGCGTGCAGTGTGGAGCACCTCCTCACAGTTCCTACCTCACAGTCAAGAGGAACGTGATAGAGTGGGACGTCGCAGTACAACTGCAGATCCTCAGTGATGACGCCGTAGAAAGGCGTGGGGATGAGAATGGCATCTAAAATGGCACAAACAAAATAACGATGTGACTACAACAACGAAAAGTTTACACATTATGATAAATGGAGCCTAAAGATATATATGATAAAAATCAGCGATAAAAAGTCCATCCAATAATGCTCGTTACATTTTCAGAACACGCACCACTATAAATCAACCCTTTGTGATGTTGCAATGGACACTGAAGCCTCACTCAACTGAGAGACAAGCTACCCCCTCCCCACTGCCAAACACAAGGAAGTTCCAACATAGCAGCAGAGTAAAACTAAGGCTCTGTTTAGACAAAGACTGGTTTCACTGTAAACGGCAGAAATATCTATTGTCTCTTTGCATCGGGCCACAAACAGAGGGCTAATGTGCCGTTGTCTGGGGATCTAAAGAGATATTTTTTGCTGCATAAATTTGTGACATTGGTACACTGGGGTCCATGATGCAAAATAAAGATTTTGAAAAGCAATAGGAAGAACAAAGGAGCATTTCAGGGAACGCAGTTTAGCAGCATCCAAGTTCAATAGTCCACACGGTGGCTCTCTGCTCATGCTTTATGGACCTTTAAATAAATCTTAAATGTTATTTCACGAAACAGAAGCCTTCATGCCAGCGGCTGGGCCTTGATGGATTTTCTATTGAATGATTTTGTATATTCTTTTGAGGCCAAGAGCAAACATTAAGGTCTTTGAATTGACACACATTGAATTTGTGAGGCGTCCACAGTGACCGAGGAATCCAGACAGCAATGGCTCTGTTTAATCCGTCTCAATAAAAAGCCACATAAATGTCCAAATCCAAGGTTTATCAGCAACAACAAAAAAAAAAGTGCACTGTGATGAATTTAATTCACTGTTCAACTGTGAGTGGTTTTAATCTTGAGGCTGACCATCACAAACATACACGGGCTGCATTTTAGGCCAGTTAATGACTCAAACAAATACACCACTTTACTTAAATGAAGCGGCCCTTGCACGGGCGCTGCAGAACAAGTGGTCTACATAGCGTCCTTAATCATTTTTAAAGGAGCCTCGCGTTTTAATAATTATACTGCACCTTCCTCATTATCCGTCATACTTTGAATGCAGCTGTACCACAAATTGGGTGCGGAAAAAAGAAACGTGGCCTGATTTCCTGGGGCCACTGTCCACAAATTGGTATTCATAAAAGATAGCCTTGAATTTTTCCCTGTGTGTGTGTGTGTGTGTCTGTGTGTGTGTGTGTGTGTGTGTGTGTGTTCATTTTGTACCTACCTTTGGGGTCGCAAATGACTGCAGCAATACATGAGAAGAGGGAACTGCAGCCATTCATCACGACAACCTGAGCAAACACACACATCCACTCTGTTATGAAAGGCCCTAATTAGGGACACGGAGGGAGGCCTGATAAATATGCCACAAATTCAACCACCTACTAAAAGAGCCATTCATTACATCTGCACACACTGATTCTGCCCACCCTAAAAAAAAAAAAGAGGCTCTGTCGGTGCATCAGCGGCTCCTGCAATCTTTGTAAGCATTGCGCCGTGACTCAAATTGATTGGAAATCCATCACATCCTTGGCGTTTAAAGAGTGTAAGTGTTTAGTGCAACGACATTGCAAAATGATGTTAGTAATTATTACATAATATGTTGGGAATTTGTATTGTTGAAAGTGTGCAATTGTTTTCTAAATCGAAAGTGTGCAACAGCAGGCAACAGACAGCAGGGCTGAAGCTGCTGTAGTATTGAATTCAATTGTACCTTTTACCTTATGCGCTGTTTATTACATGCACTGTAGATGGAGGATGTGGATTTGCACAAAATGTGTAATTTTCGACTTCAACATGTATGTAATTCACTGAAACTCAGCAGGCGGAGGTGGAAGTTATTGTCATCCTCTTCAGATAAACTAGATGCCAGACACTGTATTACAACAGTCTATTTCAGTGAGTGTTAATGCAAAAACCTTACGTTTACTCACATTATCGGCTTCCAGCGGGGTTGGAGAGGAACAGTAGTGAGTCAGAAACTTTGCGACCGTCTCTCTCAGGCTGGAGGAGGAGCGAAAACGGAAGAGTTGGTAACAGACATCAGCGTTTGTTCTGGCCACTTTTGCACCTCTGCAATGCGCTCATTCTGCAAATGTACTTCCAATTCCACAGTAAACATGCACTGGAGTCTCTTACAAGGCGTGTCCCCTCCAGTCTCCGTACTGCAGCAGTGACGGGTCAACGTGTAGCATGTCGGGCTTGGTCAACTGTGAGCCGGGGAGAGAAAATGGAAAACAGTGTGTCAAGGCGAGCGGGAGCATTTCAATAATGTTGCAGAGGAGAAGAACACCAGCAGTGAAATCACACTTGGTCAGCACTGAGATGGAACTGCATTCGCCTCACCCGCGTGTGAAGTAGATCATAGCAGAGTTTGTTCTCACTCGTACCCAGGTTGATTATACCCTGTAAGTGAAGGAGGAGGAAAGTGTACAATCATCAGAAGAGGATGTGAGAGCCGAGCATTTACAAGGCGCAAGACTCACGTCAGGGTTGTCCGTGTCGTGATACTTGTCCATCACGTACTGGATGAAGCCCTCCTGGAGGATGCCGTGCTGCTGGAGGATGCCGTTGCCCCGCTTGGACAGGTAGGGACTGCGGACCGCAGCTTTCGCAACCGTCGCTGGAGCATCCGGAGCCACTTTGCAAGTCGTGACCGACGCGGGAAGTGTCGTCGCTGCGGCCGTCTCTTCAGAGGAAGTAAACTTTGGAGCAGTCGGGCGGGTCGAGGAAGGTGTGACGGAGGGAGCGGGAGGAGGAGGAGGAGGAGGAGGAGAAGTGGGAGGAGGAGCAGTGGCCTGTCTGCCTGCGGCCAGCGCCCCGGTGATCATGCCGAAGAGCCGCAGCTCGTGCTGCCGCTCCTGCTCGGCCCTGCGCTCCTCGCGCTGCTCCCGCCGCTCCTCGGCCTGCAGCTCGCGCTCCAGCCGCGCCTCCTCCAGGGAGAGCAGGCGCTCCTCGGCCGACCGCTGCCAGGTCAGGAAGCTGGCCAGTGCCTTGTCTAGGGGACCCTGACCGCCCCCGCCCCCGCCGCCGCCGCCGCCGCCGCCCTGCTCCCGTGATGCTCGGCCTCCGCGCCGACGCTTTCTTTGCCTGGCGGCGACCAGTGGGTGGGGGACGTTCCTGGGCTGCTGGGCCACTTCCTGTGACGCAGGACCGGCACCGTCCTGGTGGGCTGCGGCTGCGGCAGAGCCGGCGAGGTTGAGGTCGCTGAAACCTGAAGGGGTCGAGGTTAAAACTGTAAGGTTGAATGATCAATAATGAGCTTGTATGAGATGAACACAAACCCAGAAACTGTTAACCTGAAACAATCAGTCTATGGCTGTGACAATAAGCATGACTGGAGCTAAGTGGTGGTGACAATTTGACATAAGGCCTCACACTTACACACTAAATCTCAAGCATCTCAGCATCTCAAGTCATATATTTGTTGATTGGTGTAAAGTATCTTTTTAAAAACATGTATTTCTGACTTGATGGTTGGCCTGAATGTTGTTCTTAGTTGAAACAAAGAAGAAATTCTGACCTTAATACAGCTGGAACAAGCTGATACAGGTTTATTACTAATATTAACATTGGTGAAGATTTGCAGTCACAATTAGAGTAATATAAACAGACACGTAGTCATTTCAGGTATCTGCTTATTAGCACTCCGATGTGATCAAAGATCTCAACCTGTGGCCACTCCGAGGAAACATTTCTGGCTCTGCCACTGACAATAACAGTCAGTACTTTGAATTGCCTACCCGAGGGTGAGATCTTTGCATTGGCCGAGCTCTCCCCCCGACCCAGGCAGTCCTCCGGTCCCATCAGAGACTGCCCATCTGTTTCCTGGTCATTCTCTGAGCCGTAGTACATCTCTGGAGGAGCATCGCCCGAACTCAGAATGCCATCGGCAACATCTTCGCATTTTATATCCAGCGGCTCTCCAGGTCTGGGTGGCTGACCGAACAGAAAGCCACCTGAGGAGACGGGCCCAAAGGCGCCTTGTGGAACTCCTTGCACGTATTGGTCCGGTGCACCAGGGTTTTGGAACACCTGTTGAGCTATGACCGCCCCTCCCAGGGAGGAGTAGGTAATCGCTGGCCGGTTGGCCAGCACCCTGTCCATGACGTCATAGAACTTCCAAGACCTCATCTTGTGGTTGTCCTTGATGCGGCGGTACTCCAGCTTCATCTTCTTGATCTTCTCCCGGCACTGGTCGCCGGTGCGGTAGATGCCCCTTTCGCGCAGAATGTTGGCGATGCGGTCGAACACACGCTGGTTGCGCAGGGAGCTCTCTAGCTCCACCTGCACCGACTCGTCGGACCACAGCTGGAGCAGCTCCACGATCTCCGGGTCGGTCCAGTTGCTGCCTCTCTCGTGCCTCCTGCCGCGGTAGTCCATCTTCGGGAAGTTACGGCTCGGATCGTGCAAGACGGCGAAATCCAGCAGCCCGTCGCTGCCTTCGCAACATCGACGACAAAGACTCACGTGTTTGCGCGCGTTGTGCTCGTACTTTACCTAAACATTGAATGCACGAACGCGATTACCCCCCGTTATCGCATGTTTTCCTCGCCGTCGCTGGGGGGAAAAAAAAAGTGCAGTTCTGTGGAAACACTGTTGCGGAGCTGTCAAAGCGCTTCACAACGTCCACGAACATCGGCTCATGTCACGGCTTTTCACTCGGTTTCGGACTGGTTTGGAACGCAAAGCCCCGTGTCCAGTCGGTAGTGAAATACATACATCGTTCCAACAACCGCTTTGGCATAGCCTGGCAAGGCGCTGGGAAGGCGAGTGCGTAAAATGGACTACATCCGGGTTGACGGCACATGCGTGCTTGTCCCTATTCCGGGATAACTTTGGTCCGTGTTAACGTGGGGGTGGGGGTGCTGAAAGCGAGCTGGATTTCACTTATAACAGCCTGTAATGGGGCAGACACGAGCAAGCGAGACAGAGGCGGGTTTGTGTAAGGGCGACCTCTACTGTGCGATTTGCAAGTCTCAACCGAGGCTGCAACTTCACCGGGCAACCACAAGATGGCAGTCGCACACAGTAGAACACTCAGAGACACACGTAAAGCTAGCTTGGAAACGAGTGTGTGTGTGTTTTATTTAACGGCTCGCCCCGGAATAATATTGCAGCGAGAGAGGACGTTCTCAAACGCCGCTCATATTATCATCGTCAAGCAAAAGAAAGGCATCATATTGCCCCAGTTTCATAAACACAACGCCGCGTATTGCTTGTGTAAAATACAGGTGAATATAGCGGACTTTCCATACGGCGGCTTTGTGCACAGTAGCACAGTAACCAGCCTAATCCGCCCCCGCTAACGACGGCGGTATAGTAAAACAAACAACCCGTTGTCTCGTCAACCAGGAACGTGACGTATTTCCTGGAGAAAAGGGGGTTTGTTGCAGTTTGTTGTCATCTCCGCCAAGTAGTACACCGTTCACATAGTATTGTTAGTAAACCCTTTATTCTGTCTTTTTTCGTCTGCTTCTTTAATGACAGTGCAGCTCCACTCTACTCCGCGGCTGAGTCACGAGAAACAAGTGAACGAGAAACAAGCAAAAATAAATTAACGCGCGCGACGGATGAAGTTGAGCGGCGACAAATGACGGCGATGATGCAAGTTGGTGCCATCTGACTTGCTGAGGAGTCGCTTTCTGCACTTTTCTTCTACGGGTTGAAGAATGGGTGTTCGCCGGTAGCGTTGTGTCACCCAAGGACGTGCAGCGTCAGCTCGGATGAAAGTTGAAAGTGGAGCCGCAGGAGAAGCGAAGGAGTCTCCGCCCGGCTGGGAGAAGACGAGGGCGGGGAGGCATGACGTCTCGGCGCCTGTTGGCATCTTGTTTGTGCGACGGCAGCCAGTTAGTTAGATGTGTTCAAAAGCAGGCAGCCGAGCCGCGGCGGAGTGGGCGGGAACAATGGGCAGGTTCGCAGGAAGCGTGACGACTGTTTGGGCATAAAGTGTCGGACCACGCCAGTGCTCCCAGTGAGGGAACTCATCCTCCGCGCTCAGGACCGCAGCCTCTCCTCATCCGGCGCAGGTGGACGCTGCTGTCTGTCTGCCGGCGGAGGCATGACTTCAGCCCTGGAGATGATCGAGCTGCTGTGGCTCTCTTCCTGAGAAGTTTATTGTTGGTAAGCCGACTATGCTTATTGTTGCCTTCGCATGCATGCCCTTTTCCACTGCACGGATCTCGAAAAATGTTCGTCATTTACACATTTCCAGCTTGCCTCGCAATTTCTTTTGTTCGTTCCTCAACGCCGGGAGCTCTGCTCGCCTAAAAACCTCATCAAGCGCTATTACCCGCATGAATTGCTGTAATACATTTCACTTAATTCGACTTCCCACGCTGAGAGGAAGCACACGCTCGCAAGATGTAGCCGGGCTCTTAGTTTGCCTCAGGTGTGTGTCTGTGTGTCTTCACAGCTTGAACCAACCACTCTAAATGATCCAAGTCATCATGTGCTGTCCCCTAGTCGCAGCTATTATAGCACCTTGAGTGCAATTCTCTTTGGTGTTTAGGTAAGTCAAGGTCAGCAGCTATTAAGGCAAACAGCAACCCTCCCCAGTTCCAATTAAAGGTGCTTCATCGCATCAGAGAGTCTCCTAAAAGACAAATCTTTTGTTTCTGACTCGGTAGAGCCTCAATCATGCCCTGGCCGCCCAAAAGATAAGAGATAAGTGTCCCTTCAGGGAGTTGGGCCGAGCGGTTCAAAGAGAAAGACACATCGCTGGAGACGCTGTTTTCTTTTCTGAGCTCTTTTCATTCCTGACCATTTTTCTCTCAGCTGGCAGTTAACCGGTCTTATTAAAAAACAGAAAGAAAAGGTGCGCCGGAGACAAAAGGAAGACCAGCATGTCAACAATCAGTCAGGTATGAAAGTGGGGCAGAGAGAGAGAGAGAGAGAGAGAGAGAGGGAGATGCGGAGGACAGGAGGATGTTTAACTCAGGGAACAATGCCAGAAGTCAGGAGGCTGTAAAACACAGAAAGGTTGGAGCTCTCTGTTGGACGTCACTTACACGATTGAATCTTTCGCCCTAACACATTGTTGCTGCCTCTGACGGCGTTTCGTCAGGCTTCTCCTTCAACGTTTCTAGTGGACAGCAAGAAGGATTGTGCGTGAGTGGCCCTCAGCCACGACACTGTCAGCCTCAGCCGACTGCCACCGCTCGTGTCCAGCCGGGATGTGTTGTCCTGACAGAGTACACCGGGCTTGTGCGTCGCCTCTGGTCGCCCAGTTGGTCTTTAACTTGGAGGAAGATTTCCCTCGCAGGCTGTGTGTGGCAGTCAGTGGCACTAAAATAAAATGTATTTTTAAAAAAAAAAAAAAAAAAAAAGCTGCTCGCCTCTGTTGGGCTCTACGTTGCTGGGGCAGCCGAGAGCACATGGTGGGTGTTGATGTGGCTGCTGAAGGAGGCCTGAGAGCGGTGAATGTGGCCTGTCACACTGTGCCGTGTCATTTGCAATTGAAATTTGCTGAGTTTTTTTTTTTTTTTTTCCAACTGGAGGGAGGGATCTGTTACACTTTCATATAATGTCCCGGGTGACGCTGGTGCAGAGTGAGTTCATTTTCTTTTTTCGGGGCTGGGAGTGTGTTGATGGCTTTAGTACAGGGTTGCTGCCGTTCACCAAACAGTTTCTGTGCTGCTGCAGTTTGTCGCAAGATTTCTGATAAGGCTGAAGGACCTGTATATTTCTAACTCCACATACTAAACCCAAAGCCTTCCTCCAAGATGTGTATTAAGTATTTATCATTCCATTACAGTAAAGCAGAATTCATAAGTCACATATTATGAACACCTCTGGCTAAAATTCCGATATTTAGCATGAGCAAAATTAAACATTTCTTATTTCTGTCTACCCACATATTGTTTACTAAAAAAACTCAAAGCTTTTTCGTCTCTTGCCAAAGTTTTGTGGTTTCCGTTTTTGCATTATTCACAAATTTTGTTTTCTGAAGCTTTGGGGGAAAAAAACACAGCAATGCACTTGAGTTCAAGAACTGATAGTTGATGCCACAGTGTTTTAACCTTGTGTCCTCACAACACTGTGCGTTCCAATTTTGTAGGACCGTAGGCAAAATGAAATTAGCTGCTCTCTATTCTAAATTCCAGCTCTCTTCACTCCCACTCTCCTGTAGCCGTGTTTAACTAGTGGCAGGTGCAGAGCTGAGACCTAATTCATCACACTAAATATTTTTAATGTGCTCAATGCCATACCATGGTAAAGATAATGGCAAGATAATTGGAATTACTGTTGGTTTTTCAATTAGCATTTCAAAATATGGCCAATATGGCATTTCATTCAGTCATCAGTCCAGTTACATCTGAGCAGTACCATTTTTTTTTTTATTCCAATACAAATAAAGAGTGAAAAGAGACAGTGATGTTTAGATCAATGTTTATTTTTTGTTTCTTTTGAATTCTCAGAAAAGGAAACCCTTGAATTTTGGTTGCTAGAGAGCTGGGACAAGCTGGCTTTTTTTTTGGATATATTTTTGTTAGTTTGTTTCACCTATATATCAGTGTATACAGGTAATAGGAGCATACGCATATATAATTTTGCAATTAATTCATAAGGGGCTCTAAATAAGTATTAATTCAATATCTCACAAATTAATAATATTTTCCAGCTATTATCTGCCACAGCTTATCCCAGGCTGTGTCTTGCGGGCTGGAACGTTTCCCAGCTGATTTCTGGGTAGCGTCCCAACACACGCTGTGAGTGCTCGAATAGCTGCAATATCAAGGCAGGCAACAGCACTGAGTACTGCATGTAATGCTATATCTAGCAATAAATCGTTTTGTAGCCACGTGCTTGGAGAGAAATGGGTCTTATATTGCAGATGCTAGTCGTGGCTTTACTGTTATGGCAATCAAGTGGTAAAGCTTTAAAATAAGATGAGCAGCAACAGCAGTGCATAGGAAGCTGAAGGTAGTTGCTAAAATGCAGTGTTTTTCCTACCACCACAGAGCAGCTTCTCTTTAGTATTTGGGGAAGCTCCTCAAGGGTACGTCTGATGTTGTTCTTGAGATGGAGAAGGGAATTGCTCATTATAAAATTTCTAGAGAAAACATCTTGGCAAAATGTTTTGTTCAAAAAATGTGCTGCTGCTCTTGTTGCTGCTGCTGTTGCCGCTACTGTATTTTGTGGAGAGGAAAAAAAAAAACACTTTCTAAATAGGGAGTTTTGATCCATCTGTCTCAGTTACCATCATCAATCAAGAGTTACTGAGCTGTTAGAGAATTAAGATCAGCACTACAAATGAGTTAAGATGAAGAGTCTGCATTTAGTTCCTGCATTATACACATTTAAGTCCCTTATCTTTCACATTGAATTCAGTGGAGCTCACACAATTAAATAGATTAAATAAGTAAATAATAAGTTTTAGTTTAAAAAAGTCTAAAACCCAGCAAATTTAGCCATCTGTTCACAGCCTACAACAAAAATGTTACAGTTTTAGCAAGGTGCTAAAACTGTGACATGCTTGGGAGGCGATACAAGCAAAACAACAAGCAGATTCTTCTGGCCCAGTGAAGATTCTATGCACCTGTCACGGGAAAGTACAGTAAGGGAGACTAGTGTCCCATTTGGCATCATAAAGGTGTTTTAGCATATATTCTATAGTATTTTCTAATGCACATAGTAAATCCAAATAAGGCATTTGAAGGTTAAGCATGTATTTTGTTGATGGAAAACATTGATCATTTGAATTTTGCACATGCAATATTGGACCTTGCAACATTAGCATCTGCCTGTTTCTCCAATAAAGTGAACTGCTGGATGGCTTTGGAAGCTAACCTGGCTGGGTTTTCTCTTTTTATAAAAATTAATAATTCATATATGTGTGTGTGTGTGTGTGTGTGTGTATATATATATATATATATATATATATATATATATATATATATATATATATATATATATATATATATATATATATATACATGTATATATATACATATGTATGTGTATATATATATATATATATATATGTATATATATATATATATATGTATATATGTATATATATATGTGTATATATGTATATATATATATATATGTATATATGTATATATATATATATGTGTATATATGTATATATATATATATATATATAAAAAGCTTATTTGCCTCATCCAGTGGTTGTGTAAGCTACCAATGGGGCACATTGATGACAGTAATTGGATTCAGTGAAAATGAGCATTTCAGATAGTGGCAAAAATCCATTATTGTTCCTTCGTCCTACATTTGGAAATCTTTTCATGGCTGATAGCTTAGAAGCAGGCTGAATAATAATATGTACGTGTCCTAATGATATGTACCTCTCCTCGGTCACTTATCTTCCCTTGCAATTCGACTGGCCCATTTAACACAGTGGGAGACTCTTGTTGGAAGCGGTTGTGCAACTGATTTTCTATTTTCTCTGTAGTTTAGATGCTAAAGGTTGATGTTTCACATCAGCTGCGGGCCCTTGATGTATATTGTAAGAGCTGCCTCACGTTAACTTCTCTCCAGGCAGTGTTATCCCAGAAGGTGTTTTGTGTGTTGCATTATTGCATGATTGTTATTTTCAGCAGTGTTGTGTGGAGGAGGGTTACCACCCTGTCTTCCTGCATTCACTCCCCTTTCCTCAAACTTTGCAGTGATGGCAGGCCCCCTGCTCCTGTTTTTGTGACTCTGCCATAGCATCTAATGAGCTCAGAAGGAATTGCACCACAGGAAGAGTGACAGCCCCTGGTCATGTTTCCACAACCTCTCTTGCTGCGTAGCAATCACACCCACTCCTAAGTGTGCCTGTGAAGCCGCAGATGTTTTCCCAAAACTTCTCCTTGTGTACTTCAGAAATGCAGCGCACCAAGGAAGCAATAACATGGGAGGATGCAGAAGGTGCCCTCAACCCGTCAAGGGTCCCAAATTGTTTTTCCTTTTATGACTTTTTCTTTTTTCCTTTTCGGAAGAACCTTAAGTCCTAACCATAGCTTACTTGCTAAAGCAACAAACTCTTGTGGTATTGCAGAGTCCCCTCTGCATCTAGTGATCCTTTCTATAACACAGGGTCACCTATGCCATAAAATTCATATTCACCCAGTGGAATGAATACTGATTTTTCTCTGTAGGATGAGAAGTCTTTTTTTTTTTTTTTTTTTTTTTTAAAAAAAGAAACAATTTCAATACATTTTTCATTTGTGATTTGCTATTGTGCAATTTGTAGTGATCTTAAATGAACAGAAGTGTGTTGCCACACTCCACTCATGCTTTAAATGAAGTGGCAAATGGAGGATTTTTTTTTCCCAAAAAGCATTTTTCTTTGAAAATGAGTGTTTTGTGTAAAATGGTCATAAATGAACAGGCTATTGGTGAAAAACATCTGCACTCATTACCCAATTTGTCTCGCAGCCAAGACGTGTGATGCCTGATATGTCTGTGGCATCATACCTCAAAACTGTCCCTTTTATGACTGGACCATCTGTGCCGCCCGTCACGTGCCTTTCCTCGCTAACAGCAGTGTGCTGTCTGCTGTCTGCTGTGTGTTCTGAGTGCAGCGGTGTTGCGTGGTAATTAGACTTTTGCTTCCAGACTTCACAAAGTAACCTTGAAAGCCCATTAACGGACGTAGTTAACGCTGTTTCTTGAGGGGAAAAAAAACCATTAAAAGACTGAAAGTATAAATACCCTTAACACTCCCAAAACCCTGAAACGTTCGTTATGTGTGGTGATAAAACACTCTTACAAAATGAGCACTACACGGAACAGTGGCTTAAGTAGTGTTGGGGGGAGGGAGAGGGGGTATCCTCTGTCCTGATGGAAACCAAAAGGGAAGATAAAGCAGTCATTACTCCCAAAAGGATCACCTTGTCAGCTGCTAGGATGGAATTCATAGATCTTATGAGCAGTGTCAACCAGGCGTGAGCACGATTGTTTTTAACCTATTTAAATGATTTGCCTTCTTCCACCAAATCTTAATATCACCACTCAGCACATGGGTGTAATATCCTCTTAATATTGGCCAAAGTTTTTTCACAGAAATTCACAGCACGGCAATTGTAAGAGGTTGCACCGGAGGGCTTAATGTGTCTAAAACAGTGGGATAAGCGTGATTATCTAGTTCCACTTCAGCGTGTGAACTGAAAATGCAGCACAGCTCTCGCTGCAGAATGGCTGAACGGTCTGAAATGCTGTTTAGCTGTTTTCTCCCTTTTTGTTTTAACATTTAGACTGGATTGAAGGCATTGACCTGGGCCTAATTAAACACAAGGTGCAATGGTTGGTGTGGACAACTTAATTCTCGTCGGAGGCTGAAGTTGAAAGTGAATAATGGCTTGAAAGCAAGAGGCCAGCTAAAAACGTTTTCACAAGCCTGTGAGATGACGCGTCTGATAGAGCAGGTACTGCGTCACTGTCTGGCCGTTCAACATTCAGAGCCGCTGTCCTGCCGGCATAACCAGCGACACTGCAAACTTTTTAATGGGGCACAAGAGAAAAATGTCGATGGCATACAGCCCACGGACAACAGAGGCCGATCCGTTCCAATTTGCTGTAATGAATAGCTTGAATGTTGCGGCCCCTCGAAATAAGTAAATAAAAATAAAATGACATGTTTTCCGCCGCTGCTCTCGGTAATGCCAGAGGAATCTGTGCACACCAAAGCTCTACTAAATGGTGAAATCTGTTGGAGAGGTAACTGTGTCCGACAACAACATCTATTAGAGGGGCAATCTCTGCCAAGGCGCATAGAAGGCTTTAATGGCCCAACTCTTTTCCAAGACATTTGCATTTTTCTTTTGTTACCATGGTTTAAGACAGCACCCGAGGATCCTTTGCTGTGGGGAAGGAAGGGCTTTCAGTCTAAGAGAAACAGTTCTGACAAGAACACTTCCCATTGTGTTGAGCGGAACCACCACTCTTTTGCTGAAATGTTTTGTTACCATTCTTTTTTTGCCCGTTTTCTGCATCAGCTACGAGGATTTTTTTTTTAGAAGCGCTTTTTCCAAATGTAAAAATGTGCACATAAACACACCACCTAAGTTCAAATGTCTTCAATTAAATAAATGATCCCAGAGTGGACATTTCCTTGATGTCTATTTTTTTTTTAGTGATTCCAGAGCAGGTTCAGGTGCAAGTGGGGGGGACATTTAAACCTGCACGGCCTTCTTCCTTTTCATCTTTTTTTACAGGCGAGCGATATTTGTCGGAGTCCTCATCTTTATCATCTTTCCTCTCATCCAGTGGCCAGTTTCCTTTCATGTCTGCCTCACACCGTCCTCTTCTACATCTCACAAAGCCTCTCATCAAATGCCCACAGAAGGTTGCAGGGTGAAATGTTTTCATTTGAACATTTGCTCAAGTAATAATCCTTTTTCATTAACGTTGTGTTTTTACCTTTCTGTTAGAATCTATTGAACTTGAACAGCCGTATTGAACATTTCAGCATGTGGTTAAACTAGAAGTTTTGTCAGATAAATTGCTTTAAGGTCTTTCCCTTCTGACACATGCTCACATCTTGCCTTGTCTGTGTACTGCAGCGTGTTATTACCAAAACATTATCATTTCAGACCCAAAGTAGAAAAGGTGCAATTGCAGGGTAGAAATCATTTCTGTTTTCAGCAATGCCATTGTCTGTCTGACTTCATATTTCTGCTTGCAGCATTTCAGAGATTTTTGGGGGTTTTTGCCCTGTTTCTACTCTTTGAATTATATCCAGGCCAAAGACGGCCCAGTTATGAAGGCCATCTCTTTGCTTAATAGCCGTCTCTGTCCTTTCATCTCCAGGCCACTGTTCTACTTTGCTGCTGTAAGGTACAGCCTGGGAAGCAGTGAGACGGACCGACAGACTTCCCTGTCAAGCGTCCTCCTTTTCATGGATGCCAGGGTGGCCCTGCTGCACTTATGGGCAGTCCTCCTTGTCCTCCTGAAAGCAGAGCAGAGATGGAGTGATGCTGCAGAGGAGGTCTACACCAACACTTGGGCAGTCCAGATAATTGGAGGGCAGGAGGAGGCAGACCGCATCGCCAGGAAACATGGTTTCATTAACCATGGCATTGTAAGTTTTTCCCGCACTGTGTGCAGTGTTGCAGTCTGAATGAATCATCCATGACCACACTCTTGCTTTTGTGTCTTGCACATTGAAAAGGGTAGTGCTCCCAAAAGTCAACATTTTTCCAAGAATCTTTCACTTTAACTTGACGAGGCTCTGGTGATATGTTCAGTGCTGTGTGATAGTTGTTGAGGTTTAAAGAGACAAAGAATTGTATTGAATGGAATGCTGTCAGGGTCAAGGACTCCAACATAAAAGACCAAGAGGTAAGTACAGTTATAAATGCTCTCTCAGTGCAATGGTTGCATGCCACACGGTGCAACGTGGATTCCAATAAACTTTAGTGAGACATCAATTTCGATGTTTACAGAATGTAAGCATCGACTGTACAATGTCGCAGGCTATCGTGTAACGTCAATATGCAACAGTATCAGTTTACGCTGCAAAAACAAATTTTGAGAACTCTGGCTTGACACATTTTTATAGTTGCATTCATGTCCACAGAAAAAAAATCTCCAAAAAGAGGAGAAGGAGAATTTGGACTGGGCTCTGGCTTGGCAAAAGAGGCAAACTTGGCATCTCTGTTTTGTAGAGTTGGAGGTGCTTGTTTATTCGCTTCTGTTGGCAATTAGCATTTTCGCTACTATTGTTTAACAATTGTGCAACTGTTAGCTACAAAAGAGGGGAGAACAAAAGAAGAGAAAAATGCAGGATTTTTTTTTTCCATTTTCCATTTTGAGATTAAACTCGAGTTGAGATTAAATTTGCAATTTCGAGTTAGCTGCCAGTGTTTACAATAACACTCGCCATATATCTGGAGATTGACTCTTTCAACACAGATTCGACAGGTGTGATGTGATGACGTGTTTACAAAACATGAGCAGTTTTGGCTGGGTGGAGTGGAGCCTCTCCCAGCTGTGCAGCTTTCAGCTTTTCAGGGCCACCACGCAGAGTCACATGACCGTCCCCACTCACATTCACACCTACACACAATATCACATGTACGTATTTGAATGAGTCACATTTTGATATTGTATGAACGATCCCTGTCACAGCATTTTTCTCACTGTGTTGTGGTACTTCTGCACTGTTGGGGCTTGTGGACAGCAGTGTGCAAAACCATTGCATATCAAAGTAAAACCTCAGAGTCCCTGATACCTTCAGGCGATCCTGTTTTTGCAGGAAATTGCAAAAAAGTGCGGCCCCTCTACACAAGGTGCATCTCAAAGTGGGGCAGCCATGACTTTCCAGTGCACTGGCAGTCTACCCATACTTGTCCAAGTGTTTAAAAGAAGAAATGCAAAGTGTGAGGGTTTTCTTGCAAGTTCTGAAGCAAAGATGCGTTCAGAGGGGGTTTTTGATGCAAGAACAATAATGTGGTTGCTGCCGTGGGCAGATTATACAGTTGTTTTCATTAAAAGGGCTTATTGTGTCAGAGAGAAAGGAGGTCGTGAGCTTGGGCGTCGGGTCACCCTAATACCTGAGCTTAGCGGTTGACAGCGACTTGCTCTTTGGTTCCTTCATCCTCCTGTTCCACTCAGACTAACTTCATTTGCATGCGTCTTTGTGGAGCTGCCAGAGTGCTACATACACCAGTGAGCAGCCCTCTGGATTACCTCTTAGAAATATGCGTAGGAGGTTTGCGCATATTCCCAGCCTACTGCTCCCCACCTCAAAGAAAAGTGAGCTCTTGCTAAATTAATGCAGGCTTATCTTTGTTTGATCACTGTCATCAGTGGAGACGTGTCTGGGCTCCAAAGCTATTTGTTTTCAGACTCGCTGTATTCACACTTACGCACTGTTGCCTATAGGCCTAAAAAAAGTGGAAGTTCAGCCGTGTGTTTATTAGAGGCTATGTCTTCATATGAAATCATGTCCACATGATTGAAACCATAGCTTGTCTGAGGCGCTTTCTGCTTGACACCGGAGTTCATTCGGTATTGATCGGGTTCACGGCCGTTGTTTTTTTCCCAGTCCTAGAGTATTGTAGCGCCTCGCGAGAAGAAAGCATGCAGTTGGAGTTGGTGCCCTCAACCTGGAGAGCTCTTCTTTTGAATATAAAGCAGCGTCTTGTCAGTAAATTGGCTTTAAAATAAACACTCGGTATTCCACTCACTTACATATATGTATATATATATATTTTTTACCATCACCCTGGGATACAGAGCAGGGTAACAAGAAACAAGACAATCTTGCCCCCCAGGAGCAAGACGTTTTCTTATACTTTCAATTTCCCCTGACTGTAATCATTTTTCTGTTAAAATGTGCTTTTTTTCCTCCTATTGATTTCCCCTTTCCTCCCTACCAAGCCACAAGGATGTCTTTACGCTATACACACTATTAAATATTAATGGTGAGCTCACTTAATTGTTCCGCCCGGTGTTAAATACTAATGGAGTCCAAAGAGCAGAGCTACAGTCGATGTTGCCAGCAAGGAAGAAGTCCTGTTTCCATGACTGAATATCTAAATTAGTACATGGCAGCTTGTCATTGTTGAGTGTGTGAGCATGTGTGTGTGCTAGAGAGAGGGGGACAAACAAAGCTATATGTATTTTTAAACATGGATGTGAAGCTATCAGCCCTGTTTTCACAGGGTGCTTCTGAAAGCAGCCCAGTCGCTTTATTTTGGCCAGCCAGCGATGATTTTTAATGACAGGTCAAACGACAGCCCACAAGTTTTATGGCCACTTTTGCAAACTGCGTTAATGAAGAAACTTGAGAGATGTGCATGTTTCAATTTTAGGAGAATATTGAAAGTGTAAAATTAAAGAGATGATGAAGAAGAAGAGAGGTTAAAGAGGGAATAAAGTCCTGTAGTTTCCCAGACAACAAGACAAGACGAAGGTGTTTACAGACAGGTGGCTGTGGGTTGTGGAAGACACCTGAAAATAGTAAAAATAATAAATCATTTAAAAAAACAACAGACTGAAGTGCAACGATGCTGAAAGGCTGGAAGGCTCTAATGAAGAACTAACTGTCTGGAATGAGGCTTATGAAAGCGTCTCCTCAGTCATTGTTTCACTCAGGCACCCAAATAAGTTTTATTTTAGTCCCTAGTCCCTGAGTGGGTGCGAAGACAGTGGGATGATCCACTGTATGTGCAGCGCCTGTGCGCTGACAGTGCGCTGTGCTTTATGTGAGGGGAGGCATTAGTGGAGGCTTTTACCAGTGGAGGTGCAGCAGCAAAATGACTGTAATCTTTCTGTCAGTTCCAGGCTTGTTCGACCAGGACCATGGAGGTAGATGGTAGAGGAACATGGGATTGTGGTCAGTCATTTGATGATACTGAAGGATCACCTTATACAATATATGCCACACCTTATATGTGTGGCATATATTGCGTTTTTTTGTGTTTGTTCTGACTAGCTTATTATTTTTGAGTCTAATTGAGAGGTTGTGAGGGGGGAGATTGGGCGCGCGCGTGTGCTCTGTCTACTTATAGTATTTTGACAGCAAAAATTGCTTGCAGATTAATCAGGTGAACTGAGGCGCCAACCTAAAAAGAGAAAAAAAAAATCCTACCGTCCAGATTTGAAAGGCTTTTGATTTTTGCGGCATGGCGTTTGAGTAATTACACTGAAATTACTAAATTTTAATGGCTCATTCTACCTGTGGCCACCTTGTCACTGCAGCGTCTGCTGGCAAAAAATAAATTGCGGTCCTTCTGGGGCACTGGACGACCCGCCCTGCACAAAGCAGCTGATTACAGCGTCGTTCTGCAGCAGAACGGTGAGGCTGACCCCCAGAGCCCATTTTACCCATCTCTGCTGACTACAAAGGCTTTAGTCTCATCAGCAGATTCCCTTTGAGAACGTCCATCCCATTGTTCGTCGTTTTTTCTGACGTCCCACTTGATCTCGCAGCTTTCCAATACTCTAATCAGAGTAAAATCAGAAAACCCCAAGCAGGTCTACATCTTGGCCCACTGTAGGTGCGTGTTCTCATGTACCTGTGTTCACGTCATGTGCAATATGAAAAAAACCCTTCCTGGTGGACCCCATTTATATGTAAATGTGTGTATTGTTAGCGTTTTTAGTGTTTGCACCTACCTGATAAAAAAAAAAAAAAACATATCTTTTTGTTAATTCCCTGCTGGTCAATCCTTTGAAAAGTTTCGCACTGAGCAGACTGCAGGTCTGTGGTAGAGTGACGGTCCACCTTCTTACAAGTGGACTGCAAGTATTTATTCTTACTTCTTTTCATGACGACTTTTAGAATGAATTGAATTCCATCTGCTTGTCACCACAATTGTGCCTCGCCAGTATTCTATTGCGATTGTTTTATTGTTGCTTTTTCCTTCATATTTCAATAATGTTTCGTAGGCGTTCCACATGAAGGTTCAAAGCTAAATGTCATTTTGTGTTCTTGGCAGACCCAGCCAGATTCATTGTTTGTATGAGGATGGGCCTGCACTGTGGGCGTTGACAGACTGAATCAGTCGGCTCTGAGAAACAGTCAACTAACGCCAGCGCCTCGCTGCGTCTCTCTATATTGTTCATCCCTCTCACCATATCACTCCATCTCCGCCTTGTTCATCTACTTCTATTTATATCTGTTTTACACACAAAGCTATAGTTTGATCTAGTATATATATATATATAAAAAAAAAGTGGGGGGAAACATACTGGTTCTGTTATTCATCCTTGCACCATCTGCTCTCGCTGCCTTGCTCCCTTTTTAGATTCGGCAGAAAATCTGCAGGCTATTGTGTGGCAGATATATCATGCTATATTAGGGCTGTGAGCAAGGATATTTAAAATAGAGTGTCCAGTATTCCTACCGTGCCAGAAGTTGTTTTCTCACGGAAAAAGTTTCTCCAATATTTGACCTGTTTTTATGTATTTTTTTGAATCCACCTTGCAACTCCAAAGTGTTTCTGTCCCTATTGCTGCCAGAACGAAATTCCAGCTCAGTCGGATTAGCTTTTCTCGTAAATTTACCACGTGTAGCCAGCTCGTATCTAGATCTTTATTTTCATTGGCCAACTGCCTGTGCGCATTAATTGTATTGTGTGTCAGTTTAATGTTGAGCCCCGAGTAAAGGCCATAGACCCCTGCAAGCTGTCAAATTTCCACCCTTTCTGTTTCAGGAGAGTCTGGCTGCATACTGTTATCACATCATAAAAATGGCAATTATTTTGCAAGAAAGGGGGAAATGTTGCGGAGTAATCGGAATAAAATTGGATATTTCGGTCTTGGGTGTGGTTTTATTGTCTGCTTGGAAACCCTCCGACCAATATTGCTGAAGTAATGTTTTCGATAATGTGTCCTTTCTGCCACTGCGTTTTAAGAGTCACTTGGAGCAGCGTTGTTTCAGCAAGGTGCCGTTTGCATTAAGTCGGAAGAAACTAAGGAATTGCCTAATTATTGCCAAGATTTTCAGCTTTTTGCACAACATCATCACAGCATCATCTGGACACACAAACACAGGTGCAATGTAATAAGCGTAGCTATTATACATTATTTTGTACATGGTACTTTGCCATCTGTGCAGTGCACTAACCTACTTGGCAGGGCTCTCTGGCCGTTTTCCTCGCCAACTCAATTCATGTCTGCTCTATTGGCTTGAAATGTTCTAAAACAAATACCTGATACACATCTGGTCTGCTTCCTCTCTCTATCTGGGCCACTTACCTGCAGGCTGTGTGAGACGGTCACTGCACGTCAGGACCTATTTAATGTTTAATTGCTCAAGAAGTGGAACAGATGCTTTTAAGAATTTACATGGGCAGTTTCCCCTGCGGGCAAGTGGGGTGATTATTGCATTTGAATGTGGATTGTAAAGGGTTTCCTGCCAGGTGGATTGTGCTGCATTTGTCCTGCTCCTGCGAGCTTCTTTGTAGTTCTTCAGCACATAGCACTTTCCTAATTGTCTTTGTTTGACATTGATTTTCCGTTATCAGGATCTTTAAAAGTGCCATCCATTCCTTTTTTTTTCCCTCCAGTGCATCACTTCAGTTAGGTTTACACCATTTCATTTAACTGCTCGAGTGTTGCTCATGAATGCATATTGCATTTTTCTGCAGCAGCACACAAACAGGCAATGGAAGCCCTTCTGCATATTGCCTGTAGCTGTTTCCTATTTACCATAGGACTGTGAGTAAATGAAGGAGCGCCTTACGGAAAACCTGAAAGTCTTGCTATTGTCGTCAAATATCAATAGGACTTTAGAGAGGGGCAATCACAAAGGAACACTCGCCTTTATGGAAATGTGAGGCTTTTCTGAAAATGCATTGGAATTCTACCAGGGATATAAAATCATCAAGTATAACAGATAGATGGCGTTTCATTGTCATTGCACAAAAATATACAACAATATTATGGTAGTATGGTTCAATATTACCATAAATAAAATACAATAACATAGAAAAGATGGGAGGGAAAAAATCCTCAGCTCATTAATATGCTTAACTGATGATTATTCAAAATGTATTTGATTAATTTAAGGAAAGCTTTTTTTTTCCAGTAAATTAATTTTCTTTATGACACTTATAGTAACAGCTGTTGAAGCTTAAGTGCTCATGAAGAAGGAGTTGAAAAGGCAAGGGTCTCATTTGCACATGGGGTGATTTTTGTGCACCTGTGCATGTTCTTCTGGCTCTTAACAGTAAGAATTATCTGTTGGTTAGTCAGCAACAGCTTTAGGGTGCAGCAGGTGTAAGACTTGAAAAAATGAGTACCAAATGTGTGCTCTTGGTTTGTAAAGACCTACTTCACAATTATCCTGTTATTTTTTTCAACATTTTAACATTAACGTCATGCTATCAGAAGTTCATAGTATTTATTCCTACTACATGGAATTTATGCAGGCTGCTTGAGGTCAAAGTGATCTGAGGTCGTTCGTTGGCAGATTACACCAAATGCCATATGTTTCTTTTTTTTCCTAAAAATCTTTTACCAGGCACCCGGAGAGCACAGATTTCTTGCACTTTGGAGTCAATAGAAAAGGGGCTGGTTCAATGGTTCAAGCCATAATTCTGCTTTCTTTCACTGTTGATCTTTTCCCCCTTTAAACCTTCACTATTTATTGGTCCGCGCTACCGTCCATGTCGCCTCTTCTTCACCCCATTTACGCCGTTATCTCTCGGCTGTCTTCCACTGCACTTTACGCCTACCTATTACTTTGCACCGATCTAAGTGAAGTGGCCCATCTTGTGTTTCTGCTATCCGCCTTCTTCTGCTTGCAGCCACAGAAAAACTGTTTTGCAACATCCAGAAACGTGTCTTTGAAATGTGTTTAGCGCTGTCGAAACCATCAGGAGATATTTCTGCTTGAAAGGGTCTCAAAAAGGCCACGCACCTGCGACTGCACATCAATCTGTTTTTTCCCTGAATATTCAAGGTCAACAAGACGAGTCTTGCTGGCTGGAGAAATAAATTTGTCGAGATGCAAAGCATGTCCCCTTATATTTCAACATGCAAAATTGACCTGAGCCTTTTTACTCGTAAGGTTCTTGTTCAATGTACTGTCAACTGTCAAGTGTTGTGACCTACTAATGTAAGATGATGACAATGATGATGATGATCACAGTCAGCCTCAGACAAATTGGCGAAAATGGGCTTCGCAATTTAGAGTTTCAGTAAAATAAATATTCCTCCTACTGTGTCTCTCTCTCTCTCTCTCTCTCTCTCTCTCTCGGCTTATTGATTAGTTCTCTTTATTTAGAATGGCAAAGTTTCCCAAAGCACCCCCCCCCCCCCCTCACCCCCAGTGGCCCTGAAGAGCACCCCGCAGAACGTGTATGGATCGAGTGTGTGGAGGAGGAGGAGGGTGGTCAAAGTCTGTCAGACTGTTTTCTGTTACTCCGAGAAATGGAACCAGCCAGACATTAACCTTGCACGGCAGCTAGACTGCCAGACTAACAACTCTGGGATATCTTTTAAACTTCCAGTTGGAGTCCTTCCAGCCATCTGGAAAGGGATGGGACAGATGATCTTTCTTTGAGGAGGAAGAGCTGGTGGCCCAAAACCTGTGGCGGAGTTTCAATAGGAAACTGCTGCTTGCTGGTTTTCCCTCCACTGCAGACTGGCAAGAGTTTAGTGAAACACAATGGTGCATAGCTGCTCACCACAGGGTGTCAGCACACATGAAGTTCCCTAAACACCAGTCGGCAGGATGTGGTGGGCAAGACGTGATTATTATTTAATACAGGCAGCAATGCCTCTTTGGTTTTTCTGTCCAAGGTTCCCCCTGATTCCAAGACCTCTTTATTCCAGTCCAACTTCAACAAGTGGATTTTTTTGTTTTGCTTTTTAATTTAAATAAGAATGTGGCCAGTGTATCAATAGGTTTTATTCATAAGTGTTTTACATTAGTCTTGATTTTCTAGTTAGTTTCAGCATTGAAGTTGTATTCACTTACCATACGTGGGACGCGTTTCAATAGCACAGTCTCTATATTTCATTCTTTTATTTCACCCCTCTTGCTTTTGCTCAGGGGCGATAGAAGAGACAAGTTGTTGTTGTTGAGGATGCTGTTGTGAATGCAAACACTGAGCACTTGTGACCAGCTAAGCACAGTCGACATTCAGCCTTTATTTTTTTTTGCTTGGAGATTAAGTGGCTGCTGGACGCCATCCTCTCTCTGCAGTCATTACATTGTGTATTCTACCTTTATCCCCATGATCCCCCTCAATGTAGTGCAACTTTAAATTATTATTCTTTCCCAGCCGCTTAAAAAAGTGATTTTTTTTTTTTTTTGGTTCTTGGTTAAAAGACAAATTTGGAAAATGCCAAGATAGATGAAAACTGAAGGTTGTGATCAGAGATTGACTGTGTTGCTATCGTGGCTTATTTGCCTTGACAGAAAATCCCCAGGCATGTGTAATAACACTAGGCAGCGCAGAGCTTTATTAAAAACATTCCGACAATTCAAACTCATTGATCTGATTGAAGACGTAATTGAATTACTCCCAACTGAGCACAGATGCATTGGAAACTATTGGAATGGCAATGATTAGCTCTGATTAAAACAGAGAGAACTAATGGCAGGAGAAAAGAAGAACCAACATGTTCACTCTGCGCCATTATAACCACAGCTCATTGTGCTGCTCACCATCATGTAAACAATAAACTCCCTCTCTGATACAGCATGACAAGGACGCCACTGCTCTGTGAAACTGTAGCATGGCTCCATGAAGATTAGGCATCATGTAACTCTTTTTGCTACAGTGGGGAAAAATATATGAAAAATAATTTACAATTTAATCCCAGCAAAAGCCTTCATTGATAAACAGCTTTTTAATTTTTATGTTTATTTTGTTGTGAGCCACTATTGTCAGAAAACCATCGGGGTTCATCTGTTGCCTCATCAATTTGTGCTCCAACTAAATCACATCATGAGGAAACTAAAAGTCTCTCACAGCAGACTGCGCGTGTGAACAGTTAAATCAAATGCATTGCCTTTTTCGCCCATAATGTGCACTCAGCTACAAAGATTTTTTTTTTATTAAGTGTTTGAAAATAGCTCATCTTGCTTTACCGTTTTACTGCAGGGTAGTAACGCAAAGGAGCTCTTCTTTTATTCTGCCTGCAGCTCATGAAACACAGACACTGAGTTACTTTGCAGCCGTCGTCATCGAGAATGACTTAAACATTCTGCTCGCAAAAAAGCATTGGGATTTATGTGTTTGGTCAACCCTGAGACATGATCTGATAACCCATCCCTTACAGATAACACAACTCCTTTTCACTTTTTTTTTTCCCAATAAATGTGTGGGAAGCAACACTTGAGATTATTGCTCCACTTAGGCCAAGAATCCCTCCTTTGTTGCTCAGAGATACTGAAACATGAAACAAAGACTTGCAGTTTGAAGTCTACTTGAACTTGCGCTATAATAACTGGTATTGTATTTTTCTTTTTTTATTTCATACACTAGTACAATGCCCAGGGTTTGTTTGATGCATAAATATTTGAAGAGTTGTGAAATGCAAATCAGGGCTTGGCACACTGGGTTGTTTTTTTCTTTGTTTTGTTTTTATCAGTATGATTAAAGAGAGTCGAGCACTGTCTGCAATGCATTTATTCCTAGATTGTCTTTTTTTATTGGAGAAGATATTGATTAAAACATGACACATTATATAAAAAAAATAAATTATGAAATATACTCACGTTTTTGCAAAACCAACCTCTTAAAATGCGTAAGGATTCTTTTTATTTCCACTTAATGCAGCTAAAGGTCAAATTAATCATTTCTGTTCAGGGTTTTAATGTTGTAATTGCCCTTCCATTGAGATTGAATGCTTTCATTTTTATATTCTATTGTTCAGGGAGTCCTTAATGAAAGAAAATAATAATAATGAATTCAGCTTTGAATTAATAGTCATGAAGCATTTTACTGAGAGTAAATATCACCCCACGGTTTTCAGATGCTGTCTTTGGATTATGTAGGAGGAGAAATTGTAAAGATGAACTTTGATCCCCTTTCCTTTCTTGCTTCTGCAGCTGTATCAGCACAAGCTTGCGGATTAACACTTTGCCATTTCCCTTCTGTCAATCCTTTGCATTTTTCCTTCCTTCTACTCTAAACACAGTGCTGCACCTTCACAGAAATTAGACTGACAGGGGGAAAAAATGATCAAACTAGTCCATCTGATGTTTACCATCTACTATTCAGTTAATTTTATAAAGAAATCATGCAAAATTTACTTCACCAATATACTCTAACCATCCTGCCAATTCCTCCCACAACCGTTGACCTAGTCGGTGTGATGCTGAAAAGGCTGTGCAGAGCAACCTAGCAGTCCTTGCTTGCCGCCTTAAAAGTAGGACTTTGACCTTTTGAGGAAAACACAGTGACGGAGGGGACTCTGCGAGGCCTGGAGGGTTTCTGGCTCCCTGCTGAAAGAGTGACACCTGCTCTGTTGTCTCGTGTTTCACCGGTCGCATCAGGCGGCAGAGGATGGGTATGAAGGAAATAGACATATGGAGTCGCTGACACTCGCAACCCGCTGTCATTGTTTCCCGTTGGAAAGTATCAGTGACCATCTGTGGCAAGAAAGGTCCAATGGATATTTATCATTTGAGCAGACTTTCTGAAATGCATCAGTATGAACCTTGGAGGCAGTGAGCCATGTAAAGCCAGTGGAGTCATCCAGGAAGATGGCTACCATCAAGTAGTGCTTTATAAGCAAATTGCAGTTGTGTGTAGTGGTTACAGTGTAACAGTTGGATTTTTCTCCGTTTATATGATTTAGAAATGGAGCGTGGCGTGCAGAATGGCTCCAGCTCACATTAAAGAATGAACGTTGAATACTTTTGTAGCGTTGAATCCATTTTCATTTTCTCTCCTCGCAGCGGCGCCGCATGAGAAGTTCCCTGTAAAATCCCAGCGTTCCCGAGCTTCTCTGATTTGTGCTCTCTAAAATTCAACTGACGTGATGGAATGGAGCTGTTGACCCAGAGCGCACAAGAAGCGTTTTGTTCATAGGGCACTTGCAACTTTGTGGCCGTTGGCTCCTGATAAAATAGTTTCTGTCAGCTTTATAGTAATTTAAACCTGGGCAGTGAAAAATGGACTCCAAACGGCTGCTTAATCGAATGCAGGAGCTTCCTCGTACTTTCTCCCGGAGTTCTTCTCCAACTCCACTGACGTTTGCTCCCATGTGACTCAAAATACACTTTCCCCAGTGGGAGCCTAAACACTCATACAGTCTTATTTATAGCAATTTCACTCACATTATGATTCATGCTTCTATTTCAGATACCCAACAATCAAAATAAACTTATGTGTCCTGCTTGGTTAAAAAACAACTACAAAAAAACAGTAATGCATCCACTCCTTAAATGGCGCCTCATTAAGAGCTTACTAATGGCAACAGCTATAAATTTCCAATCTGCATCAAACTTTAATAGGGGAGGTGACTGCATTATTTATGCCTACTTTTTGTGTACACATGCAATTATCATAACCTCCCTTTCCCATTTCCCTCAGCGCGGGTTGCATGAGCTGGAGGGAAGCTTCATGCTATTTTCTCCACGGTCAACATTCAACATTCATTCTTGTGCTTTCCGCCGATGCTGCAAAGTCGGCAATGAGGTCGCACATGGTACGAGCACACGCCGTGTCATGCTCAACTTTTTCTCACTTCCTGCAGGAACTTTTGCTTCGTCGTGCAGAAATATGAGCGTGTCTCCACGATCCTGGATCAGGCTGGTTCTGCTGCATGCAGAGGAGAACTATCTGGATCACCAGGATTTCTGGGTTCTTTTTTTTGCTAAACTAAATGGCACCGCCCTAGACTTTTGTTAGGATATCCTCAGCAGCCTTGCTTGCTCTATCCCCTCCTTCACCTTTGGATTTGGAGAGGATCGAGTCAAGCAGAGTGGCAGGCTGCCTTGATTTAGAGGCTTTGGTGTAGCTGGAGGTGTCGCTGCAGCTGTCACACTACGTACACGTCTCCCTTCGCTGTCTCAGCGTCGTTGGGAGCTTTTACAAAATAAAAAATAAAACAAGTGGACTGCTGTAGAAAGAAATTTCAGTTTCCTAAACTCGGTTTAAGAGGCTGTCATCGGAGTCACAGTCTTTTCATGTTGTATTTTTAAAAGCAGCAAATCCTGCAGCTGCTGGGTGGCTGTAAGTTAGAGAACCACAGAGTCGCTGATTTCAAATGCCCCTTTAAAATAATAGTAAAAAAAAGCCAAAAATTAGCCATTCCAAGAATTTGCCTCGATGTCATCAGTTACGTTCATGTTTGCCCCAGTGAAAAGCCTGTCCTCATTTACCGGTGGCATACTGTGCAGCACATTCACTCTGACATGGTTGCAGCTATTTCAGTCAGTGCATCATTGTCGTGCCGCTCTCTTCCGGCCTTCGCTATACAGGCTTTTCAAGCAAAAAATAAATAAATAAAATTGCTCCAGTACAGTACAACAACAATAATAATAGTTGGAATAGTCTTTTACTTAAGCGTTCCCTCCTCATGTTCCTATGTGTCACTTGTTGGGTTTCTATTGAAATACCAGCAGCCTTCCGTTCTAGAGTGTGCTCCATGCATGTGGTGCCGGAAGTAAACAGCTCCTTGACATGGTGGTGTTCAAGTGGCACATGAATCATCCAACACAACGAATCAGTAATGAAATTTCTCTGCAGCACTTTTAAAAATAGATCTTTATCGATTCAGAGTTTCAACCCAAAAATGATCATTTATTTATGGTTGTGAAAGCAAACATTCTAAATTCTATCTTTGTTATATTACATTTTTAATTCCGTATGATGTCAATGATTCCTGTCATCCTGAGTGAATTTAACCTCTTCAGATAGAGCTGCCTCTTCAGATAGAGCTGGAGTTTTTTGTTGTGCAACATCTTGGGCTGAAGGCTCAGACATCCACGTCATCGTAGTCTTGAAAGCTGCGTTTTGTGTTATATTGTGGTCTATGGACGCTTGAAGACGTTTCGCCTCTCATCCAGCAGGCTACTTCAGTTCTGAAACTTCTGTTCTGTCAGATGAGAGGCGAAACCTTTCAAGACCACATCTTTGGTTCGATGTTTTGAAGGATGTCCACATGAATGTACTGTGTAATCAAAAAGCTTTATTATTGAGATTTTCAATAATAAGCACAAGTCTCAAAGTAAACAAATTGAAGGTCACAAATTTCCACAGCAATCAAATGTTACAATGACAACATGTTTTTTGGCTTGTTCCTCCCTCATAAATCATTCAAGCACACAAATCATGCACAGCCCAGTTTTAAACAAAGCTCAAAATCTATTTCCTGGATCATATTTCATCAAACAAAACATCTATTTTATTTCCAAATGGAAAGTCTCTGTTAGTATGGTGCGTCATCTTCCATCAAGCGAACAGCAATTAACTTTATCTACGCATGACTTCCAGCAGGGATTGTAAAAATGACCGTAAAGAAACATAAAATTTGATTATCATTTTAGTGTTTGGGTTTTTTTTTAGAGAGAAATAATGTACTTTGCCTGGTGGAGGAATAACAATCGAACATATTTGAAGCCCTCTCTCTCTCTCTTTCTCTTTATCTATCTATCTATCTATCTCTGTCTCTCTCTCTTGCTCTGGATGGGAACCTACCAGGGGTTGTGCTTCATGTTTTGTATTCGTCAGGAGATCCTGACTGAATTTGTGAGTTACCGTGGGACCTTTTCAGCCCTCGTGATTCCAGCTGTCCACTGCAGTGGGAGTTGAAGGATGGTGGTGCACACAGCAGACACCTAGCTCTGCTGATCTGGAACCATGTATCCAGTGTAAACTTGTTTTCTTTACACCACTTGACACTGTGCCAGTAGGTGCTTCTTGTTGCTTTTGTACGGATGGATCTTCAAAACCGTTGACAACAGACTTATTTTAATGGTGGTCTTGATTTTGGACACGTGTCAATAGACTCAATTGGATGCGTTTGTTCTTACCACACATTATTGGCGTAATTATAAATGCAAATTTTTAAGAGGTGATCTATCTATGAAGAATTTAAGCAGACTTGCTAAAGGCAAGCAGGTCAGAGTTGCGTTGTTGTCATGCATCAGCGGCTCTGCCTCTTTCCAAACCAGTGTAGACGAAGCGCACCAGCGGGTTAAACGCCCAAGGGTTCACTTTTAACCGCACAAAAACAACGAGTGAGTCAGTATAACCTCATTTAAAGAACAGTGTGGATTTTCCTCATCTTAATCTTTTGTCCATTTTGTAGAAAGCCATCATAGCACACTGAGGTCCCAAGTCACATGGTGTCGCTGCCGAGAATTCTAGTGCCATTTATCATTGTGATGAAGGCTATCAGGGGATGTGGCTCAAGAGTCCTCTATTATAAGTGCTCTTTGCTCCCATGCATTCAGTGCTGCCACAAATGTATACAACCCAAGCACTATGGGTAGTAGTTTATTTCCTTCTGTTTCTGCTGCTACAGATCTGCTGCAGTAAACTGTAGTATTTCTTCAGGGTAGGGGGTAAAACAAAAAAAACCTGTTTCCTACTCGAACAGATGATCATTTTCACAATCATTTTGTAATCACTGTGGTTTGTCGTCACCTTTGGGCTTGTGTTGAAATTATTACAGGCGTTTTACTCTGTAAAAATCTTTGCCTCTACCGTGAATATTGTATTAGGTCAGGATGCAGTCGTTGTAAATGTCATGCCCTTTGCAGCGCACTGCTCTGAGTAGCGTTACTGGAAATATACCTGCCGAGGGTGATGCAAATGCTTTTCCCCCGCACATCCTCGCTTATGCCTCACTGAAAGAAGCAGGATATGACAAACTGAAAGTGGTACAGATAATTGGCTTTTCCTCTGGGCAAATACTGATAATGGAAGTGGGGCTTTTTTGTCCACCCTGAGATACCTCAGATATAGCTGAGGAGAAGCAATTCAGTGATTGATTGTCCTGCAGATTTTGACAATTTGGAAAGTTTATCTCCACTCTGAACCTTGTTGACGTCCCCTGTTACATCTGCATCGGTGACGACTTGTCGGGCTCTACCCAGGAGCTGCAATCTGACGATACTGACAGCATGAATGATTGACAGATCAGTGAAGCAGTGTAGCTTTGCTCCAGTCTCCTCTGTCCTTTCCCTCTCCTGTTTCTCACTATTAATCGTGCGCAATAGTTTTGGTTAATTTTTAATAATCTATTTTATAGTTAATTATCTGTTCACGCCGCTGTTAATTTAGAGACCTTTCAAAATATTTAAAGTCCTGGTGACGGCGTTATTTAAGAGAAAAGAGTTTACCTTGGAAGTAAATTGTGAGCTATACTCCATGATAATGATAATTGTATTTTAAATCTGTGATATTAAGCAGTAAAATATCATATCATCTCATCCACGTGTGCTCTTGAGAAGATGATTTTCTTTCATCTCGACTTCTTCCTGATGCATTTATGCAGTGACTCCTGCGAAGTGTACCTCTCCACCACCTTATCAAGTGTTGGCACAGTTCCTGACTCGGTATTTCAGGGTCTTATCAACCTGTGCCGGCTTCTGGTAGGTTCCATTTTTCCATTAAACAGATTCTTCAACTTTTGAGCCTCCATTTTCAATTCCTGAAAGTAGATCCATTGCATATCGTTTCGCTGCCATCCACGTACTCCGGCTTCCTCCGAGAGTCTGAACACATATGCACACTCGGTTAACTGGCAACTCGGGGTTGTCTGGAGGTGTGAGTGCGAATGGCTGTTTCTCAATGTGGCCTTGTGATGAACCAGTATTCAAGAGTGTAACCCAAAGAAATCTGGGGGTTGTGAATGCATCAGAAGTGGTGTCTGATGGTGAGCACTAAACTGATAGAAGGAAATAAAAGCATCAGTCACATGCATTACAATATATCATTATTTTGTTACTAGCATGGAGGGAAACGATGCTATTTGTTCTTTATTGACATCGTCTCTGAAGCAGCAAGGGGTAAATTGAACATCACGCATCAAGGGTGTGTGATGTCTCTACTGTGGTAAATGTCATGAAGCCATTTGTCCTGCATAGCAACATTTATTTTCCCACAATATAAATGATGAGCTAAATGTTGCATATAGCTTCTCTAATGGTACCGGACTGATTCAATAAAGAGTGAGATTGTCCTTTCTAAGAGTTACTTGCAGCTGCTATTTGCTTTGAGACATTAATGTTTGTTTAGCGAGGTTACCTTTGAAACCTTAGAAGCTGAATATTGCACAGAGCTTGTTTAACCCGATGGACCGCAGTTGCTTCAGAAAAGAACATCAATGCTTTATGCATCCAAGGGCACACAGCCGCCCCACCACAGCACTTACATGTGCCTGTTTATTGATTTGATTAAAAACAACTCCAATTGGAGGAATAGTAGTCCGACATAAGTGCAGTGATTAAAGTCTCTCTGACTGGATTCTCTAAAAGTGAGAAGATGAGGGCAAGGGTGCCGGTTGAATGAAGGCAACAGCTCAGTTGTTTTATCTTACTGCCCCAGGCTCTTCATATGGCTGAAAATCCACAGCCAAGACTTGTGAGAAAGCACAGAGCTTCTTGAAATTTCTGATCGAGGACGGGAGCAAAACTTTCAGATGAGCACCCGTCCTTATCCAAGTTCCCTGAGCTAATGGACCTGTTCATGGCTGAAGAGGTAGTCAGAGTCAGACCTCCTATTATCTGCCATTAGTTTAATGCGCATCGCAATTATTTTGTACAGACTCGGTAGCTGCGCTGGACACACCACCTCATCTGTCATCTATTTGCATTCACAGGAGCACAGTAAAATTGTTCACGCACACACATGCTCTGAAAGGGCACGTAAAAAGGCCTTCACAAAGGCAATGAGTCGATGCCAAATGAAAAGGAAGCAACCACAATCACCGGGAGACTGCGCACCAAAGGCAGAACATTTCAGTGCATATCAAATCAGTCCCATCTTTTTTTCAGGTTTAGGAGCGAAAGACTTCTTAGAATGGGCAGGTTGGGTTGAACTACCAGTTTATACTGGCTCCATCACCACTGCATAGAGTCTTCAGGGACTTTCAACAAACAGAGGGAGCTGCAAACTGAGGTCTTGATTCGCAGTGATCTGAACCAGCTTGAACCAGTTTTCTTTTGGTTTTTAATCCTATGGCACACAAAAACACAATGCAATACAACATATGGGGAATATAAAGGATACAACTATACATAATGACAACGTAAGCAATAATTGCTTTTCCTCAATCGAGTTGCCTCTTCCCCTCAGACACTTAACAGTGACAAAATGATTTGCAGTCACTGAGTTTTAATTGTATGGATCAATCAAGTGTAGTCAGGTCATTCCTCATGGCACATCTGCTGATCTGTCCCGGCGCTACAGTGTGCCGCTGCACAGTGGTTGAAAATTGCAAATGATCTCAGCAAGCGTTTTTAACTATGATTGATCCGACAGACGGCTTTTTAGTGAGCGTCCTACGAGACCAAGACAATGTGCCACGCTTTCAGTCAGTTCATCACTCTATTACATATTAACGCAGTGTGGTATTAAAGTAATGGAATGGAAACCCTGTTTTTTTTTTGTTTTGTTTTTTATTTCGGTCTGGAAGAAAACTGAAGGTCAGTCCATCAAGCATAAAAAGACTGAAATGACAAGTTGCAGATTTCGTGAAAAATAAAATAAAATGAGCGACTTCCCATTTGTTCGTCATTGTTACTTGCTGGTCCTCTGTCCTAATTTGCATCAATGTCCGGCCTCGTTTCATGATGATAAATTATACTCAACCTTTTTCCTCACATGGCCTAGAAGTCAGCCTCCCTTGACACCATTGGTGGTATTCCTGCACTTTAAATGCACCTCTGGTGCCAAGCATCGGCTGGATGGACTAAACGAAGGTCTAATCCAATATGGCAGTGTTAAAGTGACTAAATCCTAAAAGCTTTATATATGTATATATTCTGTACAGCACCTTACTTTTTTTCTAATCGTAATTATTGAGTTTTTGCCAAACAATGATATCAGCAAAAGATTGAAAATGATGTCTTGGCAACAGTTTGGTAAATAAATTAAATAGAATCAAAGAAAGTAATGGATAGATTAATCGATTTAAAAAATAATCGATAGCTGCAGCTGTAGGGTGTCACACCTTAATTTCATTAATTTCACACAGCTGCAAATATATTTTCAGATTGCACTCTGCGGTATGTCAAAGTGCCTCAGCTCTACCTCTGGGTTTCATTTTTGGAGCATCACACAAGTGGCCAAAGCTGCCTCCTCTGAAGCAGCACTTTCTGATTTGGAGGACGCTGAAGAAGGACAAAAAGGTAGAAATCCGAAAAGAGAGATGGTTTTAGCCGGCGATTTAAGTTGTGCCTGCTGCTTCTCTGTAGCTGCACCCGCCAAGGACACGGCACGGTAAAACGTCTTATTAGTAATAGGCGAATATTACTGTGATGCTTTTCACCAGAACACCAGAGCTGAGCTTGGGCCGGGTTTCGTTAAGGAGGTTGCGTGTCTGAATGTGCACTGTGAGTGAGAGGTCTTCCGGAAGAATAGAAAAGCCACACATTAAAAATGACATTTTCACAAAATGCTGCCGGTTAAGTGTTGTTGCTGTGTAAATTCTGCTTCAAGCAGCGCACCGTGGTAGAGCCAATAAAAAACACATGTACTGAGGAACAACCACTGTAGCGGCGCATATTGGTCCCTTCATTCATGCTGTTGCGTTTTATCCAAATAATGTTGAAGTTGCCTCAACATCAATTATGTTGCCACTGTGGGTTATGCGGTAGTCAACTATTTGATCTGACTGTTGGATAGAGAACGTGTTGACAGAAGGTTTTTTTTTCCCTTATATATAAATACTTCCTTGATTTCATCTCAGCCGTGCAGGCCAGTGTATGTTTTTTTTTTTTTTTTTGACTCATTAGCATTTTAGTATAATAGCTGTTTTTAGTTGGTATTCCACACATGATTAGATCCTGGCACCTTGCTTATTAGCTGAACCCTGCTGGATTTAATGAGGAAATCCCAGTCAATATATTTGTATGCGTGATATGATAATAAAATGGGAAAATGAATGTTTGTAGTGAAAAGGGTGAGATGTGCTTGGCAAGCAGGTGTCCGTAACTCAGCTGTTTGTCTGCCATTTAATTATTGACTGCGCGGCGAGGCCGTGTGCAGCCAGAAGAAGTGGATGTTGCTTGCGTGATGGCAAGCGGTGCAGTCAAGCTGTACAGTAAGCTCCGGTAAGCAGCAGTCAGAATCTTGTACTGAATCCAGCGACCTGGAACCTGCGCTGTATTTGCCCCAATTTTAGCTTCTTTTAGTTTGGTTGGAAAAATGTGAATGTAGTGCAGTTTGACTGTAAAATCTTTCAATTTGCCCAGGCATACTCTGGCGCAGCGTGTATCACTGAGTCTATCGGCTCAAGACTATCATCCCAGGGAAATTAAGCATCCTGGCTGGAGTAAAGCTAATTACCAGCTAACCCACTTTCTTGTTGTTAGCTGTGTGTAGCTGGTGGCCAGCTTAACGCAGTGTTGTTTGATAGGGGTTGCCTTCTGATGGTGCCTAAACTTATGCCGGCTAATGAGACTAATCAAAAAACAACAACAGGAGAACTCTGCAAGAAAGCGGACTTAGCCGTGCACCGCAGCCGCTAAGAACAGCGTCTTCATATCCGTTGGCATCATTTCACATGTTTAATTGGTGACAGCGTGTGGGTAGATTTGTGCAGGTATGAGATGGCCTGCCAGTGATTTCTGCCAGTAATTTCCGGCAGCAGAAGTTCTTTTTTGCCACTGACTCACACCGTTATGCTCCATAATTTTGTACAAGATACAATTTTGTCCTTTGTACTACAGCGATAGAATTTGAAAATACAGCAACAGCTGTTCTCTAAAGTCACCAGACTGCATTTGCATAGCCACAGAATTCAGACTTCAAAGGAAAAAAAGAAAGTTGGCTAAACATATTTTTGCTTTTTTTTTTTTTTTTAAGATTCCATGTGTGTTTTTGATGTTCAAATTGTGTTGTTTGGGAAATTGCTCCTTGTCGTTTTCTGTCTCTAGTTGTTGTACAGATGTTTTTTCACGTGTACATACAGTAAACTCTCACTCTTGGTTGCACTCCAGATCTCTCCTGTGTATGCGGCACAGTTTCGATGGAATTCAGTTGTTCAGTATGCTGTAAATGACTGCATGTTTTTTTAGGGTGGCAGAAGAATAGACGGTGGCCTACTCATAGTGCGTTCAGTGCAAGAAAAGCAAGAAATATGTATTGATATACTGAATTGAATACATCAACACAATTTACTTAATTCAGCTTGACTCTAGATCAGCATCAACTAAAGCCACTGCCTCTTTCACCCCTCTTCACTGCACTGTGAGTCATAAAACCTTGAAGTGAAGGGATAGGGAAAAGTCAAAGATATAGAGAGAGTTTACAAACACAGGATCCAATCTGCAGTTATGATCTACGTCTCGTTTTACCACCAGACAGTCTAGTCCAGTTTCAAAGCGTAATGTGCATCCACAGGGACGGAGCCAGACACCCAATTTGTCCTCCATTTGAGATCATCTCTATTTTATCCCTCCTCTGATGGTGTCTAATGAATAAATAAATGGACCTGTACGAGAAATAAATGAGCCACCGGATGAACAAACGGGCCTTGTGCAATTTCACAACACCTCAAAAACCTGACATTTAATACATGTTTAAATGAGCGTGGCAAATATCAAAAGTCTAAGTGGTCATCTGAGTATAACCAAATTAGCCTTGTGGTCTGAGGCCACGTCACAACACGCACCACTCACGGGAAGTTGGGGGCGCTCGGCTTTCAGATGAGATTTCTCATAACCTTTACAGGTGAACTTTATTTGACCTTCTCTAAACTTTTCAAAGCGCATGTCCAACTGTGCACATCTCAGTACTTCCTGCATAACATGCCTAACAAGGTGATTAACTGCACAGACAGAGTGTCGGATCCATGAATCAGTGACCACTAGATGCTCTGGACAGTTATTGGTATTTTTGCTGCGGCGTAACAATCACTGCTCTCAGCATTTCTTTCCATAAGCTGTTTGAAATGAAGAAATTGGAGTATTTCGAGTAATGATTGAATATTTTATGCTCTTCACAGTAGCGTGAACTTTTGACAGAAGTTTCACCCAAAAGTGTAATGTTGGTTATCTTTTGTGAGTACTCGTGATTTTGATTTTTTTATTTATTTTTTTTTTATTTCCTTTCAGTTCAATTTCTTTGTTGTTGTTTTCATTTTTACCTAATTTTTACAAGGCGTCCTCGTTTTGCCGTTACGGTTGTGGCCATCCTAATTTTTATGCAGCCTAAATCTGTCAGCTTTTATTCCCAGGTGACGGCTAAAAAAGATAGTGGATAGAAAGACATTTATCTTTTCCCGAGCATGTAGAGCAGGATAGAATGTTCACAGAGATAATGTCACCATAACCAGATGGAACCAGAGGAGGAATTGCAGGGCGACGAGTGGGAGAAAAGTCAAAGAATTGCACTGGCAAATTCTGAATGAAGACGGGAGTGAGAAGTGTTTACTAAACTTGCCAAGATCCGGGGTGACGGAGGCTGCCGGAGATGGTTCTGACACCTCTGAGTAAAGCCCAGGTGATGTGGAAAAGAGCAGTGGGCTGAGTTACACTCCTCAAATGAATAATCGAGCAGCCTCGCGGAATCCCGGTGCTCTTAAGAGGGCCACCGTCTGAGGAGGGAGCCGGAGGGGACAGCCCGACTCGAGGATGTCTTCTCTTATTGACTTCATCACACGTGGCGAGCAGGAGACACAGCAGTGGGAACGTGTCTGCTGCGTGTCGACGAGGGCTCGTGTTCAGCCAATTTCTCCTCCGCGTGTTCCGTTTGTTTGCGTAACCGGTGAGGAACTTTCATTTTTTATTTGTTCACTCTAGCGCCACCTGCAGACAGAAGCGGTACCGCTAATTTCAGCTGACTTCCCAGGGTCCCACGATGCTTTGCATCATGGGATACACAAGTACGCGAAGGATAGTAGCGGTGCATCCTTGGAATCGGCTAAAACGAGTGCGTATTTCCGAGTACGCATTTTGAGCGTCCTAAGCACCCTTGGGAATTGGGACAAGCCTTTGCGCAGTGCGATGACGCAACTTCCTTTCAAAATGCGTACTTCAAGGATGCAGACCCTGAATTGAGACACAGCATCTGTCTGCAGGTTTTAAGGTCTATTCTCGTGCCCGCCTTCCTCCAATGTGTTCTGGAAAGAAGTGAAACACAGACGGACAGACGGAAAATCAGTCCCGGTGATCTCAAGACAAAGAAGAGCAGTAAAGCTCAGCACAGTTTTTTAGCTGGATGTTTCTGACACAGAATTTTAGAACCTGAGCAGATCAGGCGATGTGGAGGACACCTCTACAACCAACGGATTCGGTTGGGTTGTCGCTGTGATTTGTTTGAAAAGGCGAACGTCGTTGGCGTGTCGCAGCTCCTCGCAATAATGAGAGATTTGGCTCTGTTGCCAAACAGGGAAAGGAAAACACAATTTCGCAAACGGAATCTCTTGCCCTGCTTCCTTTTATCTGGCAATCACGCCGCATGGCCAGAAACAGCGGTCTGCCTCTGGCAAATCATTTCATCTGAATTTGCAGGGATTCAGACACAATCGCAGCCAATAATGGGGCCTGTGTAAAAATAGCCGTCTTTTGCCAAAGAGGCTCTTTCGCCATAACGGAGGAACAGCAACAGTCCTTTGTAAATACCTTCTCCACTTCTAAATGGTAATTTTCCCTGAAAGCGTACGTGATTTCCCGCTGTCTATGGTTTTGTTTTCGTTTTTTTTTTTTTTTTTCAGTTATTGTTAATGCAGCTGCACGCGTCCTCCGGCTGTATGAGCGAAGGCGCCGACACGTCCCATTTTTCAGGTCCTTGAAGTGAATCGCACAAAAGTAGGGAGAGGGACATTTCACACTGCGCTTTTCAAGAAGTCCATCACGGCTTATGCCGAAAGAAAAAAACCCACAGCAATTCCCTTGCGGCGGTGGCGTCGTCGTCCCGTCTACCCCCCCCCCCCCCCCGCCACCATCGACAGATGACTCGCTGATCTTTGACAATGAAAAATCGATGAGACGGAGCCTCTGAGTGCTCTCACGTCGGTGCCGTCTGGACTGTCGTGAAGCTCCTGGAGGAGCCTCTCGCGCAGCCTGCTTGTTTCCGTGACTTTGCGGCTGGCAACAGGTTAACATCCAGCCGCGCAAGGGTGGCATTATCATAAATGAGTGGGGGGGGGGGGCGCTGTTTTCTCAGCGTTGCATGACGGAGTCAAGTGCGGCGTGCGCACACCATTCATCTCTGATCAGAAACGCTTTCAAATTTTTATGACAAGAGAATCAAGGTGACATGCTGCCTCCAGGCATAAACTCAAAGGGCAGCGGTGCTCACATTCCACTTGAACTGCCTCACACCTTTGAATACTAAACACTGGAAAGTGCTCAATATTTTTGGAAGATTTTCCACTTGCTGTGTGTGTGTGTGTGTGTGTGTGTGTGTGTGTGTGTGTGTGTGTGTGTGTGTGTGTGTGTGTGTGTGTGTGTGTGTGTGTGTGTGTGTGTGTGTGTGTGTGTGTTTTCCCCCCTTTAATTTACTCTGCAGCAAAAAAAAAAGGAAAATCTCCGCTCTCGTTTGCATAATGTCATGCTCCATTGCCTGGGCTCTTTGTCAGATGCAGAACGCTGCGTTGCTGCTTTATTTGTTCCTGAGCATCCTGTAGAACGGAAGCGTCGCAATGCTCCTGCTCATCGCCTCACAATGTCTCTGCGCTCTTGCCCCCACTCCCCGCGGCTGGAAAATTATCCCAGTTTGATCTCATTCCTCCTGCTTTTGGCTGGTGTTTGTTTCATCTATCATCCAGCCAGGAGGAGGAGGCCCCCGGTGCCACTGGTTCCAGCTAAGACTCTGTTTACTATTCCTACAGACCTTGATCTGCCTCTTCCCCGCACGTTTTCCACCCCTCCGCTTGTTGCCCTGCTCCATTAATAATGCCAGCAGTTTTACATGGAGTGGGCCGCAGCTTCCTCATTCCCTCTGCCCCCAGGCTGGTGATATGACCGCTGAGCAGGTTAACTGGTGCTGTCTTACCACAGGAGAAACCAGTCCCTCTGGCTTTGCTGCTTCGCCGCAAATAGTAAGTGGATATGACTCCCAACTCGGCTCCATGAATATTCAACACTCCGGTGAAGCGTAGTTAAAGTTGGGTGTTTACTAATTTGTTCTGTGGATTTCTGTCTGCACCAGACGGGAACTTGAGGCTTAAAAATCGCTGTGATGGGATGAATGAGAAAAGTGTCCTCAAATATTTAATGTGCCCTCTCTTTGCTTTTTTTTTTACTATCTCTCTCTTTCTGTCCCTGTCTCTCTTTCTTTTTTGCTCTCTCTCTTCTGCTCATACACGCACACACACACGTCTCTATCTTTGTGAGGACTTTTTTCTTTCCTTCCGTGCAGCCTGGCACAATCCCAAATCTTTACCTTGGGCCAAACCCAAATCTTCCCCCTACCTACGAATGTACACCTTGCAAATACACTTTTACCACATCCAGAGATTTCATGAAAAAGTTCAATTGAAATTGAAAATTGAAATTGGGTTGGGCTAGAATGTCATTTCCAAGAAATGTCCTTGCGCTTTTGGTTTAAAAGGTCTCTGGGTCCTTACAATGCTATATTTACAAGATGTGTGTGTGTGTGTGTGTGTGTGTGTGTGTGTGTGTGTGTGTGTGTGTGTGTGTGTGTGTGTGTGTGTGTGTGTGTGTGTGTGTGTGTGTGTGTGTGTGCGCTGATAAGGATAAGCCCTCTCTCTATTCTCTGTCCCTTATCTGTTCTTTGAAAAATTCTCACCGAAAGATTGTTCATATCAGTGTTGCAGTCTTTTTTTTTCTGCCGCAAAGCCTGATTTGTAGTTTCTCCGGCCAGTTTTGGAGGGAATTCATCAGACTAAAACGCTTCCCTTCAGGGCATGGAGAACAGCGATTCATGGTGTGTTATGTAGGTTAGATGAAAGTTTCTGATAACGCCATCTGACAAAAATTACAGAGCACGTACAACGGTGTGAGCGTTGTTATATGGTAATATGGGCTGAAGATCAGGCGTCTTGGGGTATCCGCCACCGTCGATGCCTCTTCTAACCTTTTCCAGGTCAGATTTCCACCACCCTCTGCACTCTTATTCTCTTGTGATATATTTCTCCCCCTGACTTTCTTTTCGACTCTCTTTTCATATTCTCACGGTACCCTGGCTCGCCCAGAATGCTAATGGTCTGGCCAGACATTCTTTTTTGTATAATTTCTTTCCTTTATGGTTTGTGTGTGTGTGTGTGCTTTTAGAACCCCTCCTTATTTATTTTTTGGTAGAGCAGTGATTTTCTTTTTTCCTCCTCCCCCCCCCCCCCCCCCCTCCTCCCCACACACCACAGCTCCCATGCCCCATTATTACCCTGTTATTTCGCCGCTATTCAGGTGTGTTCGTGGCAGGCGTTTTGTTAAATTGCTGCTTTTCAGCCACATAATTAACAAGTCGTCTATTGCGGCTCACCTGCATCCCGAGGCGCCGGGTCCCCGGAGCAAAGCGGGCGAAGACGTCGAGGGCAGAATGCAGCATCATAGCTAAGATGCGAACAAATAATTACCCTTCATGTGAAAACACTTAATTAGCCTCCATTTCAGTGTAAAATAATGAGCTTCTCTCCAAGTGGAACCCCAGAGTTTCAACTGTAATTAGTCTAAAAAGGAATGCATCCCGGCAGCTCAGTGGACGGTAACATGACCGTTTTATTCCCTCCAAAGCAAATATCACACTAGACTAGCAGCATATTTTCCTTGCACCACGAAAAAACACCCGTGTCTGTAGGGGTTTGCATCAATATGTGTTTTGTGTTGAAAGGAAACATCACAAATAGAAGGGCAACATAAAAAAAGGAAGGGGAGGGATGGGGAGGGTTGTTGTGGTGGCTACAAATAAGCAACCTGACCGATGGGCAGCGGTGGATGGATACAATAATCCACCTCATATTCGTTCTGTATTGGAGGCTGCGTTGCTACCGTCTGCGCATGGGTTGATTTTTTTTTTTTTTTGGTATTCATGAGCCCACTGTCCAAACATTTGTTAAAGTAATAGGCTGCGAATTAAAAAGCTCTGTGTTGAGAGTAAAGCTCCATTGTTGCAGCGTCCTGGCCGGCATGTGTTTGCATGTGTTTTCTTGAAAGGCTGCTCTGATTGACGTACATTTCAAAAAGGTTGAATTGCCTGAGTGAACTTTGGCTCAACCTCAGCTTGAGGGTATACGCTTCATGTTGGACTTTTGGGTTCCCATGTAGAATACTTAATGTTTTCATTTAGTTCTGCTCCACACACCCACACACACGCTCACACACGGATATCTGCATGTCTTGACCAGTGCCCACACAGTTGGGTTCTCTAAACCCTTGCTTGCTCATATTCAGCTACTTGAAACCACATTAGCACGTCGCCATCAAAAAGCATCCAGGACGATTTTAATAACAAGTGCTGTGCTCAATTGTGCCCTTGCGAGCTTGATGAGCCACAACAGACAGCCTGATTTTTAAATCTCTTTGTAACATGCCTAAATATTCATATAGAGACACAACACAATGCAAAATTACATGTGGTTTCAGCTCACTGAACGTTTGCTGCTTTCCTGTTTTTGGCATCACTGATCTGAAGCCAATCCCCTTTGGCCAATATTGACTTAGAAGCTTTGACAGAAAGTGGCTCCAGACCAAGGCAGTCACCATCGAAAATACCATACAGAGCAGCAGAAAATGGAATATGGAAAACTGTGTTGTTACTTTAAGTCATTCTATCTCCAGCGGAGGATTTAAAATATTATGAAAGTGACTTCTGACACCTAGTGAGCTGATATGATCATTTTTGAACTGTTCTGCCCTGCAGTTATGGCTCTGAAATGTTAAGCAAATGTTATTTTTGAGACAGAAATTTGAAACAAAACTACTGATGTGGTGAGTGGGCTGAGAAAAAAAGATTAAAAAAAAAAAGAGACGATCACTTCAAACTAGCTTTTGCGTGAAACCCCTCATAGTTCTCAGAGTACTCAAACAAACTTGTTGGTCTCTAACACAAGTTCAGACTTTTTCAAAGTTTAGAGTAGTTCAAATTTCAAACTTACACACTTGACATTAATATCACGTCGACCCCATTTTTATTTCTCAGTTTGCCTTTGGAAAGGGTCACAAAATCTAAGTTCCATTCAGGAAAGACAAAAATATATATCCCCTTGCTCAGCACGGGTCACACGCTGAGGTCACAGTCAACTCTTCTTCCTTCTAAATTCTGCAGATGCGCCCTGGACAAGTCGGCAGTTTATCGCAGGGCTTAATGTTAACCACGGCGCCACTGTGTGACCTTGGTTTTGCATCCCTTGAAAGTTTTCTTTCTTCTTGCTACCCACCAGGCAAAACACTCCTTTCATGAGTAATTTGCCACACACCGGCAATTCTTAATGATTAGCCTTTGTAATTGTTAGAACTAGATCATGTTGAGCAGAACTTAGCAAAAATTCATGGCTTTGCGACATGAATGTATTGACGGTATAGAGATGATATAAAGAAGGCAAAAGCAGGAGGCACCTGGGATGGTTGATAGTGGTGCTGCACAGTGGGCAGTGTAAGGTCAAAGCTGTAATGCAGACCCAGTCATAGTGTCAGGGTGACTAATGACCCTTAGTGCTCTCAATTATTACCACTGACACACACACACACACTTGCTGCACGCAAGTCAAGCGTGATCCAGGCACACTCTTTGGAGGCAGCAATGCCAGTGTTCCGATTTCTGTCTCAATTTCCCAAGACCCACGCTCTCTAAATGAGGACATGAGCACTTTAGGAAATGGGTTTCTCTCCCAATACACCCAAGCTGGTGTACCACAAATTAACTTTTGACCTGCAACAGTCAATATAAATGTGGGTCTCATTCATTTTTCCGGGTTACACTTCAACCCTGCCCTTTCCGGAGGTCATTTCCGATGGGTTGGCCCAGATGTTGTTTGCGATGGGGTGTCTGTCCGGTCAGTCATTCATTGTCTCATTGATTGAAGATGTAGCAAAGTCTGAATGAATGACCTCAACAACCTCTAACGTTGGGTCTCCAGAGCAAATTAACCATAATAATGTCACATTAACCTTTTGGACTGGTGTAATTCACTATATGTAATTGCATGCAACGTTAACCTGTTATGTGGATTCCTGATGGTAACCAAGCATGGCTAGGAAGCTAAACCCTATTAAGAAAACTGAAATATCTGCTCAATTTATTCCGCACATGACACATGACATGAAAAAAAAAAACAGCATTTAATATATATCCTCTCACAGAGCAATCTCCTGTCCAAAGAAGTCAGATTAATCTTGTGCAGGCATAATTTACCAATAGAGTTCTTGAGGTCTAGAGCTCCTTGTGGGAATGTAAGATCAGTTTTGCACAGCTCTGTAATTTAAGACCGCCGGCCCCTTTGGGTTTATTATGTGCAAATCATTACAGCAGCAGTTTTAAAAACGGGACTTAATTATAGATACTTGACAAATTGAGTCAAATTGAAAAACACCTTCCCGCCAGCTTTATATTGCGTTCAGGCAGACAAGACCCCCATGAGCTTCGGCCCCTAGACCGGTTGGTTTGCAGACAGCCTGCAGCCTCTGGAGAGACCTCCATCCTGCTGCGTCTGCTCTTCTCCGTCCTCACACACATCCATTCTTCCCCGCCAGCCCGTCAAAACCCTGTAGCCACCCTCCCCCTCTCCACCATCTCCCCATCTCCCTACTCGCTTGTCTTCCTTCGCTCTACTGGGCGCATGAAGGTGAGCCAGTCCCCAGCGGCACTACTGTACAGATTGCTGTGCTTCCTCCTCAAATGGAGGCGACTCTCCTGTGAATACCCCTAAAAAGAGTAGGAGCGCTGCTTTCATCCACCTTTTGTCTGGTTGTTGTGGTCTCAAATCACACCGCGTGTCCACGTTGTCCTTGACCGTGGACACACAAGGCAGTGGCATGCATTGTGCCGCTATCAGTAAAAGCTACCGGAGAAAATAAGAAAGGAATCTCCCTCCATGGGCTTTGGTCCAGATTAGCGACAGCTGCCAGCGGAAGCTTGTCCTTTAAAGCTGTTTCACAAGTAGGATGTGTGAAGGATCTGTGATGGCATCATTTTAAATACTTCTTTTGGCTTCCAAGAACTGCTCTTCCCTAAATGGAAGAGTCCAGTCACTTTTCATCCATGATGTTCATTTGTCATCTTTAATATGTTGGTGTACTTTTTAATATATGTTTGTGCCTGGCATCCCCTTGACTGTTTTGAGTTTCTTTACCTCCCTAATCCCCCCACCCCACTCATACACACACACACACACACACACACACACACACACTTCAGAGGATTCTGCTCTTCCTCAGGGTTACGACAGGTTCTTTTATCATTCTCTTTGAAAATGTAAAACTGAATCTAGGATCTGTTCATATCCACTAAACACTCAGACGTGTGCTCGCTCATGAAAATGGAACGAAAAAGGATCCATTATGTGTCTGCATTCACAGCATATTTCTGCGTGATGTATTGTGAGCGCAACCATTTTACTACCAACACAAAACGTCTCGTGAGCTTTAAGTAGAAAATGAAAAAAAAATAGGCTGTGGAGTCCAATAAAACATTTTGGACAGACTGGTACCTGCTATGCACACATGCATGTCTTGCTAAGCACCTACAGTCACCTGGACATCCAGCCGCTGCAGTTGAACATTTCTTTCCCTGTGTACAGGTTTTTGGAGATTATTATCACTTCAGGCATCATGCAGTGGAGAAGAGAGCTTTGTCTGGCCACAGGGGGATGCACGTCAGACTCCATAAAGAACCACAGGTAAGAGCGCTGTCAGTTTCTCACAGCACATGGCAGCTTGCCGCCGCCAAAATCCAAAAGACAGATTGCATTAGAGAGAAAAATGTGAATATCACAACAGAGGAAAAAAAAATATTCTGGTGTCATTGACAGCTTGTCAAGCTGTGGACGCTTCTGCAACCACACCGCTTCTTTAATCTTCCCCCCTCAGCTCCATCTGAGGTGCCACCTCGCTGCACATATGTAAACTGAATAATGGCAAATGGAACAAAGGCTGGAAGTGCCTTGTGTGTCACTTCTTGATTTTTCTCCTGCCTGTTTAAAATATTTTTTTCTTCTCGTAAATGTTAATTAGTGAGAGATACTGGAATTCATTAGTCCAACATCAAATAACAGATTTTCCATCCCTGAGTATCATCTCATTTTACTGTAACTGCAAAATCTCAGCTTTTGGTGCGCGCCAGATGTTGACAGGTCTGCTTGAAAATGGCAACATACGGAAGGGGAGGGTTTTAATTTGCAAGAAATGAGGGAGAAGTGATGTCGTCTTTCTTCGGCGGGGAATGAAAATGATCCAACACTTGGACCGGGGTGTAATCCTGACTTTTCTCATCCATGATGGGACAGGTGTCTTCTATCTAAGGAAGGATCCAGGTTCTGAGATTTAAATGATGTTTTGCTGGCCCAGCACCAATGGCACATAAGAATACCAATTACCATACTAGAGGTTGAGCATCAATGCTTTCCTACGAATGTAAGATCTGCGGTCTGGCAAGAAAAATGCATCTTGACCTCTTCCAAGCAGGCAAAGGATAAAGTAAATCTGAAAGTTGTACTTTCACAAAAATAAAATCCTCTCTCCTTCTGCCAAAAAGCCTAGTGTTTTTGGCTGAGGAAGGCACAGGAAGCCTGGATCCTGAATCTTGACTGGATAACTCTGACACGTTAAATAAAGAAGAAGAGTTCACAAATGTCATTTACACCGTAAAAGTCCTGACACCAAATCCGTCAACTTGACACTGATTGACAAAAACGGTAAAAGCAACAACAGAGGAGTGGAGAGTGGAAACTGCTGGAATCCTATTGTGAATAACCCTTGCAGACACAGTTGTTGCTTGGTGGTCTTTAATGTGACAAATGTTCTGAGCGTCTCTGCAGTTTGTTTGGCAAAGAATTGTGTTACAAAGTTGTGCTATAACCTCTATATTTAGACGTCAACTTACAGAGATGACACTATTTCTCTCACATAAATGGTTTAGTGACTATTAGGTACTATGAGTGCCACCGCCACATCCACATCCACATGTAGGGCCTGTTATCATCGGTTATGACTTTCTCCTTCACAGCAAATTCTTCAAGAACATCCCGTCTCATCCGTAACAACTTACCTTTGTGCGCAATGTACCGACAGCTGTTGTATTAAGAGTCTTGCCCGTCGTTGAGCTGTCTTTGTTGTCGTGGATTGAGACTGTCAGTTAATGGTCCATAGCCTTTTTGGTCAACCTATTAGCAGTCACTGCTTCGTCCTTCTCTCCTTACATTATTTGTTTCCACAGCATGCTGGCAGCATTCCAGTACAAGCGTATTAGTACCTGATTGAGTCTGCAGAGGGACCTTCATTTTGCTGTTTAATGTTCATATTTCCCTATAATTAACAATTGGCCAGAAAAAAACTGCACAATAGCAAGCTTGCATTATTCTTTGATAGTCTTAACAATTCCTAAAAACATCGTCCAGCCTTTGATTCCTCTGTAAACTAATCTAAGCACTGACCCTTGACGCATTCTTACCACTACCGCAGAGGCTCTGCTGTCAAAAAGGGTTGCAAACCTCCAACAGTGAAATTAGCGACTGCCCTGTGGCACTCGTCCTCTTTGTTCTGAGGCACGTTGCCCTTTTCTGCCAGCATGAAAGGATTCCCACTCACACATTTGTTTTCCTTGCAGCACCAGGTTGGTTGGAGTGGAGACTGTTTTGGAGTGGAATCATTTTAACAAGATTACGTGTATGCTACTCAATGCTCATCCACACCCATGTGTCAATGTATGGATCTGCAATATTGATGAAGCTCACGTAGCTATATAGGCATTTGACCACACTTGGGAATTTTTGCAGTCTCTTTTGCAGACACTTCATACATCATATAATGAAAACACTCAGTGCGCTTGCCAAAACTTATAGAGTTTCATTGAATAAATTTAATTACACTGTCCAGTCCAAAAAGAAAAATTGAGGATTTTTCACCTATCAATTGCAATTGACAGCCAGTCCTCAACATTATTAGAATGTGGTGCTTACATCCTGCCTGTGCGTTGGCTCATGGGTACTAAAGAGATTCATTAATCACTGAGTATGGGCATTTTCTCGACTGAAGGCTACTCAAGCAGAAACTGATTTTTTTTTTTTTTTAAATCAGTTTGTCTCTTAGCACAGCAGAAGGGCAAGTTGACTCATATGAAGTAGATGCACAGTAGTATTTATATGCATCAATGCACTCATTGTAAGTCAGTTGAGATAAAAGCCCCAGATAAATGTATTAAATGTCATTAGGTCTCTTAAAACAACCACCCAAACATCACGCCACAACTACCCCTTTAAGATTTTCTTTTCTTTGCGGATATCACAGACAAACTGATTGGCAACCTTGTCAGGAAACTGTCAAAACCGGCGACGGCGGCAAACAGCAGTGGCACTGCTGCCAGAATGACTCAGCAACACACTGCTGTTTACATAAGAAACACTTTAGGGGAGCGTGGTAATGGATAATATTTAAAAGCATCAAGCAAAAAGCTACCTGACTGATCCCAAGAAGAAGGGATTTAAGAAGTCACAACGATCTAAGGCAATAAATGTCTGCCAAGTTGAGCCAAAGAAGATTTTTCTTCAGTCCAAATCTTCAGCCTGAGGGAAAGGGCTGATGCAGTTTTGACAAGCACCAAAGCCCTAGGACAGCATAAGTGCGATATGGTGACATTCATTGGGGTCGATTCGTGCGGGTTAGGAGTAATGGATGGCCCTGGGACCACATGGATCCAGAGGCACTGAGGTAGTTTATTTGAAGATACCCACACTAAATAGCAAATAAGATAAAGTAGAGGATTAATCTGCCGCTCTTGCCAAGGATGATATAAAGAGGTACAACAGTTAAATTTAGATTTGTGTGCGCTGTCTGCGTGTAATCAAATGCAGAATGACTCCCTGGATAAAGCACTTGGCTATTGAGAAGCAATTCATGCACTTATTGTCAAGATATTGTATATACTTTGTGGATACTAATTAGAGAAGGACGTACTGTAAGCAGGCGGGAGAGCCGTTAGCGATTCGTTTTTGTTTTTTGTTAACAACAGAACAATCCATCCCACAGGTTCAAGTCGGTCAGCAGTTCAAGTTAACACCGTGTTTGAACCCGCAGCTATTCAGGGCATCAGGTTTGTAGCTGGGAAGCAGCAGTTTGTCCCTGAGGTCACCTATCCACCCACGCAACCAGAAAACGACCAAACCTCAGGCAAGCAAATGAGAGACAGAGAAGAAAAAAAACAGCAACACACGCTTGAGTGTTTCTGCTCGTATGTGATTATTCATGTGGTGTTGTTTGCTTCTTTTGAGAGCAGCAGAACCCTGGAAAGGGGGAAAGTACAAATTGTGTTTCACCTGGTTCAAAGGGAAGGAAAAAACATTTGAAAGGCAGGGAAAGCATAATAGGTGGATTTGGATTAGTCGGTGCTTGCGCCGTGAGCTCGTTTACAGCGTTTCCTCTCTGCTTCCGCTGTTTTTCGCGATGTCTTTTTCTTTCCTGCTCATAAGCACCACAGCAAGTTATAACTGGCAGCCGCACAAGCTTTTTACCATTATGCTTTCGAGAGGACATTTGTCATATTGTCCGCCGACCCAATGCCTTATTTATGGAGAGGAGAATCGATTTGTTTCTTGATAGCTTAGTGCCTGATTTTGCAGAAAGTGGAGGTTGGAGGGGCCTTGACCTCAAGAACACCCACCTTCTGCCTTTTTTTCCCCCTCACCCTTTTTTTCACAGTTCCTGTACATAGGAATTCATTATGTCTCTCTGTGTACTTGCATCTCACCGGGACATTTGATGTGTCACAGCAAGGGCAGAAATGCATTTATTTGGGCCTATATATAGCAGTTGCTCTACCCACTGGCCACTGAAACCACTCCATAAAGTGAGTTGTTGAGGTTTTTTGTTTGTTTGTTTGTTTGTTATTAACACAATATATTTTGCACCGATTGGAAATGGAAGGTTAAGGATATAGCCGTAAAACCTGACTTTCTCCAATGCGGTTTTTATTTTTGCTTCTTATCTCAATGGAGGTCTCCGCAGGCCAAACAATTTAGACTTGAACAGTGTTTGCAGGATCAACTCAAAATAAATTGCAGTGCCCATTTTCATCACAATGTCGGCCTCAGTGATTGTTTTTTAATGGATTTGGACAGGGGTGCAGAGCTACTGCACAGCAGAGTAATCAGGCTGAAGACATCGTGATGATATTTGTTTCTGGGCTCAGTTCGTTGTTGGTTTTGATCTAAAGAGATTGTTTGCCAACAACGAAAAAATAGATCATGTCTTCTCTGTTTAATGCTCTCCATTGAGAACACACAGCTGTGGATCAAAGCACATTGTGGCTGGCAGGTATTGCCTACAAAACGGCACTTCTCCTCATTCATCAGACAGGAAAGGCCCTCAGGACACTGTGCGGATGGAACAAATAGTTTGTTGCTGAGGTGGATTTGGGATCCAAGACATGTAGGGACCTCCCCTGTGTTCCGTGGTTGCTTGTGTTTGGCTTCTCCTCACCGAGACAGCAGACCTCAACAGGACACATGCTTGAACCAGAGCCTCTGTGCTGATTCATTGTCACATAAACAATGAAAAACCTTGTTTGTTTTTTTACCAATAAAGATATCGTTAAGTTTTTGAAGGTCACATTTTTTGCACATAAACAAGCATATTTGCCCATTTATACTGTAGTACACAAGATACATTTTGCTACATCTGTTGTATTATTTTTTTTTCCACCCTGAGACATTTTTAAAGGTGACCTGTAACAAATGTGTAAGAAACTCAAGGGAGCAGGCTGGGGGATTTTTAGTTTGTTTGTTGTGTTTTTTGACCCAGTTCCAACACAACCAACAGAGACAGAAAAGTTGAGTCATTCATTAGCACAACGTAAGAAACTCACTTTGGGAAATACACATGGGTGCGAGTTGTGGACCACACACAACAGCGGCACTTCACATGCACTTAACATCTTGCGGGGGGGTTTCTATTTGTTTGTTTGTTTAGCGCCACAGTGGATGTGATGTGCGGCCTGCTGCCTAGAAGCCTGCCAAAGGAGATGAGATTGTGACTGCTGAGTCACAGTAGGAAGAAGCATCCCAATCTAGCAGCCACTATGACACATTAACATTCGAACACGTGAACCCCTGTCTGTTTGCAATTTGATGACAAAAGCTTCATTGTATCACCAGGTGCCACAGAGGCCATCGAGTCAAGAGTTGATTAAACCAAGACACAAATGTGCAATCTGAGGTGGAAATAATCTGAACAGAAATGCAGAAAATGGTTCATTTTTAATTAAAAAAAAGAAAATGAAAAAACTCATTATAAATCCTTGACCCATCATCCCCAATCAGCTGTATATTAATAATAGCAATAATAATAATCTTGAATCTTTTCTCCTTTCAAAAAAAAAAAAACATTTATTTTTCCTCCCTGGTCCCGTAGAGCAGCTTGTTAGACGCTGCTCTACGGGACTTAACAAGCACCCCCATCTAATGAATATGAATTAGTCTAGGGTCACTTGCATCAGGTTAATGGCCCCATTCTCCCTGGAAAGGTTCTCAGCGACGGCAGAAATAGTTCCAGCTCTGTTTTGATGTGTGCTGAGCTCATCGTCATCCAGTCTGGGCACCTCATTTTACAAAGCTTACGGTAATCAAAGGAATTACCGAGCCTCCGTGACTAGAGGCACACATTGATTTAAAGCTCAATAGAATACCGGAAATATACACATAAAAAGCAAGTTGGCCATTGAAGATTTGCAGGGCAGTGGAAATGAAGCAACTTGGAGCTTTGCCACCGCTCAGCCCAACATTAGTCACAAATTAATTTCCAAGTGCCTTTTTTTTTTCTCTCAACATTTCAACCAATGGAAAGATGAAGTACCTAGACCTCAAATGCCCTTTTCTCTGGAAGCCCAACCCTTTTCAAGCCTCTAATCAGGTTTTGTGTTTCATAATTACGAGTTGGTGGTTTTTTTCTCTCAAAATTGCCAGATATGTTGTGGGTATTTGAATATTTATCATTGAAATACATTAACAGAAAAGCTTTCTGCCACTCATTTCTGCTGCTGACCGGCATTCACACAAAGCTAAAAACTTGTCAGAGTGTCTGTATAGCACGACACACCTAATGAAAGAAAATAAAAGAGCAATCCCTCAGTTCAGCTGCCAAGAGCAGTGAGGCAATAAACAACTTCCTATTGTGTGGCTTTCGCCACCTCTTCAATATTTCTTCCTCCAATTGCAAAATCCCTGAAACACAACTGCAAAATTACATTTGCCGTGTTTGATATTTGCAGTTACTGTCACCATCCTCCGCCTCCTGTGCATACACAAGCAGGACTTCAAAGATTGCTGCTCTGGCCTGCTGTACAGTAGCCACTCTCCCTCTGCGTCTCAGGAATGAAATAAATTAGATTTGCCTCACTTCTCTGCCTCTCTTTCTTCTTATTACTTTTTGAGCACAGCTGGGGCCTGTTTCTTCACATTTCCAGTGTGCGGGACACTGCAGCACTTTCTGAAATTAGAACATTTGTAACGACACCAAAGCGTTCGAGGATTGACGCCTAAACTTTGAATTTTCTTTGTGTGTGTGTGTGTGTGTGTGTGTCCAGGTTTTGTGGGCTGAGCAGCAAGTGGTAAAGAAAAGAAAGAAGCGGGATCTCTTTGAAGACCCAACCGATCCTGATTTCCCAAAGCAATGGTACCTGGTGGGTAATGGTCTCTTATCTTTGCAGCCAAGATGTCTTTGGTGTTATTTCAAGTAAAAAGGGATATTATTTTCAAAATAGCACAGTGTGATGTGAGGTAGACGGCACATCCTAGAATCGGTATGAATTTGCCTGAGCTATTTACCAGCTCAGTGAATTTATTTTTCTTCAAATTGAAGGGTTTTTTTTTGTTCTTCAGCTATTATAGTGTAATGAGAGACACAAAGCGATAGCCATCGCCATTTGACAAAACACGTGTACTGCAAAGTGTACAATGAAATGCACTGCCACTCAAGATATGGCTGAGTAGACTGCAGCACTTTTCTTCCCAAAATAGACAAGTGCTTGTAGAGACAAAAGCAGTGATAAACCAAAGACTAATGTAGCCCGAAACTACATTTAATATTTACTTTTCACTAATTAGACAGAATACATTAAACTATATTGAGCCATTTTCTTCCTTAAAAACTTGCATCATTTAGCTTTGGCAGGATGAAGGTATAATGTTGCACGTGCAGTGCACAGAGAGCACAACACTGTTTTCCTTCTAAGCTCAGTGTCGGCCTCGGCGTCTGTAAACAAGCTAAAGCAAGCCAATTAAAACTAACCAGTTTGGTTAGATGCGACCATATGCTGTCATGATGTTTAATTGCCTGATCCAAGACATTATAAGGGCACAGTCAAACATCCATGATTAAATAAATACATAATAGGCAGTCATAACACCTAATAAGGTTCTAATTAAAGTGGATGTATGCAACGTTCAGCTCGCGAGACTGCGACAAAAACAAATGTGCACATTCTAGACAGAAGTCATCGCACACGCTTTTGTTTATTGGCTGGGCCGACAACACACTCACGCCAGAGCACGCAAGTATCCTCCTCCTCCGTGTTTGCACACCCACCGCGAAAACATTGCACATTACCTCGGATGTTAGTTACCCAATCAGATGCCGATTTTGCTTGAAATTGCTTTGAGCATCACTTAAAGTCATTTCTGGGAATTTCGTACTTGGTGCAAAGCTCTCTGTGCCGCCGTAGAAGGATTTCATATGGATTTTTAGACGTGGTTATCTCATTGTAGCCGACACTTAGTTTAATATGTGTGCTGGGAAGTGTCGGGGCCTCAGCACAGCAGTCAACAAAACATCAATTTGAAGCATCTAACTATGTGGTTGTCCTGGCAGAGCAACAGGAAGCAGAAGAGGGCCCAGAGGAGGTGGCCTGTGATGTTTGCCTTTTCTTTCATCCACCTCGTGTGTTTGCCTCTTGCACCTTTAGCTTCGACTCTGCCCTCCACCACTCACAGTACAAATTACCCATTTCACATTCATCTCACGCTTTGCCCGCACATTTCTTTCTCACCTCTGTGCGATGGAAACAAACCCTCACAACACGGTTTCTGAATTGCAGCAGGTTGTTTTGATTTTTCTGATTTTAACTACAAATAGATCCTTGTGCTGGGTGGTTCAGCATTCCAGACAGACCTATGCATAAAAACCCATCAAAACATAGGTGTATACGAACAATCTCTGCTGTTCCCTTTTTGTCTGCATTGTTGAACTGAGCGACCTTCTGTCATTTCGAACAAAAGGTTTTCATTGAGTGAAAGGGAATTTATGCTGTTTTCAGACTTCTACATTTTTTAGGTGGGGTTGAATCACAATGGACTGACTGTGGAACTAACGCCTTATGTCTCCTGCAGTCCAACCCATCGCACCAAGACTTGAATACTAAGGTAGCCTGGGCTCAAGGCTACACAGGAAGAGGCGTAGTGGTGACCATCCTCGACGATGGCATTGAGAAAGACCACCCCGACCTCATCAGCAATTATGCAAGTCACCTTCCCTTTCTCTCCAAAATATTTGGGATTCATAAATGCCATTCAGGGCTGGTAACAAAGCCAGAACGTGCATGCTGATCTTTTTCCTGATGGCTTTCCAGGATGCCGACGCCAGCCACGACGTGAATGACAACGATGCTGATCCTCAACCAAGATACACACAGCGAAATGAAAACAGGTAAGTTGGCAAAAGCCACAGTGTGGCAACAGGCTGCTCCAAATTAAGCTGTCAAAACGAATGCAATTTTGGCAAAGTTGCTCGGAGAGGATAAATGAAATTGTTAAACATCCTCGTAGCCAGAGGAACGTTCGGTAATTGAATTATTTTTCTACCAAACAAACCCTGGCCAGTCCTGGTTGTGTTTGACTCAACAGTGGCTTCCTACAAATGAGATAATGCATCAGAGCAAATACGGCTTTATGCCCAGTGATTTTTTTTTTTTTTTTTTTTGGCAGAATCATTTACATTTAGAACCCAATTATAGAAGTTTGAAAGCGCTGGTGCAGTCAGTCTGCAAAGAAAAAGAAATATTGTTCCCTCTTTGTGTGTGTGTGTGTGTGTGTGTGTGTGTGTGTGTGTGTGTGTGTGTGTGTGTGTGTGTGTGTGTGTGTGTGTGTGTGTGTGTGTGTGTGTGTGTGTGTGTGTGTGTGTGTGTGTGTGTGTGTTTTCGCCTCCTCTTTCTTGCTTTGGTAAACAGTGCAAGCTGCTTGTGAAGCTCCAGCCAGTGCATCCCTGCAGCCTCCTGGGCACTCATTTGTTGTTAATGTAATAGTTGATTACTCCCTCTTATTGGTTTTTGCGCTCATTTAAATATGTTCACCCGGGTTTAATGATGAGGCGCCAAGGCTCTACTGGGGACTAAACCTTTATCTCCTTCCTCCCCCCGTTCCCTTTTGCTGAGCACCGTGGTTCTCTGCGGCAGCCGATCCTCCCAGAGCAGATGAGACCAACTCGTCCCGCCTCCGAATTGCACAGCAGGATTTGTTTCAAGTCCCTCGATTTTTCTGGGATGCCTGCCATTACGTCTTTTTGTGGCGGTTTGCTATTTGTTTTATGCCTCTTTTTTTTTTTAGTTTCTAAAGCTCAGTATCCGCTTGGTCACAGGGAGAAGCTATAAAGGCGTCACAATTTCTCACAACATTGTGGAGAATACTTTATTTGAGGATTAACACTTCCGCACAGCTGCTGTGGTTTGAGCCCACCGCGTGTGTGCTTTCTTCCCCTTTATTTTCCATCAGAGGTGGCATTTTTTTCCTCATCTGAAGCATTATCTATACATCTCCAGCAGACTTATCTTGAAAGGAGTGTTGCATCAGCAGGTTCTTGAGCAGAGGACTTGTTCCTCGTCCTTGCTGGCGGCCTGAGCAGCCATGCGGAGCAACCCCAGCCTTTACTCTCAGACGAAAGGAGACTTTCTTTACTCGCTCTTGTCCATCTGATGGAACAAAGCACTTCTGGAGGGGATTACTCCCTTCCTGCAGTTTACTTCAGCTCCCCAGCTGTGCGGCGCTTCGACTTCAGAGAGACGCTGACACATAAGCACATCATAAGACACGCAGAGGGCATAGATTCGCTCGCGCGCTTCCTTTCATATCCTCGTCAGGGAAACCACCAGCGCTGTCATTTTGAATCTAATCAGTTTAAGGAGGAGGGGTGGAGAGCAAGGGCGTGCCTCTGTTTGTATGGGGACAGGGATGTGGGGTTCGAGGCGACCCGCAGCTCCATCACGTCCAATGACTTATGTAAATCAGATCCATCTGATGGTGAGTAACTCTCACAACCTCCTCACAAAGAGATTATATGAATATATTCATAGGGCAACTGAAAGAATAAGAGAGTCAGAGGTGAGCATTTTCTATCTCTGTTAAGGCCAGTTCATTTGCGCTGATGACACGCTGCTCAAGGTCTATGCTGCTTGGCAGCTGCGGCTGACATTGCTAAAGTGTTTTTAGGCAGCTGAAGAGTGGTTAAATCCTGGCCCAGTAATTTTTCTACTACTTGTATCCGAGCAATGCTTGCTTCTCATCCCCCCACTATTTAGTTTCTCCCCACTTTATCTCCATTATGCCCATGTCACGAAAGATTGATTTCAGTTCTGTCAAGGCTGTCAGTTGAGCTGAAAAGATTTCACGACAGGAAAGATGACAAAGGAGACGTGAGGAAACATTTATCACATGTAACTGTATTGGATTCTTGGTGGCCATAGGTAAAATGTAATCAGAAAGTCTTTTCTTTTGTTTAGCTGCAGCCACAAAAATGTGGTGTTGCCACTTGCCAAAATGTCAAATATCCACCTTTTAAAATGACACCATTACATACTAAAATTAATGCAATATTCCCTTATTGGCCACTTTATTCGGTAAAATGTTCAATTACTAATCAGCCAATAAATAAATATCTCAGCAACAATTCATTGGGGCATGCAGACATGGTTGAAGACGACTTGCTGAAGTTCAAACTGAGCATCCGAATGGGGAAGAAAGAGGATTGAAGTGGCTTTGAACAGGCTTGTCTGAGCATTTTCCAAACTGCTGATCCACTGGGATTTTCAGCACATACAAACATCTCCAGGGTTTACAGAGAATATTCCCAAAAAAGAGAAAATATCCATTGAGCAGCGGCTCTGTGTTGGGAAAGGCCTCGCTGATGTGAGAGCCCAAAATGGTGACTCGCAACTTAGATTGTTAGAATGGTGAATGTTCTTTTCTTTTTCTCCTCTTATGGACTCTTTCATTTCCAATGAATAGAGGACTAACTGACGCACTGCCCTGAAGCACATTGTGTATCTCCAAGCAGTTCTTATATTCATATTCAAATGCATTCAGTCACACTCACGCTCTGCTTCTGCCCTCTAACTTCTCCTTTAAGGCCAAGCAGCCTTGTGGGGAAACTCTTCAGAGAGCTCTGAGATCCACACACCTTTACCGTCCCTCTTTGAAGGGACGCTCTTTGTCAGAAATTTGTTGGTTGTTGTGTGTGTGTGTGTGTGTGTGTGTGTGTGTGTGTGTGTGTGTGTGTGTGTGTGTGTGTGTGTGTGTGTGTGTGTGTGTGTGTGTGTGTGTGTGTGTGTGTGTGTGTGCGCGTCCTTTAGCACATCATAGACAAAGGAACAGGAACATTTTCTAATCTGTTTGACGCCACTGAGAAAGTCCAAAGGAAGTGTTTTCCACGGCCCTCCCGCTGGTGATGCATTGCTGTTTGTTTCTCTCGCCATTGAAAGAGTGATGCGGTTTGTCAGGATGGTAAATGCACACACGCAGCTTACTGTACCAGCCACACATCTTGAGTTTAATTTCATTATCCGCTAATTAAGGAGCAGGCCGCTGGAGTGCTCAATTGACCTACTACACTTATTCATTTCATGGTCCTCCACAAATCATCCAACTCAGTGAAGAAGAGATTTGCATTCCTATCACATTATAACTACCCATCCAAGGGGGCTTAAAGTGACGAACTTCTTCTCCTACATGTGTAATCTTTCAAAGACTGATGGTGGGCTTTGAATGAAGCAGCAATTCTAAAATGGCAGCAGAGCATTTTTTCATTTCCTAAGATCCTCCATCACATACGAGGCAGGTGATAGAAGTTGTTTACCTGTTGGGAAGGAGTGTGGGGGTTGCTGTGAAAGATGGTGTTGTTTTCTGCTCCTCGTCTAACATTTTCACTCCGGCTGTTCTCGGCTAGCTGCTGTCCTCCCTGCAGTTTTGGGCGAATGGTTGCCAGGATAACTATAAAAATCAGGTATTAAACACGAAACCTCTAATTTTTTAGCATATTATTACAACTAAAGTCCCCCACTTATAATGTTTTCATTTACAACACTCGTAATTATTCAGTTATTTTTGTGTTATTTTACGAGGGTCTCACACAGCAACTGCCAAATCTAAAATAAATTGTAACGTGAAGAAAAATGCATCAACATGAAACACACAGCAGTGAAAAGAGGACTTTTCGCAACCTGTCTAAGAGCATTAAGACAGTGGCAAGGTGTGCTGTAGGTGTGACAGGAGTACACTGTGGAGGCGGGACTGCATCAAGGATCAGCTCTGAGCCCCTTATTGTTCACCATGGTGATGGACAGGCTGACAGACGAGGTTAGACAGGAATCTCCATGGACTGTGATGTTTGCAGATGACATTGTGAAGTGTAGTGAGAGCAGGGAGCAGCTGGAACAAAACCCACAGAGGTGGCGAGACGGAACTCTTGTGGGTGAATGAGGGGGAGCCGAGTGGAACGCTGAGGTGACAGGGAGTGGAGATAAAGAAAGTGGAGGAGATATCAAGTACTGCGAGTCAACAGTCCAGAGCAACGGCGTGTGTTCAAGAGAGGTGGTGGAGCGTGTGCCAGTAGGTTGGAACGGGTGGACTGACGGAGTGTCAGGAGTGATGTGCGATAAAAGAATTAAAGGAAAGGTGTAGAAAACAACGGTCGAAAACGAGAGGACAGGATCAGTGAGTACATCAGAGGGACAGTGCGTGTTTTGGAGATGAAGCCAGAGAGGCCAGATTGAGATGGTTTGGACATGTCCAGTGGAGGGACAGGGAATTTGTCAGTAGAGGGATTCAGAGGTTGGAACTGGCAGGCAGGAGGTCTGGAGGAAGAGCAGAAAGGAGATCAATGGATGGAGTCAAAGAGGACATGAAGTCAGTTTGTATGAGAGAGGAGGATGCAGAAGCGAGGGTTGGATGGAGGCAGATGATTGGCTGTGGCAGCTCCTGAAAGGAAGAGCCAAAGGAGAAAAAGTAATAGACTTCCATTAGGAGAAATCATTAAAAGGGTTGGCTGGCTAACAGTCCTTCCTTTAACAGAGCATCAACATCACCTGCGAGTCTCTGATTCTCCCCAGAGTTTCAACTTCTGGTGAAGAATTAAAACCAGACTCTGTGCTGTGTTATTTCGAGATGTCACTTCAGAGTTGAGGAGTTGTTTTGACCACGACATTTCTGTATTTTCTACTTGTCTTTATTCATTTTTCTTCTCTTCTTCCTCATAAATGCCTGAGTCCAACTCACTGTAGCGTAGCGGCCATATTAGTCAAGGTTGAGCAGGCGTCCTTTGTGCCAGAATGTTTTGAGAAAGTCCTTCACTTATTCAGAGGAAAAGTTGGTAACCTAACTCAGGTTATTGCAAAGGTACTTCCAAAACTTCTAATGATGAACTGTGTATATAATTCCAACATACATACGTAATAATACCAATTTATAAATCATTAATTCTAACCAGCCAGTCATTCCCTACTGACTAGATATTATAAATTGTGACTTTTTCCTCTAAAAGTATTCATTAAATCTGCAAAATTGCTAATTCTAGAGTTAAACACTACAGTGCACAGCATTATATAATGTGTCCCTGCGGAGTGCTTTCCATGCTAAGTTGAAAGAAAACAAATCTAATTTGAATTGAGGCTGCGAAAGCAAAAGAGGGGAATGGCATTGCAGTTAAATTCTAAATGAAAGTGTTGTGCCGTCGGCCGACTGGTGCCAGACATGAAGCTTCGAAAGCCTTTGTCCCTGCAAGTTTATGCAAATCAGAGCAGGCCTCCTGTTTCTTAGTTTGTTCACAGTCGCGCTGCTTAATGCATCGCATGCATAGAGAGCTAATGAGCCCGAGTCACTTAAGGATTGAGGACAAGTCGTACTGGAGGGGGCAAAAGTCAAGGAACAGACGATGCTCCCGCCCTGCAACCTCTGCTCAGTGTTAAACACAGCAGTTACCAGCTCGGCTCCATCAGCACTGCTGAGGAGGCTGTTCACGACACTCACTTCTGCTCTTGTGTCAGGCGCCAAGAGTCTTTGATGATTGTCAGTGATGAACTGATTTGGAGCAGGCAACAACAAAGAATATGCTGTCAAGTCGTGGACTTGATGTCACAATTTAACAGGTAAAGAAGTGTAGTGATGTCATCTTAGGATTCTGTGACTGACCACTCTCAAAGTAGCGAAACAAAGCTGCAGATGAAGATGAATGCCCTGCACTATTTATACAGACTTTATCAATTATTGTTCACAAAGCTGCCACCCTCAGTCAACCCTTACTAATGGTGCTCTGCCTCCTATCATCTTGTTTACCCTGCTATGGATGGTGTGTTTATTTTCCAGACAGCCAGCCACTCTTTTTCAGAGGTAATGTTGACAGAGTGCTTACTCCAAAACTCGACTCCTCTGGCACTGTTATTGTGCCGGGTGGTCTTTTGGCTGAGCGAAAAAGCAAAGTACATTTTTAACAGTAGCATTTTCATGGCGTCTTTTGGGGACTTTTTTGAGGTCGCAGTCCTTTGCTGACTCTATTAGCTGATTGTGTTTACTTCAGTGGTGACACTATACTCAACATTATAATGTCCTCTCGAGGTACAATTATGCTTCATCCCTCCACTTCCACATGCCGAGCTTCTATAACTTTGTTGTGTCGTATAGCCTCCAAAGTGCCTGGAGATATTACCCATTTAGATTGTGAACTGTACCGTATGTGTTCTAATAAAACAAAACTGGGATTTGGCAGAATTTCTCTCGCACTGTGCATCGCCACCTTTGCTGTGATGGCTGTCGCCCCTCTGCTTTGGACCAGACACTGTGGAGAACATCAGTTCACCCTCCAGTGTAACCATTTAAACAGAGCAGCCGGAGGCCACAGCTGAGCCGAGCCGAGCCGAGCTGAGCTGAGCTCAGCAGTGGAGGGGAAAAAAAGCTAAATCCTTCTGGCAAACTCCAAAGAATTGACCTCATTTATTCCCTTTAAAAAGAGATAGAAACCAACAAAGCAAACGCCAGGAGACTGATCGCACTAGTTATGCACTTGGAGATCGCATTTCAATACCCCAGATTGTGCGTGTGGTCCCGCCATCTGTGAACATAAATGCTTAAATATCTGCTTGTGTTTTGTATTTTCTTTTAATTTATTCATATTTTCTAATGTGGAACTTCATCATCTCAGCTCTGAAATATGATGTTCTTTTCTGGCTCATCTGCTGTGACACCAGGCAAAGAAGTGATTCAGTCAGACACCCCAGATGAGCACTTACTCTTCCCATTTTTCACCTGAGATTTGCTTTACTCATCAGGAGGCGCAGTACCTCTCAGCCTGCAAAAGCTGTCTGAGGCATGTGTGGCTTTTTAAAGTTTCACACACACCGTATATGCGTGTGCGTGCGTGTGCGTGCCGTGCGTGCGTGTGCGTGCGTGTGCGTGCGTGTGCGTGCCGTGCGCGTGCGTGTGCGTGTGCGTGTGCGTGTGTGTGTGTGTGTGTGTGTGTGTGTGTGTGTGTGTGTGTGTGTGTGTGTGAATAGTTGTTCATCTTACCATGTGGCCTTGCAATGAAGTGTTTTATTGTCCAGGGTGTCACCCTGCCTTTGCCCCATAACAGCTGCGACAGGCTCCAGCAGACCCCCTGCAGAGATTTTTCTTCATTTTTTTCTTTTAATCTTTTTTTTTTCATGCCACTTTGAATTATTGTAATTGCCCAAGCTGGTTAGACTGCAGTGGATCCTCAGGTGATTGTTGCTGCACCATGTGACAAATCTTCCCATTTATTAGGACATATATCACGAACCTGGATAGGCATGAATAGAAATGGCGACTTAATTAGCTGGCAGAGAACTGTGAAGCAGTAATTTTAGTTTGAATCAATCTCACGGTTGTCCCCAAGGTTTCAGCGAGAGCAACAGCATGTCACTGGAAGAGGATCTGTGCAGATACTCTGCCTCTTGAGATACAACGCCGACATAAACTTTTAATCTGTTTTTCCGTGGCTGCTGTGGCAGCGGCGTCTCACCCAAGGTCTTAGACTAGTTATTTTTTTCTTCCAAAAGAAGATCTGAGTTAAAGGACTTCTGAAAGCCAGGTGAGTGAAACAGGCACTGGCACTCAAGGATCAGGGTGCGTGTTGGACGCTCCCTTTTCGAGAATGACTTTTGGATCGAATTTTTAGGTAGTGCAAGAGTGTCAAACTCGGTGAGATTATACATTTTTAATGGAAGAGCTCCACTGCAGCAATGAAGAGTACATTGTGGGGTTGCATTGCACCATTTCCCGAGAGAAACAGGGGCGCTGGAACATTGTTTTCTTGGTTGTTGCTGTTTGGGTTTTTTTCTTCCAGTGAAGCGGCAGCGCCCTTCTTGACCAATGGTGCTGCTGGTCATGAGAGATAAAAGCATTACCTCACAATAGCACTCTTTCCTCTCTTCTTTCGATAAGATAAGGGAGGTCACATTGACTGTGTGAGTAGAGCATCTATCCGTTTCAGAAGCAGCTTTTTTTTTCTAATCTCTGTTTTTTTTAAGCTTTGTTGGCTCTTGTGCCCGCAGCGTGTCGCCTGGACCAAGCTCGTAGCTTCTGCCAATCTCTGACTCACACTAATGATTTATTTACTGTGACTCGCCTTCCCCCAGATGACGAATCACTATTTTAATTTCCCGTTTTTGTGTTTACACATATCATTTGATCACATCCATCAATTCCAGCAACATAGTTGCACGCCGCGAGTTGGTGCTCGTGTTGCCTTTTCCAATGTGATTAAAATGGGAGGCTGAATGACAGTGCTCGGGGAATGAGAAATCATTTAATTTCATGGGCATTTGACACATAAATTGCGGCTTCATTTCCAACTCCCTTTGTCCACTCTGGCACATCTTGGCTTTCCTGCTCGCAAGTCAACCAAGGCCACTCTCACGCACACACACACATGTCCTGTGCACGTGCTGGGATGTTTTGGGGGGGGAAAAGCAGCATCTTGGGATGCACAACCACTCCCTGAATGTTTTCTCAGGCCTTTTTGTCAGTAATGGCAAAATCCAATCCTGGCATCCCAGCATTGGACATGTGGTGTGTAAAAGCCCGCTCGCAGTGCTGTGGATGAGACTGCAGTGACGAGCTGCAGGTAGAAAATGGGGTTGTTGCTGCATCAGACTTGAACAGACCAATATATTTTTAAAAGAACATATCAAACACAAGGATTTTTCTTTTTCTGAAGGCAAAAAAAGAATAAATCTCCTCTTATTTAAACCAAATAATGAATTGCTAATACTGCTATTTGCAGTGCAATTCATCTGCAAATATCTGCACAGCCCAAGCATGTAGCAATCTGGGCCAAGCCATCTGGCTTGCCCCGATTGCAAACAGCGTGTATTTTTGCCCAGTGCTGACGTTTGGATGTTCTCTCGCCTGTGTATTAAATTAAAGTGAAAGAATATGTTCTCATTAGAAATTAGGGCTCCTTCTATGTATGCTAAGTCAATTTTCCAGCACAGGGAGATTAACGGCGAGCAAAAAAGGGAAATGTGACGTCTGACTCACTGTACAAATGTAGCTAAACGTCGATCCAACATAAACAAGCGCCCCCTTTGGATCACTGCCCATTAAATAGAAAGACCTGCGCGGAGCTGGCACTAAACTGTGGAGTAAGTGTTCAAATTGATTTTTTTTATTTTTTTTTATTTAGACTTTATCCCATTATAGGCTAAATTGTTTTTGTTCCAGGAGGCACTGGCTGTTAGGAGGAAGAGCATAACTTCACCATTCAGATGAAGTCAGATGCACGTGGCTGAAAATGAGCGTAGGTCTCCAGTCAGCAGCCGGCCTGCACCGTTTGTGCTCGTAATTACATGATAAATTGGTGTCGATGGTCTCATAACGGCGTTCAGTCAGCCAGTTACTGTCAGGCGCACAGTGAGGCGCTAAAATGTAATGAGTGGGCAGGTCGGTTCCTCTCCGCTGCCCTGATTGAACAGAGACATACTAAAAGGTCCGCGGGCCACTTAGAATTCCGGCCGAGCCGCCTGCCGTTACAGAGGTTGTTGCATCTGGAATCTAAATAGCCGACACCCACTGCCTTTAGCTGATGCCTCGACTTGATTTTTTTTTCCCCCCAATGAGATAAATGTGGGTGACATGCGAATTGTGGTCGTCATGGTGGAGTCATTATTCTGCCTCGACGCTGTACTTTTCTCTGATAAATGGTCACATAAAGCTCAAATAAAAGGCTTTTCTTCATAAATCTTGATTAAAAAATGTTCCCGAAGGAACCTTTAACTTTTCTCCAACTGATTCAGTTTGTGCAATGTGAAAGAGCTTCTCGGCACTAAAACACCCGTACTTTAACCTTTTGATGGCTGCGGTAACATTTTAATTGCGTTAGTGATGCATCGCACTGTGCCATATGTTGTGCCAAGGTCCTTCCCGTATTTTTAATACGTCCAGTCCAGTCCAGCCAGATGATAACTGGCACGACAATTACTTGGATGCTCCTAGCTTTATGACAGCTCGGCTTCTTTAATAAGCATTTTGCCAGCGAGAAGGATCCAAACTGCATTTAATTGCCATTCCACCTCCTTGTTTTTACCCCTCTGTGCATTGTGTGGATTTTTAAATCCTGACATTGAAGGAGCAAAAGAGAACAACAAAGGAGGAGCCGGGAAGAACGCAGCAGGGGATCCCCTGCTAAAATGTTCACGCTGGAGAATTAGTGGGTGTCTAATATATCACAGCGCTGCACCGAGTCTAATCAGAATCCCAGCTGGAGGCGCCGCCACGCTCTGACCCTGAGAAACAACTTTGTCCTCCGCCTCATAATCAAAGAGAGTAGGAGATGAGTGAGAGGAAGGGAGGGGGGAAAAAATCATCCTCAGCTGCTTCAAAACAATGCATAATTAGAATGTTTTTTTTTGCCGTGATGTTCACTAAGAGACAGGTGCGAATGGGAACCGCCACTAATTGGATCTCTGCACTTGGGGACCTTTGTTGAGCTCCTTCTCCATCCCTTCACATTTTGATCCCACTCGTTCCCAGTCAAACGGAGGAGCTTCAGATCAGCCGTGAGGAGTTTACAGCCCTGGAGTCGTACAGAGATGGTTTCTTAAGACAAGCCTTGCAGGTTTGGAGGGGTTATTGGTGCGCGGCATCCATTTCAGAGGAGCCTTTGTGTTCTCTGATGCCCTTTGTGCAACACCGCCGTGCAGCTTTTGACATTGATGAGCTGAGCATTGTCTCACAATAGAAACCAAGCAGCATCTCTGCAATCAAACCTCACGCCACCTCTGTCAGGTTCTCCCTGTCCTGACGTGCACCACCTCTGCACGTCCGAGACACTGACCACACTTCCAACCTCAGTGTTGCATCATGTTCAAGTCCACGTCCAGCCTCATTCTTAGACACACCTGGAGGGTATTCAAATGAAAAATGAATGAAGCTGAAGCGATAGCTTTCCTTCCACAAACCCCAAGACATGAAGGTATCGGACAGACACTTTAAATTATTCAGGTTCATTTTATTTGGCTTGGCCTGAAGCCAGGAGGAGTCGAGATGTTGATGGCTTAGGCATCGTTTGTGTATATGTATTTTTCGCTCAGGTTTCCCGAAGTCTGATTGAAAGACTCAATACCCAGAACCCAAATGACAGTGGATTGATTTTAGACATGTTAAAAAAGTAATGGAGTCGAGAGAAGGGCACAGACTCTCTGAGGACGAGCAGAATCTACCAAAGGCATTGTGTTTTATTGATGTGTTTCAAAAACACGCACACAAAAAAAAGGTATTTTTCCCAGCTTATCCTTGGCACACGGCGTTATTTGCTATTAAAAATTCACAGGCAGCAGCGAGCAGCTCCTTTTGAAAAATCACTTTGAAATGTGACCTCACCTTCTACTAAAACAGAATATCCAAGCCCATCAAAAGTGAAAGTGTTGATTGTTTCCTGAGAAATCTGCAACCGAACCCTCAGAAAGTGTGCGAGTGCGTGGGTGTGTTTGGTCTCGCTGGAGGGGCGGAGCTGCTGAAGGAAGCCGCCGACCCTGCAACTGTTACCAGATTCATATCCAAATGTTGCTGATCCAGGCTCATGTGGAAGCAAAGTAGAAAACATCGCCCCGGTCTTCTTCAACCCCAGCTACATCGGACATGAGGCTCACTCTGCTTATTCTGTCATCACATGATCAAGGGGCAGTTGTGAGTGAATTACATTCATTGTTTCTAACTCATTGGACACCGTCCCCACAAAGGCTGCTGTTCTCCGTGCGCTTGTGTCTAAATGAATAACTGGCGACTTAAAAGAGGCTGGTCTGGTCTCTCTGTTCACCTCGCATGTTAATTTCCACGAGGTGTCCTTTGTTGTGAATCTGCAATATAAGAATAAAATACAAGGATTTTTTTTGTTTGTTTGTTTGTTTCAAGCCAGTCCCTTTGGTTCAAAAGAGTGTGTGTGTGTGTGTGTGTGTGTGTCTGTGTGTGTGTGTGTGTGTGTCTGTGTGTCTGTGTGTGTGTGTGTGTGTGTGTGTGCGCCTCTTCTGGTGCACTCCGCCTCGGCACAACGAATCACAACAGGCTCCTTTTCTTTCTCCGCTTTTGACTGAGGTGTATTTTTAGCATCACCTCAGCCGACAGTGTTTTTAAAATAATTAAATAAAAACGGAGCTCAACAGGGTTTGCCTCCTTTTCCTTTTTTAATTTCTGTGTCGCCTTCCCCTCCGCAGACACGGGACCCGGTGTGCCGGCGAGGTGGCGGCCGCAGCCAACAACGGCGTGTGCGGGGTGGGCGTGGCCTACAACGCTAAGATTGGAGGTGAGTGGCTCTTTGATTGAGAAGTCGTTTTGTTGGATGCGCTACAATGCGGCGCCGCCCTCCACAAAGTCGGGAGGAGTGGAGGTCTACAGCACACGTGCTAATTGATGAAGCCAGTTTCAGAGAAAAGCAGCGGCTGCTGCTGATTTATCACATCCAGCCAATCGGCTCCTGTCGTTCGGCTGCTCGAGTGAGAGCGAGGAAGAACCCCGCCATCCGTCGCCGCCTTCGACAAAAAGCTTTGGCTTATTTCTGCTGCGTCTCCACGCCTATAAAGAGATTATAGATCCTTAAGGAGCGCTTCTCCCTCATCAAACGGGAATCAATTTCACACCTCTCCTCACTCAGATGTTTTGCGGCGAGCAAAGTGCCAACTTTCCCTGGGCACTTTGCCTCCCGCTCTTCTTCCCAAAGCGTTTCATTGAAGTTGCAAATTGAGGAAGCAATCTTGAGTTTTCTGTATCGACTGAAGGAACCAGGCGGGGCCTCCGGGGTCGGGACCGCACGTCCTCCCAGACGGAGCCGTCAGTCTGTATTTACAGATGTGCGTTAGGAAGGCCGAGACGTCCGCTTGGATCGGAGCGCTCCCTCGCTAACTTTTTTTTTTCCCCGTCACCAAACAATCTGTCAACGACGCGGCGGCGGCCAACAAGGCTCAGCGGAGCCTCGGCGCTCCCGCTCGCAGATGCTCCTCCTAACTCTCCTTCTTTGTCTTCATTACCATCCATCTCTCCACGGGGGCCTCGCGTCCGCCCTCCTTCTCATCACGAACTCTTTGGTGGATCTGTTGGTGTCCGTGGGAAGGTGTGTGTGTGTGCAGGGGGGCGGGCGTGTGTTAATGAACAACTGTGAGTCGCTGCCAAAAACACAGTTCGCGTGTGTTTTTCAGGGATTTTGTCGTTTGTTTGAGGACTGGAATGCGTTTTTAACAAACTGAGGATATCGTTTTGAGGAGGAGTAGTGGTAGTGGTGGTAGTAGTAGTAGTAGTGGTAGTAGTAGTGGTGGTGGTGGTGGTGGTGGTGGCAGTAGTAGTAGTAGTGGTAGTAGTAGTTACACTTGTCTTCACCCTTCCTGCTTCCTGTTATTCAGTGTTGTGGTGAAAGCTCAGGTTTAGAGGAAAACTGCTTTGTCTGACATTTTGTGTCCTGTTGTGTTTTATGTCATATGTCAAATGCTGTGTGTTCTGTCTTGGGGTCCACAATGTATGTTTGTTTCTTTCATTGTGTTACGGCCACAACGGATAAACTCAAACCAATTAGAAGACCGAACATCTAAAAAAAAAAGGGACGCCACCACAAACAATTCAAGTGTGCAAAAAAAAGGTTTTATTTCTCAATAACCATATTTTAATTATATATAATTATATAAAATTATATAATTCCCCAACAAACAAAAAGGACTGGAGACCCCGGCCAAAAGAAACAAAAGAGGGGGAAGGTCTGAGCCAGCCACGCTGTTGGCCGTCGCCCCAGCCCAACCCCCATAAACTGCCTAAAACAACTTACCTAATAAAGGATCGAAAACAGGACTACAGACGATCCCCAGTCCAAACTAAAATAACAAACTAAAGTAATAAATGCCCAGCACGCTAACCTGTGCCAGCGCTCAACCCCAAACAAAGTAAACCACTCGGGGAGAGTAACTCCCCGAGAATCTGCTGCTGCGGTGGGGCCCCCCGTTTCCCGCTGGTCCGCCTCCTTTTATCAGGTTGGTTGCCTCCAGGTTAATTCACCTCAGGTGCTGCCTCCAGAATAGAAAGGAGGAGGAGCGAGAGGAAGAGAGCGAGAGGGCGAGAGAGAGAGCCGGCGAACAGAATGCGTCCTAAGACGCATTCAAAACAGGGCGTTCTCCCGTCGACTCATAACACATTGTTTGAACTCCAGATGCTGGTTGGTATTACATGCCTCACACAAACAGCCGCTGGCTATTATCATAAATATCCAAATGTATCCACTGCCCCTTGTTCTCTTTTGAAATGAGTCAATCATATTTCAGAAGCTATGAACAAGGATTGAGATGTAGTTATTTTTTTTTAATTTTAGTATATTGGGGTTAACTTCAACAATAGACTAAAAAATAAATTCAAGTCCCCTGAAAGACGGAGAGAAAAACGTGTGTGTGTGTGTTTCCAACAGTAAATTGGATCTAAGAAAGTGTTTAACAGCTTTAATTGACCCCTCCTCCTCCCACACTTGCTTTTTCTTTCAACCTTCTGTTTCCCTCCACTTTTAAACGCAGTCAGGTGCACGCACACGCACACGCACACACACACACACACACACACGCCACTTTTCTTCCCGCCACCTTTAACGCAGTGTAGCTGCAGGGGACTGGCACAGCAGCGACTTAATAAGGAACCACGGAGCTTCAAATCCATGATGAAAATAGTTTGGAGTGTGTTTTTATCTCGCTCGCTCGCTCGCTCCGTTTTAATTACCGCTGAAGAAGCGCCACTGCTTAACGATCACTTCGCCAGAAACTGTCTTTAATCTGCCGTGGTGGTGTGCGTTTGCTTGATACACAACTACATTCCAGCGCTGCCTCCGCTCACTAACGACCTCCACCCGCCTCCACCTCCCCCCTGCCCCCTCCACCCGCTGACGGATCGCCTTGGACTTGATTTGGACGTCGTCTGTCATCTGGTCGCCCTCCGACACGCGGGGCGGCCCGTAATGGACCTTTATTGTGCGGCGGCTTCATTTCATGCCCTTCTCCAGCCATTAGTGTTGGGGGGGAGTTGATCTGAGGTGCCAAGGCTTCAAACGCTCGGCCAGGTGTGATGAAAGGCGGCGGCGTGCGCTCGCCTGCGGGGGGGCGACTGGTGCAGATCGACTCCGTTAACTCTCTTCTAATGTCTGTTTATGTGTGGCGCCCTCCCCCGGCCCCTCCTACCCCCGCCCCCCACCCTACATTCCCCCCCACCCCTCCACCCCCCACTCCCTCCCGTTGCGCATCGTTATATTTTCTGGCTTATTTCTCCAAACGTGGCCTCAGATTGTGGCCAAGAAAACAGCCGTCAGCGACTGTGTGACTGCTGCACGGTGTCAGATCTGTTCAAGCATCCACTGCAGCTCTGGTTTGTGTGTGCGTGTGTTTTTCGTTGGTTTTTTCTTTACTCGTGCTCATTACAAATAGAAGTTTGATTTGTGTGTGTGTGTGTTTGTCTGTTCTATTCTGAAACTCTTGTCAGGCCTTTTTTTTTGTTGAGGTTTTTTTTTCCTTCTTCTGAAAGGATGATTTGTTTCAGCCGTAGCATGACAGCGTTTCTCTCCTCATCACGTTGTGTTTCTACCCCTCCCTTCAGGTTTCTAGACATGCACTATCTCTCTTTCCCATCTGTCATCCCTCCGCTCTTCCTGCGTCACTTTACATGTCTCTCTCTCTCTCTCTCTCTCCCTCTCACTCTCTCTCTCTCTCTTACTTACTTGCCTAATCCAGTGGGGATTACCAGGGGGCGCAACGGAGGTCAGGAAAAAAATGCAAATATACGAATAAATAATAAAATTGAATTTTTTTTTTTGAATTATTATTATCGCATTGAATACAATGGCTGAATCTATAATAGTATAGGGTTGTCTGCCAGTCACAAACTTTGCTCATGGCGTCCTGTTGGTGCCATTTATCAAGGTGATTTGCTCCTCTAGCCAGCCTAGACAACAGTAGGTGCCCATCATGAGGCCGCATGCTTAAAGTTATGGCCTTGCAGCCATAGAGAAGAGTGGTCATGATTATCCGCATGGTAGTTGGTAGTATTCTTCAAATACCAAAACAATTGTCCAATAACAAAAAGTGAGAAAAAACTTTCCCGAAGTTGACGTTTCATATAATATAATACACACAGTATGTGTGCATATATGTATGTCTATGTATATATATATGTGTATGTATTTTTTTTTCCATGTATTTGTTAGCATTGTCTATTGGTGTGTACGGGGTGTCCCTGCCAACAATCTAATGCCGTGTTTAGCCCTGGGCTTCTCTGCAATGCCTGATTTTATTTGTATGTTTGTATGACCCTCCCCCAAACCCCCACCCCCACCCTACCCCCCGCCTGCAGGGGTTCGTATGTTGGACGGCGAGGTGACAGATGTGGTGGAGGCCCACTCCCTCAGCCTCAACCCCCAGCACATCCATATTTACAGTGCGAGCTGGGGCCCCGAGGACGATGGCAAGTCACTGGACGGCCCTGCCAAGCTGGCCAAGGAGGCCTTCCTGCAGGGAATCACCCAGGTCAGCCGCAGCACAGCTGCACTCACACTCTTCATCAGCTCATCACTACCCCACCACCACCACCACCTCCTCCTCCTCCTCCTCCTCGCAGCCTCACTGTCTCAATAAGAGCCGCTCCTTCAAGTCTTTCACACAGTTTTGGCTTCTTCCTGCTATTTATTGCGTCTGTATTTAGATATGATTGTGACAACAGCAGATGGTTTGGCTGGCAGCTTGTTGCGTTGAATTTATTTCTGTTTTCTTGTTTCTTTAAAAAAAATAATAATAATACATTTAATTTTGCAGGGATTTTTCTTTCCCTCTAATTATAATTGAGCAGTGCCGCTTCTACTGCTGCTGTTAAAGGGCTCTTTTATTGAAAGTTTGCTCATTTCCTGTCTGGCCCGTGCGTCACACAAAGTGATATTTAGCTATTTTCAGCGGATGCAAAATCCACCTTTCATCTCTATAAGACAGAAATGATCTCGGTATGGGCGACACGGTGGCACAGTGGTTAGCGCTGCCGCCTCACAGCAAGAAGGTAGAGGGTTCAATTCCGGACCTGAGACCTTTCTGTGTGGAGTTTGCATGTTCTCCCTGTGTCTGCGTGGGTTCTCTCCGGGTTCTCCAGCTTCCTCCCACACTCCAAAAACATGCATGTGAGGTCAATTGAACATTCTAAATTGTCCGTAGGTGTGCATGTGAGTGTGAATAGTTGTTTGTCTCTATGTGGCCCTGCGATGAACTGGCCACTTGTCCAGGGTGTCCCCTGCCTTCGCCCTAAGACAGCTGGGATAGGCTCCAGCAGACCCCCGTGACCCTGAGCTCGGGACTAAGCGGGTATGGAAAATGAATGAATGAATGAATGATCTTGGTATATTTTGTTGTTGCTTTAAATTGGTTCTAAACATAAAGTGTAAGAAAAATATTATTTGCCATTTAGTTTTGTTGCCATGTGCTTTTGTGAGTCTTTTTTTTTTTCATTTGGGATAAGGATTTGGGGAAATGCATGGTAAGCCATCCAATTAGTTTGGCTTTGACCATCTTAAAAGTAGCCTTTTAGCATTTAAGGCCCACTGTGGCTCAGTTTGCTGTAGAGGAGCATTTCAAGCAATTAAACTGATTTGAACAGGTCCAAACTTTCATTTTCCTTTCAGGCATTAGTTGAGACGAGGATTTTATTGTCATCGAAGAAATTTACTTAAGATGTTCACAATATTTGAGTCACTTTGCTAAGCTAAGAGGCTTAAGATTAAGCCTTTTTTTTTAAATATGAGATCAGTATTTTTTCAGATCGGTTTCCAGTTTAAAAAGAGAATTTTTTTTTTTTTCTCTTGGAGAATTCTGTCGAACGGTCTTGTATGGGCGTGTTGCCAAGGTGAGGACGAACCCAAAGTGACTTTGGAAATCACGCTCTGAATAGCGCTTTAAGTGCTGGATAAACAAAGACATTAAAGAGCATAACACAGCGTCCATGACCAACATCACCTCTTCTCTAATGTCTCCGCCTGCTGCATCAAAAGAGGTTTACAGAGAGGGCCGCTGATGAATGCGAGCCGCGAGAACAGAAAACGATTAGCGGCCGCCGAAGCAGAACAACAGTTACATTCAAAAGGCAGCGGTGATTAGTGTATAATCGGGTGAAACTGCGGCTCCGGAGAAGAAAATCTCTTAACGTCACCCACTCCGGTTGCCAAATCACCTACAAATCGCAGCGTGTCGGCGAGGAGAAATTGCCTGACAGCGACGCAGCCGGACCTTTCTGCTTCAGCGTGTGTCCTTCTGCCAGCGAGATAACCTCTGGCACTGAAGTGCTATCGTCTGCTCTCTGCGAGTCGCAGCAAAGGCTGCTTCAGGTCACACACACACACACACACGCTCACCGAGCAGGGGGACCAAGGAATTATTAGCCGGCGCTTCAAGACGGCCGGCGCTGCAGATTTACTCCCAAAAAAGTGGAAGATTATTTTCCCCCGTCGCAGAACTGAGGTCACATGTCAGATCGGGATGCAGGGAGGTAATATGAAAAATGGATCTCCCTTTTTTATTCTGCAAGTGTGTGTAACAGTAGTTCAGAATGTGATATTCGCAAAGCTGAGCTGGAGAAAAGGCTCCTGCAACAACTGTTTTTAAAACACACACACCTTCTCTCTCACACTCACACACACACACACACACACACACACACACACACACACACACACACACAGCTCATACAGTGAAGGTGTTGATGTGACAGGACTTATATTGATTTTCCAGGCAGGCAGTCAGGCAGGCAGAGTCAGACAGACAGTCCAGGCAGGCAGACAGTCTTTAACAAGTGCAGTTGCCCAGCGTTTCTGCAGCAGCTTCCCCTCCCGCCACCAAACACCCCGGCTAACAACTTCAACCTTTTTATGTCTCGCTGCCGGCATCAGCCGGGGCACGAGGCAGGACGCACTGTGCTGCTTCTTCTTCTTCTCCGTTTGTTCCATCGTTCACACCGCGTTCTCCGGGGAGCCTCGGCAGCCCGCAAAACATACACACCTCCGCCGCTGCAGAGTCATTCTGCTGCCATCGGCCTTCTCGCCCAAGCTTGTTAAAAGCCAAAGTGATTGTTTCCATCTCTGTTAGTTGATTTTCTACATTTTGTATTGCTTGAGAAGAGCCAACAGAGAACCACAGACTCTTAAAGGTCCAGTGTGTAAGATTTGGCTTGATGAGAAGTGTTTGATATATAATATTAATATAATAAAATAAAATATAATAAAACATAATAATATAATAAAATATAATCTAAGTCATTAGGTTTTCCCACCCTTCGAACAGTTCTCCGATATATAGCCTGACAGCGCCTGAAATGCGCTGTCAGGCTACCTTGAATACCAGGCTTTCTTATAAAAAAATTACACTTTGGATCTTTAAATGTCAGTATTCAGAGCTAAAAAAGAGAGTTTAGCATTTTATTTTTTGTATCTTGTCCGCACAAAGTCAGCACAGCTGTTTTTTCTGAACAACCAGGCTGAGATTCTTCTCCAAACGTGCTGTTTTGATGCCATAAATTACAAACACATCAGGCTGCTTGGATCTTCTGTCCTGCAGGGTCGAAGGCTGGTTGGAGGAATTCCATTTTTCATGGTTCCTTATCTTCCTTTGTAGCCACATTGATCCTCGTGAAGCACCACATTCCACCAAAAGCTTGTTTGTTTTCCTGATGCTCAGGCCCCCGCGGTGGGGTTTTCCCTCCGCCGTGTCGGCTCCGGCTCTCCGGCAGCCTCCACATAAATGATGGCAGACAGACGGCGGTGTTGAAATGCAGCTTGACTAGTTTAACACGGCAGTCCGACCGCAAGGAGGTAATTCTAATGTATTGATTCGGATCCCCAGCTGCTCCCACGGGCCGGCCGTGCCCACCGCCTCCTTGTTGACAAGCCGGCCAGCCACTTGGGCGGCCCGCCGCAGGCTAATTGGTTTTGCAGACAGTGAATGTCAGCGGTGCTTCGCCATGTGTTCACTCAGAACACTCGGCCTGCGCAAAAACGGGTTTCCTCTCGGGAAATTATTTGGTAATCGAAAATTCCCTCAGATGCTCTCCCTGCGTGCTGCTGCTGCTGCTGGTGGTGGTGGTGGTGGTGCTACTGGTGGTGGTGCTGCTGCTGCTGCTGCTGCTGGTGGTGGTGGTGCTGCTGCTGCTGCTGCTGCTGGTGGTGGTGGTGGTGCTGCTGCTGCTGCTGGTGGTGGTTGTTTTTTCTCAAATCTGAGGTTAAACATGAGTCTAAATTAGAAATGAAGATTAAGAATGATTTACTTCTGTTTTCACTGACTCTTAATTGTAAATTGCTTGCCTCCAACTGGTTGTTTTTGCTCTCTCTCTCTCTCTCTCCCTCTCTCCCTCTCTCTCTCTCCCCCTCTCTCTTTCTCTCTCCCTCTCTCTCTGTCCCTCCCTTCCACCCTATGCGTTTGTCAAATTTGTATTCCACCCACCCAGTTCACCCAGTAGGCATTTGAAGAAAAGACTTTATGCACAATGTCAAACGAGCGCTGCGCTGTTGATTTGCCACTTTAATGAAAACAATCACCTTAATTGTTTGATCACCTTCAGAGAGACAGCTTGCGCCTCCGGTTCAACAGAAAAATGGGAAATTGGAAATACAAAAAAGTCTCTTTGTTTTGTTTAGCGCTTCGCAAAACCAACTCAAACATGAATTAATCAGACGGAATTAATTAGATTAAAAAATCGTATTTTTGAGCCAAAGCTAAACGGAAAGTTCCTTTTCCAAGTTTTTGTTAATAATAAATGAAAAGGCCTGTGAGGTCCTGCACTGGCAGCCTGGAGGACGCTGGCAGCCGCACGCTGACTGTCGCCCTCTGACTCCGTCTCCAGCTCCACGTCTGGGGACAATCACTAGGTCTCGGGCCGCCTCGGGCCGCCGCTGTCAGCCGCGTGTAGACGCAACAAGGTCAGGAGCGACAGAGAAGCAACCGCTGCCCTCAAAATGTGCAGTGAAATTTAAGCAGTCCCCATAAAAACGCCGTGGGCGAACGGCGCTGGTCAGAACTGTAAATGTGCAGTGGCTTTTTCACCACTGGAACATGTTGACAGCGGCGCTGGTGCGCCCTCTGCTCAAGTGTGGCCCCATTGATTTGTGGGTAGCGCCGAGGAGGCGCAGGAGCAGCAGCCCGATCCTCCCTGGACAAATGAGCTTCCTCGTTACTTCGAGGTTGCAGCTTTTCTAACGAGCTGGTCTGAACGCATCGCGTGTCTCTTGTACTGCACGTGTGAGCGATGCATTGTCACTGGCAGATATCAGGCCTGGGAAATTCTGTTTAGCCCCAGTGCGTTTTCGTAATTACATTTCCGCTGTTTGTTTCGCGATGTTCCGCGGCAATAAGTGGCTGACATCATGATGTATTAATAAGAGCTGTGCCTAAAGCGCCGCGCTGTTTCCAGACGAAGGAACACAAGTGACACGAGTGACAAGGCGCCTCGGCACAAACGCCTTTGTCGGAGGCAATTTATCACACTTCAAGCACCCCTTGTTAGCCGCTCTCACTTAACCTTCTCTTGCTGCGCTTCCAGTCAGCAGCCAAATGACCACAAACGTCCTCCATGTTTTTCATTTTCCAAGTTTAGCAAGGACGAAGCCCCTCGAGACGCATTATCTGGTTTTCCTCGTCGAACAAATCGATTGCAATATATACATGCGAGGAAGAGAAGAGTCCAACCGTAGTGATAATGATAATAGGAAGAATACATTTTATTTATAAAGCACTTTTCATGAGGAAATCTCAGAGTGCTACAGATAAAAACAAAATGAAGTAAAAATGTGAATCAATACACAACCATACCTAAATAACAAGCAGAGCAATCAGTTCAAAGCAAGGAGCGAGGAGAAAATATCTCATCAACCCACCTCAAGCAACAAATATCATTCGAAAAGGAAAACAAAATACTTACTCAACCCATCCAAGGACCAGTAACTGTAAAATAACCAAACGGAGAAGTCTTGAAAATACGATGTCATGAATTTAAGGTCATGTATTCCAGTCTGTTGGTGCTGTGTTCATAAAATAAAATATTTATGTGTATATGCATATGCACCCCACACAGGGTCGCGGCAGGCTGGGCTCCATCTTCGTGTGGGCTTCGGGCAACGGCGGACGGGAGAAGGACAACTGCAACTGCGACGGCTACACCAACAGCATCTACACGCTGTCCATCAGCAGCACCACGCAGTCGGGCAGCGTGCCGTGGTACAGCGAGCCCTGCTCCTCCACCCTGGCCACCACCTTCAGCTCGGGCAACCCCGGAGAGAAACAGATAGTGGGTGACGCACACGTTCATGTCACATTAGAACACACACACACACACACACACACACATGTTGTTGTTGTTGTTTTTTTCAATCTTTCTGCTTCAGATGTGCAAGCCAAGGAAAAAACTAGCCCAACATCAGTCAGCTCCAAGTTGACGTGGCTACATCTGAATGAACGGAGCCTTTTTTTTTTTTTTCTTCTTCTTCTTCTTTTTTTTTTTTTAATCTTTTTCTTTCTCTGAGCCAAAGTCGACATTAATCTCGCCTCGCACAAATCACCAATAGGCATCCAGTTGTCAGGATCAGAGGGTTTGATGTACGACACAGAGAGCGCGACGCTGACAAACAGTGAGAGACGTCGCGCGCTGCCATCAAGCTGCCTGTCAGCAGAAGAAAGGCTCTCGCTGCAGGGACGCACAATAACATAAAACATCCATAAATCTGCCATTTCCTTCCCAACACCACCACCACCACCGCCACCATCACCCCCACACCCCTCCGAAATACACCAGAGGCGTGCCGCAGGCTGGAAAACACAAGCCATCAAACAGTTGATTAGGAGCCGCTTTGGAAATGTTGCGCTGTCGCTGCTCTGGTGCGACTGTCAGTCAGCGTCGGGCAGCTTCGCTCTGACCAGGTGAGCATCAGCTGATCCACCGTCTGCAGCTCCGATCAATGAGTATCAATGAAATGGTCATAATGATATCGCAGTATAACTAACACTTTGCTCGGGTGCTCAGCCTTTGTTCTAAAGGTGAAATAGTTTATAGTTTACTGATGATAGAAAAAAACCCTCAAGATTCTCACAATGTGCTGTTTAGAAATTAGAGATCTTCCAAAGTGATGCCGATACACTAAGTGAAAAATGAGCAAAAGCTGTTGTCCATCAAAAGCTCTTTTTTTCTATTTTAAGGGCGATGAAACTGCAGCGCAGAGCCGCCACTGCTGCTGGCGCTGCTGCTGCCGCTCCTGCCTGTTCCCCCCCCCCCCGTTAGTTAGCAGGAACCGCTGGTGATCTCTCGCGCGAAACATCTCCAGATGTTCAATTAAACGGAGAGCGTTGTGAGACGCCACATTGCTCGCCGCCCTCGAGACCCGGCACGTACCTAAATTGCGAGTTGCAAGTATCGCTTTCCGTTGTTCCCTTGTAAAAAAAAACAAAAAAAAACAACCTCTTAAGCTGCTGTTTCATTGTCGGCTCACACTTGGCGACTGCCTCCAGTCAGTTCACTGCCCGGCACGGAGCGCAAAAAGAAATAAAATAAGGAAATCGGTGACGTGGATCAGCTGCATCGGTGTCAGAAAAGTTCGAAAAGTAGACAACTGGAGAGAAGAAAAGTATAAAACCTTTGTTCCAAGTTGCTGAGCTGAACCTCGAGGTTGTCGAGTCAAAGGTGTAAAAGTGTAATACTAGTTGTAGTCTAATTAGTTCATCCACCCGTCAGATAGCAATTTAGAGGGAACATGCAAACTCCACACAGAAAGGCCCCAGGCCCGGGAATGGAACCCCCAACCTTCTTGTTGTGAGGCGGCAGCACTGACCACTGCATCACCGATTTTTATTTTTTTCCACATGATGGCCTGGTCATTAGTGGCACAATCTGTCAGGCCAGGAGTTGCTGACCACCAGAACCCCAACACACACACTACCCCACCCCCCACCCCCACTCTGCCCTCTGGCTCGGTGCCGGTTCTGATGACCCAGACGGGCTCCATTAGTTCCGGGGAAGAGGCCGAAGAGGCAGAGCGCTCGCCAGCGCCACCTGGCCTGTGCCGCACTGATCTCGCTGACCTTCGACCGCTGCCCCCCCCCCACCCCCCACTGTGAGCTGGGGGCCGCAGACGATCACTCGCTCTCTCTCTGGTTGTTGCAGGCGTCACCGTCTTTGTCTTCTTCTCGCACACCATCCTTCCTTCCTCCTCTGCATGATATTTTATTTATTTCTGCATTTTCTCTCTCCTCTCCCCGCCCGGTCCTCTCCCGTCTCCAAGGTGACCACCGACCTGAGGCAGAAATGCACCGACTCTCACACGGGGACGTCGGCCTCGGCTCCGCTGGCTGCCGGCATCATCGCTCTGGCTCTGGAGGCCAAGTGAGTGAAACAGAAAAGGCAAAAAAAAAAAAAACACACAAAAAAAGAAAAAGCACAAAAAGCGTTTGTCGCCCGGAGCGATCGGGAGTAAAATGAATTCAGTCTGGGGGGGGGGGAATCTACACATGATGGCATTTTAATGCGACCGTCGAGCAGCAGAGCTGCGTGCGATCTGGAGCCGTCTCCTCAGACGACGACGCTTAATTAGCGAGACAGCCGAGCAGCCACTCACACACACACACACACACACACACACACACACGCACACGTTCAGAGCCCCCCCTTCAGGGACGTGGTGGGACCCCCTGCGTCCTCACTGTCTCCTCCATCATGGCTGCGTCCTGGCTGGTGTCTGGTTGCAGCGAGCCCCTCCCCCGACCATCGCCTCAGCTGCCACACCTCGGATCAGCCCACAGACGGCCAATCAAATCCAATATTTAGCTTACGGTACCTCCAACTGCCCCACCCGCCTGCTCGTGACATCACCGGGGGAGGACCTCCTTCACTGACGGCCGAGTGAGATTGACTTCCTCGTTGTCCTGACAGCATCATTGCTGCTGTTGCTGCTGCTGCTGCTGCTGCTGCTGCTGCTGCTGCTGCTGCTGCATCACTCTGAATTTCACCTCCAGATAGGCTCATCTAATAGACACACTGTCTTTTTTTCCACCTTCCCAATCTCGCGTCATGTTTTCATAATAAATTTTCTATCACTCCCTCTCTCCTCCTCTCTCTCTCCATCTCTCTCTCTCTCTCCGTCCCTCTCTGTCGATGAGGGATCTTGTCCATTAATAAGAAGCGCGCGTGCAGAAATGGAGGTGGGACGCGAGAACGCTGATGCCGAGCCGCGTTTCTATTTGTGTCGGGCCGTGACACCGGCGTGATTCACGGTTTGATTATCTCATAACCCACAACCGGCAAGTTTTCTTCCCCTCTCGCCCGCCGACTGAAAGGCATCACCTCTGCGACGCTGAGCCGAAGCCTTTTTAATAAATCCACTCCCGCAAAGAAAGACAGGAAGAAATGAGCGCCCCCACGCAGCCTCTCCTGAGTCCCAGATCTGATTACAGACTGTCACCTGGTGCTGGCCTGGACTCGACACTATCACTGTCGCACTGTGTTTGTGTCTTTGACATTTCACCACATAACTGATGATGTACCTCTGCTACATATAACTCCACTGCTGCTGCTGCTGCTGCTGCTGCTGCTGCTGCTGCTGCTGCTGCTGCTGCTGCTGCGGCGGCGGCTGACTGGCACATCCCTCGCCCCCGGGGGCCTCCTCCGTGACTCCGTGACTCCGTAGTATATTTCATTAATGCAGATCTGCTCTCGCTCCAGCCGGGTTTAGATTTCAGCCGTGTCACCAGACTGCTGACATTTCCCGGCTCGCAGCGCCTCCCTGTAGTTTTCCCTCCGCTTCCGTCCTGCTGTTTAAGGTCAGCCAGAACGAGGACGCGTTTCTCGTAACGGATAGCAAGTGTAGAACAGAGAGGTGACACCTGCCGGGGGACAGGCCAGAGGAAACCCAGCCAACGCTGTTTGCTCTGCTCCGTGCAGCATGAACCTGACCTGGAGGGACATGCAGCACCTGGTGGTGAGGACGTCCCAACCCAGACACCTCAGCGCTCTGGACTGGAGGACCAACGGAGTGGGCCGCCGAGGTACGTGGCCGACTGTGGACATCCAAGTGTGTACGATTATTTTCCTGATAATGAAGTCGCGACCTGAGGTTTCCCCACAGCACTGGAAATGATTCCACATAATTAAAATGCTAAGCCAACTTTCTGTAATGTCTGGAAAATAAATTATTGAAATGATTGAATTGAATCGTGTGTCCTGCAAAATAAATGGCCAACATTTTCTCTATAAAAAATATATATATGCATACAAATGTGTGTGTGTGTGTGTATATATAGATATATTATATCTATATATATGTGTGTGTGTGTGTGTGTGTGTGTGTGTGTGTGTGTGTGTGTGTGTGTGTGTGTGTACACACATACCTAAATTCTTTCTTCTATTTTTTTAAAGTAACGGAAACTGGCCACTAAAACCGTGAACCAATCAAATCAGCTCCGCGAGCCACCAGTTGAGAAACGCTGCTGCAGAGTTCACGTCAGGACACGGAGGGAACTGCTGGTGCTGCTGGGATTTTTTTTATTTATTTTTTTAACCTTGCAGTAACGGACAGCTCAAATTTGATCAAGTTGCACGGCAACCCCTCCCAGAGTAAACACGGCTTGGCTCTCCCTGCTGTGCACGTAATGTGCACAATAATAACTCCTCTCGCTGGGTTTCTAAGCTCCCTGCTCTCTGCTCTCTCCCCAAATCCTTGGATACTCGCTCTCTCAACATCTCCGTTCTGCACGCTCTCACTTTTTGTTTTTTTTCTTGTTTTCTTCCCCCTGACGGTTACACAGTGTGTGAGTTTCACACAATGCAAGGGATTCCTTCTTGTATAGGTTTGTGGTTCTGATGAGTGGGTCAGGGGTACGTTTGGACTAAAAGCAATTATTGGCTTTTTGTTTTATGCTTTCTATCATCTGTATATTTTATTTAACACTTTTCCCCTTTGAATTAATCTGCTACCATGTTTTTGATGTTTTTTTTGGAAGGAGTAAAATGTTGAGGAGGTGCCACAGCAATGTGTCAGTAATTTCTACCATTTCTATCACTGTGGGGGTTGTTTTTTTTTATTATAGATTTCACAAGAATATTCACATTCCAGTGAATTTTACATGTCTTCCCTGCAAATAATTTTTCAGCATAAACCGGGAAAAAAAAAAAACTAAAACAAAAGAAAGAAAGAAAGAAATTCCCTTCGGAACTTTTTGCCTGGTTTCTCCTCTGACTAATTCCTCAGAGCAGCGAGGCTGGATGGAGGCTTTGCGTTGCTGCTCGAAACACCGGGCACATTATTTCACTTTGAATCAGATTTCCGTAAAAGCAATAAATCCAGCGTTGTGTCAGGCAGGAAGCTGCAGCTACAGCAGAGCTGCGCACTCAGGGTTATTCTTCCCGATAAGGTTCCCTGCTCATCCAGCCGGCAAAACAACGGCACACGTCAACTCCTCAGCCGGCGCTGCAGCAGCGATAGGAGCTCAACGCCTCTTATCTTCCGTGTAAGGTAGCTAATTTTTCCACCGTGCTGCAGCGCATTCAAAGCAGGGTGGAAAACTTACCTGACCTGCGTGTTGCTGCGGAACAGCTTAAGGCTGCTGGTTGGCTGGCTGAATGACTCTTAATTTGTCTGCCTCTAGTTGCGTTTCCATTACCCCTAGAATTGCGCAAAATCTAAATATGGCAATAAAAAAAACTGGTGACGCAAGCAGCTAAACTTGGAAAAAAAACTCTCAAATGTGGCTAAAAGCTTTTGACGCTCTCATGAGGTGGTTTTTCACATGTATCCGTAGAGAGGGAAACACTTTTTCTGCAGTTACATGTCAGTGGACGTGACGTACGATGTCACGTGACCTGTTCACTGACCAGTGAAAATGGCACATTATTATTTTTTTTACAAATAATTAAAGAGAAAAAAAATGCAAACAAACAAAAGCAAACGTAATCCTGGTAAAAAAAAATCTCTCGTAATGAGATTTTTACGAGAATTACATCTTATTCGCTTCGCACCACTCAGTGGAAACACCTGCAAATCACAATTGTATTTTGTCGAAAATTTTTGAAATATTGCTTTTATTCAGCAAAAATCATGTCATGGAAGCGCAGCTACTGTCACGCTAACCCCCCCTCCCCCAACCACTGGCACACACAGCAGAGAAATGCTTCAGATATTTAATTTCTTCATCAGAAACGCCGGCACGCTCAGCAGACTTCCAGGAGGAGATCACTGATCCACAACATGTTTGCGCGACACACGTTGCACCTCAGCGCCGCTCCGAGTGGCTGGATGACGTTTCATGGATTTCTCTGGGGTCACGTTATCACGCCGACGCCTCCCGCCGAGCTTCCTCTGCTCTGCTCTGTTCATCCCCCTGCATCTCTCTCCTCCACAGTGAGTCACTCCTACGGTTATGGGCTCCTGGATGCAGGAGCGATAGTGGCTTTGGCACTGAACTGGACCACGGTTGCGCCTCAGCATCAGTGCATTCAGCCCATGCTCACAGAGCCAAGGTCAGTAGCGCGTGCGTTTGTGTACTTATCTACCTATCCAACAGGGGACATACGCATTGTTGCACATTCACCAACAGGGGACCGTGAAGCAAAGTGGGGGCATTTTTTATTTTCCAGTTCTCCACTGGGAGATGATTTCAATCATGTTAATTTCATTCTAAAATCCTCATGTGAATTATTTTCTAATTTTTGTCAATTGGGGACGTGGTAGCGCAGGTAACTTAGCGTCAAGTCTTACAGTGGAAATATGGAGGCAAATAAACAGCAGTGGTGAAGATGAAGCCTCGTGCTCGGCTGTCACTGAACAGTCTGCACTTCCAGAGGGAGGCAGAACAACCAGCAACTCACTGGGAGGACTGTTTGTTCCATGATTCATTGCATGAAAAATCGTGAATGAAGGCAAAATCTCATCAGACACACCAGCCAATCAGAAGCCTGTGAACAGAAGAGGCTGAACAGAAACGACAGTGTTGCTGCAGAAGGAGGAGAAGTCTGAAGCGGAGTGACTTCCTGGAACTGGACGAACCGTCACCCACGTTGGCGGTTTTACACAGTCTTAGTGAACTGGATGAAAAGGCCAAACTGCTTTGAAAAGCTCATAAAAATCTATGACTCAGGCGTGTGGGGCCAAGCTGAGTCATTTCCCAGCCGCTCTGCTCCCAGATCCAGCATTTGGGGTTCGGTTGGTCTCAGCTGTTCAGTTCCTGTAGATTTACAAGAGAATTTTGTGCCAACCTGCCTGCAGGCATCTAACAATAACTCCCCTTGCCCCCCACACCCCCCACCCCACCCCACCCACCACCACCTGTCCAACCTGCAGGGACATCGGGAACAAGCTGGTGTTCAGCAAGAGCGTGGACGCCTGCTGGGGGCGGCCCGAGCACGTCAGCACCCTGGAGCACGTGCAGGCTCGCCTCTCGCTGTCCCACAACCAGAGGGGGAAGCTGGCCATGCACCTGGTCAGCCCACTGGGCACCCGCTCCACCCTGCTGTTCCCCAGGTACACAATACAACACAACACAACACAACACCACCCAGTGCCAACACGTCAACACGTCAACACATATCTGGCCTCCCTCACGCCGCGACAAACACCAAAGGTGTTCTTTTGTGTTTGTTTTCTTTTACCACTGTCACACACACACACACACTCTCCCGCCAGCCTGCTCGTCGGTGTAAATCAACACCCACCCACACACACACACACACACCTGCTCTTGTCTCCCTCTCAGGCCCAACGACCTCTCCTCGGAGGGCTTCAGCGACTGGGCCTTCATGACCACGCACTCGTGGGGCGAGGACCCTCGAGGGGAGTGGACCCTGGAGGTGGAGAACGTGGTGCCAAGCGGCCGTGACTATGGTAACCCTCCCTCCCTCCCTCCCTCCACCCACCCGCTTGCATTCATTGTCAAGTCGGGTCACATCACATCCAGCCCACGCTGGCGCCGCCGCTCACCGGCCCCTCATCAACCAGGATCCTCCTGCAGACTTTTTCCCGCTGCTTTAAATAGCCGCCCCCCCACCCCCCACCCCCTCTGGCTGTCCCTCACTAGTAATTTGGTTTGTGTCATTTTTGTATGATTAGCATTATTATTATTATTATTCTCAGCGAGGGTTGCGGCTCTCCTAACTGTCATAAACTCTGAATTAAAAACAAGTTGACCGCCGCCGGCAAGGAAGGTGAATCCAGGCGGGAAGATTTTCTCAGACTTTTCAGTGATTGTCAGCGTCTCCTCCTCGAGTGCCGACGCAGGAAGTTCCCTCACGGACGCTTTGTTGGAAATTAAGACTGGCCTTGTCCAAAGTTCTGCGGCTGTTTTCATAAATAATGTTATGTTTGGTCTCAGGTTATTAAAAACACTTTTTATGAAGGTCCATAATTATGCATGACAGCATGTCAACGTTTAGAAATGATTGTCAGTGGTGGATATAATGTGTTATAAGCTCATCATTCATAATGTTTTATATCACCGCTTCAAAGTGGCAGTGAAGTCCTGGATGTTATTACCA